>NW_026294584.1:112368869-112976369 GCF_007827085.1 Peromyscus californicus insignis | reverse complement strand
ATGTAAAACTGAGTATTAAAGAAATTGGGCAACAGAAAATTTTACTCTCTTAGGCACTTTTTGTTTCGCTCTCTGTGTGTTCGTGTGTGTGTGTGTGTGTGTGTGTGTGTGTGTGTGTGTGTGTGTGTGTGTGTATGGTATGAGTATGGTGTATGTGCACATGTATACACAGGTGCATAAGCCCATGAGCACACAAAGGCCAAATAATGCAAGCTATCTTACTCTACCCTTCTCCACCTTATTCTCTTGAGACAGGTCTCTCAATGAACGTGGATCAAGGCCAAAGAGCCCCGCTGATACTCCTGTTTCCATGCCACACAGTGCCAGGGTCACAGGCAGACACAGTCAGGTTGGGCTTTTTATGTGGGTGATGTGGATTTGAACTCAGATCCTCATGCTTTCAAAGCAAGTACTCGTATCCATGGAGCCATCTGCCTGCCCTGTCCTCCTCTTGGCCATTTTTAAGACTACAGCTCACCGATGTTAAGAAGATCCACAATACAATAGTATTTTCCTCTTGCAATTAAATGGCATCCATTAATCATCAACTTCAGTGGACAGAGCAACAATAAATGGGATCACGCAGTGTCTGTCTTTCACCATCAGCTTATTTCATCAGCAGAACGCCCTCAAGACGCATCCATGCCATTGTACATATCAGGATTTCCTCTCTTTTTTTAAGACTGACTAATATCCTACAGTATAGATAACATATTTTCCTCACCTACTCATCTGTTAGTGGCTTGTGCCTATTGGCTATTGTGATCAAGAAAATGGGTGTGAAATCTCTCTCTGACTCGCTGGTTTCAATTCTCTTGGGTTTGTGCCCAGAACTGAAGTTGCTGGATCATGTGGCAGTTCTATATTTAGTCTTTGAGGAATCTTGATACTGTTTTCTATAGCAATTGCTCCATCAAATGGTCCACTAGCAGTGCCCAGGGCCCTAGCTTCTCCAGGCCCCATCAACACCTTCTCCTTTCTGAAAACATGGTAATCATCCTGATAGACAGGAGGTGGTTCGTCACTATGGCTTTGACTTGCATTTCTCTGAGGACTAATAATATTCAATCGCTTCACCTGCTGGTGGCTGTTTCTAGATCATCTCTGGATGTTCCGGCCCTTTGTCCAGTTTTGGTAGGATTTTTCTATTTGTTTCCTTGTTATTGTTGTCAAGTTGTCCTTGATACTAGGACCCTCTGCGTTTGCTTCCCAATTACCACTATTGCAAGTGGCCACCATGCTTACACAGCAAACACTCTGTCTAATGAGCTGTCTTCCTAGGCTCTTCATGGAGTCTTGATCATAGCTCTTCATCCAGTCCATGATTTGCACAAATTTTCTGTGGTCCCTTTGCACTCTGTGAATTGTGTTCTTTATGAATACAGTTTCCAGGAAGTCACTGGCAACTCCAGCATCATTTAGGGTTCTCCTTAATGTTTTCTTCTTGGATTCTTATCATTTGGGGCCTTATAACCTTTGTGTATGATGTAAGGTATGATCTGGCTTCATGTTTTTGTATGTGGATATATGTTTTCCCATCCCCATTCACTGAGTAAACTGTCCTGTTTATGGAGTGGTCTGGGCACCAGTGTGAAGGAGCACTTAACTGCTCACCTCTCCATTCAAGTTCTCTGGTCTGGCTGTGTCTTCACATCAGCCCCACATAGCTTTGGCTACTTGATAGTCACAATGTGCTTTGAAATCCTGATGTGTGCACCTTCCAACCCTGTGCTTCACTTCTCAAAACTGTTCTGTCTCTTCTGTAAAACACAGTTTTATGCTACCATAGTTCAGAATCAGGTTCTTCCTGGGTCCAGGCTGGTAACTGTCCTCTTTCCACCATCCACGTGACTAGAAGGCAGAGGCAGGAGCATTGGAAGAATTCACCAGCACAGCACAGAGTCCGAGAACTTGCTGACTCAGCACTAGGTGAAGATATCAGAGCTTCACGGTTTTGCAAGTCGAAGGAACTGAGGTTAAGGGCACAGATCCTAGAGTCAAACAAAATTGGGTTCAGGGCTCAGCGTGTAAAAGAGCTCGCCACGAAGCCTGAAGACCTGAGTTGGATCCCTTGAACCCGTGTACATGGAAGGAGAGAACCAGTTCCCCAAAGTTGTCCTTTGACTTCCACACATATGCTGGGACATATGTGCACCCCTTCACATACACGTTATCATCATTATCAATATTTTAGACAAGTTGTTCTTTTTATGTTGAAAGAGGGGTTTAAGTTTTGGCTCTGCCAGATTTTGTCCATATTGCCTTGTACACCTTGCTTAACATTAGTTTTCTCATTTTCAAAATTGAGACTGTGCACAGCACTAACCTATAGCACTGAGCACGGTGCTTGCCTAGAGCACAATCAGCACCTGAGGACTTTGACCACCATCGCGTTCCATTTCATCAGTAGTTTAATTTTTAAAGAATAAAATGTAAAGTCATGGAGGCCAACGCCAGCTACAAGGAGCATTCCTGAGATCAGAAAGACAAAAGTAGTCCACTCGCCGGGCGGTGGTGGCGCACGCCTTTAATCCCAGCACTCGGGAGGCAGAGCCAGGTGGATCTCTGTGAGTTCGAGGCCAGCCTGGACTACCAAGTGAGTTCCAGGAAAAGGCGCAAAGCTACACAGAGAAACCCTGTCTCGAAAAACCAAAAAAAAAAACAAAAAAAAAACAAAAAAAGTAGTCCACTCAGGGGAATTTACACCGCCTTGGAGAAAGCTTGGGTTCACGGACACAGAACGCACAAGGAAGGGAGGGGGAGCCACTGGTCAGACACACACTCAGTGCAGTGCTACACAGGTTCAAAAACTAAACCACAAAGACTGTCTAAGGAGCAAACATGAAGAGGATGGGCTGCTGCTGCCAGCCAGGCCCATTCGCCATTAAATTTTGATCTGGCCTTTCATTCATCAAAGGCCCACTTCATCAATAACCACCGACATGAGAGAAACCCACCAGGTCACAGTTTAGAGCTGTACCCACATTGGCTGACCTTGCAAACGCCCTACTTTCTCCTAACGTCCACCTCTTTTGGTGAAGCTCGCTCCACCAGAGAATCTGCAAGTAGAGCATCTGCACTCCGAGTCTTGAGACTCTTCTTCCCCCAGAGAAAGTAGCTGACAGCTGGGAACAGGACTCGCGTCTGACTGCTAAGAACAGCTTGGCATTCTTTTGTGCTGTTCTGATAGGTCTTACAGAATCAATCTCTCTCTCTCTCTCTCTCTCTCTCTCTCTCTCTCTCTCTCTCTCTCTCTCTCTCTCTCTCCTGCCCTCCATCAATCTCCCTCTCTAGCTCTGCTCCCTCTCTACCTCTCCCTTAACTCTGAAGAAATGAGCAGTTACAGAAGTATTCAGTAGACACCTTGACAGGAAGCAAAGCCAACAGCAAAAGGTGGATCAGAAACCTGGTCCCAACCAGTAACCTCTGGATAGAACCAAGTACTCAGGACTGGAGAGCACCTGAATGAACTAGCAAGCCTTCTCTGCTATTTGAGGCTGCCTTTGTCTCTTAGGACAGAATTGCTTTTAACCTGACCAAACCCTTTCTAAAATAAAACTTGTAAATAACACATAGTTCTCAGGATGGGGTACCAGATGTGTGTCATTGTGGCCCTTGGCCCCAAAATTTTGGACTTCAAAGGGATAAAATCATACCTATAAGAAACAAGATCATTCAAGGTAGGTCTGTGTTGGTAGAAACATCTCCTACAAAAAACTTCAAGATTTCGCTCCTGGGAGCAGTAAACATTGCTTAGATGCATTTCTTCTCCTCTTCTGTGTGAACTAAAACTACATCATCTGGCCTACTTGGATATACAATCACTTATGGAATGACTATGGATACTTGAAGAGACATAACAAAGACTTTAGACGTCAAACAAGTCTTTCTTATAAGGAGCCCAAAGAGCTCCTTTACATCAATAGCCCATAAAGCATTGGAGCAGGTACACATGCACCCAAAGACAGCAAGGTAAAGCCATGCCACTGACAAAGATCAGCAGATGATGGGCAAATACGGACAAATCCAGGTTCTTAAGGATTCCCTAGTCCACTCTAGTCTGTTCTATTCCATTCCATTTTTCTATTCTGAAAGTCACTCATTCTAAACCAATATTTCATGAGGAGCAACATTAGAATAAGATGATTCTCTTTTTCCACATTTCCCAAAGTGCACTGGTTGACCTCCTCCATCAATTCTCCTCCCCTTCTGAAAACACCCAGAGTCGATAGTCAAACAAATTTGGGACATAAACATATCCATATTTGATAGTCAGTTGATGGACATTTCAGAACTCTACATTGTAATCGCGGAGAAGGTTGGATCAGTAGCCACCCATACAAGTGAAGGGCTTTGTAGTGGTTTGAAAGAAAATGGTCCCCAAAGGGAGTGGCACTATTAGGAGGTATGGCCTTTTTGGAGGAAGTGTGTCATTGTGGAGATGGGCTTTGAGGTCTCTTTTGCTCAAGCTTCCCTCAGCATGACAGTAAACTTCCTGTTCCCTGCAAGATGTAGGACTCTCAGCTCTAGCACCACATCTGCCTGTATGCTGCCATGCTCCCTGTCATAATGATAATGGACTAACCTCTGAAACATTTAATGCAGGGGGCTCCATTAAATGTCTTCCTTATAAGAGTTGCCATAGTCATGGGGTCTCTTCACAGCAATAGAAAACCCTGACAAAGTCAGGCTTCTACAAGCCTGGTATGCATAACGAGTCCAAGCTCTGGACCACCATTGCCCTGGTTAACTGTGGTTAGCTTCCCAGCCTTGGTTACTGTCCCACCTCACCCATGGTAGCATGTCACCTGTCGTCATCTGTGAATGGGAATGAAGACAACACCTTACTTTATCCAGTTAAGAAATACAAACACTTAAATTAGAAACAAGAGGCATTCAAGCAGGGCTAGGCTGTGGAGCTTACACACCTGATCCCTATGGGTATTCGGATGCACAGCTTCCCACATTGGCACGACTACAGAACTTTAGTTTTCATTAAACGCCCACGGCACTTATCATTATGCAGTGGACCACTGACCATTTTCTGACACTCTATGTAATGTCACTCTTTCTCTTGTATGAAAGTAGAAATGTCTCTGGCTTTGTCCACCTGTCTCCTTCCCCCCCACCCCTTGCCCAACCATTATTTCATTTTTAGGTGGGAAACAGGGTCAGGGACCACAGGCACTTACGTGTGTGAGCATGAGGAAGTCAGCAGTCAACCCTGAGTGTTGTTTTCTAGAAGCTATCCACTTTGTTTATTGAGACAGGGTCCCTCATTGGGACCTTCAAGCTCACCAGTTAGGCTAAACTGGCAGGCTAGCTACATGTGCGGGTCCCATCTGTTTCTGCCTTCCCAATCAATGCAGATGTGTGTGCACATCACCACATCTGGCATTTTCACGTGGGTTCTGTGTATCTAACTTGGTCTCTATGCTTGGTCAGCAAGCATTTTTCTGACTAGCTACCTCTTCAGTCCCTCACTTCCCAAGACTGTTTTTGTCTTTGACCATGTAATGCTGGACACGGTGTTAGGCAAAGGTTTTGCCTGGTTCTAAACCTGGTCTTCCCAAAATGTATTTTCCTATCACTTACAAGCCTCAATTCATAAAAAACTTTAGGGGAAAATTTTTTTTCCTGTCACTAGAGCTTAAATTACAAAGTGAAAACTGGTTGTGATGTGATTTAAGGAAAACAGAAAAAGTCAGTAACAGAAAGTATCTTTTTTTTAACATAGTTTTTATCACATTTATTGGGGTATGCATGCACGCCACACATGTGTGTGGAGATCGGAGGACAGCTGGTGGGAATAGGTTCTCTTCTTCCACCTCATGGGTCTTGGGGAACTGAACTCAGGTTGCCAGGCTCAGCGGTAAGCACCTTTATCCCACTGAGCCATCTCGCCAGCCTGTTCCCACCGCACCCTTTTTGCTAAAGACAATATGATACTATTGCTAAATGCATGAATTCTAGCATCCTAGAGATCAGGGTTCATGTCTCACTCCTACTTCCTAGTAGTCATATGACTTTGAGATCACTATCTACCAGGCTGACTATAAAAGATGCCCTTGTTCCGATTTAAATGAGATAATGTAGGGAAGGCCTTTAGCAGAGGGCCTGGCACACTGGAAGCTTCCATAAATGCTGGTTGCTGCCAATAAAGGGCTTCTGTAGCTGCTACCACTGCCACTGTTATTATTCCAGGAACACCACTGTCCCAGCACGCTGTGACTCACAGCTCCACTCAGCCTGCCCTGCTCAGCCCTCTTGAGGAATGTTCTGGGCCCTCACTGCTAAACAACCTGAAGTATGCTCTACATAAAGCTCCGCAGCCAAAGGTTCTTGGCCAACACGAAGCTTTTGTGGAAGAAGCAAGACAGGAAGACAGAGTCTGTGCTGTTACACAAAACTACAAGCGCAGTCCAAACAGATGCCAGGCTCCCCAAAAGTCCAAGGTCAAAGGATTAGGGACCAGCGCCCATAGGCCAGCCGGATTTCTAGATAAGGACAAAGGGCCTTGAGATTGATCTGAAGATCTCCAATCACACACACCACACACACACACACACACACACACACACACACACACACACATACACGCATGCACACACACACACACACACACGCATGCACACACACACACACACACGCATGCACGCGCACACACACACACACACACACACACACACACACACACACACCTTGGATCTGACACTTTGGAAGAAATCACAGCACATACTCTTTAACGTGATAACACCCAAACTGCCATTTTCTTTGTTCTGAGGCCCTCTGTAAACAAAGAATCTACCTCCATAGAGTTGTCTAGATTCACACAACTTTAGGGAGTCCCAAATAACCTAGAATTCCTCATCTCTAAGAATCCAACTAGTGAGTCCCATGGACTGAAGTGGGGACCAGCTTCTACTATAGTACCCTCGATCAGGGGCTGTCTCCAGTGCAAGGGACTTCACCTTACCAGGACATTTTCAGATCAGAACCTTGCACTTAAAGAATCCACTGGATACAGAGAAACCCTGTCTCAAAAAACCATATATATATATATATATATATATATATATATATATATATATATATATATATATTAGAGAATCCACTGGAGTCTGGCTTTGTGACTGAGGCACTAAAGAATTCAAGAAATGACTTCTCAAAGAGTTCTGATTCCTCTAAAAGTTCCCTCTGTAAATGGAGAAACGTTGCAGTGCTCTGACTTATGTCAAGAAGGACTAGCAAGCCCTGGTCAGGTCTTCATGACAACACCCACTAGCCAAGAAAGGCAGGGTTCATCCTGGGAGACAAACAGCATGCCGTTCCTTCCTGCAGAGCTGAGAAAAACAGGAGATGGTACAAATGAAGAGGAGGAAGGGGAGGGGAGAAAACCTTCTGCCCAATGGCTCCTTCTGTACAGACCACAAAGGGAAGGATGGAGTTGAAATGTCATTCCAGTAAATTAACAAAAGCCTTTCATCAACAATAACAACGGAGGCCTCTAGATCAACCCTCGCCATCATTTCCTCTACTGGGTGTGAAGGAGGGGGAAGGAAGGAAGACAGCACAGCGAAAAGAGGAAGAAGAGAAACGGACAAACGCGAGTCCATCCTGGTCCTCACTCGGATACATCAGACTACTCTCTCCAACCCTGGGAAAGAGTCACAGAGAAACCGCGGTGACAGCAGCTGCCTGCAGCCTTCAGGTCAGGACGGCTGGAGTCTGAAACCCAGGAATTCAGAACTGTCACTGCACCACAGCCATTGTGACATAGGTGGTCCTGAAACTACACTCCGGATGGCACTGCATTTGGATCTACAAAATAAATACCACGGATGATTTAAACTCGGAACTCTGTGAGTGTAATAAAGCACCCTGCGGTCCCACCAGACGTGGTACACAGGCCATTTGGGGAATTGAAGGCAGGAGGATGAGGAGTTCAAGGTCTTCTTCAGGTACCAGGCAAGTCTGAGGCCAGCCTGCGCTATAAGAGACCCTGTTTCAAAAAAATTAAATAAATAAATAAAAATAAAGCACCCCATATTTTTTAGGCAAGTGAGTAGGCAGAACCTCAGCCATTCTATGTGGTATGAAAACAATAAAACTAGACTTCACATTTATCAAAGGACAGTGATACATATCAACATGCATGCTTGTGCATGAATGCATGCACACACGTACGCGCGCACACACACACATCTTTATATATATATCCATCTTTGACTAAGCAACTGATGTAACCAAATAAGGACCTTACTCTCTTCTCTACCCACCCAACACAAACTGCCAGCCAATAGTAACCAGGCTATCAGCAGACCATTTCTCTCACATTGTGGGGAATGTAATACAGAAGGAAGGGTAAGAGAGACAAGAAGCATGCCAGTTTCCTTCTGCATCTGAACTTTCCTAGGACACATGAAGGGACTCCTGGGTCTCTGCTTCTAAGCCAATATTGTTCTCGAATCTGGGAAGGCACTTGTGAATATAAGCGAACTTCACTCTGATGGGTAAAGAATATTCTGATGGCTACCTGGGAAAGAAGGAATAATAGTCTCTTCCCTCTCCCCCAACGTGTATACCAGGTAAGTGACGTTTGGCTCTGTGTCCGAGGCTATGAGTTAGTGTCCATGGTTTCTTAAGAATCTGCAAAATTCATCTGGGGTAGAATCTCCTTAAGCATTTGCCATTTTGTTGTTGGTGGTGGTGCTGGTTTTTTGTTTTTGTTGTTGTTGTTGTTTTTCGAGACACGGTTTCTCCATGTAGGTTTGGTGCCTGTCCTGGATCTCACTCTGTAACCAGGCTGGCCTCGAACTCACAGAGATCTGCCTGCCTCTGTCTCCTGAGTGCTGGGATTAAAGGCATGTGCCACCACCATTTTAATTTTAGCTAATTCATATTAAATATTCCCATATTCACTCAAGCAGATAGCAACAAAGGAAAGCGAAAGCCTACTCGAAAGAACCCATGGTTACTTGGCAAAGAGTCAAAGGTACTGAGACCTCAAAATAGGCTGAGAATACTTAATAGGGGAATGATGTAGAAAGAAAGAATGGCCGACAAGAAAATAAACTGTGCACAGGGAATACTCTGACATACCAACATACTCTAAAACTGCATGGCACATGCTCACACTTAGAAATCAGGGAGTCCTGGGTTCCAGTCACAGTTTGTCACTTAGTCACATAGCCCCAGTTAGCCTCAGGGTTCTCATCTGTTCAGTAGAAGAATAACAGTCACTAATGGGGTTGTTATGAAGGTCAAACTAGATAATGCACACAGGCTGCTTGACGCATAATAAGCACTCAATAAAAGTTAGCTACCATTATTCCAGCACGAGGGTCAAGTGTGTGGGTGTGAACGTAATTTGGCCTTGGCATCTACTGATTAATACCCGTTTAAAAAATTAAGAGCTGGTGATGCTACAGGCGAGGGCTCACAGAAGGAATTCGGAGTGGCTCATGTGTTCTTTTCAAAAATCAGATCCATAAACATTTCTGTAGATGATTATAGCAGACTGATAATCTTCCATGTCTGAGCCTTCATGCATGGCTACTCAGGTTGTGCATTGAACGTGACAGGGGCTGCCATTCTCTGACATGCCCCCGAAGTCCTGCGCTATGGTAACCTGTCTAGAGTCTACCAACCACTTTCTAGGGGTGATGCACATATCCCTAGAGTAAATACACTGTGCTAGTTTTCATGTGAATTTATTAGAAGCCTTCAATGAAACAGGCAAGCCATGTGTGGGCCTCAGAAAGCAGCTGCTCTCAGCATCCCCAGGGGTCTGCCAGATCCTGCGGCTACTCCTCGAACACCCACTGCCTTCATCACTGTCTCAGCCCATCTTGGATGACTGCAGCAGCCCCAGAAGGGCATCCCTGTGCCCATGCTATCCCATGGCTTCCATTACATCCCAGGCATAGGTCCCAGGAACAGTCATCAGTACGGATGTTGACAAACCATGGACTTCCCTCAACAGTCATCAGCTCATTTTCAGGTTGTGATACAATCAATGTTACCATGGGAGGAACTGGATAAAGGGCACATGGGTGTCCCAATATTTTTATTTTTGAGACAGGGTGTGATAGCTAGTTTGATGGCAACTTGACACAATCTAGAGTCACCCAAAAGGAGAGAATCTCAATTGAGAAAATGTCTCCATAAGATCCGACTGTGGGAAGCCATGCTGCAGCAGGACCAAGGATGTGTCTTAAATTGGCAGCCTAATTTAGCAATGTATGAGAGTCTCTCATGTAATACTGGTCCTGGCGGCTTGGAAGCTACAAGACTGAAGGGGTCATAGAAAGAAGCTGAGGCCTGGAACCATGTGGTCGGGTTAGAGTCCCCAAAGAGAAGCCAGGAAATGACATTGGTGAAGGTGAAGGCGAATGCAAGGGAGACCTCGAGATACTGCAGATGCCAGGACTGTGGTTTAACCACCGAGAGCCACTGCTGACAGATACGGAACGGAGCCATCCTGAGCCTAGCTGTGTGTGCTTCAGGTAGCAGAGCCAGAGACACAGAGCTGTTGGAGCCCTTCGGAGCCAGAAAATCATGAGACAGTCCCAGACGTCTGAGGTTGGGCTAACTATACTTTGGGAAGTTGGTTTTACTTAAATCTGATTAGAACTATCCCTAGTTCTTCCACTTTGGAAAAATAGAAAGCTTGCAACCAAGTTTTGAGATTTTATAGGAACCCACAAGTAAGAGACTTTGGGTTTTTAAAGAGATATTGGACTTTTAAAGTGTAGAAATTTTTAAAGACCATGGAACTTTTGAAGTTGTGCTGTGTTTTTTATTGTTATGTTAATGCATGATCTTGGTTAAAAGTAAAGCTGTAGTTAAAAAAAAAATCTGACTCTGGGACATTTTCTTAATTAGTGATTGATGGGGAAGGGCCCAGGCCAGTGTGGGTGTATCCCTGGGCTAGTGGTCCTGGTTCTATAAGAAAGAAGGCTGAGCAAGCCATGATGAGCAAGCCAGTAAGCAGCACTCCACCATGGCCTCAACATCAGCCTTGTTTGAGTTCCTGTCTTGATATCCATCTGTGATAGACTAAGATGTGGAAGTGTAAGCCAGATAAACCCTTTCCTCCCCAGCTTGCTTTTAGTCGTGGTGTTTCCTCACAGCAATAGTAACCCTAACTAGGACATAGGGTTTCACCATATAGATCTTGCTGGCATGGAAATCGCTATGTAGAACAGGCTGGCCTCGAACTCAGAGATCTGCCTGCCTCTGCCTCCTGAGTGCTGGTGTTAAAGGTGTGTACCACCATGCCCAGCTCCCGTACTTCTTACAACTGCATATAAAATCTATAGCTATCTCAAAGTATCTATGGAAACGTTAAATGCCTGTAACTCAGACACATGAATTCCATTTTTCTCCAAAATCAAATTCACATAAACCTTCTTAAGGTCCTCAGTTGTTCCACCTTGTTACTGACAGAACAAGGTCCCAACTCACTCAGACAGACAACCTGTCAAGTCTCTCCTCATTTAACCCTTACTGAAAACAAATCTCTGAAGGTTTCACCCACCGTACCTGCATACTGGAGCTGAAGTCTTCACACAGGGTTCACATTGTGTACCTGCATACTGGGGCTGAAGCCTTCACATTGTACACACTGCATACCTGCATACTGGGGCTGAAGCCTTCACACTGTACACACTGCATATCTGCATACTGGGGCTGAAGTCTTCACACTGCACACATTGCATATCTGCATACTGGGGCTGAAGCCTTCACACACTGTTCACATTGCATACCTGCATACTGGGGTTGTCTACAGTTGCCCTGGAACTCCCTTCCACCATCCAACAGGCAGTTTTAAACCCCTCCCCACAACATCTCAAAGCACACATTAATCTTTCCTCATTTTACTTACAATCATGGTGTGTCCCACACATCCTTGTCTCCGAGGCTCTGCAGGATATGGATACAATGTTAGTGTACCTACTGTAAAGCCACTTATATCTCATCCCAGGTTCAGGAAAGAAAAAAAGCAGTTCAGAACGTGTCCAGATTCACCCAGTATAAACAGCAGGATCTTTCCTAACTATCTGCTGTTTCTGCTATTCTTCTGGGCCTGGACATTGTGTATCTTCAGAATCACGGTTACCTAAAATAGTCATTTTCAGAATTCGGGGTCTATTAGCTGATGAGACTGTCTTGAATTAAAGTGGAGTAGAGGACAAATATTTGCATCTTATAATACTGATATAATATTAAGTAATACTACCTTCAGAACAAATAAACAAGCTTTTCATCCTCTACTTTTAAACACAGAATAATTATTTTCTTCACAGAGACAAAAGTCAAGGGTATGACATTTTCCATCCTGCACCCCCTGCTTTGCCTTGCATATCACTTGGTAAACACCCAGTGGAATTTTCCACATTTGCTCTGGGCTTAGGTCTGCAGAGGGCTGAAGAAGAAGGAAGATTTGGGAATATATTTGAGCTAAAAAGCATGTCTTTTGTAGGTCAAGATTCTTATCAGATTCAGAAAAGCTGTATTTAACATTTGTAAAGACAATTCAGAGTTGTGTGTGTTTGAAGGGCTCTAAGAAAGGCTCCATCAAACTTTATACAAATTCCATCACTTCCATATTAACGAGAAGCTGTGATGGGGGATTTACAGTGGAGTTGAGAGCAAATGTGTTCATTGAAACTGCTTGACCAGATGATTAAGCGCTTCTACATTCTCAACCATTACACATCCCTATAGCTGAAGAATTTCTCTCCAGCTCCCATCAAGCCCCGCCAGTCCCGGAGCCCACTTATAAAATAAACACATTGACTCTTATATTATTTAAACTGCTTGGCCATTAGCTTAGGCCTACCGTTGTCTAGCTCTTACTCTTATACTCAGCCCATTTCTGTTAATCTATATGTTGCCACATGTTCCGTGGCTTTATCTGTTGCCTCTACATAATGTTCCCTGAAGGGCAGCTGGTGTCTCCTCCCCCTGCCTCCTCTCCTTTTCTTCTCTCCTCTCTGTTAGTTCCGCCCATACTTCCTGTCTAGCTACTGGCCAATCAGTGTTTTATTTATACAGAGTGATATCCACAGCACATCCATCCATCCATTGACTGAAACCTGGCTGAGGCAAAAACAACTATTGCATGTACCATCTGAATGTCTCTCGCTTCATACCACCAAGGACCCTAGTTTGCTCAGGATACCAAGATGACCATGGAGGCATGACTTCCTGAGAGTCTCCGGAGGCAGTTCTGGGAAAGTTTGTGTTTCTGGCTACTGTCGTTACCTCTTTGGTGTTTCCCCCTTCTTAAAGTCAATGGGATGTCACATCACCATCACCAGGTGACAATCATTAGCTAAAAAACAAGAAAAATCAGTGCTGGTTCTCATATGAGTGACTAAAGCAATCACAAGGGTCATGGACTCCTGAGCTTCTTGTATAGAGAACATTGAGCTTCGTTTTGAGCTTCTTGTATAGAGAACATTGAGCTTCGTTTTGCTTAGACAGCTGTTAATTGGCTATTACTCTTCACAGATGAAAATGAAAACCAGATTGATACACAAAGTCTGCCCCAGGCAGGTCACAGTAACAACTGTTCCATCACCTACATGATCAAAGAATGTTCACCCTCCTCAATCTGCCTCTCCCAGCAGCCATCACCATGAACAGTACCATTGTTCTACCCACTTGCTCAGGTGAGAACTCTAACTACATCCTTTCTTCCCCAGCTTACCACTGCATGCACTGACAATCATCCTAGCTATGACTCTGTCTCCCTGGTACCTCTCTCTTATATCCACTGTTCTCCATCTCTCTGGCCACTGTGAATCCCCTACCTGCACTGCCTCTGACTGGTTCCATCACCACTGCCTGCAATTGGTCTCCTCAGCACTGTCATGGTGACCTTTCAGGAACATGAAGGATTCCCATCTTCCCTACTTAAGCCTCCCTCTTAGCCCTGGAATAAAGCCCATCACTCCTTTCATAGCTTTAAAGGTGCATGTTGGGTCTCAATCTCAAAACACCTATGTTCATCATTCCCCCAGGCTCTAGCCTTCAAAGTCATACTCTAAAGGTATCTTCACATGGCCAAAATGAAGATCTCTCATTTAAAAAGAAAGATGTATGTATTTTATTTGATATGTATGAATGCTTTGATTGAATATTTATCTGTGTAACACATGTGTGCCTAATGCTCACAGAGCCAGAAGAGGGTGCTGGATCCCCTGGAACTGAAGTTACAGACAGTTGTTAGCTGCCATATGGTGCTGAGAATTGAACCTTGGTCCTCTGGAAGCGCAGCCTGTGCTCTTAACCACTGAGCCATCTCTCCAGCCCTCTCATATATTTTTAGTTGTCCTTGTCCCTCCTGGATACATAATTTAGGAACTTCATCAGCCCTTCTCTATCGTAACTTAGGTATCTAGTTCTCGGAGCTTCAGACTCTTGCATTTCTTTCCCTCCATAACGGCTGGATGCAAGTTTCCCCCTTTCACTAAAGCACAGGTGACTCCCAACAGGTGGTTCTCAGCCTTCCTGATGCTGTGGGGATCCCCAATCATACGATTATTTTCATTGCTACATCATAACTGTAATTTTGCTAGTTATGAATTGTAAAATAAATATCTGATATGCAAATGGTCTTAGATGACCCCTGTAAAAAGTTTGTTTGACCCCCCCAAAGGAGTCGTGACCTACAGATTGAGAACCACTGCACTAGTCAGAGCTCTAGATTTCTCAAACACCATTCATCACTCTATGTTCTACTGAATGCTGTGTCACTCTCTTAGTTTCTTTCTAAAATAAAAGGGGGAAGCTGAACTTAAAGACATACTGCAAAACAGTCAAAGGTCTAAATATAGTTATTGTATTGAGAATGACCCAAATGACGAGTATGGAAAATGCTAACAACATTGGAATTGGTAGTTATTTACTCCCTGAAGATGCGTGACTATCAGCCACACATGGGATTTGACATTGGAAATTTAAGCTATGTCATTATGAGCTCAACCCCAGTCAACACAGGAAATGATATAGACTTGACTTGAACACTATTTGCTCACACTTTATTGCTCTTTTTGGAAATTTCACTTCCCATTTTTTTCTGTATCATTTTCCACAAATAGATAGCTTTATACCCATCATTGACCCTTTGATCTTTTGTGACTTGTAAAATCATGCATGCTTGATTATAAGTCTTTCACTAGATACTTTTCAGTGTGTCAAAGGGGTTCATTTGGGTAACTATCCCGCTAGTTACAGAAAGAAGCAAACCTCAATATTAATGTCCATGTTATCATATTCATTTGACATAGTGTTGGGAATCTATCTTGAACTGTAATACTATATATAACATGGTAGTAATAGCAATAAAAACAATGGAAACTAAAATAGTAAGAGTAGAAACAATTATAAGAAAAGTCTTAGACACACTCATGACTTATTTAATGTGAGGGTTAAGCTTCATCATCAACTTGATGGGATTCAAAGTCACCTAGGAGACAGACCTCTGGATTTGTCTGCAAACGGCATTTCCAGAGAGGTTCAGCGGAGGAGAGAAGACCCACCCTGAAATTGGGCAGCACTATCCTATACACTAGGGTCTCAGACTGGATCAAAAGGAGAAACAGGTGAAGCACAGTGTCCATCTCTCTCTGCTTCCTCACTACAGAGGCTCAAGCTCCTGCAACCATACCATTCCTGCCATGATGAACTGGACCCCACACACCAGGACCCCAAATAACCTCTTCCTCTCTTACATTCTTAGTCGGATGTTTTACGACAGGAGAAGAAGAATGAAAACACAGAGTAGTCCATGTTCTAAGCCTAACTAAATATTTAGCGCATACCTGGTATCACTGATTTCTCATGTGGCTTCACAATCACTCCACACTATAAAATGAAACTGAGCCTCATAGATGCTAAGCCACTTCTTCATGGCTCCAATGTAGTGATGGAGCCAAGCTCAGGCCTCTCAATCATAATGAAAACATCTGCACAGCACTGACCAGGAGCTGCTCTGAGCACTTGACAAATTCTAACTCAGTTAATCTGCAGGAAAACCATCTGTACCTATCTTATCACTGCTCTACGCAGGGAAACCATCCACAGTACAGGCTATTGATTAACAAAAGGTGGCTAAGCCAGGAAGCCACAGAGGCAGGATTCAAACCCAGGCGAGGGCTCTTCCAAAGTCCATCACTTAACTACCTACTACCCTATCCAGTGGACTTTCCCCTTACAAAATAACAGTATTGAGAGGGGGTGTGTTCAATAATATTGAGAGGGTTCCCATTCATTAACTCATGAAATCTTCACAATAACTGCAGGCAGCTCATGTTTTTATCTCCATTCCACTTTATGGATGAGAGTTCTGGGGCTAAAAACAATGAACTGAGTAACTGAGGGTCACCCAGCTAACAAATGTCACACAAGTAAACATAAAACAGCAACATCTAGGTTTCACTCTGATCACTTGTTTCCTCAATTATTTTTTCCCAAAGTATGAGTGGCTGGGAAGCAGGGTACATCTGATTTCCCAGCTCTTTAAACATGTTCAGTTTCTGCACTTTAGGCTGTCACTATTCATATATCTCTTGGAGCTGATCTTCTGGAATCTAGTATACCTCAATGCCCTATGTAACAATGCATGTGTTCTCTGTGCATCAGACACACCAACTCAGCTAGGGGGAAAACCATCTTGTTTCCATCAATACTTTCAGAAGTGAAGTCCACAGCTGTTGTTTTTTATACAGTCAAAAATCTTGCTCTTTCTTCTGGAGAAATACCTGTTTAGTTTTCTACTCCTACCTCTTAAAATTTTCAATCTACAAGTCACAACAACCTCCTGCCCGCCCCCCCCAAAAAGAAACCCTCTATAGAACCTAGTAAGAACAAGCAATGCTTTCTCTATTTGTTTTTAGTTAAGTAGAATGGGAAAGCCAAACTGCATTAAAGCTCACTTTGGGAAACAGAAGTAAGGAGAAATACAACTGTAGTTAAATAAATTGATAAATCATAGCCTTGCATGCACCAATTCAAGAATGCAGATTTGTATGATTCACTAAGTTCTGGTTTGTGCCAAGACAATCTTAATAAAAATGCCACAAAGCCACAGACTGAGTCATGCTAGGGACAGAAATCACATCTCCTATATCCTTGGATGATATCCCAAGTTGGTAACAATTGTTAGTCTAAGCTAGGGTAGGCGCAGACATTTCATGTATATAAGTAAGAGAAAGCAAAAAGTTTGCCTTTCCGCCATCTAATCTCCTGATTATGGAATGATTAATCAAACCCACAAATATGTCTACGAAGCCTGTCTGTGGCCTTGTCTGGTCTAGCCTCTGGAAACATTATCATGAACACAACAGCTATGAGTTCTGGCCGCACGGAGGTAGAAAGCAGACCCTGCATGCACAGGTAAACACAGAACTAGAAAGATCAGGTTCCATAAAGGAAGGGTATGGCAGCCCAAGTCAGACGAGGAGGAAAGGAAGTGAAGGAGCAACCTTTACACTGAGGATGTTACAGGAAGCAAACGGAAGAATGGTAGGCAGGTATTGGAGACAGCAGTAAGAAGGTATGGCAAGGCCTGCAGTTTAACGGAGAAATACAGTGAAGTCATGTGTGGTGGAGACAAGGACTCCTGTGTGTATGTATGATCCAACCAGATCTCTAACTCCAGCAGGTCCTCACCTTTCCTGCCCTCAGATTCCCACCCACTCTGTGATGGTACTTACGAGTAGAGTTAGTTGCCTCCTAAGCATCACCACAGGGGCAGCTCCCTGGCCTCACCTTTTTGAGAGTTGCAGCCCTGTAGCCACGATCACTCTCCTCATCCACACACCTCACTCCTCGGTATCAACCAGGAGTCGGCCAAAAGGCCAGTCTGGGAGAATAGTAGACCTCTTATCTCTTAGAAAGTTGTTCCAGAACGCTTGACATAGAAACTTAGTTCTGGGCTTCCCAAGAAAAAGCCAACCACAGAAGAGGAGGAATGGGTGGAATCTAGCCATGGATGACATGACCTGGGCTCCACAGGCCCCTGACCCTTCACACTGAGGCCTGAAGCCATGGCAAGGAGAAGGAAGGCCTTCTCCACACGGCACTGATGAACTGACCAGCCAAAATGCCAGCTGGGCTGGGCACCATCTAGAAAGGACACTAGAGCAACAAAGAAAGCAGAAGAAATGTTCCAAGAGAAGGGACAGGGCTAAGATTCCCCAAGGATATTCTAGAGTAATAAAAGATGAGGCCTACACTACCTCTAGAGAGGGTTAATTACAGGCCCCTGATGTGCTAAGCAGCATGATGCCATTTTGGGGAGGAGCCAAACGGCTCAAGGCTATAGAAGAGAGTCTGCCAGGTCCTGGCACATCTTATCCTGTGTGGCACTGGGGCTCAGTGGATGTTGCAAACAACTTCACCAATACTGGTGGGAAGAGGGATCTGAACATCGACGACAGTTAAGACTCTCACAGGCCTCCAACTAGCCAGCCCTTTCCCTCTCTCCTGAGATGACCAGGGTTCTGCCTTAACCCAAACCACCTCCTCTTACTCCACTTTTGAGAACCTTTGTTCTATTAATTACTGTGTCCCAGGCTCCGTGTAACACACAAAACTTTACATCTATCTTCTGTGCTCCGTATACCAATAAGGTTACAGATAACAGCTAAGGTCTGTGATTGCCCACAAATTTCACCGGCAAGCACGTTTTGACATCAACATATAAACCTACTTCATAATTTTCAAGGTTCTTAATGTAAGATAGTTATAGGAGTATTTTTCAAAAATTAAAAATAAGGGGCAATAAGATCGTTTACACATTCGTGATCCAGCTCTGCATGCTCAAAGTGAAATGCAATCAGCCATGGACACAGAACATTCAGCATCCTGAAACTGGGATGAAGATGCCGATCCAGCGGAGCTGGAAGGTCATTAAAAATGAGCACTGTAAGCTCATTTTTAATGGTGGTGCTTTTTAATATTAATTAAAGGTGGTAACCCACACCTTTAATCCCAGCACTTGGGAGGCAGAGGCAGGCGGATTTCTGTGAGTTCAAAGCCAGCCTAGTCTACAGAGTGAGTTCCAGGACAGCCAGGACTTTTGCACAGAGAAACACTGTCTTAAAAAAAACCAAAACCAAAACCAAAGAGAGAGAGAGAGAGAGAGAGAGAGAGAGAGAGAGAGAGAGAGAGAGAGAGAGAACTATATTACAGGAAGAAAAAAATTGAAGCTCCAAATGCTGAATATAATTGCCTCTAATGGGGACAAATCCACGGCTTAGCTGATCTCCAGATTCTTGTTGGGGTGGTAGGGTGGGTTCCACAGCATGTGCCACAGTGCACATGTACACCGTAGGACAATTGTGGGAGTTGGTACTCTCCTTTCACAATATGGGTCTTGAGGATCAATCTAGGGTGGACAAGCTTGATAGCAAGTACCTCTACCCACTGAGCCATCTTGCTGGCTCCTGATTCGAATTCTTATACCATTGTGTCCCATCACACTGGACCACAGTCTATGTTATCAATCCTGTTACTCCTCTGGCAAGAAGTTTACATTGGTTTACCATTTACAGTAAGTAAAATGCTAAGACGTCACAGAACCCATGGGTTTGCCTTTGGCCAGATGACATTTCTCCTCTAACCACCCTTGCCCATCTTCTCTACTTCCAACGCTTTTCACTCTGCTCAGCTTATCCCAGGTAGCATGGTCACGATGTTCTTCCTGAATCAGTCACATCTGTTCAGGGACCATGTACGTACCCTGCTGTTTGCTATACTTTTCCCTCAATCCCTCCATGTCCCATTCTGATCTTCTTGAGGCCTTTCCTCAATTGCCATTTTCATATCAAGTCTTTCCTTTTCCACTCAGTTTTAAATTACAAATCACTGTAAAGCTATCCATGCTTTCTCTTTTTCCCAAACATTCATCACCATTTAGTACATAGGTATTTCACTTACTTACATAGTTTTTTCTTCATGTATATTTAGTTTTACATGCAAATACATACACACAGGAAAGCTCCATGGGTACAAATATCCCACCACTTTATCATTTCACTGTATTCTTCACACCAAAGCAAATGCCTGGCATATGAGAAAACCTCAATTATAAGTCTCCAACAGCTGGTTCCATGGATTGGTGGACAGTGTTAAAACATGGCCCAAATCCAGAGAATTAAAGGGCTGTGAAATGTCTCACAGTGTCTGGCAGCCCCTGGGACACAGCTTGTGGCAGGGGTGTCACCTACCATCATTATGTGGCACTCCTGAACTGACACTCACTGAGAACCTGCATGACAATCAGTGAGCTAAGAATGGAGTGACAGAAAGTCTTGTCAAGCAAGCCACTGGGAGTAAGTAAGAGTAAGACACTCTTCCATGTGCACACACACAAGCTGTAGTGCCTCCCTGTGCAGTCACAGCCTGAAAGAAAGAGAGATGGACTGCTTTGATTGGACATTCTCGAAAAAGAGCCAGATTTTAAAAACTTTCTGGCATGAGCCAACATTTGCCATTAAGTCTGAATGGCTGGCATAGCTCAATTTCCATGCATCATTGTAAATATAAAACATGAACCTTCAATTATAACTTAATGATGGATATATAAAAGAAGATATTAAGCATGGCCAAAAATAAAGCAGTAAGAACCATGAGTAGATATTTAAACTACCTAATATTTGGCCTGGCCATCAAGGGGAAAAAAACAATAACATTCAGCCAGGCCCAAACTTACATAAGCAGTTATGTTCTTTCATGTTTAAGAAGCCAATAAAGGTTTGGATCCAGGCTCCATCTCACCACACTCATACCTGAAGTAGCCAAAACATCCACCACAAATAACCTGCCTGGACTTGAGACACACACACACCAATCCTAATGGACAAAAATAATATACCTGAGACCCCAAATGCTTTGCTAATTTCCATTCTAGCTTGGAGCTTTCCCATCTAAAACTTGTCACTTGACAAATGGCAGTTTCCCATGTCCATCCCCAACCATCTCAGTAGTCCCACTCAAGCACAGGACAGGCTACCCAGCCCAGTTCTCCACACCACAGCTCCTAACCAAGATGAGCACCCTGCCACACTTTATTTCATTCTTTTGCTAGAGGAGTAGGGCTGGTCACAGTAAATTCTAAAGACGGGTCATTTTTAAATGGCATTAACCACGTGGAATAGTTGGTGTTGTTGTTATTGCTGTTGCTGTTGCTGTCATAAGTAGCAGAAGAGTTGTTGGACATATTTCAGCACTGACTGCAATTTTAATGCTTTCTTTCCAGATTCTTGGTTTCTGCAGTGAGGTCTATGATGGTGACAGGCCCTCTCAGGCAGCTCTGTATGTGCTGTGCCCCATTTGGGGAATCCTCCCTGGTTACGAATGGCACCCAGATGGAGAGTTAGTTATTTGGAACCATTCAAAATCATTAAGCCTATTAACTGTGACTTAGACCAAGTTTAATAAACAACTGCTATCCCAACAGGAAATGAGGTAAGCTGGCTTTCAAAGTCATTTAAGCAAATACTCAAAGCAAGGATGCCTCACAAGAGGCCTCTTGTGGCATCTTCCTGTCCAATTTAAACCAGAGGTCACTGGGGAATCACAGTTTATGCATTTTAGTTGGATGAAGTAACCAAGTTAGAGTCCCTAAATATTGTCCAAGTCGCTCTGACCATCTCATGCATGAAAACAGCAGGTACACAGTTAATACTTAGGAACCCAACATGGAACACATCCAGCTCCACCTATCTCAAGTCAAGTAAGGGTGTCCTACACCATCAGCAGTTACCCATGAGAGGAAGTGTGCAGGAGACACTGGGGTGCTGTATGTATTTTTGTAGCATTTAAGTAACATGTTTACTTCAAACTGTGGACACTTCCAGGTATTTGCTCATGCTAGCCCCATACCTAGAACATTCCATTTCCCAAATGAAATTACTCTCATCTTTTGTCTAGTCCTCTCAAACAGTACCCTTAAAGAAGCTACTTCTAATTTAATCTGCTTCTAATCCACTTGGCTGCCACAATTAGTTTCTGCCTACATTCAACCCACTGGGACCTGGCTTGGCCTGCCATGGACCATGACCTTATTTATTCTGCCTTTTGTTAGTGTCATTTCTTGCTCTGGTGCCATCAAACAGGAAAGGGGTTGAAGGCAGAACATTCATCTCTCCACTGTGCACAGTAATGCTTGGAGAAGAATGAATTCAAAGGCTCTCAATCTTGGATGCAACTTCTTTGAAAGTCGCCAACTAGTCTACTAGCTTCAAGGCCAAAGCTACTCAACAAATTAGCTTCGGGTGTAAATACGATGAAATCATTCCCAGATATTAACCTAACCACTGGATGTGTTTATTCTTCTACTTGGAAAACCAACTGGGCCAACCCTAAGGAAGGACCTTCTTCCCCAGCTAGGTGACTCTGAATAATGAGCTAATTTCCTTCAATGGTGATGAGACCTTCAGGATTCTCTGGAATGTGCATCTACCCAGTAAGGCATCGTTACCAGTCCCTTTTAGGTTAAAACTATGTCAAAACACTAGAATTTCACACAATATGGTATATATAGTGTCATACATATTATAAAAACACCAACCTGTTTTCATAAGAAATGTTATTATAACAAAAATAAAAATAATATATACTTCCATATATGTTATATATATATATATATGTGTGTGTGTGTGTGTGTGTGTATATGTGTGTGTGTATATATATATATATACACACACACACATATACACACACATGTATATATACACACACATATACACACACATGAATGAAAGTGCGGGGTTAAGTTTTACTCACTCCCGAACTAGGTTTCCAGATTTAGCAAATAAAATATAGGCTGTCTGTGCAATTTAAATAAGCAATTTTTAATCTAAGCATGCTGTAAAATGCTTAGCACATATGTAAACAAAAAAATTGTTCTCTGTTTAAAATTTAACTGGACATCCATTATTAAGAATTGGAAATGTATCCCTCACCCAGAAATTCTACAATTAAGTCTTAAGTTTAAAAGAAAAAAAAAGCCAGGCATAATGGAACATAGTATAATCCCACGTACTCAAGAGACCAAGGCAAGAGAATTGTCAGTTGTCACAAATTCAAGGCCAGCCTGGTCTATGAGTTCCAGTCTAGCCAAGGCTACAGAACAAGACCGTATCACACACCACACACCAAGGAATGCACATAGCAGCAAGTGTATTTTATACAACACTAATTTTCAGACAGAACAAAATGCCGGGTGGTGGTGGCGCACGCCTTTAATCCCAGCACTTGGGAGGCAGAGCCAGGCGGATCTCTGTGAGTTCGAGGCCAGCCTGGGCTACCAAGTGAGTCCCAGGAAAGGCGCAAAGCTACACAGAGAAACCCTGTCTCGAAAAACCAAAAAAAAAACAAAAACAGACAGAACAAAATACCAGTCTGAAAATAGTATTACAGCACATTCTAGAAAGCACAATACAATGAGGCTATGGAAGATGGCTGAGTAAGGAATACGGAGAGAAAATTAAGTGCCCGGTATTGTGCTAACCCTCTGTACATATAATCTCGTGCAATTCTTAATGCATCCTTATGAGGTAAGAATTACTATTATCACCTTCGTCATTATCATTGTACAGATAAGACAGTTAAGACCCAAAGAGAACACACTGCCCATTGTCACACAGCAGTAGAGTAGGTATGTAAACCCAAGCAAGTTGAAGAAAAGGTCTCAGGTGCTTAACTACGACCTCATTTCCCAGGTGAAGGAACAGAGGGCCCTAATCATCCACCTAGACTCACCCAGCTCCTTCCCAACACAGCTGAGATTCAAACCTAGAATAAGCTGACTCCACAGCTCTTACAGCAGCAGTCTACTGCCAATCATGCAAAACAGGAAAGGGAGACTCTCCGGCCAAACCCGCAATCCCCAGCTGTAGTTATCAGCTCCGATGTTTTATCTTCCCAGGAATTTGTATCACTCAGTCAGCTGAATCTTGACTCTGTATTATTATGGACAATGCTGCCCTAGATGAGGACATTATGGGAACATTTCTATTTGGTGGAGGAATTGATTGCCATTTCTATACCAAAACATCTCTTTACGGTATGCTACTTATCTGACCTCTATCATTCCTGCTGCCTTGAAACCAGTTCTTGCTCCTCAATGCAAATCCCAAGCACTGGCATCAACAGGAACACAGACAGGAAAGCGGCCATCAAAGCCACCTTCAAGGTCCACAAGACTCAAGACTTTTCTTCTTGGATCGTGGACTGAAAGGCCAGGTTTATTCCATGGAAAGTATGGGGAAATGTCTGGAACTTTGCCTGGAACAGATCTGCCTATGAAAATCCTCAAATGCTTCACTGCCAGTCCTGTGCATGCATGCAAGCATATGCAATGCAAGGCATGGGCCTTATCTCCATATCTAACTTCACCTTCCAACTCCTGTCATAGGAGCATGTCATCAGTCTCTAACTTACCTGGAGGAAAGAAAGGAGTGTGGACAAGATGGACAGACAGAATGCTGATCATTTACCCTGTCAAGAATTCCAAGACTGTTCTCCACTTGGAGCAGAGGTTTCCAGGGAGCAGAGACTATGTCTGCTTTACTCATGATGCTGGGTACAGAAGAGGCTCCTGACTATGTGAGGAAGGACTTGATAGATGAATAAATGAGCAATCGCTTTACTGTCACCAGTAAGTAGCATGCCAACCTCACTTTTGCCCTCACTTGAAATCTGTAATGGAGGGTTTTTTACCCTCTTGCAATCATCACTCATCATCATGGTGGCATAACACACGTGTCTTGTCATTTCTCACAAAGAAGGTTCACCTAGAACAGCAGTTCTCAGCCTGTGGGTTGTGATCTCTGGGGGTGGGGGTGCCAAAGGACCCTTTCTCAGGGGTTGCATATCAGATAACCTGCATATGAGATATTCCTCATAATTCATAACAGTAGCAAAATTATAGTTATGAAGTAGCAATGAAATAGTTTTATAGTTGGGGGTCACCACAACATGAGGAACTGTATTAAAGGGTCCCATGTTAGGAAGGTTGAGAACCACTGATCTAGAAGCTTTCTAACTAGGACAAGAGCTGTAGGCATGCTCCAGATCATCAAGTGGCAACTGCAGTGCTGTCCCTCACCTACACGGATCCAGCCACGCTCCCTGGAGCTCCAGTCACACTCTGCTGGCCTTCCACCGGGAATGGTTTCCTCTCACTTCTTTTTCAATGCCCTTTTGTGATAAAGTCAAGCTCACTCCTGCTAGAAGACTTTTCTTCACATGCTATGGTCCCCCAAAAGAACTAGCCTTCCTGTATTTTAGAGTCACAGCAACAACTACAGATTTAGCCTCATATTGATGCCACAGTGAATTTGCAAGAAGACAGATCCAGTGTCTTATAGACAGACATTTTATCCCTAGCATAGATAGTCCAGAATGTAGCAGGCGTCAATAATCACATGCTACATGTATAAAAAAAGGATTCAAAGGAAAAAGGGGAGAAACTGTGGATCTCATCATCTCTTCATATCTTACTCCACTAGAGAAATACTGACTGGGCCTTTTGATTAAGTTGTACATACATGTGCTGATATATCAAAATAATCTGAAGGAGGGGCCAATGGTGCATGGTGAAGGAGGGGCCAATGGTGCATGCCGAAGGAGAGGCCAGTAGTGCATGCTGAAGGAGAGGCCAGTGGTGCATGCTGAAGGAGGGGCCAGTGGTGCATGCTGAAGGAGAGGCCAGTGGTGCATGCTGAAGGAGAGGCCAGTAGTGCATGCTGAAGGAGGGGCCAATGGTGCATACTGAAGGAGGGGCCAGTGGTGCATGCTGAAGGAGAGGCCAGTGGTGCATGCTGAAGGAGAGACCAGTGCTACTGCCATTGCTGTTGTTTAGGTCAACACCTGCTGACCAATAAGCTTCACAGAATGTTGCTGACTTGTAACAAACAAACAAAGCCTCAAATCAAAGGAACACAGTAAGAAACCTCAGAAAGAAGGCTTCAGAGATAGCACATGGCTTCATCTACCCTACCACAGTGAGTGGTGGAGGCGGGAAGCCTGCGGTGCTAGAGTCACAAAGGACTCTGGGCAGGTGAGAAAGAGGTTCACATTTCCTACCAAGGAGCAGCAAGCACCCTGCCCAGTCATCCCTGATCTATCCCTTCCCTTTCACTGGACAAAAGAAGAGATAGTCTCCTCATAAACAGTAACCCATGGCCCTGTGATTAGTTACTGCACAGCTGATCCTACAACCAGGATTTCCAATGTATTCATTCATGCATGCATGCATTCATTCATTCAATATTTACTAAGTAATTGCTAGTTCGACCATGGTACTACTTGTAGGGATAAAAATAAAGCATGCACAATCACCAATCTAGTGAAATTTACAGTTTGCTTAATGCTTAATCTACAGCTCCTCCTATGACATTCTAAAATCTCAATACAAACTTCACTGCCACTATCAGCAGAAATGTAAGCTAACTAGACACAGCTCTCAAAGCAAAAAGATGTCCAGAGGTTCAACAAAGACACTTCATCCTAAGAATATTGAATCGATGCTAAATAGTTCTTCAAGTAATCAAATACTATTTCATACTCCTAAGCTAAACCTTTTGTCTTAAAATTAAACTAAATCGACTCAGTGAAAGCCAACAGCAAAGCTCCCATTGCCACCGCACATCAAACAGTCATGACGCACATATGATTTCCATCTACAAGTCTGCGGTTAAATCTTGCTTTTCTCTCAAAAAACCAAGAAATCAATTAGCAAGAAAATGAACAGTGAAAAGGAGTACTCTACAATCTGAAGATGTTTTAATCAAGAGAAAAAAATTCAAAGAAAACAAATGTCCCAAGATAGAAATATTTACATATCTACAATTTTCACTTCAGAGTTTCTATTTTGACTCTGGGGGGTAAACATTATATTTCAACTGCACATTGGTTTGCAAAATTCCAAAGCACCAAGGAATACTTGTTTCTATAAGGTAAAAAAGACACATTCTGGCCTTATTCTAAACAGGACACCAGAAAACAAAACTAATACTATAGACAAACAAATCTTAGCTAAAAGTCATTGAAATAATCCAAATAGTTTCCATTCCAGGGAAAAGAGTAAGTCAGCAGTTTGCAAATGGATGCTTTTTCTAAATACACGAAATAAGCAAAAACCTCAGCACAGGAAAGTGCAAATGCTGAACCCTTCTATTTCTGCTTCCATGGGGTTCAGTTCAATCAGTAGAGCCAAAGGGGGCATGGCCATCCTGATGCTCACTCCAGGTGGCAGCCACACAGGCCTATCCAAAGCCTGGGGAATTCCCAGAACAGGTTCTCAGAGCCATCACCCAAACCACCAAGCAGAGTCTGAGGCCCGGCCACCAAGCTACTAGAGATGGGAGTGGAGACAGAGCAAATGTATGAGGGTGGCCAACATTCTAAACAAGAGAACAAGGGGGTCAGAAGAGAGCACTCCTCAATGAGCAAAGGCTCTGAAGAAAATTAGTAAATGAGTCAGAACCTTTCCCCTCGTACCAAGAGCAGTCTGGAGCTGGCAAGAGACGATTGAGTAAAAACGCTCTATATAAGGAAACTTACTTAAAGGAAGTTGTCGGAAACTCCTCACCCAGAAGACGGGTCCAACAGTCCAACCTGTAAGATCCTGAGTGAGGAGCCAGTCTGGGGTTACTGAAGCCCCATCCTAAGGGCAACCTTATCTCTGGAGCAACAGAAAAAGAAACTTGAAAAGTGCCTTTTGAACTCAAAGACAGAGAATTTGCTTCCAGGTCCCCAACCTCCCACAGGACTTGAAAGGACAATAATTAGTCCAGAAAGAAGCAAAATGAGAAAGCGGTACACTTTTACGATTTCTGTTAATTCCTACCAGCTGTAATTTAAGAAATCCAAGTGACATCAGCATTTCTGTCTGAGCCAGCGAGGATGACAGCAGTGTAAGTGCGGAGTCATCTCAGGGGGGAAAGGAACAGGGGGCGACTGGGGAACACATCAGAAAACTCGGAAAATTAATTCACTTTGTAGTGAATCACTTCCACGGCTTCCAACAGCAGCAGTGCCAAAAATAACATGAAAAAGTGGGAAAGGAAGCGTAAGCACTCCAGCCCTGATCAAATGAGCCCTAGAAACTTCTAAAAAAGTGCTCACGGAAACAAGTGAACTCAACGCTTCTGAACACAAACAAAAGCAATCCAGCCACTTCTGAGCAATGAGAGAAAAGAGTCAATATCAAATAAAGAACAACGTCCTACACACACACACACACACACACACACACACCACTGTAAACAGTAACTGGAATGCACTGGTCAACATCTGCATTATTATGCACTGGTTAACATCTGTATTATTACCTTCTGGAAGAGAGGCATAGAGTCAGTTCCATGGTCTCCTTTTCACTCTTCACCCGCAGAGGAAACAGCTGGTGGGAAAATCACTTACATGTTTCCAAGCTGCCTCATTTTCGATTCAAGAACAGACTGGAAATAGGTCCGAGTTCCCAAGGTAAAGGCCAACCCTTGGCTCTTACTCAGGTCAGAATCAGAAGGAGAAAACCAAGCAAACCAAACTTGACCAACCAAGCAACCTACAGAAGAAAGATGAAAACACTCACCAGGGCCACCCTGGCCCTTTGGCTGAACATAGAGGCCACACAAACTGCTCGGAAAGGTTATTATGGAGATTCCATTATAGCCGCTCAGCAGAAGGCTTACATGTGCCTTCTCTCAACACGGAGGAAGGCTAAATTAGAGATAGAGTGATAATTAATAGGATCCCTGGCAGCAGAAGCCAGCTTCTTTAGCAAACCTGTAATTGTTGCCGGCTTAAAATGACAGGGAACCTAGCCAGGAAGGAGGGAGGTGCTAACGATGATAATCATGAAAGGTAAAAGCCACTTTACATCAACAGGTTACTGGGCTCCCATTCAAAAGTGTGTCCTTACCTATAGATTCAGGGAATGGTAAAAACAAATAAATGTAATGTCTCATACAGGGGGACGAGAGATCAATAATACTCGCAAGGAAAAAACGCAAAGGGAAATGATGAGAACAGATAGGTCTCCCCTCCACAAAGCCTCCAGGCCCGGAAATGTCATCCATCGCCTACCAGATCACGAAAACAGAGATCAATATGTACAAGACACCACACTACAAGAGAAAATGATTGCAAGAAGTAATACACTTTGAGTCAGACCTCCTTTGAAAAATATCAAGTGCTGAGCTATCTTAACAGCAGCCACATACACTGCTCTGACAAGAAAACAACCCCCTTGTCTGCAAACTCTCTAGGAAGAAAAAGGTACATGGCTCTGAGGTTGTCTGACAACGTAACTGAAGAACTCTGGCAAGGAAAAAGAGGAGCAGCCCACGATCCCATTCAAACCTTCAACCCAAAGAACAAGACAGCCCATCATTGTAACAAACCGATTACCAAAACACTATCTAGACAATATTTCCAGAAGGCCAGTGCCCATGATGCACTCCCCAGAAAAGGCCAAAGCAATGTACCTCAACCATCTTCAGATGCCCAGAGACACGGAGAGACAAGTAGTCAACCTTCTGCCGTGGACTGATGTCTGTGGAGATAAACCAGGGCAACAGGAACATAGTTTCATAGTGAGTAATGCTGCCCAAAACTCTTCATAAAGCCGACTTGGTAGTGCAGGTGTTTTTCATTCACTCACGAAGACTCTGGCTCTCCACAGCACTGTGGAGAACTCTCTGAGGGCTCTCCAACACTGACTGACCATTATTACAAACCTAAGGGCCTTTAATGATGCTTAAGACACAGCCCAGGAGTCCCTATTGATAATGTCTCCCAGCAGGCTTTAACATTTCCTGTGGGAGTTAAAGATCCGTGACCGATAAAGACTCGGGAGCAAAAGCTCTGGAAACCTGAACGGTTGGTGCTTTTCTTCCTGTGTGACAATGACATCCCGTTGAACTGTCCATCTCTCTCCTCTCTCACTATGCAGAACAAGGAGGTTTGTGCATCTATGCTAAGGCTCCTGACTTGCTTGGGGAACCCACTAAGTACATGGCTCACCATAAACGCCATCAACTGGGAGGGTTACAGCTTCTTTCCTCTCTGTTAGATCATTACAATCTTTTATTGAAAATATTTAACTCAATACTTTACAATGACTAATGCTCTTAACACCCACATGTCAAGGCAGAAGTTATGCTCATTACACAACATTATGATGTTTCAAGAAGTCTGGCATGTCAAAGATAAACAGTCCAAAAGAGAACAGACTGGCTACAACTTTATGAAGGCACACAAGAAAAGCAATTAACAAGTTGAGGGGGGAGGGGGAACTAAGAGAAACCAGTGAAAAACATCCAGATGTTAGGAAGGACATGTTCAGTGGAGGAACACGATGCTGGGTGTGTCAATAAGAAGACTGTTTGAAGCTATCAGGAAGCAACATCCAAGGAACAGCTTTGATGACGAGGGAAACCTACAACTTAGCCACCATGCCCTTGAGAATAATTAAGGCACCAACATCCTATCTTCTGTGGGAGCCATCACAACCTATCTCCCCTTCCTCCTTCAGAAGCAGCTTGGAAAACAAAGGGCTTTTTATCCAGGTATGCTGCGAGCACCTTTAATATGCAGATCTATTTATCTTGGATTCAAATGTTCAGCCACACCCTGAGTCCTTGGCCTTTACTTCATCAGAAACCTAGTCCTCTTTCCATTCCAAAAACAATGAGTTGTCACCTTTGCTCACACCTGCCACTCCCTCTGAACCACAACATAGCAGCACCCACCAGAGAGTGACGGAGAAAGAGGTGAGCACCCACGTTGGACAGTCCTACCTTTAAATCTTGATGTCATCTTTATTTGAGTGGCCTAACATATCCAAGGAAAAGAAGACAGGCACGCCTCCATTTCTTCATCTATAAAATGGGAGCCGGCCAATCTCATGGGAGAATTATAGTATAAAAACATTTTAAATATCTCACAGCATATCTGTTGGATAGCAAATGACTTGATGTGTTAAAAATTCACCTAGGTACAAATTATTCATTCCTGATAGTTTAATTTCTAACACTGAAAAGTCTAGTAGAAAATTACACAGGTAATCTTCCTTACCCCAGGACTAAGACACATGCGCATGCACGTGCACACACACACACACAAAAACAAAAACAAAAAAAAACACACACAGACAAACACACACATACACACACACATATACTTTTTATAGTACTATAGTACTCAAACACACAAGAAAAACAAGCCAAACTACAGCCTAAGACACAGGCCATAATAAGGGTTTTAAAAATGCTAGATGTGGCTGCTGTTGCTATTACTGGTGGCCTTTTATGTCTTTTTTGTTTTAGTAAATTGTGTATCTGAAACTAGTTCCTCTTTCCTTCCTTCTAGAAGAATCCCAAGCACGAATAACAAGTACTCAGGTAATATTTACAACGACGACGGCTGATAACTATAACATGCCGGTTTCCAGTACAGGAGGAAATCAAAACCCTCGCTGTAAGCTCCAGGCCATGGGTGAGCCAGACCTGGGTACTTCAGAACTATCTACACCAGCATTTCTACACCATCTGCTCGCTACTGGATTCTTCAGTAAAGACCTCATAGTTTCTCTGTCTTTTTTGCCCAGGACTTGATTCTCATATTCCATCTTCATAAATAACAAACAAAAGGAACTATACCTAAGTCAAAAGTACCATACCTGAACAGTGAGGCCCAGAGAATACCAACAACTTGGCAGTGATGGGTCATGTTTAGAGCAGACAAATAGGCAAAATGGAAGACTAAGTTCCTTCATTAGCATGGCTGATGTGCAACCCACCACATCCAACATCCGAGCTGTAGGAGGATAGCTAAAAGACCATTTTCAGCAAAGTCACTTTTCATTATTTATGGGTTCCCCATTTTCAAAATCAGTTGGTAATTAAAATCTGTAACCCCAAATATCAACATCTGTGGCTTTCTTGAAGTTAATGGTGGACACGTATAGATTAGCAAGAAATCCAAGTAGCCCAATGCACACACTCCCCACTGAGGTCAAATGAGGTTAGGACCTTCCATTCTACTTCCCCACTGCAGACAAGCATCCTTCCACAGTCTGGCAGTGCGTTTTCGTGTTTTGTGTTGGTGACCCCACTACTTAAACAGTTCCCGGCACAGGGCTGAGGCTGGGTCACTGCCCTTTGTACCGCCACATGTTAAGGGGACTGTCAGGAGTGGAGAAAATTCAGAGAGTAAAGTGAGCATCCTCAGGCATGAGATACAGTATCACTGGTCAGTTCAGTGTTAATTAGTCAGTAATATCCACAAAACATAGTGCCTTAAAAAGAAACTACACAAAAGACTGTTACGCACTGATTGGTTAACAAAAAATGTTGAGACCAGGGGCTGTCAGGAAACTACCTCATTATTGCCCCGGGAATAATTCAATATCCACAAATTTGATGGTTTTAGTGATTTTACAGAGCATAAACAACAAAAATAATGCATGCTGGCTGTAGTTTATTGCCCCTCTTAGCACCAAGAGCAACAGCAATCCCCTGCCTGCTCATTTACTGTACTGAGGGTTGTGGATACCAGGTACCTTACATGCCATCGCTGCTGTCCCAAGACAGAAATTCTATCAATAGTCTTATTATACAGGAGAGAAAATTTAGGCTCAGGAAAACCTAACAAGGGGGATAGCTAATAAGGGTAAAGTCTGAAACCATTTCCTGCCCATTTCCCAGGAGAGCCCTTTGAACACACATACACACACACACACACACACACACACACACACAGAAGAAAACTTTCTTCAATTCTTATTTAGGGCTTTCTTGTATTTTTAGTTTCTTGAAACAGATTCTTGTGTACCCCAGGCTACACTGAGGATGACCTTGGCCTTCTGATCCTCCAACCTTGGGAGAAGTGGGATTACAGGAGTATGCCACACAGCTGGCTTTAGCTGGTGCTGGGGATAGCACCGTGTTGTGTGTGATATATGCTACGCAAGCACTCTAGATACCAAGCTACATCCCTGGCACATTTTACTTATTCTTTCTTCCAAAAAGATTTGGTGGCCACTCAGTGTCCCGGGCGCTTGACATGGTCAACAAACTGACAAATTCTCTGTTCTCCTGGGGACTCAGTGACAGAAATATAAGTGTTACCACTGGCCTACTTATAAATACAGGAGCTTGATTAGTTTTTAAATAAGGCTTTCAAGTACAATGGCGGCTGAAGGATGCCCTCAGTGAATACCATTTAAAGTGTATTTATTTCTAGAGTAGCTGATGTAACCACCAATCAGATTCATTTCTTCTAGAAAGACCTCCTCTGACCCTTGATCGAGTCATTACCCAGCAAGTCCCACTTCCACTGGCCAAGGGCAATAATGTTCATTCAGTTTGACTCTCTTGCTCATCATTATTTCCTGACTCTACGTGGCTTTAATGCCTGTGAAATATACCCTCACCTGGAAGAGCAAAATAAATATACCAAGGATGCTACAGATAACTCCCAAGCCAAGACTCAGAAAAATCAGAGCAAGAGGCAGATCTCTTAATAGATGCCAAATAAATAAATAAACCTACTCTGACAATTTTCCCATCATAGCTGCCTGGCTCTTCCCCTCAAGCTGTGCCCCTAGCTCTTCGTGGATTCATCCATTCCTCTCATTGAAGTTCAGGGCTCAGAGAAACCCATCAGGCATGATGGATCTAAGCAGCACTCTTCGAGCTCCATCCTTTCGGACCCCAATAAACCTGCTCTGTATGTCTTTGCTTCAACAACATGGAAAGAAGAAAATTTTCATGTTGTTTATTTCCTTGTACTCCTCAGGATAGACGCTGTTTCCCTCGGAAACAAAGTAGCGCTAGTTGGAATGACAGGGCCAGGCTGCAAGAACCCTGAAAAAAAACTGTGTTTGTACAGATAGATTCTAGTAGGTGTGTGTGTGTGTGTGTGTGTGTGTGTGTGTGTGCAATTAACTGGTTGGTAAATCTGTTCCCATTCCTATGTACACACAGCAAATAGCTGAGGGAAAAGTGTGAAAGACTCTTCAATTCATTCAGGACTAGTCTGGGCTCAAATTTTTGCTGTATATATCCATACACATTTGAAGATCAACCTTATACATAGTCCGAGTGTTTAAGCCATAGAAAATCCAGTTGTGACTTAGGTGTGTCAGAGCAAAGGAAAAATCAACAGCTCCTTCAGAGGAACATTTCTACAACTTTCCATTTCTTCCATTGTCATGCAAGACCCTCAGTTTTCCCTGCAAAGACACCAGTCGGGGCACCGACAGCGCAGGCTGCCATAGTGGGCAAGGCTGGCCATCACCCAGCTCAGAGTGAGTAACAGTAGCTGTTACACGCGGCATCGCAGCTGACCTACAACGCCATCTTTTGTTCTGTTTTAGCTTGATTTGGTTTCATTGGCTGAGATGGCAGGGTCTTGCTATATTGCCCAAGTGGCCTGGAAAACAAGTTTCCTGCCTCACCCTCCAGAGTTCCGGGTACACAGGTGTGCGCCATCATCACGTGTTGTAACCTTCCTCTGGCCACCCTCTCATTCGTTCACAAACCTAAAGAGGTGAGCACGCTGGTACCCAGGAGTGTGGCTGAACACCAACTGATGAAGGAAGGCCTTTACCTATACCTAGTGTGGAATGCAACTCATCCCCCAAGAAAGGCAGTTACTGCCCCTTCGGGTTCACTCCTTCCTGTTTTCCAAACACTGGGCTAACCATCACTTTCAGGAGGGAAAAGTTGCAATGGCCAAGAAATGCAGTCACAGTGGTGTAGGAGGAGAGCATTTCAAACTCAGTTTCTAACCTTTTATTTTTTTAAGATTTATTTATTTATTATATATGCAGTGTTCTGCCTGCATGTGTACCTTCACACCAGATCTCATTCTAGATGGTTGTGAGCCACCATGTGGTTGCTGGGAATTGAACTCAGGACCTCTAGAAGAGCAGCCACTGCTCTTAACCTCTGAACCATCTCTCCAGCCCTAAAGCTTTTTATTTATTTGGTTTTTTTTTTGAGGGTTTCTCTGGGTAGCCCTGGATTTGTAGACCAGGCTGGCCTCGAACTCACAGAGATGCACCTTTCTCTGCCTCCCAAGAGGTGGGATTAAAGGCGAGCGCCACCACCGCCCAGCTATGGTTTCTAACCTCCTAAGGTACACAGGAAGATAGAAAGTCCTCGAGTTTGGGCATACGGGGTCTTCTGATTGTTACTGGATGAATGTGACTACATAAAGAGATGATAGTGCAACATGTATCACCCGAAAGCAGGAAGTCACCACAGACAAGACTAGATGGGGACAGTTAGCAATCACAGGAGCCTGGACAGACACAGCAGTGGCACTGAGCTGCCACGACATTGCACAACTCCAATTAGTGCCCCTTCTTCAGAGTTCTCCACCCAGCCATGCTCTGTAATTATGATGAAAGGAAACGGGTTGATAAAGACTGTGCTGGCCACACAGGGTAACGCCTTGCATGTAAACAGCTCGTGCCAGCCTTAAATATCTCCCTCTGAGGCATCCCACCATTCCCCACTATTTGACCCGGATCAACTCTCAACAATCCCAATGCTGATTACCCAACTTGGCGACTATTTCGGGCCTTTGTTACGGGCCGACTTCTTGTCCTGCCTGTCCTTGAGTCATTCCCCCCTTACTATGGTATCAAAACTAAACATTCATGTCAGGTCAAAAACCCAATGGATGACATGTGTGAAGGTTAGCTGGGAGGGACTAACAGCCCAGGATTTGGGCAAATGACTATATTCCCATATTTCTTCACGTTTCTCTATGTGTATGTGAGAAAGTCCATATGTGTACAGAAACATATGTGTGTGGGGGTGGGGGTATGTATGCACACATGTACAAGTACATACGGAAGTCAGAGGTCAAGTTCAGGTGTGGTTCACCGGATGCTATCCACTTATTCTCTGTGTGTATAGGAGTGGGGGGGGGGGGATTCTCATTGGGCTGAAGCTTACTAAGTAAGCTGAGCTCTCTAGCAAGTGAGCCCCCGGACCCACCCATTTCCATCACCTGAGCCCCCGTTATAAACACATGCCACACCCTCCTTTCTTACATGGGTTCTGGGGACCAAACTCAGGTCCTCACACTTGCACAGCAAGCTTTTACTGACTGAGCTATGTCCCCAGCCCCTACAAACCTCCGTCAATTCACATAATTACCCTCTAACCTCACCCTGGGATGGTACCCATTCATTACTTCCTTTCAGCCCCGCATTGAAGCTGGGGCCCCAGGGATAACACGCTCAGGGCACTCAGCTGAGGGGCGGCAAAAAGTGCAATCTAAGTTCAGTTCCACCTTCTCCTAAATTTAGACTTCCCGAACTGGTGGAGAAAACTCTTAACCAGCTTATGGTCAGAACAGATGAGGGCTCTTTCTCTGGAGAAGTTCATTGGGCAACAACAGCAAAAAACACATAATTCAAAACATTTGGGTCTAAGTGGATTAAACACAGGCAGGTTGCATTTCTGGTAAACCCAGAGTCTGGAACTTTCTTATGAACTTAATTTGTCTGGCCCTAACCTTCCTTCTCCCAGTCCCCCACCCTACCCTCACCCCCAAGCAGAGGGATGAGCAGTGTGGTGAGGTTTAGAACAAAGAGGAAGAGTCTGTTATGTCAGGGCAGCCTTGTGTGTGACAGAGTGAACATTGGCTGGGCCCAGTCGTTCCGCCCCTCTGTTTTGGAAGCTCCCACACTCTACAAACTGTCTGGAATTCATTAGAGATGGGAAAACAGGCTGACAGTCGTATTTCAAGTTTTATTCAGCAGAAGTTGTGTGGAAAACAATTCAGTCATGTGGACGTGCCCCAAACCACCATCACCCTGTTTCTCAACCCAATCTCTCAGTCAAGTGACTTCAGTCTGCTTCCAGTTCCACCCGCGCAGAGGTGGGAAGAAACTACCCCCAGTGCGAGATGGGACCTGCAAGCCACTTGAAAGTCGAACTCTTGGGCAAACCTGCCATCCATATCCCTGGACTTTTGGGTCATTTAACCATCAATTTCCTTTTCTAATTAAACATGATTAGTTTGAATATTCTGTCATCTGACAGGAGCCAACCGTGTCATTATACATTATTTATATCCATCATCTTGGCAACTTCAAGTTCATTGAGCAAAATCACCATCTACCACCTCTTCATGGTAATGATTTTCAAAGTATCACACACACACACATATACACACACACACACACACACACACACACACACACACACACACACACCAACTCCTTACCAGAGTAACAGTTACAAACCTGTTAGAAATACGACTTCTCAGACCCTATCCTGGGCTACTAGATCAGAAAGGGAGGGGAGCATTCCAGGAGCCCTCCAGGGGTGGTACACCTGGATGATACATGCTTACTGAAAACCACTGTTCAAACACAGTTCCATAAATCCCATGCCTCTATGCTAAACTATTCTTAGATTGATGTCTTAGAATGAAAACTTCCCTGACACGGAATGCTCTCAGGAAAAATCATGGTGTTACTTGTATTGTCATATCAGAGATAAATAATAATCACTGATTAAAAAACCATCTCCTGTTTATTTGTTTGTTTAAGGGAGGAGAGTAATTCTCTCTAGAAAGTTTTTTTAGAACTATGTGAATGATCTGGCCGTACCCAAGGAAATCTTGGGGTCCCCTTAGGGTTCACAAGTCAGCACATCCCTGAAGCCAACTCCTATGACAAGGACATGGGACCAGGCATTTAGCACAAAACTCAACTACAAGGACCGAGCACGTGAAAGGGACTGAACTTGGGAAAGAGACTGTTCATAAGTGAAATGAAACTGTCCAGTAGGAGAAACATGCAAGGGAAGGGAGGCTGGCTGCCAGTGAGAACTAGCTAGAAGGCTGGCAGCTATGTGGAGTCAAGAGAGACAAAAAAGGGGGTAACAAGGCAAAGGGTCTCCAAAGTCATGGAGAGCCATAGAGTATCACTGAAACCCGCGCCCTGCAAAAGACTCAACTAATTGTCTCTGTCACTCAGCTTCCGTTAAATTGTACATTTCAGTGACTTTGCTGTGATGACCAAGCAAGCCCAATCAGCCCTCTCATTCACTTCTACCTCAACAGATGGAAAGCTTCCCTCTGCAATCTGCATCATTGGAACTGCATTCCAAACTCCCATCATTCACCATTTACTCACCCAGCATTTACCTAGGTAAAATATTATTAGTGGAATGACAGGGGGAAATTACCATGCTGTGATGAATGATGCAAGGTGTGGTTCCAAAAAGTCTGCAGTCTGATTGTCCAGGACACTCCAGTCAGTAGCCAACCTCTCAAATTACTCTCCACGTGCGTTTCCTTGCAGCAAATGGACAGAACCGCATTTGACTTGTCACAGGGAATTGCGCCAGCTGCTCATATTTGTTGGCCTTGCCTCACCTACGCTATTATAAATGCTTGCTTTAAAAATAAATAGACTTGTCAAGAATGCACAGCAGAAGTTACCCTATTGCTTTGCAAATAAAGGACTCTAACTGGTCATACTATCGTAATGTTTACTCTCCGTCATTCTCAGCCAAAAGCGCAATGAATTGGTTGCAAAGGGTTCTACTAACCAATGTACTAAATTTGTACAGGGCCACTCCGCAGGCCCAGAAATACAACTGGGGAAAACTGACACCAGAGTAACTTACTTAACTCCTGCAGAAAACTGAAAGATAAAATGCACCCAGTCCTTTTGATGGAAAGGCAGCTGAGACTTGACCACAGACATGCCCACGTGTGGATTCACCAACTTAACTGTAGAGTGGTGTCTCTCTAGTTCAGGAGAGACCTTGTTCATACCAAAAGAACAGCGGGGCCATGTGTCACCTAGGTCCTCTGGCAGACTCTACCTGTATGGTTCTGGTGCCTGAGTTAAACAAGACAGCCATGTTTGCGATTTCCACGTAAAAAGGGACCAGAGTAAACACAGCACCCTCATCTGACTGTCACTTTGTAAATCCATATGTAACCCCAGCCATTATGCTAAATAAATCTTTTCCGCTCACAACTTGTTCTAGACAAGCCAAGCTTTGCCTGATGAAAATGTATAGTCTGCAAATATAAGCTGTGTAGATTCCACTAGGGGAGGAAACCACTTTTCCAATGCTGTTCTCGATCAGATGGAAAGTGAGGGAGTGTGTGTGAATGATTCAGCAAGTGACTCACTTTGGGGAAGGGGCAGGGTAGGGAAGGCGAAGCCCACACACGCCTTCCTGACATTGCTCAACGAGCCACAGTTTCATCTAGAAGAACTGGAGTCCATCAGTGCCTCCCCCTAGACCTGAACTCACTGAGTTAAAGTGAAAATATTTGTTGTCTCATTATGCAGGACCTTTCCTTTTGAAAGTTACCATTCCACAGGTAAAGAACACAGCTATCAAATCCAAATGATGGTTGAAAAAAACAAACAAACAAAACTGTTTTCCAAGAGGCCAGGCCGCATCTGTGACAGTCAAGGCTGGCGAGAGCTGGGCGGAGCGTGGGAAGTGAGCTTCTTCTTTTCAATTCTGCACCAACACTACCACTGCACATCAAGAGGCATGACCCACTGCGGAGACTCACATCTGGGAGTCAGGAGGATGGGCACATTTTGTGACATTTACGGTCGAATCCTTATCTACTCAGACCTTACCTTTACAACCAAAAAAGTAACCCCAAGTCCCACCCAAAGCCCACTCCTAGGCCAGCCAGGGTCTGATGGGACATCAACAGAGTCACAGCAGGGGCAACAACACAAAGCCGGACAATTCTGAAGGAAATCAAAGACAATAAAAAGCAAGACCCATCTCCACTCTTAGTCCAGGGTTAATTTTACAAAGATGAGCGTGAAACGTGACTCATCCAACACTAAGAAAAAAACTCAAAACCAAGCTATGAATACTCACAACAAGGATTGATGTCTATTCTTTCTCCACTTTCCACATCTTACCTTCAATAAGTCTTACCATCAAACTGATGTTAGCTGCTTTTTATACATTATGCCTTTTATTTTTGCAGAAATTTTGCGAAGAGGTTGTTTTACTCGAGAGGGAACTCAAGTTCAGAGTGGTTGGGTAACCTGCTTAAAGTCACAGAGCTGGTGAGCGGTAGCACCAAGATGTGTACCCTTATGCCAGGCATTCTTTGTAGCGTCAGGTCTTCCATCAGAAACACTTACTTCCCCATCCCTCCCTGGCCTTCCGACCTCACACAGCCTGCTCCTCTCTCAGTCACACTCCGCTGCAGTTACCAAAATCGCCTTGTTTGTTTCTTTGGTTCATTATTAACTTAGAGGTCCCTGCCTCCAAGATGGAAGTACCATGCTAGTAAAACACTCGGGCTATCTAATTTACATTTCATTCCCCGCAGCCAACAGGAGCCAGACACAGTAGAAATGCTTCATACATAACTGTTGTAAGAAGGGAGCCGGGCGGTGGCGGCGCACGCCTTTAATCCCAGCACTCGGGAGGCAGAGCCAGGCGGATCTCTGTGAGTTCGAGGCCAGCCTGGGCTACCAAGTGAGTCCCAGGAAAGGCGCAAAGCTACACAGAGAAACCCTGTCTCGAAAAACCGAAAGAAAAAAAAAAGAAAAAAAAAAGAAGAAGGGAAAGAAAAGGAGTGGGGTGTTTAAGAAGAAAAACAAATATGTCCAGGTCCTTCTGACCTCGGAGCTGTGTTTCTTCTGCTTACACGACTGAGTGACTAGCATGGGCAGGGATTGGGGAGCTGAGAGAGGGCCCTCATGAAGTTGAGGTATGGCCTTCAAGTCCTATGAAGGTCTCTTCTTCTCACCAGTTACCCTTATTCCCCTCCCCCAGAGCTCTGCTGTTCAGCCCACCCTGACTCGGCTTCTAGCTGGGATAGAAAACCACCAATAAGGTCACATCTGTTGTGCCTGTGCATCTGGACCACAGCACGCAGCACTTGAGAAGTACCAGGAAGTGACGGTGAAAAGACAGGAGGCCCATCACTGGAACCTCAGGACAAGAGTCACGTGTGAACCCCTCAAGGGGTCACCCCTTCATCCTCCACAATATGCTTGACCCAACACAGGAGAAAACAATGGAGCAAAGAAACATGGAACCCCTATTTAAGAAGCAACCTGGGGAAATGGGTTAGCAGTAAGAAGCCAAAGTAGGCCGTGGGAAATGCTGGTACCAGAAATCAGGAGGGGACTTTCCAGTGGAGAGCTCAGCCCTCCAGTCAACAGAGGTGCAGACTCCATGTCTTGGTGTAACTCCATTCCTCCAGTCACAGCATTTAGACACAGAACACCCTCCAGATAAACTGTAAAGTCATCATTCTAATACCAAAAGCTTGCAGTGACCACAGTGACTGTCCCTGACCTGCCTTCTTGATCATTTCCTCCAAATCATCCACCCTTGGAGAGTGCTTAAACATATTTTTGTGATTTATTTCGATTAGACAAACCTAACAGGACAGCACATTTTATACTTGCTACTCACACAAGCACACACACAAAAACAAACCAGACTTTCTTGCTGTCCTTGACAGATGACCAAAAAAAGAACAGTAACTCAGGATTATTTTTTTTCCTGTTATTTATCCTAATACTGCCAGTTCTGAAACAAAGCAGTTGGAGAGAGAAGTTTAGGAACTTTGATTCGTCCCGAGATACATTTTTCTACACTGAGGTCCTATTCCTGACAGCAAGCGCATGTGACCTGTTCTAAAAAAAGGGTATTTTCCACTTCTTGCACAACTGGAGCAGATCTAAACATCAGCTCGTGCAAACTGCAGTGCAGAACTCAAAGGGAATTAAACATTCGCACACTTAAAGAAACTCTATAAATAGCGGCACTTGGGAAGAGGATATCTCCAATAACACGCAAAACCAACACTTAGAATCCCACTTTAATCAAGTGTTCCGTCTAATCATATCGCAAAGCTCATCTGCATAATGAGGCTGGAACATCTGCCAGGTTGAGGCACCTCAGTCTTATCTAGTTTGCTTCTGAGCCCATAAGAGCTGAGTTATTGGTAAGAGGAGACAAGGCTACAGTGTAATTCTACCAAAAAAGAAAGACCTGCTATCAATTACCAAATGTCTATGTCAAGCATATATACATCTTTTTGCCATTGTTTTAAAACGTATACCAGTCTCAAGAAGATAAGGTCTATTGGTCTCATCTTAGAGGTATGTTAATTGAGATTCCATGACATGAGGCATCATGAAGCCCGATGCACTGGGTAAGTGGCCAAGACATGGTCACAACCCTAATGTGGCTCCCTAAACCTTCTAGCCTGAGTCCAGTGTCTGCTAGCATTGAGGAGGAAGCCCCCCATGCCATCTCATGCCTTCTCAGCTGTTTGAGTATTGCTTCACTTTGAAGGTCAAATTCAAATTCCCTCATTCACTCACAGAACCACTGGCCCCCACCACACCCCTTCTGGTTCCTCTAATAAATAAACCCCCATTCCTGATGCCCACAACAAGCCCACACTCTGCCTTGTGTGGTCAGTGGATGGACATGTCTGCCCCTCACCCACTAGGAGTTTTAGTTGGCAGCTTTGGATTCTGCATAATCATGTACAGGACAGTGCACACTAGTTGACAAGAACCTGGGGGTCCAACTAGACCACCTCTGTTTAAATCTGGGCCCTATCTAGTACTTGATATGCCTCAGTTTCCCTCTCTGTAAAAAAGTGGAAAATAAAAATACAGATGCCCAAGGCTTAAGAGAGAATTAACTGTTGTGCTCAGAAGAGTGCCTGGAAAAGTTAGGACTAGATCATGTTCACATCAAAATTAGTACCACCTTTGTTCCTAGTTAGCACTTCCTTGGGTTTTGCAAAGACTAAATGTTTCTTTTTGGTTGTGAGCCTTAGTCTTCAACAGCTGAGCTATCTCATAAGCCTGAGATTAAGTATATCTTATTCATGTAAAAACACTCTGAACAGGGATTGGCACATGGCACATACTAAACGCCTGTTAGCCATCATTACAGCTATTAATTTCGGTGTACTCAGACTTGAAAATACACTCTGATTATAGATTTTTATGTGTGTGCTGACTGCCACACTTGCCAGTTTTTATCCCGCAGAAATAAACCATTATCAGATGGTTCAAAAATATAAAATGCAAAAATAAATTTCTGAACACTTTGTTAGAAGGAAAGCAAAAAAGAATTTGCAAGATTGAGGAAGTTTTATTACATAACAAGACTTGCCTTGGAGAAGTGAGCCATAATCTACTAAATACAAACACATTCCAGAATGTCGGAGCTCACTAAGAAAAAGGAAAAACAAGAGCCACATGTACTCACTTGTGGTGAGGGATGACTGGGTGCCAGCACCATCCCCGAAGTTAGTGTCACCCTTAACTGTCTTAGTCTCTGGGAAGAAGCTCCTATTTGCTAGCTGAGGAAACTAAGTTAGAGATCACCAGGCCTGCCCAAGATCACCCAGCTAGTGACAGGAAAATACAATGACAAAGCAAGACTTTCAGGCTTTATGCTAATGGTCCCCTGCAGATCTGAACGATTAGGGAAAACAAAAACAAACAAACAAGAAAATGTCCAGAAACAAACAAATCAGGGGCTGGGGGCAGGGAGATTGAGATTGACTTAGCAGTTTTGTTTTGCCAAGCATGGATTATTATTTCCGAAAATAAAAGGGCATTTTTAGCAAGAAAACCGAAGGGGAAACCTCAGCAAAAGCCAGTGGGCTTGTGGTGTATGGGGAAGAGAACAGTCTAGGTTTCTCATCTCACCACAAGCGTATGCAAACTCCACGCACCTCTCTTTGAATCCACACTTGGCACGGCTGCAGCATCCCATCTTGCTGTGATTAACTTAACACTGGCTTACATTCCCACTTCTAATCTGCAGGAAATTTAATACTGTCTGAAACCGTACTAAAATTTGTCGGAGGAAACTGGGACCAAATGAAGCCAGTTCCTAAGTCTGCTCAGGAAAGGAGCACCAGCAATTACGAAGCTGGAGGCTTCTGCAGAACAAACCCGTCAGAAGGCCATGGGCCATGCCACTGTGGTCTGCAATGCTGCTTTTCAGACCAAAAGACCTACAGGCTTTGCCTACTTGTCCCCAGGAGCTCAAAGACATTTCTCTGGTGTGACTTTGCCAGTGTGTAAATCTGGGTCTACTGTGATTGTTTCTTCTGTGACCCATTGTGGAGAAGTTATTCCCAGGAAAGCATCATTCATCATGAGAACCTTTGCTCCTACTGGGTGTCTTCCTACAACACTTCACCAGGCAGTAAGACCAAGACGAGGTTCATGGAATCTAAGTTCAGCAACGTATTTGAAATACATGAATATCCGGGCTGAGCCCCAGTGAAGAATATGGAAATCCATCTTTGAAGAAAGCCTACTGGGAATTTATTTAAAAAACACAATAGTGAATATAAAAACAAAAATTAAACACTGTATCTTTGTGGCATACTAAAGGAAAAAGCCACGTGTTCAACAAAGATATACTTCCAGACATTATTCTGTACATTGGACAGCCCTTTACAGTGAAGAATCATCTACCTCGAAACATCCAGAGCTCCGAAGCTGAGTGACTGTTCTGGGTTTTGGGGACTCCAGAGTCAACAAGCCATGAAGAGAAATCCTTGCCACGTTGGATCCCTGAGATCTGATATATACGTGTGTGTGTGTGTGTGTGTGTGTGTGTGTGTGTGTGTGTGTGTATACATTCATGTAAAGACTAGAGATCAATTTCAGGTGCCTTCCTCAGTCACTCTTCGTCTTATTTTTTGAGAGAGAGTCTCTCACTTTTATCTGTCACTTGTCAATTCAGACAGACTGGCTTGCGAGCAAGCTCATCTCCGCCTCCCTCGTGCTGGGATTGCAACTGCCAACCACCATCCCTGGCATTTTCATGGGAGTTCTTGAAATAGAACTCAGGTCCACATATTTGTGTGGCAAGCACTTTACTGACTGAATCATGGTCTCAGCCCTAAGGGAGGGGGGGCAGTTTAACAAGAACATTGTGGCTGCTAAACTACAAATCTAAAAGCGGCCGGAAAGGAGGAGAGAGTTAAGAGACCGCTGCAATAACCCAGGCAGGGATTGACACTGGCTTGGTCAAAGTCGAAGAAGAGAAACAGGCAAGAAATAGGTGGATTTTAGAACAATCTAGACCAAGGGTCTTCAACCTTTCCAGTGCTTCATCCCTTTAATACTGTTCACCATGTCGTGGTGAACCCCCACCATAAAACTATTTTCATGGTCACTTCATAACTGTAATTTTGCTATTGCTATAAACCATAATGTAATTATTTGGTATGATGGATATCTGATATGCATCCCCTGTGAAAGGGTCATTCGACCCCAAAGGCATCAAGACCCACAGGTTGAGAACCACTGATCTAAACAACACAATGGACATGGCCTTCTTAGAAGAGTCTGCAACTTCCATTACTGCTCTTTCCCAACCAGGACTTAAGGGGTGCCCCGGTGAAGACTTCTCACTAAAAGCAACGAGAAGACCCTGAACCACGTGAAGCCCACTTAGAGTCACACAACATATGTAAGTGACAATACCATTAGGATGACTGTCAGAAACAGCATAAGGAAATGTCACCCACTCCAGATACTTACCCACAGACTTCACTTAACTGGTTTATTTCAAAGAGCACCTGTTTCCTCAGTCCTACCTAGCACCTGCTTCTAGTATCAAGGTGTGAAGCTGTTTATGCCCACATACCCATATTTTTCCTTGCCCTAGCTAGCTACAGAGGACATGTGCTCCTGCATGCCATTCGTGCTGACTGTGACAAAGAACAGAACCAAATCCTTCCACGTAAGTGTCAGAGCACGCATTGGTTTTCTCCAGAGGATAGTCTCCTCGCTCCCTCAAACTCATGAAACGTATCACCCACCATCAAAATATTCTAAACAATCCAGTTCATTCATTTCTTTCAGGAACACCAAACACACACACACACACACACACACACACACACACACACACACACACACACACACTAGCTCATTCTGGCCATGTAAGCATTTGCTTATAGAAGCAAAAGCAGGGGACTGCTCAGTAAAACACTGGTCCCTTCAGCCACATGCAGATAAAGCCATAATGAGCACACCCAACAATACCCCTTACACAATATCACTCAGAGCACTCAATACACACAATCTATGTCCACATACAAAATAGCCATTATGAAAAGAAGCCACCAGTGAAAGGCTGAGGTTATGCATCTCAATGCCTAACACATTTCCTTCCACTCTGCCACAAGCATGTCCAGAAAGCCTGCTTTAACAAGGGCAGCCAGGGACATCTGCTCTTCCCAGAGTTTATTCCCCTAACTGGATTCAAGGTCCTGCCCCAGCCCTGAAGGAAAGTAACCTGGCTCCATTTTTCCAGCAGAGTTCAGACTCAGCCTCCTTCTCTCCAAAAGCAAGGATTCCACCCCTCACTCCTGCCTCCCTGGTCCTTCATTCACCTGAAAACGAGGCCCTCTGCCCCTCTGCCAGGGGAATCTCACTCATCTAGGCCCTAGTGACAACTGAGGTACAAGGATGATGCTTCCAATCTCAGCCTTATCTCATCTCACAACTGAAAGGGGTGGAAATAAAGCCTTTCTTTGACTACCACAGATTCCAGTGACCATCCCCCTCTCTGTAATCATCACAAATAAGAAGTGCTACAGATCCAGAGTGACCAAAGAGAGTGAAAAAGGAAGACAACCCATTCTGCCGGGCAAATAGCAATGGACGGTGATGCAAAGGATAGGGTGCTGCAGATGTACAGAGTTGGGAGGCACCAGACCAGAGGGTATTTTCACTCCAGTCCCAAAGTTTCTGAAGTGCCTGAGGAATTAAACATGTATAGCAGCCACAAAGAGATCATTCCCAACCACCACAGACCTCTGAACTAGCTTGCCTGCCTTCCTTCCTTCCTTCCTTCCTTCCTTCCTTCCTTCCTTCCTTCCTTCCTTCCTTCCATCCTTCCTTCCTTCCTTCCTTCCATCCTTCCTTCCTTCTTTTTGCATTCACTAGGAACTCTATTCCTGAGAGCTTGCCCAGCCTGGGGAGACACGCCCACCCGCTGCCACCCGCCCCCCCCCCCCCCCCCCCCCGCCCTGACTCTGGTGCCCCACCCCCCCGGGTAGCAGGTAGCAGATAAAGCCCAGGTGAACTTCACCTAGGGGCCACCCGGAGCAGTCTCTCCCAGAGAGGCTGAACTACAAGGAGAGACTCCAGGCCAGTTCATTGCTTCCCTGGAGCACTGGATCTCCATCCACCCCAAGCTCTCCCTCTCTGAGCCCTCAGCCTGCAAGGATCTTCAGAAAAACTCCTCCTGATAGCCCCAGGTCACCGTCCCAGTCCGGTGCTCCTCCTACCCCACCTTGGCCGGGTACCGCCCCAACCCCCATTCAGCTCAGCAGCTGGCATGTGCAGCCAAGGGTCCCTGTGCCTGGATGAGCCATCCCAAAAGACCCATGATGTCCCTGAAGTGTCTCTGTCAGACACCCTGGGATGCGAGAAAGTCATCTGAGAGCAGGACCCCAAATGCCAGGGGCCAGGTCGCCCTGTACCCCAAGGCAAGGGCACGGGGTCCTTGTCCGAGAGCTAGTCAGACTGGCTATTCTCGCTCCAGGGTAGCAAGCGCGGGGCCCCTAGGCCTCCCACCGCGCCTCCCTCCAGCTGTCACCACTCACCTGCTCTTCAGAGGTTGACTTTTGAGTTCGTAATAGGTTTTGGGTTCTTCGTGAAACTCCTCCCCGACTTCGAAATCCGCCACGATCCCAGATTCTGACTGCATGGCTCCCTCTTGCCCGCCTTCCACTGCTTGGAACTTGGAGCAGAATCACGGCACCTGACAAAGATGAGGGGACTTGGGTCCCCCAAGCCGCGTGCCCCGCGCAGTGCCCCGCTAAGCCCGCTAGCCGGCCGCCCGCCCCGGCGCGGTGAGTTTACACTCACATCAGGGCGGGAGGGGCCGAGCCCGATGCATCCTGGGATTTGTAGTACCTCCCGGTCTGAACACACCAGCTCTTCAGGAGAGCAGCTTCGGCAAAGACTACAACTCCCAGAAGGCCAAACCGGGGAGCGGCAACGTGGTGGATACCGATAATGCAAGTCCTGTTTGGATTCCTTGTCAATGTCAGCAGCTCCTCTCCGTGTCTCTCCCGTTTGCCTCAAGGGTACAGACCTGGCTGTTTAATATTAATAAGAACAGACAGCCTGATCTTCTACTGTCCCTCCCAGCTCAGGCATCTGTGAGAGCACGCCGAGTGTTCATTTAAAAAATAAAACTAAAGGGTTTGTCGCTAGAAAGTTTCAGAATTAAAGCCCATTTTAAAATGAAAGGACTTTCTATTCGCCCCCAAGTTTCTCTGGGCTGCAGGGACACATCAGCTTGTCCTCGACTGGAACAGAGTGTTGGAAACTTCACTCTTGTAATGAAAACATTATTGGAGAAGTTGTTCGTGTGCGTTCCTTTTCTGGAACTAACTCAGTCTGGACTCTCACAATGCTCTTCATCAGCTGAAAGTCTCCTTTCCTTTTATCCAATTAGTCACCTCTAATCTAAAGCAGCACTTGAAGGATTCAGTTAATTTTAAAAGGCACCAAGTTACCAAACAGCTTCGCCACCATCTGCTTTCGATTTCTCTCTCAGCGGGCTGGGAGTTCAAATGAGATTGTCCTAACATTTCAGACAAGACAGTGCAGCTTCAAGGCACTGAGCTAGGCAATGTTTTAAATGACTGCACTTTTGCTCGTTTGTACTTCCAGACCTGTCTTCTGATTAGTTCCGGTAGGACTCTTCGTTTCACATAAAACAACAAGTGCTTTGAGACATCAGTGTTAAGGGTGGCATTTAAGATTCTAGAAATCCCTATTTCTTCTAAGAAATCCTGTGCAATCTTAGGCAACTCAGTTTGATTCCTAGAAGCCTCAATTTCCTCATCTATAAAGAAAAGATTAGGAAACCTGTTTGAGATGGGGTTGCAAGGTCAAAAGTCAGAAAAATTGACTGGCAACCTGATAAACTGCTGGGCAGGCAAGATGGCTGAGTTAGTAAAAGCATGACAACCTGAGGCTGATGCCCAGGACCCACTCCTGGAAGTAGGCAACCATTAACTCCTGAAAGCTGTCTTCTGACAGCCAAATGCAGGTGCCCACGCACATGCACACATGGAAGCACACACAATTAATTAATTAATTATTAATTGAAACACTGCTCAAAGATAGTTAATTCTGCTGTCTCTTTTGCCCATCTTAAGACATCCTTTTCAAACCAGCATCTCTTTGTGTATTTTCACTCTCAGGAGTAATAAATTAAATGATTGTCCTAAGAAGGCTACAGTGATGGCTGGGCACCTCCCAGGAGTCATCCACTCTCATCTCTTGCCTCACAACAAAGCATTTTTTTTAATTTCATATCAGAAAGCTCACCAATAGGAGTGGGTAATTGAGAACTGAGGATTTGGAACAAGTGCACACTGCATTAGGTAGCAATTACCAAAATTTTGTAACTGAATATAGTTTCCAAAAACACTTCTTTTGGTCCTTCACAATAACAATAACATGACAGGATATCTGAAATCACCTTAAAGGTTTCAAGATGTTCTTTGATATATGAACTACTAGAAATTAGATTTCAGGAATGATGTAATGGAAGGGGAAAGTAAACCAAGAAGGGAGCATGTGTTTAGACTCCTAATCTCATCCAGGTCCTCCGTTATCAGTGCTGGAATTTGGGAAGAGGAACTGATGGGCTTGGAGCAATTCCAGGCATCTGATGGGGTGTGAACCGTAGATGCTAAACATTGTTCATGACAGCAAGCTTTCTGGTCAAATGTCATTGGTGCCCACATTGAAAAACACTGCGCCTCTTCATTGTCTGAATCTCTTGGCCCCCAGGGAGTTTTTCTAAACTGAAGAAAGCTATGCACCTCTTTCTTAAGATACACAAATAGAAGCACATTGTGCCTAATTGTGGTCTGTTGGTCTTTGGAAGGCTGTGGCAGACTTGTATCAGAATTGAGGTTTAGAACTATAATGAGGCCTGGGATATAGTGTAGTGTAGTGTAGTTGGTAGAACCTTTGGCTGTCATGCATGAGGTCTTGGGTTCATTCTTCAGCACTGAATAAAACAGTGTGGTGGCACACACCTATAATCTTAGCTCTTGGGAGAGGTGGATTCAAGAAGAAGTTGAGGATCATCATATTGCCTACATTGGTGATAAGTTTTATCAGAGAGGACACAGGGACACAAGACTGGAAGAATCACAAGTCTGTTTTCAAGGATGCCACTTATATATCCCCTGTGGGGGTCATTCTGAGCCTCTCTGGAGGAAGAGCTGTGTTTAGCAGGGCTCTGAAGGGGCAGGGCGGGGCAGGTTTGGGGAGGAGCTGTGTGAGGTGGAGCTCCCACCCAAACATTCCAGACTCTTTGGGTATAGGGATGCCAGGGTGCCAGGGTGCCAGGGTTTGAGGTGGAGCTCCCATCCAATTTTAGACAATTGGACGTCTAAAAACTATAAACAGTCGGTTATGTCATTCATTATATAGTGATAAGTATGTTTGAATCCTTGGTACTAGGTTTCTCTGCCAATGCAATAAGCCAGATCAAGCTGAATTAAAAGTAAAAGACTAGGTTTAATCTGAGCAAAGCATTCCTGGGTGATCTCAGGAGAAGGGAGGTGGAGAAATCATGTGGCAGGTCTATGGACTGTAGCTTAAATGCCCTGTAGGCTCAATCTTGAGCAGCTCCTCCGTTTGGTGAGCTTTCTGAAATGAGCAGAGTTTAGAGTGAGGGTGCTGAGGTGGAGCTTCCAATGGGAACATCCCAACCTTCTTGGATATATGGGTGCCAGTTCAAGTCTGACTACTTCCTGTTGGCATGGAAAAATGGAGGATGGAGGGTTCCAGTTGCTGGACAGACCATCTATCCTGGACAGGTGCCTTCTTGAGACTGGAGAGATGGTACCAGCATTGATGTAGGAACTTGGGGGGCGGGTAGCATACCAAATTGGGGGATGATATGTTCCAGTACCTGAGACATCACATCTGCTGTTTCCCTGGAGACAGGGAATGCCTCCATCCATTCTGTAAAGTGTCAACAAAAGTTAAGAGATAAAGGAACTTTTTATGAGTGGGCATGTGAATGAACTCAACCTGCCAGGTGCCCAGCTGCTGTTCTCATGTCCTTGGAGCTGGTACAAGGGCTCTGGCATATCTGAAGGGCCCCCTGTGGGTTGGCCTTGGCATAAGTATGGCAGGAAGAGTGAACCTGTACAATACAGGCTTGAAGATGGGTGAGATAAAGAGGAGCTCTAGAGAGTGATATTAGTTTCCACCAGGCCAGATTTCTTAATACAGTAGCATAACTCTTTCCCTAAGAACCTGCAAGTGCATGTAAAACAGCTAGAACAGATTTATACCTTGGCGTCATAGCAAAGGCTATGTCTTTGGGTTAAAAGGCATGAATATTTTTGCCTAGTGCCTGTTTTAGCCCATGAAACATACCATTAAGTCTATACCTAGAAGATAACCAGAGGAAATTTACTGAACAAAAGAGGTTGAGCCAGTGAAGGAGGTGGAGGAAAGGAGACTGAGGAGCAGGGGAGAAGGAACAGAGTTGAACATGTCTGCAGGCTTCCATACCCTCTTTAATGCTAACCTGTTTCAGAGGAGGAGGAGTTGGCATTTCAGCAGAGTTTTGCCATATGTGGCTGGAGACGATATAGTAATGCTGAAAAAGCCTATATGCAGTTCTAAAATCTGGGACCAGTAAAATCCACAGAAATTTAAGAACTTCTAAAATCTGTTGGTAGTTAGTGCTCTATCGGTTTACCAAAACTGTATTTATCAATGCTAAAACTCTGAAGCCCATTTATCCTTTACTATGAAGCCTATGAACAAGGCAAACTTGTCTATTTTTTAACAGGAAACTTAACTAATAAACTAATGAGCTACCAGGGTGGTGGTAGCCTTGTGGGGGGCAGCTATTAAACTGGTAGATCTATCAGTACCCTAGTTATGAAACACCATCAGATATGAGAAGTATAAATTTCACCTGAGTATACAGAACTAAGACAGCTTTCTGGCTACCTAGGCAACTCTCCCAGTTTTCTCCATGGTCGTTGGGGACAGAGGTCCCAAGGCAGTGTCAATCTTCAGCTGCCAATAACAGAAGATCTGACAGACTTTCCTTGATAAAGTGGGGCAATCAATTCCCCAGTATCCTGTTTGTCCACAGTCTGGACAGGGTCGTCCCACCCCCCACCCCCTGATGACTGGCATTGCTACATTTAAAGCAAGCTCCAGGAGGAAGCTCTTCTGTGGCCATCCATCTTCCTTGGAGGAGATAGGGATGCTGCCAGGAGCTGGCATGTCTCCATCATGAGAAGCTTTTTTATTAAATGCCATATTTCAGGTCTCTGAAGTGTTTGAGGATCAGGTATATCTGTTAGGTATAAGCAGCTTAGTACCTTTAGAAGGCAAAACCTAGTTTCACAGTGTAAACAGTTTAGTGTTTCTAAAAACAAGGGGATTACTCTTATGTTAAAAAAAATCTGGCTGCCAACAAGATACATCTCAGTACAAGAATACATGGAGGTGCAGCTTTGATACCTCAGTAAACCAGCATTGTTTTAAATCCTATCTTTTACAAACCTTGTTTCTAGGACAGGACAGGGATTATCATACAGAAATCTATGCTAGTCCAAAATATTTTGGAGACCTGTTGTCTATTGGTGGACCCACTCCATGTGGTCACCTTTATTTAAGATGGTAGTGAAGTCATATGACCTCCCTCTTTTCCATCCTAAGTCAAAACAGTGGCTGCCCATGTGTTGTATTTAATTAAGGTGGTGGCAGACTGACCATATGTTGTTCTTAAAAGCAGTTCCAATTTGGAGGTACAAATTTTAATCTAACCTTTGTTACAGATATTTTAACCATTCCCAATTCCTTAGCTTTCTTTTTTTTTTTTTAAGGTAGAACAGCATAAAGTAACTTTCTTTGTCGTCACATCAGATTTAGCGAATCCCAGAGGCAAATTCTGAGCCCAGGCAGCTAGCTGTTACCAAGACACATGGAACATGTAAACTTAGGCATCCAAGACCAGTCAGAAACAAATATACAGCAGCCACATTTCCATCCATACATACAAAAACAGATGGGACTTTTTTAATGGAAAGAGAAACAAAGCTTCTCAAGGGAAACCATGTCAGATAACCAACTTAAAAATCCAGAAATAAGAGTTTACAGTATAAAGCAGTGTGTAAGAAACCATAGGAATAAAAGTTTTTTAGGAGTGAACAAGTAGAGCTGTAGAGACCCTGCAATGTGGGTCTGCAGGCCAAAAGAGTCAGAGCCACATGAAGAATACATCAGGCTGGAACTTAAGCTGTGGGTCTCCTAGGCTGTTAGGGGAGGGGAGCAAACAGCCATGCGCTGGGCATGAAGCAGCAGGTGTCTCTAGCTTTCAGTTACATGTTGTAACAAACAGAAGAACATTGCATGTATGCAGTTTATGGTGGAAGAGCAGGCAGGAACAGAGAGAACAGATCTACCGTGGGAAGAATCCCAGTGTGGCCAGACCAAACACCAGGGAAGCCTGGTGAACAAAGTCAAAGTGGGCACCCTTCGGAAGGCCTTGCCAAGGTATGCCAGGAAGAGAAAACAGCAGGAACAGCAGAGTTAGTGCACTGGGAAAACTGGGAGAGTGGTTGAGCAAAAGGTCATCTTGGAAGGGAGGCATGAGAAGCAGGTAGCAGGTGAAGAGTCGGAGGGCAGAGACACAAACAGCCAATAGGGAACGGGCGGTTAACCCTGGATGAGGGAGCTCAAACCAACATATGGTGCAAGACAGCCCCAGTTTGGATAAATTTAGTAGGACACACCCCAAGGTTGTCTGGGGATCGAACTTGGACCCACAAGTACCCATTCACGAGCCTTTTGTCAGAGACCAAAGGGTACCGAATCGCATCCGGTTCTATAAACCTATGACTGGGAGTGCCTCTGCGAAGATCGTTTCCCACACAGGGGAACCCCAAGGGACAGGGACTGTCACTGCTCTGGGAACAGGCTAGAGTTACCTGGCACTGCAGTGACCCGTTACCTGGAAACCCTTGACCCAGAAAGGGTCAAAAGACTCAGAAGAGATCCTGGATCCCATACAGGCTTTTGGTTTGGAAATGGGTGGGTGATTTACCAAGCCAAGAGTTGATCTGGTGTGGCAGAGGTGGGGTGGACAAGATGGGGAATGGCTTCCCATGTTGCCAGGGGACCAGCAGGGAATGCACCCACGTGGCCAGAGGCTGGCAGGAAGGCCCTACTCTACTCAGGCTTGGCACGAGATGATAAGTACTTTTGAATCCCCAATAAAAGGTTTCTCCGAAGATGCAGTAAGCCAGATCAAGCCAAATTCAAAGTAAAGGACCAGGTTTAATCTGAGCAAAGCTTTCCTGGTGACCTCGGAAGAAGGGAGGGGGAGAAATCATGTGGCAGGTCTATGGACAGGAGCTTAAATACCCTGTAGGCACAGTCTTGAGCAGTTCCGGGAGAGGAGCGGCCACTTGGCCAGATTTCTGAAAGGGGAAGAATTTGGGAAGGGAGCGGGGAATGGTGAGGCAGAATATATGGGACAGTGAATGATAACTCAAACCTAAAGGATCATCCTTAAAGTGAAAGAAAAAATGAAAAAAATTCAAGACATCAGAGCTATTCTTCACTGAAGTACAGTTTCCAGAGAGATCTCTGGGATGCAGCCCTGAGCTGGAGCTGTCTTAACAGCACACACATAGCTGCTATTGCCCCTTCTTGCACTGTTTCTTTGGGCTCATTCTGCTCTCTGTTCAGAAAACCTTCACAGGGTTCCCTGTTACAGTGCCACCTGCCACCCTGTGGGATTGGGTATGTGACTTTGTCCTCACCATTAGAGAATCTCAGTTTTTAAAATAACTTTTGATCTATTATTTGACAATTTTATATGTATATATAATGTATTTTGATTAGGATCAACCCCCATTTCCCTCCCTTATCCACTCCCCTGAGCCCCTCTTCTTCCCAACACAGCTCCCTTCTACTTCCACATCTATTTTTTTAAGTCGCTCACAGTGTTTAATTATGGTTGTTTGCATGTGCATGGATGTGGGGTGATTTCCTGGATCTTTAGCAACTTTTCAGTGCCTGCCCCTGATGCTATCGTGTTTTAGCCATAGTGATGCCTTTAGGAATTGACACGGGACCCTAACATCACTGTAAATCCTCCTTGGGCATTTTCTGCTAAGGTAATTCTGGTTTTGGTCATTCTGACGTATTAACCACTGAGCCATCTCTCCAGACCCAATATTTACACCGTCTTAAACAAATAAATATCATGAAACAAGCAGGGAAAAAAGTGTCATCAGTTTGTGGAGATATAATAGACATGTGACTTACACTTGCATTTTTAAAAATAGAGAAAAAGAGATATATGCCCTAAACATACTGTGTGGAATGCATTTGGACCTTCACTAAAACAAACTCACAGGCCAAAACTGAATAATGTTATTAGTTCTGATGATGGCAGTATGCTTTTGTTGTTGATTTGTTTGATTCTTGTTGGGGACAGAACCCAGGACCTCCCTCATGATAGGCAAGGGTTCTACCATTGGATCACACCCCCCCACCACCACTCTATTTTTTTTTAACTTCTTATCTCAGAGATACACACAAATTACTCATAAGTGAGATTTTTTTAAACCGTTTCCTCCCTTTCTAATCACAAAAGGCCTGGGGAAAGGGACAACGAGAAATGAATGGTGACGTGTTGAAGTTAGGTGATGGGATAGAAGAATTTATCACACACACACACACACACACACACACACACACACATTCTGTTTGTGCTCACATGTGTAAGGGTGAATGTGTGTGTGGAGGTCAGAGTCAAGCCCAGATGTCATTCCTCAGGTCACATCCACCTTGTTTTATGAGACAGTAGCTCTCACTATCCTGGAGTTCACCAATTCAGCTAGAGTACTTGGCCAGTGAGCCCCAGGGACTCCTCTGCCTCAGTAGCACTGAAGTGACAAGCACATCCCATCTAGCTCAGTTCTTTTTTGGTTCTGGGGATTGAACTCAGGTCCCTACACTTGCAACGAAAGTGAGGATTCTGCCAAGTCACCATGACCAAATATTTTTAGGAAATACAGGAGACTCTGTCATAATGATTTTCCAATTTCTTCTACTTTATTATTATTGGGGGAAGTACACACCACAAAATGCACATGCAGAGGTCAGAGGACAGTTCCCTGGGGTCACTTATATTCCCACTCTTAGTTAAGTGCTAAGGATCAAGCTTGTGTGACAAACACTTTTATGGGCTAAACCATCTCTATAGCCACTCATAATGATTTTTATGTGACTTAAATTTTGATAAAACTAAATTAAAAAGTATATAATTCCAAATGAAAATAAGAGGGGACACAAGAAGGCTGTGGAAACAGATTTGCACATTCTGCGTTTGAAGGAAAAAGCCAGTGGAAATTTACCAAGGATGCTTCAGCAGAAAGAGGCTTATGGGAAAATGTAAAGCATCTCTGGACCTTCAAGGAATGTAGCAGAGCCCAACATGTAAATCTGCCAGTAGGAGCAACTGGGTAACTTGTGCCATGACAGAACTGGGCTAGGGAGCCACCACCCAGGCCATCATTGGACAGTAAACATCTGTTTTGCACCCCAAACACTAGACATTGTCGTACTATGGGATGATCCTTCTATACACTGTGAATATGTATTGCTCTCGTAGGTTGATAATAAAGCTGTTTGGGCCTATGGCAAGGCAGGATAAAGTTAGGGGTGCAATTAAACTGAGAATTCGAATGAAAAAGGGTAGAGTCAGAAGAGCTGCAAGGGGCCGAAGAAGAAGCAAGATGCCAGGAAACTGGTAAGCCATGGACCACATGGCAATACGTAGATGAATAGAAATGGGTTAATTTAAATGTAAGAGTTAGGTCATATAAGCAGGAGCCATCGGCCACGCATTCTGTAATTAATATAAACCTCTGTGTGGTAATTTGCAAAGCAGTTGCTGGGTATTTGGGAGTTGCTGGCAGGACAGAAACTTCCGATTACACTGTCACAATATCACATTTGGAGACAGAAAGTGGCCAAAACCACCAAAATTATTTCAGTATAGTTCCCATTACTTCACCTCTCTACTGTCCAATCCAAGGTCAATGCTAGATTTGATTGATAGATCTAGGTTTTGTGCCCAAGTTCCAACCTGAAAGAAAGCTCACTGTCTCAAGTTTCCAGTACCCTCTTTCTCTCACAGCTTCAGAGAATATGAAATATTTCAATTATTTTGCAGCATCCTTGGTAGCAATAAACTCAACCATATACACAAAACCCCATAAATCTGCCCAAAGCCTACTCCTATTTAAACAGAATTAAATCTTTTGTTGTTATTATTGTTTTATTTTTGTTTTTCAAGACAGGTTTTCTCTGTGTGGCCCTGGCTATCCTGGAACATGCTCTGTAGACCAGGCTAGCCTCAAACTCACAGAGCTCTGCCTGTCTCTGCCTCCCAAGTGCTGGGATTAAAGGCATGTGCCACCACTGCCCACCCAGAATTTAATCTTATTCTGCCTTTGAAAAAATATGTTCATAGACACTGGAGGAAACAGGAGGGTATCCAGTTGCCTAAGAAGAGTCCCACATAACAACAATGCAAATAACAGAGCCAAGGGACATGGCTGCCAGGGATGGGGAGGGGTCAGCAGGCAAGATTCCTACATCTCCCAGCATATGCTATTCCTCTGCTTGCCAAGGCAGTAGAGTCTGTGCCAAGATGTGGGTCATGCCCCAGGAAAACGAGCAAGGTGCACAGTGTTCAGAGATAGAGCATGAAAAACATGGAGGTAATAAGTTCCAAGATGTTAGGTGTGCTCCATGGCTTGTTAGGATTATTTAATAACACATCCATTGTATTTCTTTGAGAGTTTTATCAAAGGTTTAGATCTTATTTTTAAAAAAAAATTTTCAAGTGCACACTCACATCATCTGCAAGTTCAAAGGTACTGAGGACAACCTTGTCATCATCTATCATAAAGAAGTCTGTGGGGATCCTGCTCTCCCAGCTTCCAGATACGTTGTTCTTGCAAGTGCCATATGATGCAGTTTCCTGGAGCCGCTAGAGAGGGAGAGAGATTCGAGGAACAGGGAACAAGAGTTGTACTGTGCAGAGCAAGAGCAGAAAGTGTGACACCTTTCTCAAAGTGCTGTCATGAGTGAAGTCCACCAGCATCAATGGGGGATATCAATCAAACTGCAGATTGCCAAGCTGAGAGCCAGGATGAGGACTGAGAATTTGTACTTAGTGCAAGCTTCCCAGTGAGTTCTCTTGTTTTTGTTTGTGTTTGAGACAGGGTCTCACCATGTAGATCCGCCTGTCCTGGAATTCACTCTGTAGACCAGGCTGGCATCAAACTCACAGAGCTTCACCTGGCTCTGCCTTCTGAGTGCTGGAATCAGACACCTGCACCACCATACATGGCTTGTTTTTTTTTAAACTTTTACATTTATTTATTTGTGTGAGGATGAGGCACATGCTGTGGCTGCCGTGTGGAAGTAGACAACTTGTAGGAGTTGGTTTTCTCCTTCAACCATGTGGGTTCTGGGGATCGAACTCAAGTCAGGTTGTCAGGATTGGGTGGCAAGCATCCTTGACCTAGATCCCAAATAGTTCCTTTTTGTGACACCATGAGAAGCATTTTTAACACAATCTTTTATTAATTCTTTAATAATGTCATACAATGTATTTTGATCATAGTCAGCCCTAATACCTGCCAAATTCCTAAATATCTTCTCACCTCTCCACCTCCTCCCAACTTCGCATCCTTTTTATTTTTCAAATAACTGGCCAGGTCCAATTTGTGCTGCCCATAAACTCATGGTTATGTGATCATCCCCTGGAGTATGGCTGACCTATCAGGTACCACTCCATGAAAGAAGATTGGTTCTCTCTCCCCTAGAAGCTATGAACTATCCAAAGTTTCTCAGTAAGGGGTGGGAGCACCTGAGCCCCTCCCCTCTCCATGCCAGAATGTTGACTGGCTTGATCTCAGTGTGATAATAGCAACAAGTCAGACCAGAAGAAAATGTGGTCCAAATGAAGGCACCAACATGAGCCTAGAGGAAAGGCTAGTGGAAGATAATTTTTTTTAAGTGCATGTAACATTATGTAGACTGAGCAGCTTATATTTAAGAACATATGTGTGTATATATACATATCTGTGCATGTAACAGCAATTAATGAAAAAAGGTATGAATTTGAAAAAGAGCAAGGCGGGATATATGGGAGGGAGAAAAGGAAAGGAAGAAATGATTTAAATATATTATACTATAAAAATAAAAGAAAAAAGAAAAAATTAAACCAACCATAACAAAAGAATAAAATGTAAAGTCTGAGTAACTTGGATCTGAACAGAGTCGACACAAGGAAGTTAGGAGAGGCTTTGCTGAGATCTGGGGGTGCTTAAATGACTTCAGAACAAGAGCCTCGAGGGCCTCAGGAGTTGCTGACTATGTACAATCCTTTGGGGAGAGTCAACAGGGCTGAGGGCTGAGCATGGAGTTTGGGGAGGATTTTACCTTCTTTAAGGCAAGGACATGCCTTTGATGGTTTATAAGCCCAGAGGCAGGCAGGCAGCAACAGGCAGCTGCCACCCCAGGGCTCCCAGGAGCAGGACTCAGATGTGGTTACTCCAAACCCAGTGCTCAACAGTCCTGAAAGTCAAGCTTGTCTGAGGCCACAGGACTTGAAGGAAGAAGGAAAACAGAACATTCCATGAGGTAATAAAACGAAAGAAGGTCCTTGCCCCAGACCCCATCCCTGGGCACCAGCCACTCCAGGGAAGACCTGCCCAACTCGGCCCCAGGTTCTGGCCACCGGGCAGGTTCCCTGCTAGCCCCACCGGGAAGGATCCCCTTCTCCAAGACCCCTGGCAGACCCTGCAGTCTCCACGCCCTGCCACCACGCCCATCCGCCTGAGCCCCAAGCCTCTTCCTGAGACTTAGAGGCCGGCCCCCAGCTCCCATCTTGCTCCGGACTTCCCTTTTGGAACACTGACTTCCCTTTTGGAACACTGGTCTGTCTGAACCAAGTGTGCGGATAAGGCCAAGAACGAACCACAAGGAGATGGGCAGACGTCAAGGCAGAAACATATACAACAAAATGAATAGCAATACAGCATCACCAGGCCCTAGCCCTCCTCCAACACCTAGACCTGAACATCAGAAATTGGAAGAAGCAGAAGAAAACAGCCTTATGAATGACATCATGAAGAAGCTAGAGGCTTGCGTAGAGGAAAAGACAAAAAAATGTGAAGAACGCTGTAAACAACTAGAGGAAAGGGCAAACAAATTAGAAGAAATCAATAAAGTCCTAGAAGAAAACAATAAAATACTGAGAGAAAATCAAGAAAAATCAATGAAACAAATGAAGGAAACAGTCCAAGACCTGAAAAGGGAAATAGAAAAAATGAAGAAGACACAAACAGAGGGAATGCTGGAAATAGAAAATCTGAGAAAACGATTGGGAACTTCAGATGCAAGTATAATCAACAGAATGCAAGAGATGGAAGAGAGGATCTCTAGCGTTGAAGATACAGTAGAAGAAATACATTCATCAGTCAAAGAAAACACTAAAACCAACAAAGTCATGAACCAAAATGTCCAAGAAATTTGGGACACCATGAAAAGACCAAACCTAAGAATAATAGGGGTCGAAGAAGGAGAAGAATACCAACTCAAGGGCACAGAAAATATATTCAACAAGATCATAGAAGAAAACTTTCCCAACTTAAAGAAGGAAATGCCTATGAAGATACAAGAAGCTTATAGAACACCAAACAGACTAGACCCCCAAAAAAAGTCCCCTCGCCACATAATAGTTAAACAACTAAACGTACAGAATAAAGAAAGAATATTAAGAGCAGCAAAGGAAAAAGGCCAAGTGACATATAAAGGCAAACCCATCAGAATAACACCCGATTTCTCAATGGAGACTTTGAAAGCCAGAAGAACCTGGACAGATGTAATGCAGACACTAAGAGACCATGGATGTCAACCTAGACTACTATACCCAGCAAAACTTTCAATCACCATAGATGGAGTAAACAAGACATTCCATGACAAAGCCAGATTTAAACAATACTTATCCACAAACCCAGCCCTACAGAAAGCACTAGAAGGAAAATTCCAACCTAAGGAAGTCAGATACACCCTCGAAAACACAGGCAACAGATAAAGCCACAGCAGTAAACCCCAACATATAGAAGTACCCACACATCACCACCAAAAAATAACAGGAATGAACAATCACTGGTCATTAATTTCCCTCAATATCAATGGACTTAATTCACCTATAAAAAGACATAGGCTTACAGAATGGATACGAAAGCAGGACCCATCTTTCTGCTGCATACAAGAAACACATCTCAAATTCAAAGATAGACACTACCTAAAAATAAAAGGCTGGGAAAAGACTTTCCAATCAAACGGTCTTAAGAAACAAGCGGGTGTAGCCATCCTGATATCCAGCAAAATAGACTTCAAACTAAAATCAATCAAAAGAGATCAAGAAGGGCATTACATACTCATCACAGGAAAGATCCACCAAGATGAAGTCTCAATTCTGAATATTTATGCCCCAAACACAAGGGCACCCACATATGTAAAAGAAACATTACTAAAGCTTAAATCACATATAAAACCCCACACGTTAATAGTGGGAGACCTCAACACCCCACTTTCACCACTGGACAGATCTCCCAAATTGAAACTTAACAGAGAAATAAAGGACTTAACTGATGTCATGACTCAAATGGACTTAATCGATATCTACAGAACATTCCATCCTAACAAAAAAGAATATACCTTCTTCTCAGCACCCCATGGAACCTTCTCTAAAATTGACCACATACTTGGCCACAAAACAAATCTAAACAGATACAAAACAATTGGAATAACCTCCTGTGTTCTATCAGACCACCATGGTCTAAAGTTGGATTTCAACAACAACAAAAACTACAGAAAACCTGCAATCTCATGGAAACTGAATAATACCCAACTGAATCACCAATGGGTTAAGGAAGAAATAAAGAAAGAAATTAAAGACTTCCTAGAGATCAATGAAAATGAAGACACCACATATCCAAATTTATGGGACACTATGAAAGCAGTACTAAGAGGGAAATTCATAGCACTAAATGCCCACATAAATAAGTTGGAGAAATCTCACACTAGAGACTTAACAGCATACCTGAAAGCTCTAGAACAAGAAGAAGCACAGTCTCCCAGGAAAAATAGACGCCAGGAAATTATCAAAGTGAGAGCTGAAATCAATAAAATAGAAACAAAGAGAACAATACAAAAAATTAATGAAACAAAGAGTTGGTTCTTTGAGAAAATCAACAAGATAGACAAGCCCTTATCCAAACTAACCAAAAGACAGAGAGAGAGCATCCAAATCAACAAAATCAGAAATGAAAAGGGGGACATAACAACAGACATTGAGGAAATCCAGAGAATCATCAGGTCATACTTCAAAAACCTCTATTCGACAAAACTGGAAAACCTAAAAGAAATGGATAACTTTCTGGATAGGTACCACATACCTAAGTTAAATCAAGACCAGATAAACTATTTAAATAGTCCAATAACCCCTAATGAAATAGAAACAGTCATTAAAAGTCTCCCAACCAAAAAAAGCCCAGGACCAGATGGTTTCAGCGCAGAATTCTACCAGATCTTCAAAGAAGAGTTAATACCAATACTCTCTAAATTGTTCCACACAATAGAAACAGAAGGAACATTACCAAACTCCTTCTACGAGGCTACAATTACCCTAATTCCTAAACCAAACAAGGATACAACAAAGAAAGAGAACTACAGACCGATCTCCCTCATGAACATTGATGCAAAAATACTCAATAAAATACTGGCAAACAGACTCCAAGAACACATCAAAACAATTATCCACCATGATCAAGTAGGATTCATTCCAGGGATGCAAGGGTGGTTCAACATACGAAAGTCCGTCAATGTAATACACCATATAAACAAACTCAAAGAAAAAAACCATATGATCATCTCACTGGATGCAGAAAAGGCATTTGACAAAATCCAACACCCCTTCATGATAAAGGTATTGGAGCGATCAGGAATACAGGGAACATACCTAAACATAATAAAGGCAATTTACAGCAAGCCAACAGCCAACATCAAATTAAATGGAGAGAAACTCAAAGCAATTCCACTAAAATCAGGAACGAGGCAAGGCTGTCCACTCTCCCCATACCTATTCAATATAGTACTTGAAGTTCTAGCCAGAGCAATAAGACAACATAAGGAGATTAAGGGGATACAAATTGGAAAGGAAGAAGTCAAGCTTTCCCTATTTGCAGATGACATGATAGTATACTTGAGCGACCCCAAAGATTCCACCAAGGAACTGATACAGCTTATAAACACCTTCAGCAACATAGCAGGATACAAGATCAACTCAAAAAAATCAGTAGCCCTCCTATATACAATGGACAAAGAAGCGGAGAATGAAATCAGAGATACATCACCCTTTACTATAGCCACAAACGACATAAAATACCTTGGGGTAACACTAACCAAGCAAGTGAAGGACCTATATGACAAGAACTTTAAGTCCCTGAAAAAAGAAATTGAAGAAGATGTCAGAAAATGGAAAGATCTCCCATGCTCATGGATAGGCAGGACTAACATAGTAAAAATGGCAATCTTACCAAAAGCAATCTACAGATTCAATGCAATCCCCATCAAAATACCAACACAATTCTTCACAGACCTGGAAAAAATAATACTCAACTTCATATGGAAAAACAAAAAACCCAGGATAGCCAAAGGAATCCTGTACAATAACACAACTTCTGGAGGCATCACGATCCCTGACTTCAAGCTCTACTATAGAGCTACAGTAATAAAAACAGCTTGGTACTGGCATAAAAACCGACATGTGGACCAATGGAATTGAATTGAAGACCCTGACATTAATCCGCACACCTATGAACATATAATTTTTGACAAAGAAGCCAAAAGCGCACAATGGAAAAAAGAAAGCATCTTCAACAAATGGTGCTGGCAAAACTGGATATCAACATGTAGAAGGCTGCAAATAGATCCATATCTATCACCGTGCACAAAACTTAAGTCCAAGTGGATCAAGGACCTCAACATAAATCCAGCTACTCTGAACCTGCTAGAAGAGAAAGTAGGAAGTAGTCTTGAACGCATTGGCATAGGAGACTACTTCCTAAATAGAACACCAGTAGCACAGACTCTGAGAGAAACAATCAATCAATGGGACCTCTTGAAACTGAGAAGCTTTTGTAGAGCAAAGGATACGGTCAACAAGGCAAAGCGACAGCCTACAGAATGGGAAAAGATCTTCACCAACCCCACATCTGACAGAGGACTGATATCCAGAATATATAGGGAATTCAAGAAATTAGACATCAAAATGCCCAACAGTCCAATTAAGAAATGGGCTATAGAACTAAACAGAGAATTCTCAACAGAGGAAACTCAAATGGCCGAAAGACATTTAAGGAACTGCTCAACATCCCTAATCATCAGGGAAATGCAAATCAAAACAACTCTGAGATACCACCTTACGCCTGTCAGAATGGCTAAGATCAAAAACACTGAAGACACCTTATGCTGGAGAGGATGTGGAGCTAGGGGAACTCTCCTCCACTGCTGGTGGGAATGCAAGCTTGTACAACCACTTTGGAAATCAATATGGCGCTTTCTTAGAAAATTGGGAATCAATCTCCCCCAAGATCCAGCTATACCACTCTTGGGCATATACCCAAGAAATGCTCAACCACACCATAAGAGCACTTGTTCAGTTATGTTCATATCAGCATTGTTTGTAATAGCCAGAACATGGAAACAACCCAGATGCCCTTCAACTGAAGAATGGATAAACAAAATGTGGTACATATACACAATGGAATACTACTCAGCAGAGAAAAACAATGGCATCATGAGGTTTGCAGACAAATGGATGGATCTAGAAAAAATCATCCTGAGTGAGGTAACCCAGACTCAGAAAGACAAACATGGTATGTACTCACTCATAGCAGGATACTAGACATGAAACAAGGATGACTTGTCTGCTACTCACATCACCAGGGAGGCTACCTGGAAAACAGGACCCCAAGAAAGACACAGGGATCACCCAATGACAGAGAAATGGAATGAGATCTACATGAACAGCCTGGACATGAGTGGGGGTAATGAAAGGCGAGGGTTGAGGGAAAGAGAGCTTGGGGGAGCGGGAGATCCCAGCTGGATCAACAACAGAGAGGGAGAACAAGGAATAGGAGACCATGGTAAATAAAGACCACATGAGAATAGGAAGAAGCAAAGTGCTAGAGAGGCCCACAGAAATCCACAAAGATACCCACACAACAGACTGCTGGCAGAGGTCGAGAGACAGCCTGAACTGACCTACTCTGGTGATGGGATGGCCAAACACCCTAATTGTTGTGCTAGAAACCTCATCCAACTACTGAGGGATCTGGATGCAGAGATCCATGACTAGGCCCCGGGTGGATCTCTGGGAGTCCAATTAGCGAGAATGAGGAGGGTTTATATGAGCGAGAATTGTTGAGACCAAGGTTGGATAAAGCACAGGGACAAATAGCCAAATGAATGGAAACACATGAACTATGAACCAATGGCTGAGGGGTCCCCACTGGATCAGGCCCTCTGAATGGATGAGACAGTTGATTGGCTTGATCTGTTTGGGAGGCACCCAGGCAGTGGGACCAGATCTTGTGCTCATTGCATGAGTTGGCTGTTTGAAACCTGGGGCCTATGCAGGATTGTTTGGCTCGGCCTGGGAGGAGGGGACTAGACCTACCTGGACTGAGTCTACCAGGTTGACCTCAGTCTGTGGGGAAGGCTTTGCCCTGGAGGAGATGGGAATGGGGGGGGGGGGGTTGGGGGGAAGGTGAGGGGGACGGGAGGGGGGAGAACAAGGGAATCCGTGGCTGATATGTAGAACTGAATTGTATTGCAAAATAAATTAATAAAAAAAAAAAAAAAAAAAAAACGAAAGAAGACAAATCCCAAAGGGAGTCTTTCTACTTCGTACCTCCCCGTAAACTACTAATCACTCTCAGGTAGGGTAGTTTTTGTTTGGTTGCTTGGTTTTCATTCATTTGTTTGAGACAGGGTCTTATGTACCCCAGACTAGCCTAAACTCACTCCCTAGCTGAAAATGACCTTGAACTCCTGATCTTCCAGTTTCTGTCTCCCAAGTGCTGAGATCTAATGTATTTTTTAAGCATAATTTTTCATTGATTCTTTGGGAATTGTACATCATGCACCCCAATCTCATTCATTTCCCAGGCCCTCCATATTTACCTTTCACCCTTGCAGAGTCCCCTCCCAAAAATTAAAATAATAAAAAAACTACTAAAAGCAAAACCAAACACTACTCCTTCATCTTTCCCACCTCCCCATCACCTCTTCATTCATCTTACTGGCATTGGGAGCTGTGGTATGTCACACAGTATACCATTTTGTCCAATCAGCTTTGCCTGTTTATTATAATGAGTTGTTGGTCTGGTTCGAGGCCTCTAGCTTTCAGTACACCATCAATGCTGAACCTTGCCAAAACTCCTCTCGGGTATCTTGCTGCTGCCCCAAGTCATGGTGATCCTGTAGCTCTGGTACCGTAGGACCAGTCCCTTCATGCAGGTCATAGATGTAGATGTTGGGGTGGGCCAACTCAAAGCACTGGATATGGGCCTGGGTGTTAGCCGAGTTGGTCAGTTCAAACTTCTACTGGGACTAACACGGCAGGCAAGGGGCAGAGCCAGCTCTCCTGCACCCATGTCATCTGGGGGTCAGCTCTACTGCACCAGTGGTGAGGGGTGGGCCAGCTCTTCCAGGGATGGGGTCATGTGAGCCTGCTCTCCCATGCAGGTAGGGAGGTGCCAGCTCTCCCACTGCATCGGCCAGCAGCTGGCAGAGCCAGATCTCCCAGGGCCAGCGAAGGGAGGGCTCAGCACAACCCTCGGATTTCAACAGGCATGATTCACATGGTCCCCGATGGTAACATGGGCTGTGGATGTCAACAAAAACCTCAGCTGCAGCAGGACCATGGACCCAGACATAGGCCTTGGCAGCAGCTCAGGTCAGGGTATCACCATGGTCCCGGGCAGCAGTGCATCCACATGACCTTTGGTAGCAACATGGGCCACGGACATCAACACAGACCCCGACTTGGGTAGGACCACTGATCCAAACACGGTCCTCAGCAGCAGCCCGGGTCAGATGTCACTATGGCCCCAGGTATTAGCGCAGATCACTCAGAATGGCATGGCCCTTGGGCACCAACACGGTCTCAAATGAGGCCCAGATCCCAGGCACCTGCATAGCTCTCGGTGGTAACAGGAGCCGTGGACATCAACACAGTCCCTGGATGCTTACAGGGCCACAAAACCAGACATGACCCTAAGTATCAGCCTGGGCCTGGACATCACCATGGCCCCGGGTGGCAGAACAGGCCATCCACATCAGCCTCTTCCTCACCATCTTCGATTCTTCAGTTAGGCCTCTCTCCGCAGCACATGAAAGCTTCTCTTTCTCTCCCATTTCTCCACCACATAGTTGCTCATTGTAATAGTGTCCAGTGGGCCTATGGGTGTCTTCCACCTGTCCAGGCTGAGCAGGGCTGGGTGGGCCCGTCCATGTAATATATTTTCATATATTTATTTTCTTATTGGAAAAGTAATATTACTCAGTACTTAAAATTATAAAATGTAAGTAAAAGAAAAAATAATAATCTCATTGTTGAGAGCTGCCCATACTTAAATATATGTCATTGAGTGTGTTCTTATAGATAGGTGTGAAGAAATATTTGAAAGATCACAGAATATACTGTCTTGTCTCTAGCATTTCCCTTTTGTGTAGTTATTATGGGTAACTTACATTAGCTACAAATTATTTTCATATTTTAAAATATCTATATTCATTATCATATAAATTTACTAAAATCCATTCTTCCAAACTCTGCCTTAATAGACCTTAGATGGCTTCCATGGTTATAGGTAAAGAAAATCTCATAAAGAAAAGAAACAAAACAAAACCAGAAAATCTCATGAATTCTCTATCAATAATATAACTTCCTAGACATTAAATTACTATGCCAAAAAACATCCATGTTTGTTAGACTTGTGTCAAAAGCAACTTTTTTTCTAAACACTTATCTCACTTTGATTTTTGCCTGATTTCAGTTCTTTCCAGATTCCCATTGATTATTACAGCAAAAAGGCCATCTCTTCCTGTCCTGTCTTGTGGCCCCTCACAAGTCTACTCATATCATTCCTAGGGTTGCAATGGCTAAGTCCTTAGACCAGTGATTCACACATGACCCTTTCACAGGTGTCTCCAAACCATTGGAAAACCCAGATGCTTACAGTATGTTTCATAACAGTAGCAGAATCACAGTGATGAAGCAGCAATGAAAATAATTTTATAGTTGGGGGTCACCACAACACGAGGAACTGTATTGAAGGGTCACAGCAATAGGAAGGTTGAGAACCACTGTCTTAGTGCCAACCTGTCTCTGCCCTTTCCTTTCTCTGGCTCTTTTGTTCAATACCATTATTTAGATATTAAAACTCAGCTCAACCATTATGGGAGGCCTTGCCTGACTCTACCCACACTCAGGACATCCCCAGATCACTTCAGCAGCCCGTTCCCAAATTCAACGCAATAGACTGTGATGCACTGTGTTCTAATTGTCTGCTTAACTTTCCACAGGTTCCTACCACCCGCAGCCACACACATATCTAAAACACTCCAAACCCTGCCCAGTCTGTGAACTTTTAGAGGCCTGGGACCATGTTTGTGGCTGATTTTGAATAGTGAGCAAATCGATTGACCATGAATAAAAAGTTAATCCACTTTCCACGGCTATGACACAATGTCTGAGACAGACAACTTAAAAGGAAAGAAGGGAGTTTACTTTGACTTGAGATTTCAGAGGGCTCCATCTGTGGTCACGTGACCTCATCAGTCTGAGCCTGTAGAACCACGGTGTGTCATGACCGGAGTAAGTGGCAGTCAGTCTCTTCATCTTATGGTGGTTTCAGAGAGAGTTAAAAAAAAAATAGGAAGAGAATGGAATCCCCAAACCCCTTCAAGAACACTCCCCCAATGGTTTAAATTCCTAGGCTCCATCTGATAATAAAGGCTGGCCACCAGGCCTCTGATACGCGGATCTTAAGGGATCCTTATCCAAGCCCCAGTGGCTGTATTTGTTCCTTTCTGTCATGATAACAGCATGACAGAGGAAAGCGTCACGCGTCACTAGATTGTCTGTTGTCGTCACGTGCACGTCACACAAATATGGATGGGACAAAAGAAGTGACTTTTCCATCGTTAGAACTCGCTCCCAGTCTACACTGATTTATCAGGGTAGAAATTAGCCTGTGTCCCCAGGGCACACCGCAGAAGAGGAGGCTGCAGCCTCTTCGTTAAAGCAAGAGACAGACGTGTTAGCACATGCTGCCGGGTGATTTGAAGACACGCACTGGAAAATAACCGGATGGAGCCTGTTTAGCACTTATTAAAGGAACTAAAATCAGAAGCAGAAATAAACCAAGATGCCCGCACACTTCCTGTCGTGAAGGCCTGCAGAGACAATCCTCAGGAGATATGATGTTCCCATCCGTGCTAACACAGAAAACTGTCAGGAGGTTTCAAAAGCTAAGGAGGCATTTGCTAGGTCACAGATGAAAGTCAATTTGTTCTTCTTTCCCTCTAGAGTCCAGCGTAAGAATGGGTGCTCAGTGTCCTGCTGTTGAACTGATCTTTAGGAATAGGATGCTAAAGGAGCATGATCCAGGGGCCAAAGGTCAAGAACATTGAAAAATAGAGTGCTTCCTACCTAGGGATAAGAGAGGAAGGAAGTTAGCCAGGAGCTTTTACTGCTTAAGAGCTGAAATAGCCTGGATACTGGCCTGAGAATGATACACTAGCTAATACCTGTAAGATACACAGAATACCTCTCAGTACTTTGAATAGCATTACACAAGATTATTGTAAATGAAATATATTTTTTTCACTTAACACATATCTGTCCAGTATTTACGTGACACGAGCCACTTTCTGAGAAAGACTTGTTGACAGATTCAGCTAACAGATCTGGTTTGTTCCATTTGATCAAATACAAAGAGACTTTTAAACAGCCACCAATAGTCTGGCCTCTTTTTCTGCATCACAAGGGCACATCAGCTGTGCTTGAACCTTGGCTCTGCTTACATGACCTTGAGCAAGATATAGAAATCACTTTGATCCTGACTTCTTGTTGTTGTTGTTGTTTTAATTTGTGAAACAGGATTGATGGACCTGCATTGATTGTTGAGAGGAACAAATAAGTTATAATATTAAGTGAATCAACACTTCCGTCAGATTTTACATATTACCATCGGTGATGTTTGAATGAGAATGGTTCCCATAGGTTCCTATGTTTGAATGGTTGGTCAACAGTTGGTGGACTGCTTGGGAAGGATTAGGAGGGCTAGCCTTGTTGGAGGAGGTGTGCCACTGGAGGTGGGCTTTTTGAGGTTTCAGAAACCTACTCCAGGCCACTCTCTCCTCCTGCTGTCTGTAGTATAGTTGTAAGTTCTCATCAACTGCTCCAGCACCATGTCAGCCTGCCCGCCTGCTGCCACACTCGCTGCCATTCTCCCCGCCATGATGATCATGGGCTAACCCGCTGATGTGATAAGCCCACAATTAAATGCTTTCTTGGTGTCTCTTCATAGCACTAGAAAAGTAACTAATATACCACCCATGATTATAGGGCTGTTATTCTACTTTTTGACATACTTTAAGTTCTACATGAAGAAAAGACTGCTGTCAACGATGCATGTCAACTCTCCTTTCACTTCAGGAAAACTGCTACGCATGTGTTAATGGTGTGCGTAGATTAAGTCATGAACTGCTATGATTGATGGGAAAAAAAGAAATTTCACTTTCAAAGTCTCACGTTTTCACGTTGTTGTTGTTTTGACAAAGGGTATCATGTTGCACAGGCTGACCCCAACCATCATATGTAGCTGTGACTGGCCTTGAATTCCTGACCCTCCTACCTTTTAAGTGCTGGGAATAAACGTGTGCAAGACCGTGCTGGGCTTTTTCGAAGTTATATTGGATACAAGCTTTATTTCACTAAAAATCTACATATACATTTTAAAATCAGGGAGGAGACAATGATATTTGAGGATACTCATTAGTGCTTGATATATGACCTTCTTGGTAGAATTGTCTCCTATGGCTCAAAGAGCCATAAAAAACGATATAGCATAAGAAGCATTAGCTGCATATTTATCTCCAAGTTCATCAAAATCTACAGTTTTTTAAAAAATAAAACACACACACACACACGCACATGCACAAATGTGTGTGTGTGTGTGTGTGTGTGTGTGTGTGTGTGTGTGTGTGTGTGTGTGTATGAGTGCACCACATATGTACTTGCCGCTCAGGGAAGCCAGAAGACAGTATCCAATTCCCCAGAATTGGAGTTACAGTTGCAAGTCACCATGCGGACCCTGGGACTGAACCTGAGTCCTCTGCAAGCTCAGCAAGTGCTTTAACTGCCGAGACATCGCTCTAGACCCATGTTCTACAGCATTTTTTTGTTGACGATAACAAGTGCTTGCCTAAGAAAGAACGAAATAATGAAAGAAGAGAATGAGAGAGAGAGAATACATAAATTTTAAAATATTTTTTAAAATTAAAAAGAGTAAGGAAGGGAGAGACGGAGGGAAGGAAGGAAAGAAAAAAGAAAATCTGGATGAATTCCTAGTAGAAGTTAAAGGTGCGAGAGACACAGAAATAGAAAACAAAACAGAGCAAAAATCAGGACGCTGCCTGGGGTTGGTTCGGCTGCTGCTCTTTTCCCCTTCCCAATGGCGAACTGCTGCCCAGGCCCCTTTCCAGGCGTCAATCAACAGAATCTAACATCCTCTGGTTAGAGAAGCAAGCTGCTGACCCAAGCTGGATCAGTAGACTTCCTATCCCTGTAAGCTGAATCTCCTGTGGAGGAACCCTAGGAGGGAAAGCCATTGGAGCAGAGTCAGCTCACAGTGCCCCCCTGTAGAACAGACCCAGAGGTTCCTGCTGAGACATCAGTCAAGAACCCCTGCTTCCCGCTCTCCCCCACAGGGAGCTATCCAGCTGTGCCTTCTGGACTCTGAGCTACACAATATTCTTCCAATTAATTCCCATTCTTGCTTAACTTCATGGAAGTCAATGTTTGTTGCCTGAACACAAACAACAAAATCTTAGGGTATTTAGAGGTGTATCCATGGATACAGTGGACATCTAGGGCCCACCCCTTGACATCTTGTTCAAAGCACAGTTGCACACACAGGCCCAATAGTGTCAAAACATCTGGCTCAGCTCTCAGGGCTCTTTGTGAGAGTAGGAAGATCCCACATCCATCTCTCCTCAATACAATACACAATTCCTAAGAAGCAGAAGTGCTGTCTTGTGAATCAGTGAATGCCCCACCCCTAAAACAGGACCACACCATAGGTGTTCAGCAAATGGAACTTGTTAATGTTAAATCTCTGTTGTTTCCTTGATGTAAAAAAAAAAGTTACCTAAGACATGGAGTTAAATTTTTTAAAAGTTGCAAAATGCTGTCTACTCTGTGATCCTTCTTCATAATTTAAACACACTCTAGAGGGGAAATAATAGGCCCAAGTGAGGCATCTACAACTGTTGTTTTGCTAAATGGGGATGGTGTAAAACTGCCTTAACTATGAATGCTTTTGCCCATACATTAGCACTGCTCTCAACTTTGACCAGAGAAACTTCTTGTGGAGTGGGCAACAGTTAGTGCAGTGACTCATAATTGCTCAAAGTGCGAGATGAAGTAACCATAAAGTACTCATCCATGAATGGAACATCTATATCAACCCCCCTCAAGCTTAGGGAACACCTCAGAAGAGGGCATGGTAACCGTGTAGGAGCTGGAGGATGGGCAGGAGTGCTGTGGCATGCTACCTTCTGGATATAATGTAGCCACTGCACTCATGAATGCACAGCTCTTAGGGTTATCCACACAAGACCTGTAAGCAAACAGAACCAGTCAATATTCTAACAGACAGCATGAACTGGAATGTGGGAGTGGGATGGGGTGGGAGGCATTTGGGGAGAGAAAGAAGAGAGTTGAGGGTGGATATGATATGATCAAGATACATTATATGCATCTATTAAAATTTCAATAAATAAAAGATCAAAAATTAAATAGATAAATAATTAAAATACACTATAGTATTTATAGTTATATGAAAAATGATGCAGAGCTGTGCTCCTCAAGCTACTTTTTCAAAGTAGCTATCTGATAGATGAGACATTGACAAATTTTTAAGAAATGTTTCAATGTTATCTGGAATTTTTCACAGTTTAAATGTGCCATTTACAGGCTGGAGAGATGGCTCAGAGGTTAAGAACACTGACTGTTCTTCCAGAGATCCTGAGTTCAATTCCCAGCAACCACATGGTGGCTCACAACCATCTATAATGAGATCTGGTGCCCTCTTCTAGCCTGCAGGCAAAGATGCAGGCAGAACGCTGTATACATAATAAATAAATTTATAAAATAAATAAAAATAAAATGTGTCATTTATGGCAGATACCAAGTTCTGAAGAGGAGAAAGGTGCCAATGGGCACTCAGATTCTGCTGGTAGAAACAGGAAACTCCTCTGTGCTGATGTAGGGCCGGATGACTGTAAGTAACTGCTGGGAAGTAAATGTCTCAAAAAACTAAGAGAAAAGAGTTGAATGCTTTTATCATAAAAAAAAAAATCAGTGTTTGAGGAAGTAGATACTTTAACCCGACTTAAACAATATACAATGTAATGTATATATTTATCAAGATAGCACATGTACCCCATAAACATATAGAAATTTTGTGGTCTTGTGTATCAATTAAAAATAAATTTAATTAATAAAAAATAAAAAGAAAACAATGACCTTTCTTTCTTCCTTTCTTTTTTTATTTTTAGATAGAGTCTCACTACATAACCCTGGCTGGCCTGGGACCCTCTATGTAGTCCAGACTAGCCTGAAATTCACAGGGATTTGCCTCTGCCTCCAGAGGGCTGTGTGTGCTACATTATCTAACTAAAATAAATAATTTTTAAATGCTTAATATCTCAGATTACCAGAGAAATACAAGTTAAAACCAAATGAGCTAGCTTTTCATACCAGTAAGAAGGACTGTCAGCAAAAGACTAAAGATAGCCAGTGTTGTGGACATGGAGAAAATTCAACAATGTCATCAGAAATGTTGTCATGACATAGCATGGGGGGTCTTCTAAAAATTTTAAATGAACTACTTTAGAAATTCTCACTTCTGAGCTGGGCGGTGGTGGTGCACGCCTTTAATCCCCACACTCAGGAGGCAGATCCAGGCAGATCTCTATGAGTTCGAGGCCAGCCTGTTCTCCAGAGCGAGATTCAGGACAGGAACCAAAACTATACAGAGAAACCCTGTCTCGAAAAACCAAAAAAAAAAAAACAAGTGCCGGGCGGTGGTGGCGCACGCCTTTAATCCCAGCACTCGGGAGGCAGAGCCAGGCGGATCTCTGTGAGTTCGAGGCCAGCCTGGGCTACCAAGTGAGTTCCAGGAGAGGCGCAAATCTACACAGAGAAACCCTGTCTCGAAAAACCAAAAAAAAAAAAAAAAAAAAAAAACCACCAACTCACTAGGTTGATATATATCCAAAGTAATGGGAAACAGTGTAAGTTAAAAACTTCACTCTCGTGTTTATTGTAGCACTATTCGTAAGAGTCAAGATTTAGAAGCAATCTGTGTCTATCCCCCAGATCAACAGATAAGTAAAAATGTTCATTTAAGCTGGGCATGGTAAGACATGCCTGTAATCCTATCAGTCAGGAATATCACAAGCTCAAGGCTAGTCTGGGCTACGCAGTAAGACACTCCTCTACCTAAAAAAAAGACAAGTTTGGGAGGTATAGCTCAGTGGTATAGCACTGGCCTAACACACACAGGTTCTGGGTTTGGGCCCAATACCACAAAATAAAGCCTGGATGCACTGTGCCAAGTGAAATAAGTCAGGCGTGAAAAAAAAAAAAACGTTATATGGCCTAAATACTTAAATGAGGAATGATACAAGTCTGACTTTTATGGAAAGGAAGAGTGAGTAGTTGGTCATCAGAGTTCGAGGGCTGGAGCAAGGGTAGATAAAGAGATGTGGATCAAGGGTTAGCCATCTATTTCTTCGACCCTCCCTGCCACATTTGATTTTCTAGGCCTCTCTTTATAAATAATGCCTCTTTAAATCCACACCCTTATTCACAATGACTGCTTGCATCTTATACCCCCTGGGTTCAAGGCCTAAGACTACTCTGAAGAGAGACCAGTGTCTCAATTCCAAAATCACTGTAGGGAGAAAAGCCATGATTAATACTAAGTGCACCATGTGACTGATGCTGGTGGAGGAAGAAGGCAAGTGCTATAAACATGACCACTGTGGTCCAGTCCTGTGTGCATTCAGGGAAAGAGAATTAACATGGGCCCAGAAGGCACCACAGTAGTACCCAAGTCTTCACACCAAGAATACCTAACAGAGAAAGATGGACCACGGCCTCCATATTCCAGACCCAGTGAGACAGTAAGTATGGAGAAATGGAAGACATTCTCGGTGTCTTCTAAATCAGGCCTAACCTATGGCTATGTGGCTGGAATGATTCCTCCTAACTATAACAGGAAGGAGGACATTTCTACAAAGGGTTACTACAGCAGACAGATGTGTGAAATGCAGCAAGTTATGTTACAAACCAGGAAATCCATTCACAGATGTGTAATGCCAGGCTCCACCAACATCCAGGGATATTTTCAACCTGACATCCAGTCAGTCTTTGATTTGTTTGTCAGTAAAGTGATAGCTCTTGCAACGACTGGTTTAAAAATAAACACACCGTGGGTGAACTCCTTGAATCAAGACCTGGACAAGGGAACAAGTATAAGGCATGAATAGGATCCTGGGAAGGAGTTACATCAGGGTTTCAGGTGGCGAAACCAAGCTCACTTTACTAGCTGGAATCCAGCAATAGCAAAACGTTAGACATGGCCTGTCTTGTTGAAATCTACCTTGGTGCCATGAAGCAAACTCTCTCTGTCACTGAGGAACGTTCTATAAGTGGGTCCAATGTGAGAGCTACCTCTGATTTTCAATTGCTTTGATATTTCCATTAACACACAATGATATACTCACTATTGAGTGACTTTATACAATGTAATAAAGTTATTATATAAAATGGTCAAAAAAAAGAAAGAAGGAAAAGAAAAAGAAAAAGAATCCATCACCACAATGGGCCATTTGCAAACATCTATTTGAATACTATTTAAAATGTTCTTGAGATAAATGATACAAAAATGAACCCTTGTCAATCGCAGTTATCTAGATAATTTCACAGTTAGCCACCCCTAATCATGCTCTCCAGGATCTGATCACACTGACAATCAAGATTTTCTGAACTATAATTCAAAAATTTTTTTTTTCCGAGTCATCTGGGGGTAGCTAGAAAACATAAGCTGTGAGCTCTAGAGATCTACAAGTTTAAAAAAATATTCTTTTTCCTGTTCAGCCTGCTCTCTTGAATTTCACTGTGAAGTTCCCAGCTCCCTCCTCTTGGAGTTCTTATCTTTGGAGAGATGCACACTGCAGAGGCAACAATGCCTGTCACGAGAGTCACGCCCTGACCGTCTCCAGAGACCAACATGCAGTTGCTCCTTATATGGTGAGGCTTGCTGCTCTGTGTCTTTTCACTCTTCGCTCCATCCTGAAGAGTGTTCCACTCCCCAGGCTCTGTTGCCCTCTGGCTGCCGGGTAGTTTAGCCAAGGGACTCATTGGTGCAAGAATAATTGCCAAGAAGATGGATGGAGGCAGAGGACTTCTCTCCACCGCTTTATGTGATGTCTTTCTGCCTTGAGTGCCTCTCTCTGTAGTTCCGGTTTTGCAGGACGGTCCTTCTGCTTTTCATCTTTATTCCTGCAACTTGCTGTGATTTCAGCTTCCAAGAGACGGCCCCGAATCCTGGGCTCTGGTAACTACTGTCCTCTCTTTCCTCTAGGTTGGTACTAATGTCCTGCTATTCCGCCTCTCACCTCCCTCGTTCACTTTTTAGTTCTTTCTCTGCCTGTGTAGCCAGTTCTCCATATAGAATTCCCTCTGTTGGAGACATCTGGGGTCATTAGACATGTTTTTCCTGAACTCTTATTGGTGTGAAGACAAACACAGAAATACATTCAGAAGTCAAACAGAACACGTAAACACAACTAACTGAGTAAATCTGATAGGAGAGTCCAATTAGGGTTTGTAGAATGGAAAAGTCAGGAAACCCTAAACAAGGAGCTGACCTCTGCATACTTGGAAGGTTTCTCTGGTTCCACCAGGTCTGCAGTCCCACAGCCACTTATATATTAATCACCAATTGCATGACATACGGCAGGCTTCTTGCTAGCTAACTTGTATATCTTAAATTAACCAATTTCTATTAATCTATGTTTTGCCACATTTTCTGTGGTTTTACCAGTCTTCTGGCATCTTGATTCTCCTTTGGAGGTGGCTGGCATCTCTCTGCCTCTCCTTTCTCTTCCTCTTATCTCTCTTAGATTTTCCTGCCTGGGTCTATCCTGCCCTGCCATAGGCCAATGCAGCTTTATTTAACCAATCAGAGCAACACATATTCACACTATACAGAAAAACATCCTATCCCACAGCACATCCCCTTGTCTGTCTAAGAAGCTTGAGCCATAGGCCATGGCCATACAGTTCATAATTTTTTTTAAAAAGGAGGTTTCTGGGCTACACGCTGCTGGATGGAGGCATGGACCCACTGCCTCCCAGAGTCAGTGGAGAGAATGACTCCCAGAGCTGGAGGTGAATTACCTCCGCCATGTTGAAAAGCTGAAATGGAGTCAGCAGCCAAGGCTGCCGCTTCAGTCCTAAATACACAGTTTAGCAGTTTAAAATCTCACCTTGTCAGAGAAGGATTACAGGTTCACAATGAGACAGATTCAGATAAAATAAAACTCTAAATGGCTTATAGTGTGTGTAAGAATGTATGTAGGCTTGAAAGAGAGAGGAAAAGGAGGATAGACAGTTATATAAAGAAATAGTTTTAAAAAATAAAGTCTTTTAAAGAGACAGTCAAAGTCATACAAAAAGTAAGCCACATAAAGATGGAAATCACACACAAAGTCTGGATTATATTGTTTTGGGGACTGTTTTTAACTGCAGAGAGACATTTGATTGTAAAGGCTGCTGAGTTAAGTCAATATATATTGACTCTTTTTTTTTCGAGACAGGGTTTCTCTGTGTAGTTTTGGTTCCTGTCCTAGATCTTGCTCTGTAGACCAGGCTGGCCTCGAACTCACAGAGATCCGCCTGGCTCTGCCTCCCGAGTGCTGGGATTAAAGGCATGTGCCACCAGTGCCCGGCAATAAATATTGACTCTTGACTTCAAAGTTTGTGTCTAAGGATATGTTGCTTTGGAAAAGAGGTTCTGCTTTGTTTCCACAGAAAACCAAAATTAAGGGACTATTCTGTTGTCACTAATTCTTTGGTTCTATTTTGATTCTTTAAATTTTTCCCAAGGTATGAATTTTATATCAAAATTGATAAGATATATATATATATTAAACTTTTGTCATGATATTAATGGTCATATAGAGTACTAACTAATTCTAAAAAAAAAGGCATCATCTAGCTGCTTGTACATGTTTTTGTGTTTGAATCTTTATCCGCTTATGAGAACCTGTGGATTGCTTCCAGGCTAATATGGTTTGATCAAGCAAGACTCCCTGAAAGTTCTTTGATGACACCATGGCCCAGATGATCCAACATCCAAAAACAGCTTTGAAGCAACTGGCTGAGATGATCCAGTTTCATAGATGCTATAGCCAAGATTTAACTATAATTCTTAATTTTCTCAGGCTCCCCAAAAGATTACCAGCACCCCCTATCAGCAGGAAGTAGTATGGGAAACTATGCTCAAATTCCCAAAATATTGTTTATGAATGTTTATTTTTATTTAAAGCAGGTTGATTATAAATAAAATTTCTTTCTAAAAGAAGAGAGGGGGATATGATATAGAAATATAGGATAAATATTTTGCATTGCTATAGATTTTAGTTTATTGATACAGATTTAAATTTAATTTTGTTATGCTGTATGTATATTTCTACTCTTGTTTAAGGCATTATGTTTGTACATCTCATTTGAAATTGTAATGTATAATTAAGAAATACAGATTAATAATTAGTCATCCATGATAATCAAACTTATAGTCATGTTAGTTAAGTTTTCTAGGTATACATAGATACATTTCAATTAGGTAGGTAATCTTCAAACACTTCAAAGACCTACTGAATATGACATTTAAAATGTTTTAAACACTTAACCTTTCTGGACAGTGAGACATGTCCGCTCCTGGCAGCACCGATTTGCTTCGAAGAGGAAGATGGGCATTGAAGACACTCCATATGGAGTTTATCTTCTTGGCAAAAATAGCCATTTAGGCAAGAAACTGCTCTTTCCTGGATTGCTGATAATATGTTGTATAAACTGGACATGCAGGACTCAAAGAAAAATGACCACTGAATTTGCCAAAATGGGGTGAAATGGTTCTTCATGTTCCTGCTTCACAGAGGAGACTGCCACACATTCTGTAGGACACGAGGAGAAACTCAAGACCTGTAGGCTGAAGATGGATGCCCCAACATTGCAGAGGAATTTTGGGTGACTGTACAGGCAGCCAGCTGCCTCTGTCATTCTAGATTTTTGGAAGTTGCTTGCAATTCACTTCCTATTTACTTAGGTAATATTATACCCTTCTGGGGTCTTTGATGTAGTTGAAGACTAGATAGTTATAGTTTTCCTTAGTCATGATAAAAGATAAATTAGATATGAAACCTTAGACTCACAAATATAGGATAGATGATAAAGTATTTTCTTTAATTTTGCCAAATATAAATAGATATTGTAACTGTAATTCTTGCTTGATAACTGTTTTGTTATATGTAATTTTACTAGGTTAAAGTTAAAACCTTCCTTTTTGATTAGACAGAAAAGGGGAAGTGCTGTGGGATATCTTTATGTATGCTGTGAATATGTGTTGCTCTGATTGGTTGATAAATAAAGCTGCAAAGGGCAGGATGGAGCCAGGCGGGAAAATCCAAGAGAGATAGTAAGAGAAGAAAGGAGAGTGGGGCAGATACTGCTAGCCACTGCCAAGAGAAGCAAGATATAAAGTACTGGTAAGCCACAAGCCACATGGCAAAGTACAGATATATAGAAATAGGTTAATTTAAGATATAAGAGCTAGCTAGCAAGAAGCCTGAGTCATTTGAAAATAATACAAGCCTCTGTGTGTTTATTTGGGACCAAGCAGTTATGGGATGCAGGTGGCAGAGATTCATCCTGACCGCAGGGCCTGGGCAGGACACAAGAAGATTTCAGACTACACCTGCGACTCATCATGAATTCCAGTTATCCCTTTCTTCTAGACATACCTTCCAGCTTCAGAGTTCTCACATGCTTCCACTGTTAGGATTTTCTAGTCAAATTTCAAAGAGAAGTTACTATGTTTTAAGTTATGGTATTTCCCCACTCTGTCTGTCTCTCAGAGGCAGGGTCTAATGTATCCCAAACTAGCCTCAATCTTGATTAACAGCTATCGATAGCCTTGAACTCTTAATCCTCCTGCTTCCACAACCCAAGTGCTAAGATTACAGACAAGCATCAAAATATTCAGTGCTAGAGATCAAACCAAGGGCTTCATTTGTGCTAGGCACAAGTTATAGCCCCAGGCCAATTCATGTTGTTTTTGACATAGGATACTTGTTAATCTGTCCATTGGTGTCCTTCACTGATGGTCCAGTCAGGTCTAGCAAGAAAATACTGAATAAAGCAATGGTAGCTATGGTCAATAAAGATTTACCTCTGTGATAAATGTCCTCCAATCCATTATAGCATTTAATTTATAAAACAACCTCATGGCTATATGCTTATTGTTAAATGTTGAAACTGGAGCTTAGAAATGCAATATTCTGTCTGCAAACACAGATGATGACTGGCTGCTTCATCTTCAGTGGAGATCATACCTCTATTAGCATTGTACCCCGGGAAGGGGTGAGAGTAGGTGGCCAGAATTGATGGCTTAAGTAGAAACCAAGAACTGCGGGGGATATTCGGGAAGGAGACAGGCTATGGAAGATTGTCCAAACTTGGGCCAGTTGATGGGAATGATATAAAGTACAGTCCTTTGTGTTACTGGAAATTGATTGAATTTGGATATTTTAATAGGAATGACCATATTGGATCCAGTGATCTTGTGTCTGAATAAATGCAGTATCTAGACTGCTGACCCTATCCAGATGAGCACTGTCAGTTGAGGCCCATTTATTCAATTTTAAAAAGAAGGTTTTCTGTTTAGACAATTAATAATCCATAATCATTCACAGTAACTACCACTACCATCTACCTCCACCTGCACATAAAACAGCCACACTGTGTTTGATGGGAAGCCCGGCACAGAGCAACCAATGCAGTGATGGTGCCCATATACGCTGTTGAGAAGAGAAGTCACCAGTTCACCAAGAGGTGATGAGTGAGACTGTTTTCTTACACAGCTCTCTTGAGGTTTTGTTTTGATTTGACTTTGATTTTTCTAATTGCACCTGTTCAAAATTAAGATTTTGTGGTGAGTCAGCAAAAGGCATTGTTGATCCTCCAATTCCCAATCCCTCCTTCCCAGACACAGAACTACACACACACACACACACACACACACACACACACACACACACACACACACCACATGCACGCACACAGAGACAGGGGTGTAGGAAGGGGGAGAGAGAGAGAGAGAGAGAGAGAGAGAGAGAGAGAGAGAGAGAGAGAGAGAGAGAAGGAAAAGGCTGCTCATTGTGCAAACACACACAGAGGTACAGTCTGGACTTTTAGCTTCCAGCCCAATGACATCTCTGGAGAAGGCATTTTCTATTCTGCAAAGTCAAAGCAAACATTGTCCTTGGAGCCTGAATTCATTCTGAAAAGAATCTAGAGGGGAGACATGAGCCAAGTTGAAACAATCCCAGTGGCCAAGATGGAATCCTTTGGGCAGGAGAACGAATAACTGCAGCATTAGATTATAACCCAAAGAATATAGAGGTATTTATTCATCGGTACTGATAAGTATCATTTATGTGATAGAATGCATAAACAGTGGGAGTGAGGGGGTACATTTCCTCACTTGAATCATCACAAGTAATACTTATAGAAATCTCCTTTTCTTACCTAACACCTCTCAAGTGGATTTTTTTACTTTGGAGGCTATTTTACTGAAGGCTTGGTAGAGCCAGTCTGTAAAACTATCACTCAGAAGGCTGATGAAAAAGTACTGTAAGCTCCAGGGTAGCATGAGCTACATAGTTTTCTGGCCAGGTTGGGCTACATACTAAATTTCACATTAGACTGAACTACATAGCAAGAGTATATCTTGAAACAAACAAACAAAAATACTCAGGATATGTGATGTTTGAGGGCTTTTTTGACTATGTAAATGTGAGGACATACGCGAAAGCTCTCAAGTGTGAGGGCCTGCATGGGAGATGGGTAAGTTATATTAAGGTGTGTGCATGTGTGTGCACATGTGTGCATGCACATGTGGGCACATGTGTGCTGGATATTATAAATATATTTTGTAGATAAATTGACACGTTGAGTCTTCTGACAGTAATTCCTAAGGCAAAATGCTACTTGATTTGTCAGTTTCTTCCTGAAAATCACTTGTCAGATGAATCCTTTAATTTTTAAATATTATATATAGAGAGGTACACACATACATATATATGAGTCTGTATAGTCTCATAAATATGGTCAAATAAATACAGCTAAGGCTAACAGTAGACAATATTAGGGATTAGCCATTTGAGGAAAAGAATAAGTGGCATGTATTGAATTTCCTTGTGTTTCATGGTTAGATGATGTGGTATCTTTGGGAGCTGGGTTTCTGCCAGTTTCCCTCTTATTTTTAGTATTTAGACGAAGGGCCCAGTGCGCCACCACTTTTCCCACAAATTCTGAATCATCCCCTCAAGGCAACACATTATTAACGCAACCACTTTTTGTTGCAATGGAGTTAGAAATCTACTCCAAATGAAACACTATGAAGTGGCTCCTATAGGAGGGAAGTACTTTGAACTTCCAGTGTGGTTTGTATGTGCACATGATGGGATGTGGTCCAACAAGCCCCTGAGATGTTCATTAGTGCTAACGAAGGATGTGGCCAAGGGACCTAATACACACACAACCTTCCAAGTGGTTGGAGCATTTGGAGGTGGGGCCAGTTAGCATCTCAGTAATGAGTACTCAGCGTTTGTCATTTGGAGAGTTCTTTTCATTTTGAGTTCATCACCCAGCTACCTGTGAAAGCAGAATTAATTTCTATCGATAAATGGACACAATTGAACATTAAGTGTGTTGATGTGATTGACTAGCTAGGGGAAAGATTTTTCTGTTTTTCAGTTTTTAAAACCAGTTTTAGTGTGTGGGTATGGGCGTGGTGGGGTGTGACTGCATGAGCATGTGTGTCACAATGTGTCTGTGGAGGCCACAGGGCAATTTTTTTGGAGTGATCATCTCCTCCCTTGTTGAGACAGGGCCTCTCTTGTTTCTGCCTATCAATGCTCCAGGCTAGCTAGCCCGTGAGCCTTCAGAAGATTCTCCTGTCCCACCTCCAAGTTGTATCATAGAAATGTTGGGATTACAGATGTGTGCTACCACATCTGGCTTTTAGTGTAGATTCTGAGCATCAAACTTAGCTTTACAGCAAGTGTTTTAATCCAATGAACCATCTGACTGATGTCCAGGGTTTTGGTTGTTGTTGTTATTTGTTAGGGTTTTTTCCTCCTCCTCCTCCTCCTCCTCCTCCTCCTCCTCCTCCTCCTCCTCCTCCTCTTATTCTTATTCTTATTCTTATTCTTATTCTTATTCTTATTCTTATTCTTATTCTTATTCTTATTCTTATTCTTATTCTTATTCTTTCTCTTTGAGACAGAGTCTTACTATGTAGCACAGACTAGCATTGAATCCAAGGTCTTTCTGTCTCATCTTCTCATGTGACTGGGATTACAGGTGTGTGCCACCCTGCTCACCAGGGAGACATTAAATCCTTTCCTTGTTTTTATATTCAAAAGGTAGTCTTGTTCTAAAAAGAATCAATATATGGTACCATTTAATAATCAATTGCAGAGTCATTTGTACTTTGATTTAGAAAGCTGATGACAAGGATGGCCCTTCTGCCAAGTTTTTGGATCACCAGAGCTGGGATTTGGTGGAGCCCACTCCTGGCAACATGAAACTGGACCAGCTGCAATGATGATCAGACACAAAAGCACAGATGAAGGCAAGTGTCCATGTTCTGATACGGCCCCATGACTCATGGTGCATCCTCAGATAACTTCTCTGGGAGAGTTTCCTTATCAGTTCAGCTGGTAACAAATTCTTACTATGGCATAGCGTTAGAAAGCGACTTTAAATCATCTTTGTGCTATCAGTGACTCAGCTATCCAGATATGGAAGTAGGGAAGCATACAGCTTACAATGTATTAAGTGAGAGGACAGAAAGTCTTCAGTATTTTGTAAGTATTTCAGGTGGAGTTGCCATTCACTCTCCTGTGTTTTGACAGTCCTCTTGATGGCACTAACCTTTAACAGGAGTCAACTTTAACAGATGTATTCTTAAGGCTGATGCTTACCCCAGTTGGAATCAATGTTGTTTTTCCTTAGCTATTACATGGCCAGAGTTATCTAGAACATAACTTGACCCAGCAGTCATGACAATGCAATTAACAGAACGGCACAATACGAGGTAGGTCTATGGTGATGGCAATGAGGTTAATAACACTCTCTAGAAGAAGGAGTCGGGATAGAGTCATTCCACCCACTTCTTCCGGCTCCCATGCTCTCCAGAGGTATGAGAACATGCAGGCAGTAGAAGGTTAACTAAAGATGGGACTCCAGTAATGTGGTTTCCACTATGTGGCCACCATGCTGGGGTGGGACTCTCAGTGATGCAGCTGTTTTAATGTCACCCACACTCCTATAAGAAAGCCCACTAAACTCATTGGTTCGCCAAGCCGGACTTGGCTACCCTTTCTTTGGCTTGTCACGGGTGCCCTATGTGGGGAGAATACATGGTTGCTCACATCTCCCTTACAAAGTAACACAACAAATGACTTTGATTAATCTAAGTAATTATGCAGTGGGGGCAGGGAGGAGACTCTAGTCGTGGTGTCACAAATGAATTTACACCCTGGTTTGTGGGAAAATATTAACTAGAGCCTGCAACTGTACTCTCCAACATAGGAAGCATGTCTGTTTCTCTCAAAGGATACTAGGTGAAGTGACTGATCTTTAATGACCATTTTGTACAAATGCCTTAAGTGAATGAGATGGTTTATCTGGAGGATAAGGAAGGGGTTATGTCACATACATCAACTGAGTTTGGTAAGGCTAAATAAAACAATAAAACTCTCCCATAATCACCTAAAGGTCAAGAATTATATTCATACACACACACACACACACACACACACACACATACACACACATATAGTTTTCTTGGTGTTCACTGCATGAGAACAAATAATTAGTGGGTTAATGGTTTTTGTCAATTCAGCAGCTAATCGTAGCTCTTAACATAATTAAATCACTGATTAACACAGGTTCATCTGAGCCATGGAAGAAAAAAAAAATTATATTGCATCATCATTCTAACACCTCAAGGGCTGTGTGTGAATTAGGTCTCTTGGCCACATCCTTCTCAATAGCACTAGAGTCTTGTGTGTGTGCATGTTCATATGTGTGCAATTGCACGAATGTGAACATGTATATGGAGGCCAGAGGGCAGCATTGAGCACTGTTCTTCAGGAGCTGTCCACCTTGTTGTTGAGGGTCTTTTTAATTAAAAAATTGTAAATTGTTTGTTTATGTATATGGGTATATTGCCTGCATGCATGTCTGTACATCATGTGTATTCCTAGTACTTACGAAAGCCAGAAGAGGGCATCAGATCCTCTGGGACTGGAGTTGAAGATGGTTTTGAGCCTCCATGTAAGCACTAGGCATTGAACCAGGAGTCCTCTGAAAAAGCAGCCAGTGCATTTAACCATTGAGCCATCTCTCTGATCTCCACCTTGTGTTTGCAACAGTCTCTCACTGGTCTGAAGTTCACTGTGTACTCTAGAATGGCTGGCCATCGAGCCCCAAGAATCCTCCTGTCTCCACCTTCCGACCTTCCTAGAGCTGGGATTTGAAGATGTATCCTCCCCCTACACTGAGTTTTGTACCCTGACGCCTTGATTCTGATTCTTTCCATTAATCTCACTGCTCAGTTCAGGTTAACAGTATCTTCACCCTCTCCTCCTGATCTATATTTGCCCAAAGGCCACATGAGACTGTTAGGAGCAGATGACCAACTGCACCAGCCTGTCTGCTGCTCCCTGAGGTCTGGACCTAGGCACTCTCTGGGTCTTCTGTAACACTATGGTCATACCTTCCCCACCATAGGCCAGTCTGAAACCTTCTTCAACTCTTTCCATCTCCCTGGGTGGAATGTGTCTGTCCTGGAAAACAGAGCCATAGACCTCCAATAGCAGGGAGCATGATTGTCAAAGATCCCCAGTTGCAGGGTTCTGCAATGTGCCACTGTGCTTGGGACAAAGCCAGGCTTCCCAGTGAGCATGGTCACAACTGAGGCAGGCTTGCTCCTGGGGAGCACAGGACTCCAAAGTGGCCTTGCTTATCTTTTATCTGGACTTCACTCAGACCTTGTCTCTGCTCACTGGCGATGAGCTTGTAGTGAGGTCTGATGGCTCTCTAAACCTCTCCATTTCTCCTCACAGCATTTCTCCTAATGAACATATACTCATTAACTCATATCTGAGCATTTGCTTCTCAAAGGACTCAAACAACATGGGGAACATGGGCCTTCAAACTAAGCAAGGCAAGTTGCATAAAGAGAGGCCAAACCCATGAGGGCTCTTGGAACTGGAGGAAGTCACTGTCTAGTTATCTGACCCTCAGAGACTTCCTTGGAGAATTTTAATATGCTGTCATTCCTTGCCTTTGTGTCCTTGATGGACAATATGAATTGTAGGAAGCGTGGCTGTGCTGAATTAGCAGTATCTTCCACGGCACAGGCCATTAGGGTAGAGCAGACGATTGGCCATCCTTCTTCAAACCTGCCAGCAGGAACTAAGTACGAAAGTGTTGTGATGAAGCCGAGGATGCAGCTCAGTTTCTAGAGTGCTTGCCTAGACACACAAGGCCTTGTGCTCCATCCTCAGCACTGCACACACAAACAAGCAAGCCAACAAAAGACAAAAGCAGCCATAGAGGAGCATACCTGTAGTCCTAACTCTTGGGAGATGAAAGCAGGGGGATCAGAAATTCAAGATCTTCAGTCTTACTGTCAGTATCCCACCAGCCTGACCACCAGCCTGACCACCAGCCGGGGCCATATGAGACCCTGCCTCAACAAAACAAAACAAATCTAAAGAGAAAGGATCATGATGGCTTTAGGAAATTCGATGATGTCTAGGACTCCTCTGTCCCAAGGCAAGCTGTATGTTCTGTGGAGCAATGCTGCTTGCTCTCCTGACTAGTCAACCAGCCCAGCATCTTCCCTCCTCCCACTTGTCACCTTCACTACCAATCAGACATGTTTATCACTTCTAACTTTTACTAGATAAAAAATTTAATGACTTGTTAAGGAGATACAGGTACATGACTTCCCAAGTCTAATCAGGCGGTCCACGAAGGGTTCTCAAGATCACCTCATTCTTCATCTACCCCTCCGAAGTAGCCTGCCTTTAACTCTCCATTTCCCTCCTCTAGGTATCGTATCTTATGCAGGTGGATGAGCCTTGGCTCAGTTGTTTCAGAGGTGTCCCCTGACTCCACTGCCAACTGCATACAGCTTCATCTCACCATCATATTCCCACCTTTTTCATTCTTCTCAGCATCCCAGCATAGATTCGACTTCACTGAGTCCATGTTGGCATTACTATAGGGATGACAACATGGCTCTGCTCAACAGAATCATGCCTCCTCCTGTTTATAAATACACAGCTCTGCGAAGTTACTAGACAATTTATATATTACTATCACATTATAAGTAATACTGATTTTCTTTGTTTCCAGAGCCCTCGATGTTTAGCCCATCCATCCTTCTGATGCCATCTAGGCTAATTGTTCCCCGGGTGGTCTGAGCTGCATTCTTAGGCTTGTCGCTCTGCCAGTTTTGAGATAACACTTTCTATCTCCCAACATCCCATATCCCCTGCTCTCTTAGTCTTCTCTTTCAGCCTGATGACCCCTGTTTGGGACAATCTCTGGCCACTACCATTATTCCTTGCTTCACTTCCAGTTTCTTGTAAAGATAGACTAGGGGAGGCATGGACTCAATGAGTACTAGCCTACGAGAAAATGTGTTTGGTCCATCTTTCCATTTATTGAGGTAGTGTGTCAGTCAGCTTCCCACCACTGTAATAAAACCCTGGGATAATGAAGTTATAAAGAGAAACTCTCTGCTTTGGAGAGTTTAGTCCATGATTACCTGGTCCCATTACTTCTGGGCCTGTGGCGAGGCAAACATCACCTCAGGCAGCATGTGGTGGAGCAAAGCCACTCATTTGAGGACCAAGAAACAAGTGAAAAAGAGAAGAAAAGTTGGGGGTTTTGTTATGCTATTCATATACACGATCCCAATGGCCTAAAAATGCTCCATTAGATGCTACTCTGTAAAGATTCACATGCATGGTCCCAATGGTCTAAAGATTCCCCATGAAGTGCTACCTCTAAATCCTCTGCTGTGTCCCAGAAATAACACAGGGGCCTTAGGAACATTCCAGACTCAGACTTCAGATGGAAGCTACATATTTCTATGAAGAAAATACTTTCTCCTCATTATTTACAATGTATTTTTCTAGATTCTAAAGTTACTGTTGAGAAATCTAATGTTATTTTCTTTCCTGTTCTTTTGTTTTCCCTTTATCAAAGCTTTTAGGAGCCTTTTCTTGTTGCTTGATGATAAAATCCACCACACTCCACCTCAGTATGGTCTGGACTATGATTCTGAGACAGACACAGACAATTGTACAAGAAGTTTGGTGGAAAACAGTTCTTACTTATTGTTATTTATTCCTTGGTAATCTCATACATGAACACAATGTATTTAGGTAGTATTCACCTCATAACCCCTCCAGTTTCTCCCTATTTCCCATCTTCATCTTGTCCCCCGACCCCGTGCCACTCCTTTTTCTGCTACCACCTTCCTCTTCTCTTCCCTTCTTCCTCCATTTCCTTTCAAAGGGCCGACTTTTTTTTTTTAATTGTAACAAATGTTTCATCAATTCTATTTTTGTATAAAACACAAGGGAGGAACCTGGCCAATCACCATGTGACCATGACCACAGGGAAAGGGACTTCTCAAACTTCAAGAGTCTAAAAACATACACATGTTCCTTTCAGCTTGTCTACAGCAATTGTCTGTGCTTTTCCATTGAACTATTCTTGAAAATTCCACACATCCCCACTGGTATCCTTTGTCCCAGGTACAGACAGTGAGGGAGAGCAGGTTGGTTAAATCACTTCCTAAACAGTTTTCTGCTGCCCCTTCTTGATTTGTGGATGTACAGGATCTCACTGCCCCTGGCTATGGTAGCCTTGATAAGTGAGTCCAACTCTTCACCATCTTGGATTACAAGCTACTAGTGATGTGGAGTGATGTGCTTTACTTTGAGATCTTTGGAAGCATTAACTGCCAACTCCAGCACCTCAGCTGGGAGGCACTCGGTAATTGTGGCCCTGTACACAGCAGCAGTGGTACCCACCTGTCCACGGTTTGTGGTTGAGTCTTCAAGTGTCTATGGATGCGGCCCATAGGAAAACTGTAGCCCGGCTCTCTGTCAGTGAGACACCACCATAGCCTTTGGCCTTCCCACCGTCCTGTCCAGTTTTGCCTTCAGTCATGGGCTTGGCCATGTGACACCCACCCAAAGGTACAATTCTTAACATTAACACTTGCAATAGGTTAAAAAAAAAAGAAATCAGGACTAGGTTGAGTTATAGCTATAACAGAAACATCAGCCAATTGCATGGTAAATCTGAGATGGGAAAAGCACTCACAGGAGGTAGGCAGGGCCTTCACACCCTGATTCTAGACTGGACAGCAGTTGATTCTCAGTCTCTACAAAAGAGCCTGACCTTGGGTAGAGTATCACCTTTGGGTCAATCAGCTATCAACCTGGCTTTGATAAAAAGGAAATAAGTATCTTGGTCCTAAGGAGAAACTATGGCGGCACCCCACTACACTAACTCTGATACAGGTCTTACTTTAACCTCTGTACTTACGCTTCCTTCGTTCTGAGTAGCTGTGTCCTTTAATTTGGAGATTTTTTTTTTTTTTTTTTTTTGTGTGTGTGTGTGTGTGTGTGTGTGTGTGTGTGTGTGTGTGTGTTTGTTCTTTATTCCTTCTCCTTCTATCTCTTTGTTTTGTACAGATTAGGTCTTGCTCCCCCCAGGATTGAACTACTCTTACTTCTTCTATAGGCTATCTCTTGTTAATTTGGCTTACATTTTGAGCTATTTCCTCAACTTCGTTTTCTGATATGCCTGCCACGGTTACCCAGTGACACGGTAAGCCCTAAAGACACTAGTGGGGTGCCAACCACATCTGCTTTTCTGATCAATCATATGCCAACCACATCTGCTTTTCTGATCAATCACATGCTCATCCTGTGCTGTAGTTCTGCGAGATATTGGAGGAAGACTATACAATAAAAATGTATGGTCTATCTGACATGTGACCCCAAGAACCATCAGGGACAGATGTCAGCTCATTACTCCTTCTCTTAAAATCACTCACTTTAAGTATAGTCAGACGACCCAGTTAACTCAAACTGAATGCAGGCAAGGTCATAGCGTTTAACAAGACTCTCAAGACCTCAGGCTAATGGAATGCATTATAAGCAGAGAAATCTAGAAACAGATGATAAAGTTGAATGCTCTCAGAGGTCATAGATCTGGCTCATTACAGGATGAGTATTTAATCAATCCTGACTTAGTTGAGTGTTTCAGGGAACTGCTAACATCCTCCATTTTAGGACCCCTGGAGTACATCTCTACTTGTGTCTACAAGAACATGAGATCAGCAGCAGCAGAAAGTCTCTTTTCCTCTCCAATGTTCGGTCTAACCTCTCTTTCCTTCTTCCTCTCTTTTTCCAGGATCACACAGTGTAGCCTAGACTGGCCTTGTTCTTGCTATGTAGTCCAGTGCTGGGATTATAAATGTACCACACCATCCTGAACCAAGTCCTTATTTTTTAACCCAACACTAGACTCTTCCCCAGATGAATGGAGGTAGGAATTCCTATTCTCTCCATAGTGCCAAGTCCTTTCAATACATCTATGTATTTCCCAAGGTTGATCTTCAGTGTATTCAAGAGAGGGACCCCCACAACTCTGCAGCTTTGTTCTCCTCTCTTCCTGACCCCAAGGACAGGCTTCAGGAATGCTGGGACAATTGGTGGCTTGACCAATTTGCAACTGACAATCGCTTCCCAGTTTGTACCGTTCAAAAGATGAGTGATAATGAGGAGCCTCCTAATTACTGGGGCTTCAGCCTTGTCACATTACGACTCTTTCCACGAGACATAGCTAATTGCTTCTGTCAAGGAGAGAAATTTAGAAAGACCCAGAAAAGAAGAAGACACTGAATTCAGTTAAGAATATTTTTTTAATTATTTCTGTTCATGGCACTCTCACATTTAAACCTTCCGCCTCTCTGTTCATGTGTTGGAAGCGAGAGGTCTTTGTCCTTCCTCGTCTTGACTACTAATCCATCTTTCTCCAGCCCCAACATCCACCCATTAATCTAGGGAGAGCCCCATGACCTAATTACCTTCCTCTAGGCCCTACTGCTTAAGGTTTCCACCATGGTGACACCAGTCTAGGGGCCAAGCTTCCAAGACATAAACCTTTGGGGAACACACTCAAGTCATAGCAACCCGTGGCATATGCTGATGTTACAGTTAAGTGTAAAGCCCAGATCTCTGAATTTTAGGAACCTGTCACTGAGGACCACTGTAGATTGTGTTTCTATTACCTGTCACTGCCAGCAAAGTGTCCAAAGCATGTTAGCTTAAAGCAACGATGATTCCTTACTCCTCGTCAACTCTTGAATTGACCAAGCTTAACTGATACCATCCAGTGGCCCCTCCTGCTCTGCCTTTTTGCCACCAGCCAGCCATCAGTCTAGCTGAGTTGCCTCCCAGCACACCACCTGACTCCAAGAGGCCAAGCCTCATTATCAAGCCTCTATCTGCATAGTATTAACGTCTCATTGGTTAAGCAAGTTACATGATTAAGCATACTCAATGTGTGTGGGGAGAACCTTGTAACAGAATGAGTACCAGAGCCATGGATGGAGTTAGCACTTAACTCCAAGTCTTTGACTAAAGTCATTATGTTGCCCCATAACCACTTCATGCTGCTATTTTTTTTAATGATTTGTTTATTTTTATTTTCTGTGCATTGGTGTTTTGCCTGCATGGATGTCTGTGTGAGGAAGCCGGATCCCCTGGAAATGGAGTTACAGACAGTTGTGAGCTGCCATGTGGGTCCTGGGAATTGAACCCGGGTCCTCTGGAACAGAAGCCAGTGCTCTTAAACTGCTGAGCCATCTTTCTAGCCCCTCATGTTGCTATTTTTATTTCGGGCATCACGATTCTCAAAATTAGAAATAAAATTTTATCGCAGCTGTCTCTAATCATTTTCTAATTCCATACCTAGGATATTTCACCCTGTGCCACTCCCTTTTCCTATACATTCCCAGCTAGTTCATGCAGGACAGTCTGCTAACTTAGGAAGTCTGGACTGTGAGCTAGCACCCAGGACTGAGTGTTTGACAGGCTGAAGACCTTCATTTGGGGATTTAGAGGGGAACACCCAGGGCATCAGAAGTCTCTGGACCATGCCTACTGACGAGGAGCCTTGTTCCTCTGCCCAAGGAACCACACGGATCTTTGTTTCATGAGTGCCACACCATGAATAATCTTATTGAAGCTAAGGTCCTTGCCTTCTACCTACCTCACCCTCCATTACGGGTTAATCCTTTTCTTGAGTATCCTTTCATAGTTCACTCCTTTTTCAACTCTTCAAGTCGCCAGTTGTCTAAGGTGACGTTAAAAAAACCCACTTCCCGACTTATACCCACTTTTCACTTTTTGCTCATTCTTCCACAAAAACCCTACTTCTGCAAGCCTGAGCTAAACAGCTCCCCCTTAAATAAGAATGCCTACATTTCCCCCCCTTTGATTTCCTTTCCTTTCCTGTTTTTAAATTTTATTGTAGCTTAACGTTTCAGATGGGGTCTCTCTTGCTATGTAGTACATGCTGGTCTTGAAGTTAAGATCCTCTTGCCTCAATCTCCCAAGTGAGGGTTAAACAGTATGTCACTAGCCCAGTTCCCTGACTTAGGGTAAGTCCACTCCCCTGTGGATCTATTTCAAGTTCCTTGCTCCCCATGAAGGCCCTGTGCTCACAGGCCTTCTGTTCTCTTCTCGTCCTCTGTTCTGTCTCTGACCTCCAGGAAGACATTGCTGAGAAGATATTACCTAGCTTCACACTGCCCAATGGCAGTCAAATCCTCATATGCCTATTTATATTTAAATTAAATTAAACTAATTAAATTTAAATAGAAATGTGAAGTTCAGTTTCTCAGTCATACGGACACAAGTGGCCAAAGACCACACAGTGTGACTTAGTGACAATAACAAGCATTTCCTCCCCCCAAAAACTCTTCCTAAAATCTAGGTGGCTATTCTTTGGTAGCTAATTGTTGCTTCTGATTTTTGATTGACTTTTCAGTCACCAATTCTTAGCCCCCTTATTTCTTAAGCCTGATCCCAAGCCAGACACTTTTTGTTGTAGAATCCTTTGAAGCTGGTCTTATCCTTGTGACCTAGAGTTGATCAAAAGAATCCCAGGGTAGGTTTATTGGGAGGGTTTCTTGTATATGAAACATCCAAGGAATAATCAAGATCTGCTCTTGCACCACATACCTCTTTGCCTGTGATAACAAGTAAATGAGGAAGGCTTTTCTAAATCAACAGCAGTCATCTTGTTTAAATCTATAGCAGTCATCTTGTACCATTGTACAGACAGTGTCTGTCTTACAAGGCTACTCAGAATACTTAAATGTCTGAATGAACCTACCTATCCCTAAGAAGCTTGCTATGTCATTAAAATAAAATGACATTGTTTTATTGTTTAACAGTCTGCTGTTAAACTTTATTTATTATATAGCCTTTAAGCATTACTGACAATAAAAATCATATTGTTAATGTGGGGAGGACAAACTCACTTCTGAACAGTCCTTTCTGGACACAGTCTGACTTTGTCTGGCACGTATGGTTACAGAGAATGTTCCCCTAGTGGTGATCTTGGCTTGTACAGTATGATCTTGGCATGTCAGCTAGAGCTGGATGTGTCAATCAAACTTTGTAAGAAGCCCTAAGTTTGGAATTCAGATTCAGAAAGGGCAGCACATGCTCATCTTGGCTTCTGAGCAGAGGAGAGTCACTTCATAGCTCTAGATGGCAAGCCCAGGGCATGTGACCTGGGAATTAGAGAAAGCTAAAGTTAAGAGAAGATTAGAATGCAGAAGAAAAGTGAGTTGTGCTAGAGTTGGAGCCTTGCTCCGAGATAAAGCTTTGCAGTGTTGGGTTTGATTGTTCTGAATCTTACAGTTCTAGTACATTCTTCCATTGTAGCCCAGTAGAGTTATAACTCTCCCAGTCCAGATTCTGGGGCACTAGCTGCCTGGTTGGTAAAATTTCCTCTATAGATGCCATCCATCTTCGAATGTTGAAAATACATTAAGCAGGGATGTCTCCATGATATCTATCCCCCTGACTCACCTATAGCACATAGTAGGGAATGAGTAAACTTGGGTGTCTTAGTCGATTTTATTTCAGTGTTTGGAAAAGCAGAGCAGGGGCTCCCAGGCTGGACCACAGCCTTGCGAGTTCCTCTCCTGAAACAGTCTAATCTTAGCCTCTGCGAAAGTGTGTCATCTCAGCGACAGCAGCACTTCCGTCTATATTTGGACCTGAAAGTTACACTAGAAAGGTGAGAAGGGAAGAGATGCCGCTCTCTGTGTTTCAGCTCCAAGATACACCCGAGACCGATCAATTCAAAAATGAATCTGCTAGTGTGATGCCAGTGACAATTTGAGAGGAAGTCTTGAGTCTCATTGAAAGCTCTGCCCAGTCCCCTGCTCACGCTTAGATCTGAGAGTCATTCATCGTGCCTGGTGTGTGTGGTGTGATGAGTCTATATGTAGGTGGACGTGTGTTTCCCTGAATGGCTCATTATCAAAGATGTTAAAACTGAAGTAAGAGAATACTGAGTTCAACTGATTGGTTTCCATTTGCTTTGTTTTATAGCATCTGCCAATGTTCTGGATCTTGACCCAATATGAATTCCCATTATATTCATTTATTGAATATTCATCATTAAATAACCTGTAGACACCAAAATAATGATGGGTGTGTTATGTATATAGATAATATACACATTAACAATTTATAGTGTACCATTCCAATAATTATCTCCTTCAATTGGCTCCTTGATTCTGGGAGATAAGACCTGCTTGTGCCCTGTTGTTTGAGTTTCTTGGACTGGATCTAAAAGCAACTCACCCGCAAATGTACAGTGAAGACCAGCAGAACATGTTCCAGAGCCAAGAGCTTCCTTTTTCTAAATCCTAGCCTTGTCTCTCCACTCTGCTTGGAGACAGAACCAGGTTAGGCTTTGGAACAATGGCGTCAGAGGTCGGTTCCCTTGCCAGCTGTGTACCAGATGCATGGCAGGGTTGAAATTCACAGCGACTTTGAGATGTCACTCCCTTCTTCATACATTGGAACAGGAATATGCCTATCCTACGATGTCAAGCCAAAAGTCTTATACAAGAGTATATCTTGGGGATGATCCTGTCATATGTGCTCAATGAATGGTAGGCCACAAAGTAGACTTGCATAGATGCAGTTAATACAAATTCAGGTGTGTATGGTGAAATACGCAAAAAAAAAAAAAAAAAAAAAAAGAGGTGACCCTCTGCCTTCACACCAGACTGGCTTGCAGGGGTCAAGCCGGACTGGCGCTTTCATCAGCAAGGAACTTGCCACAGGGGTCTTACCAGAAAGGTGGCAATAGTCCACAAACACCAAGCTTCCAGACACTGGGCATCTGGACATATCAGAAAACTGCTTAAAAGCTCACCTCCTAGTCCAGGCTGCTCTGTGCCAAGAATCCCATGATTGCCCCCTGTAGGGGGAAGCATTGAAGACAGGCCTATGCTGGTATGAACTTAAGGGGAATAGTCAGAGGATGGGGGACACTGGGTCACACCTCCTGTGGCTGATCGTGTAAGCATTTCCTGTCTCCAGCACAGGCTGTTTTCTAAAGCACAGAGTTTAGCCAAACATTCAGATGCAGGACACACAGAGCTTCTGAGTTCACCCATGTTGTCTAACAAGGAGGGAGAGCATGGATGCTAACAGATCAGAGTAGGTAACTGAGGCACAGAGCCCTGGACTTCTGCAGGGGAAGAACCAAACAAGCACTGAGAGAAGACATCAGGAGGGTCCCGGGATGCCCCAGACACAGCCATTGGACCTGAAAGCTTGGCCCTTTCTCATGCTGTGAATATACTTACTTCCTGTTGTTCTCATCAGTTTTTAGGAGATTCAAGTCACATCAGTCAAAGGTCTCGACGACCACTGAGCAACCCTACCCAGTGCTCATAGAGAACATTTCTATTTGTGGCACTGAATTTCTTTCTTAAAGGGAGTCCTCCAGCTGGGTGGTGGTGGCACACCTTTAATCTCAGTCCTCAGAGCAGAGGCAGGTGTATCTCTGTGAGTTCCAGGCCAGCCTGATCTACAAAGCAAGTTCTAGGACAGCCAGAGCTGTTACACAGAGAAACCCTGTCTTGAAAAGCAAAACAAAAAAGGAGTTCTTCAACTTGTACACATTTTTGGGCTCCTCAAACTTTGACAAGAGGAGAGAAAGAGAATGCCTATATTCAAAGAGTGCCTGCTGTGACCCAATTGATTTGTATGACAAATAAACAAACGGAGGTGTGTGGGGAGGGAACTGACTCTCATTTGGCCTCACAACCAGCAACAGCCATGTGAATTTTAATATTCAGCTCTCCTTTCCTCCCATCCTGGGCTCTTTCTGAAAAAAAAAAAAAAAAAAAAAAAAGGTCACATTCCTGAGTAGTTCAGTGATTGGTGAAGTGTGGGTCCTTAGAGCCAGGCTAGACCCCTGTCAAGTTCACTGCTCAGTAGCAAAGTACTGGCCTTAGTCTCCTCAGCTGCAAGAGTGGGATGTTATAACTACACTTGAGGCACCTATTTCTGCAGGATAATGGATGTTCATAAAAAATATAACTAGTTTAAAAATACTAAAATATTTAAAGAGAGAATAAAGTGATACTAAAAACATAAGAATGGAAAATACCATAACACAGAGCATGTGGATCATAGATAGTGCTTTGTTAACTTTAAATATTTTAAATGCTAATGATAAAGGAATGATAGTTGTGGAGAGACATTGGATAGTAGAAAAAAACTGCTGAATTAAATCAGCCTGTATACTTTAAGGATGTGTTGACCTCAGAATAGAAACTAGCATATGTGTTATGTTGGGGAAGAGGTTTTGCTTTTGTTTCCACAGAAGAAGAGATATGGATACCATCAAGAATGATAAAGACTAGATTCAAACCAGAGAGATCTCTTGATTAGGAGATGTGAGAGGTTCATCAAAGAGCATGGCCATTCAATCTAAACTAACTTATAAGACTAGCAAAAGCCTTTCATTTGATCAAATACAAACTGCCCAAAAGAGAACTTCCCCTAAGTTAGGGTTGGGGCAGAGTTTTGTTTTTGTCTTTCCAGGAGAATGAAGGCATCCAACTAAGGAATCTGAAGACCACTGGACAAATAAGACATCTGAAGAAGAAGGATGAATCATCCAGAGAAAATGTCCCAAGAAAAAGAGTAAATTGGCCTATTGGTGTATCACATTTCCAACAGGATAAAATCTCATAAATCTTTCCAAATGTTTGCTTCTGTTGTTCTCTACAGACCTATAATGCAAATGGTCTTTTTGTAGTCCAAGTTCAACTACAAATTAAAGCTGACTTTGGAGTTGGAACGTGGCTCTCTCCTTCTCTAAACCCAAGCATGCTTGTTAAAGGAAAATCCAGAATCTCTGTCTTATGTCAGAAGAGCCATCTGGTATGGGACAGAAGAAAAACAAATTAGGGACTATTCTATCACCACTAATCTCATAATCCTTTGATTTTATTTTGATGCTTTAAAACTTTTCTTAAGGTATAAATATTATCTCAAAATTTGTAAGATTAATATATGTATATTTAAACTTTATGTTGTAATATTAATGGTCATATAAAGTACTAATTTTAGAAACAGGCTTCATCTAGCTTCCTGTACATGATTTTGGGTTTGAATCTGAAGCAGGTAACTAGAAATTAAGCTTGTGTAGATTGTGGTCCTTTAACCTCTCTGAGATTTGCTGCATAAGACATTAAAAATGTTTAAGTTTTATGCAGTGAACTGTGACCATTCCTAATAACAACATTTGAAGTCTCCAAAAGAATAATGGGACCCCACAATGATGATTCTACCTGGATTGTGGTAATACCACCAAGCTGACAAACACCATCTAAAGATCAGCTTTGAACTACAAACCGCTCAGGACAATTTCAAGGCAGTTAGCTCAGATGGTCCAGTCTCATAGACTACTCTAGCCATGACTTCAGATAAGCCCTGCACTTTCCCATCACACCAAGACTGGACAACAGCTAGCTCTCCCAGGACTTGATCATTATCTCAATTTTTCAGGGTCCCTTAAAGATGCTGTTGCCCCCAGACAACAGGAAGTAATTTTAAGAACACGACGGCCACATTCCTAAGAGGTGGGGTGGGTGGTTTTTGGTCCTTCGATAGATTATGGATATTTGTCATTCTTTAGGGAGATTAGTTATAAGTTGTTATTGGTCATGGTTAGGGAGGAAACTAAGCAATGGATATTAGATTCTGGAATCTTGTTCTGAGAAAAAAAAGGATGGGATTATATGAATGATATAAAAGGGTAGATTATTGAATTTACTTTTAAACTAAGAAAGCAACTACTAGTCTCAAATATCATACATTGGTATGGGTTTTTTGTATATTGATACAAATTTAAGGTTATTTTTATTATATTGGATATATGTTTCTACTCTTGTTTAAGGCATTTTTGTATATGATACAAATTAAAAGTTATTTTGTTATACTATATATATGTTTCTACTCTTGTTTAAGGCACTATACATATGCAGCTCATTTAACAATGTAATATATATTTCTAGTCCTTGAAAGTTATTATTACAAACTATTTAGGATAACCAAGAACTATAGGTTAGTAGTTAGTCATTTAACAATCAAATTTGTGGCCATGTTAGGTATGCTTTCAAAGTCAAACAGATATATTTTAGATAGACAGATGGTCTTCAAACACTTTAGTGACTTACAGAATATGGCATTTAAAATGTTTGAATAACATAAGGCTTTTTAAGACAGTGAGACATGTCTGCTCCTGGCAGCACCAATTTATTTCAAAAAAGGATGATGCACATCAAAGAACCTCCATATGGAGTTTGCTTTCATTGCGGAAAAGTTAGTCACAGGGCAAGAAACTGCCCTTGCCTCAACTGCTGACAGTATGTTGTCCATAGTGGACAAGGAGAACATAAAAGAATGTGACTGTTGAACCTTGCCAAGACAAGGCAAGACAGTCCTTCAAAATTCCTGCTTCACAGAAAAGTCTGTCAGATATTCTAAGCCTGTAGGTCAAAGATGGATGCCCTAACTGATGGTGGCCATGTAAAAGGAGCAGCAGGTAGAAATTGAATTTTGAGGTGTCAGCCCACCAGGATATGAAACCCTGATGGGTGAATCTTGGATAGGCAAGGCCCTGAGACCTTTGTTTGAGTGTGGAAGGGGGACAAGGGGGGGGGGGAATGTAGTGCTCACCACCAGCCCCTGCCAAACACCAACAAAAGCCAGAGAGACTCTGTAGCTAGGACAAGACTGGCTAGGTCAGGAGCACACACTCTCTGACGTCACTGGAGCCAGGCTAGATTCACCTTGAGTCCTCCAATCAAATCTTCCTGCCTTAATTTCCTCAGCTGTAGACATCAAAGCAAGTTAAAGATAAAAGATACACAGCAAAGCGTATTCTTTCTGAAAAATGTTGTAAGTTTATTTACAAAAGAGAAAATGGAGAAAGGAGGTGGATGCAGAGAACGAAGAGGAGAAGGAAGAGAAGGAGGAAGAGGTGGAGGGAGAAGGAGCAAGAGGAGGAGGGAGAAAAAGGAAGAAGAGGAGGAGGAAGAGGAGGGGGAGGGCATTCTCTTTCTTGTCTGCATAGCTCACCGATAATAAATCTATCCTGTAGCCTGAAGGTTTTCTCCAGTCCCGCCTGGCCCAGTAGTCCACAGCCACTTATAAAATAATCACGTAGAGGCTTAATATTATTTGTAACTGCTTGGCCATTAGCTCAGGATTATTATTGACTAGCTCTTACACTTAAATGAACCCATAGTTCTTATCTATGCTTAGCCATGTGGCTTGGTACCTTTTCTCAGTTCTGCCTTGTCATCTTGCTTCCTCTATGTCTGGCTGGTGACTTTTGAGTCTGCCCTTCCTCTTCCCAGAATTCTCCTAGTCTGCTCACCCTGCCTTTACTTCCTGCCTGGCTCCTAGCCAATCAGCATTTTATTAAACCAGTGTACAAGAGCATTATCTCACAGCACCATTCCACTGCTTTAGTTGAAGCCAAGAAACAGTCTGCTTCAGTGAGGTTTGTGGAGCTAAGGGCCTCACAGGGGCCACATGCAAGAGCCCCCACAACAGCATGGAGCTTGGCCACCACAGGCTCTTATGGAAAGAACCACCACACAAGGGGGCTCAGGAAGTGAGAGTGTCCTCATCCTTCCATTGACATGAATGAATACAGGCCTAATGGTGTGGGCAAGAGGACCCACAGTATGCAATAATAAATCAAAGAGATGGGTAATGAAAATGAGGAGGGGTTTTTTCATTTCTGTAAAACTGGGAGCCAATCTAAACAAAATGGTGGAAATGCAGACTCAGCACAGAGAACAGTGCTCATATTCCCAATGATGGGTCCTTCTCCCTTTCCTTCTTGGCTGGCTAGTAGGGGAGGGGAGATAGTCTTCCACATCATCTGCCACCCACATTCATCTTTTTCTCAACAAAGACTGGGTAGTGGGCTGTTTATCTTTATGTTTTATACCCTGTCTGTTGTAAAGCTTATCTGAAACATGAATTTTATCAGTCTGTGCTTTACTAGGCAAACTTTGCTGTCAATAATCTTTCTACTCAAACCTCTTAGTTTGGTGGAAGTGACTAGACCAGCAGAGGCCAGCAGGGACCCAGTGTTTTCTGTGCATCTGCAGGTAGGCTGCCAGGCTCTTTGGTCTTGAAAATGGACCCTTTTACTTTCTATGTTTACAATGGGCATTGTGATTCCATTGATGATGAAGAGAATGGGAGAGAAAAGAGGGAAAATTTTCATGCTGCCTTTCTCAAAAGTTGCATTTAACTAAGATGAAATCCCTGTGTTTCTTCAAGAAGAAATCCCCATGTTTCTTCAAGGAAAAAAAACCCCACAAAGTTGAAAAAAGAGGTAAGCTATTAGGTACTTTGTTTTAAAAGTACACACAAATAGGCCTCTCGCACTGGGCAGTATGAAGGGTCTTCAGATCTAGACACTAGATACAACTGTAGTTGCTTAAGAAACTCAAAGACAGAAAATTCCTCTTTGCTCTGTTCTCATTGAAGGGTAAGGCATGGCCTGATATGGTGGTGCAGGCCTTGAATCCCAGAACTTGGGAGGCAGAGGCAGGCAGATCTCTGTGAGTTCGAGGCCGGCCTGGTCTATAGAGTAAGTTCCAGGATAGCCAGGTCTACACAAAGAGAAACACTGTCTTGAAAAACTGAAAAGCGGGGGAGGGGATGGGGTGGGTAAGGCAGCCCCTTTGTGTGATGGAGCTGGCTGCTAGCCCCAGGTCACTCCCCAGCCTGGTGTTTCTGTTCATAAATTCCTTTACCTCACTCCATCTCTCTGGTTCCCTACAAGTAGAGCCAAGCTTTGATGGTTATGTCTTTAGAATCGATGAAGAGCAATTAGGAAAATGAATGAGAAGAAAGAGAACTCTATTTGTGTCCAACTATTTTAATTGCATTTCCTGAGAAACTGAGGCCAGCCAATCAGTAAAATCTTAAAGGCTCATTGGAGCCCCAATATATGCAAAGACTTCTGGGAGCTTCTGGGAAGGTCACTATGTGGCTTAGGTTTTAGAAACTATCCTGCCATTCCATTCTTAGCTAGGTGTTCTTTTTGAAAATATTGTTGTTGCCCCCCAACACAGTGTGTGTGTGTGTGTGTGTGTGTGTGTGTGTGTGTGTGTATGTGTTGCATACCTGTGGATATGCAGGCAGAGGCCAAAGGAAGACACTGAATGTCCAAATCTGTCAAATGTCTTTAACTGCCTTGAGACAGGGTCTCTCACTGAGCCAGAAGCTGGACACTTCAGCTAGGCTGACTGGCCAGGAGGCTTCCAGAATCCACTCTTCTCTCCCTCCCCAGCGCTGGGGATACAGGCATGTACATCCATACCTGGCTTTTTACGTGGGTGCCAGGGATCTAAATTCAGCTCTTTATGCTTACACAGGGCTCTTATCTTCTGAGCTATATCTCCCTAGCACCAGGTTTTAGAAACTCAACTCTTTGTTTCCTTTTTTTTTTCTTTCCTACATGAGTTTAGAAAAATCACCACCTCTTTGTTTTGATTATTCCTCATCTTGAGAAACAGAAGTAAAGCCATCTGCTGTTCTGATGTCCTAGGTGAGCTGTGAAAGGTGGGAAGAGGTATGTTAGAGCCCTACAAAGTGCTTATGTAAGTGTTAACTACAGAAGCCAGGAAGGGGGGCCGTTCCACTCTGGATGCAGATTTTCCTTTCAGGGTATCCTTGGGTATTTAGTGATCATTGGCCCCTCTTTTCAGAATCAAACACACAAGACTCTCAGGTCAAATTGCTTTGGGGCTTTTGTGACACAGTGTGTAGCCACAGTTTCAGGTGTGCAAGGAATAACACATTTATCTCAGAAAGTGTTTGCATGGTGAACAGAAGCAAAAGCAGATGAAGTAATAAATGACTCTCTTTGTATTTCTCATCCTGCTTCAAAAAAAGTGCCCACTCAGAGCCAATCACATTTCATCTATACTCTCATCTAAAATGACTCGTTTTTAAAATGAATGTGTGTGTGGTGGTGGAGGGCTGCATGTGTGTGGTAGAAGTGGGGGGCTGCATGTGTGTGGTGGAAGTGAGGGGCTGCATGTGTATGGTAGAAGTGGGGGGCTGCATGTGTGTGGTAGAAGTGGGGGGCTTCATGTGTGTGGTAGAAGTGGGGGGCTGCATGTGTGTGGTAGAAGTGGGGGGGCTTCATGTGTGTGGTAGAAGTCGAGGAGGGCTGCTTTTGTCTCCTGTGGGATGTCATGACACACTGTCTCTACCATGCAGACCTCCTTCTTGTTTCCTGGAGCAAGAAGCCCACAGACACAGACAGCTTAGGCTAAATCTCACCTCTAGCGCTTATTCCCTGTGAAACCAAGGTGAAGTCCTTCCTATCTCTGTGCTTCAGTCTGGGTTGCTTACTTTTTTCACTGCTGTGGCTAAATACTGGACAAGAAGCGACGTAAGGGAGGAAGAGTTTGTGTGGACTCAAAATTCAGCGGTCGAGTCCCTTGTGGCAGGGAAGCAACAGAGACAGTAACAGGGGTCAGGGAGCAGAGAGAAAGAGACGATGCTACTGCTCCCCTGGCTTGCTCTGTTTTTTGTTTGTTTTTGTTTTCAGTCCGGGGACCCTAACCTACAGAATGGTGCTGCCCACATTGATAGTGAGTCTTCCTGCCTCAGTTAACCTAGTCTAGAAACTTCTTCAAAGATTCACCCAAAGGTGTGTTTCTATGGCGATTCTAAATCCCATCAAGTTGGCAATCAAGATTGAGCATCAAACAAACAAAAAGGTTGAGCGTCCTAGTCTCTCCATTTGTGGATTGCCTTAAGTGAGACCTAAGAGAACTGTAGCAATGAAAACAAGTTGAAATATATAAAGCGTTCGGGACTTGGAGCTTGGCCAATGGCTGATTATTGTTGGTCAGCCCTCAAGAGCCCCAAGAGGTAAGCATCATAGTGTTAATTTTATAGACTGCTGTAAGGATACACGGCCACCCTGGGATTGGAGTAGATACTGGCTTCATTCATATTAGGGCATATTCCCTTTGGGGTTTTTAAAAAGTGACTTAAGCAATATCCAGGTTTATTTATAAAGCCAGAGCACATTATTCTCTGAGTATAATTAAGCACTTTTGAGAGCCCAAATAGGAAACAATTAGTCACTACTAAATGGTAATATTAATAATTCTAGATAATTAAAAAGGAACTTCCTGTGGCTCATCCTTGGGGAAAAACAGCTTTTTTTCATGCATCCAGGGGATAATCTATAAGTTGCAGGTAATTTTACTCCAGTACCTTACTGTTTATTTGCATGCAGGATGGTATGGAGTGAGAGGCAGAGGCCAGCCTCTGCTTCATTAATGTCCGGTCATTCATCTCAACACTTCCAACATCTCTATCCTGGTGACAGGTCTCCACATCTCCAGTGACAGCTTTACTCTTAAGACCCTATGACATTCTCCCCTGAATCATGAAACTATCTCTTAAGGAAACACCACTATTAGCATGTCACTTCCCAGATTGCTGCAAGTCCCCACAAGGAACCTGGGCATCATTATGGCATCACCTAGGTGTGGATTTTTATTTAAAAGTTATCCTTTCAAAGAAGTCAAGCTTTCCCTATTTGCAGATGACATGATAGTATACTTGAGCGACCCCAAAGATTCCACCAAGGAACTGATACAGCTTATAAACACCTTCAGCAACATAGCAGGATACAAGATCAACTCAAAAAAATCAGTAGCCCTCCTATATACAATGGACAAAGAAGTGGAGAAGGAAATCAGAGATACATCACCCTTTACTATAGCCACAAATGACATAAAATACCTTGGGGTAACACTAACCAAGCAAGTGAAGGACATATATGACAAGAACTTTAAGTCCCTGAAAAAAGAAATTGAAGAAGATGTCAGAAAATGGAAAGATCTCCCATGCTCATGGATAGGCAGGACTCACATAGTAAAAATGGCAATCTTACCAAAAGCAATCTACAGATTCAATGCAATCCCCATCAAAATACCAACACAATTCTTCACAGACCTGGAAAAAATAATACTCAACTTCATATGGAAAAACAAAAAACCCAGGATAGCCAAAGGAATCCTGTACAATAACACAACTTCTGGAGGCATCACGATCCCTGACTTCAAGCTCTACTATAGAGCTACAGTAATAAAAACAGCTTGGTACTGGCATAAAAACCGACATGTGGACCAATGGAATCGAATTGAAGACCCTGACATTAATCCGCACACCTATGAACATATAATTTTTTGACAAAGAAGCCAAAAGTGCACAATGGAAAAAAGAAAGCATCTTCAACAAATGGTGCTGCCAAAACTGGATATCAACATGTAGAAGGCTGCAAATAGATCCATATCTATCACCGTGCACAAAACTTAAGTCCAAGTGGATCAAGGACCTCAACATAAATCCAGCTACTCTGAACCTGCTAGAAGAGAAAGTAGGAAGTAGTCTTGAACGCATTGGCATAGGAGACTACTTCCTAAATAGAACACCAGTAGCACAGACTCTGAGAGAAACAATCAATCAATGGGACCTCTTGAAACTGAGAAGCTTTTGTAGAGCAAAGGATACGGTCAACAAGGCAAAGCGACAGCCTACAGAATGGGAAAAGATCTTCACCAACCCCACATCTGACAGAGGACTGATATCCAGAATATATAAGGAATTCAAGAAATTAGACATCAAAATGCCCAACAGTCCAATTAAGAAATGGGCTATAGAACTAAACAGAGAATTCTCAACAGAGGAAACTCAAATGGCCGAAAGACATTTAAGGAACTGCTCAACATCCCTAATCATCAGGGAAATGCAAATCAAAACAACTCTGAGATACCACCTTACGCCTGTCAGAATGGCTAAGATCAAAAACACTGAAGACACCTTATGCTGGAGAGGATGTGGAGCTAGGGGAACTCTTCTCCACTGCTGGTGGGAATGCAAGCTTGTACAACCACTTTGGAAATCAATATGGCGCTTTCTTAGAAAATTGGGAATCAATCTCCCCCAAGATCCAGCTATACCACTCTTGGGCATATACCCAAGAAATGCTCAACCACACCATAAGAGCACATGTTCAGCTATGTTCATATCAGCATTGTTTGTAATAGCCAGAACATGGAAACAACCCAGATGCCCTTCAACTGAAAAATGGATAAACAAAATGTGGTACATATACACAATGGAATACTACTCAGCAGAGAAAAACAATGGCATCATGAGGTTTGCAGACAAATGGATGGATCTAGAAAAAATCATCCTGAGTGAGGTAACCCAGACTCAGAAAGACAAACATGGTATGTACTCACTCATAGCAGGATACTAGACATGAAACAAGGATGACTTGTCTGCTACTCACATCACCAGGGAGGCTACCTGGAAAACAGGACCCCAAGAAAGACACAGGGATCACCCAATGACAGAGAAATGGAATGAGATCTACATGAACAGCCTGGACATGAGTGGGGGTAATGAAAGGCGAGGGTTGAGGGAAAGAGAGCTTGGGGGAGCGGGAGATCCCAGCTGGATCAACAACAGAGAGGGAGAACAAGGAATAGGAGACCATGGTAAATGAAGACCACATGAGAATAGGAAGAAGCAAAGTGCTAGAGAGGTCCACAGAAATCCACAAAGATACCCACACAACAGACTGCTGGCAATGGTCGAGAGACAGCCCGAACTGACCTACTCTGGTGATGGGATGGCCAAACACCCTAATTGATGTGCTAGAAACCTCATCCAACTACTGAGGGATCTGGATGCAGAGATCCATGACTAGGCCCCGGGTGGATCTCTGGGAGTCCAATTAGCGAGAATGAGGAGGGTTTATATGAGCGAGAATTGTTGAGACCAAGGTTGGATAAAGCACAGGGACAAATAGCCAAATGAATGGAAACACATGAACTATGAACCAATGGCTGAGGGGTCCCCACTGGATCAGGCCCTCTGAATGGGTGAGACAGTTGATTGGCTTGATCTGTTTGGGAGGCATCCAGGCAGTGGGTCCAGATCTTGTGCTCATTGCATGAGTTGGCTGTTTGAAACCTGGGGCCTATGCAGGATTGTTTGGCTCGGCCTGGGAGGAGGGGACTAGACCTACCTGGACTGAGTCTACCAGGTTGACCTCAGTCCATGGGGAAGGCTTTGCCCTGGAGGAGATGGGAATGGGGGGGGGGTTGGGGGAAAGGTGAGGGGGACTGGAGGGGGGAGAACAAGGGAATCCGTGGCTGATATGTAGAACTGAATTGTATTGCAAAATAAATTAAAAAAAAATAAAATAAAATATGCCTAAAAGATGAAAAAAATAAATAAATAAAAGTTATCCTTTCAAGTCCCAAAGGTAGCAAACACATGCATAGGGAGACCTGAAGACAGGCTTAGTATTGTTCCTCAGGACCTATCCACCTTTTTTATTTTTAAAGTAAAAGACAGGGTCTTTCACTGAGATCTGGGGTTCACTCATTAAATTAGGCTGACTTTCCAGTAGACTCAAGGATGTGCTGATCTCCACCTCCCCAGGGCTGGAATTATAAGCATGTGCCATCATGCCTAGCCTTTGTTTGTTTGTTTGTTTGTGAGAGATCTTCTAGTAGTGTCAGAAGCTACAACCATAAACTCTTACCAACATGACCACATAAACATGAGCTGAACAAGGACAGTGCCACCAGGCATGCCAAAGCAGAAGAGCAAAGCCCAAGAGGCTTCAACCCTTATCTTTACACATGGATTCTAGGAACTGAAATCAAGTCCTTGTCCTTGCAAGGTGAGCACTTGATTGACTGAGTTATCTCCTCACTTCTTTACTTCTATTTTAAAGTGAAATATCCAGGTTCATTTACAGACCAGCAGCAAAATCCATCAATTAGTCAATAAGTCAGTCAGTCAGTCAGTCATTCATTCATTCACACACTCATTCACTCAATCAATCACTCACTCATTCACTCACTTACTCACTCACTCAATCAATCAGCATTTTCCTCTCAGGCTGAGTTAGGTGTTCTCATCTGAGACTAGGCTGCTGGGATACAAGGCTTCTACTGATGCCCTCTGTGCTCAGTCTAGCCAAAGCTATGCTGTCTACCCATGCTCATTCCAAGTTGAGTCATAAGTATTTTAGCAACATCCAATCCTCCCCTCACCCCACTCCCACTGAAGAGGGTTAGCATGCCTGTTAACTCCAGGATCAGAGACCTGAGTGTGAATGCTGACTGTGTGTTCTTAGACAAGTCACTAAAATTCTACTGCCTTACCTTCCTGATTTATAGAGGCTGGAGAGATGGCTCAGTGATCAAGAACACAGGCTACTCTTTCAGAGGTCCTGAGTTCAATTCCCAACACCTACATGATGACTCACAACTATCTATAATTATAGTCCCATGGGATCTGATTCCTTTTCCTCATGTATATGCAGGAAAAAACCCACTCATATATGTAAAATAAATGAATACATCTAAAAAAGAATGTAAGAAAAGAAAAACTTCCTACCTTATAGTGAGAACATAGTAGGTACAGCCAGGAATATAGAAGGTAAAACTGAGCAGCCATTGCTGAGCATCAAGCTCTAATATGGTAGAATGCACACAGCAGTAAATGTCCATTATTGTCTTTACAATGTGAGAAAACAGTCCCAGAGACTTTAGGTACAAAGGCAAATAAAGACCCTTGTCTAAAGACAGGATTGAAGGCAAACACAACTATCATAAAAAGGAAATGTGTACAGAGAAATGAGGGGAAGAGAAGAGACGAGAAGAGATGAGACGAGACGAGAAGAGAAGAGAAGAGAAGAGAAGAGAAGAGAAGAAGAGGAGGGAAGGAAAAAAATAAGCTAACCATCTGCCCCATCTCTGAATATGTGCTTCATCATATAATTTCAAGAAGATAAATTTAACAGAATAAATAGTGGTAGAACTGTTGGGAGGCAGGCAAAGGGGAAAGAGACATTTTTAGGCTGGCAAAGGGTTCTATCCTGTGAATGGATATATATAAAATGTTGGTCTTGAAAATGTGTTGGGTCTTCCAGAGTTGAGTTAGTCCTCACGAGAGCAGGGTGTAAAGTGAGGTCACCCACACGCAGCCCATTTGCGTACCCATTTGCGTACAATCAGTTCTCTTTCCACTTCTTCATCACGTTTGTTGTCTTTGCCAGTACTCTGGTGCCAGGAGTTGACATGGAAGAAGGACTTTTGTCTTGTTTGCTTCGCTGTGCACAGTTTGTTAATAAATCCCTTGGAGACTGTGGTTATTAATCTCCATGGGATTTAGACTCACCTAGGAGACACACTTTTGGGCATGGGTATGAGGATGTGTCCCTGAGGGCAAAAACCTATTCCTTACTGTGGATGCATGATCCCGCAGGCTGGGGTCCAGACTCAATAAAAAGGGAAAAAAGAAAAAGCAACAGCATCCATCGCTTGCTGCTTCCTGACTGCAGACACAATGTGCAGTCATCACCACCTCATGCTCCCACCACCACGCGTTCCCTCAGACCACGAAGCAAGTCAATTCTTTCCCCATTAAATTGCTTTCGTCAGATATTTGGTCACAGCACCGAGCAAAATCACCAGCATAGGGAAGAACACAGATTGAGACAAGAACATGTACAATGCCTGCTTGTACCGAGTCCACAACTCCCCTTGAGACAGCTCGCACAGTGATTGGGGATTAGATGACATGGCACACTTGGAGTCCTTGACACCATGCCTGACACTGCTTTTCAATGCTGACAATTACTCCTACCCTCCTACTGCTGACCTTTCAAATTCGAATCCAGACCATAAGCATGGATTTCACAAAACCAAATCTGAGAAGATTCCCCTTCCTTCTATCCCCTCAGGGCCCAAAGACTTTTCCAAAGGAATGATGGCAGATCAAGGTTCCCAGGTCATATGTGACATGACTCTGAGCCATAGTGTCCTTGAGTGAGAAATGATGACAGGCCACTCGATGTTGCTCAGAGACCGCAGGGAGGATTTAACATAAAGCGTCGGATATGTGCCATACGGAGGGCTAGTTCCCCGTGTGGAAACAGTGGCATCGTTGTCTTGGCTGCACGAAGCTGGATCCCCAACATCCAGCCATCCTTTGAGATGATGAAAGAGAAGGGTCTGGATAGATGCTTGGGTCTGAGATTCCTTGAGCCCTTCTGTTGCCCCTAGAAGCAAAAGTTAGCATCCTAAGTCGGCCCTTAAAGTTACAGTCACCATGAGGCTATGCTGCCTCCCTGTGGAATTTCACAGACACAGTTCTGAGGCAGCCAAGCCTTCCAGCCCAGAACTTCAATGCCAAACCAGTCTTGGGGCAATTCCTTGAGCTTCCTAATTGTTTTGTCCACGTATTATTACTATTCAAGTCACATTGGTTGAATTTCAGTGCTGCCCTACTTAATACAGCGAATCAGAACGCACCTGCCCCATTCACGGTGTTCTAGGTTTCGCTTTGCTCGTTGAATTAGTTGGCCATGTGGTGTGTGTGTGTGTGTGTGTGTGTGTGTGTGTGTGTGTGTGTGTGTGTGTGTGTGTGTGAGTCGGGGGGGATTTGAAGGCAAATATGATGTGGAAGGAAGAATTGGTCTTCTCTGATGATTGGGGGCAGGAGACAGCATCCTAGCAACCTGTCATGTAACACTTCAGGGTCAGAATTAGTTTCAAATCCCCCTTTGAAACCAATCCTTCTTACTTCCCTGGTCTCAAAGTGCTCATCCATTCAATAAAGATAATGTTTGGCCCCTGAGAATGAAGAGATTCTGCTTTCATTATCCATCACTCTTATTAAAACAACAGCTCGGCTCCACCATCCTCTGCACTGTGAGCCCCAGGTGGAGCGATGCTTTGCCTCTAGCAACCCTTTCCTCAGGCTTCCTGATTTCCGTGATGTGTGACTTGTCTGTGTTCCCATGTCCCCCTCTCTTCCTCCAGCTGAAGGAAGCGGGGGTCTATGAAAGACTTCAGTGCCGATTCCTAACAAAGTTGCTAAAGACAGGAAAACGTGTGACTGGGCGTATCGAATGCCGAGGAACGCAGAAGGGAGTTACTTCTCTCTTAGTCACAGTACAAGCAAGTAAACCTGCCAGGACTTTACATTTTTCAGACACCCCGAGGTGTGTATTTATCACTGGGCCGGTCCCTCCCAGGACCACCTCCTTGCTGCGTTCCTCAGCCTTGCTCACTGCTTCTTTCTTAGATGGATCTGTGATTTCAGGGCATGAACCTTCACCCTGCGTTGACATTGCAGCCACCTCTTCATTTCTACATGCTCCCTTAGAGTCTCTGCTTTAGAAGCACGAAGCCAAGGACCTTCGTCTTTTGGCATGACAAGGCGGGGACACTGTCTAGGACATCCCGACTGCTTCTGGTTTTATTTTTGTGGTGTTGGGCCTTGAACACAGAACCTTGTCTATGCCGCCTAAGCACTCTGTCACGGAGTTTTTCAGAAGGAGCCTCTCTTTGTAGCCCAGGATGGACTCGAACTCAATAAGCAGACCAGACTGACCTCGAAGTCACACCAATCCCCCTGCCTCAGCCTCCCAAATACTATCATCACACAGCTTCCATGTCCTCTTTGATTTGACCCTAAAGTCTGGTGTCTGGATCCATAGTCACTTTGCTCTCTATACGAGGGAGGAATAGGGGGAAATATTTCTGCTGACTCTGTTTACCCGAGTATACTTAGGCTTCCCACCTACTCCACACCACCCCACCCACCCTTCTTCTTCCATATCAGACATGCTGTGGTAACTTCGTCCCCTTTGCCGACTGCCTGGTACACAGTCCATGCCGAGCAATGGTAGAGGCACTGACTACTTTTGTTGTTACCGTGATGGATACCTGATAGAAACAGCTGAAGAAAGGCAGCTCCCTGTTTGAAAGACTACAGTGCAGCGTGGAAGGCAGGGCAGTGGGAGTAACTGTGCCACAGGAGTCAGGGGGGTGTGAGGTAGACACTGCTCACCCACATCTCCATGGACCTCACTTCCTCCAAAGGTTTCTACAATCTCCCCACATGATATCACGACCTGGAGATCACCAGGGTTCAAACACGGGAGCCCGGAAAGGGCATCTCACATTTAAACAATTCCAACATGTGGGTTTCCCCCAAGAAGGGAGTGGGGCAAGCTCCGGACTGCAGGCTGAGACCAGCATCTGTGCTGGCCTTAGAGGCAAAAGACTGAATGTCAGTGTCAGTGGCTTCACATTGTTTTATTGAAGACTCAACTCTTCTGGTCCTCTAACCATTTCTTTTCTGTCCTGACAGGCAAAGGAAAAGGAGCGCCATCTACTGTTAGCACTTACCACATGGCAGACAGCCCCCCATACTTCCCCGGGATTCTCTGTTATCTCCACTCACCATAAAGACAGCTGTCATTTTCCTTCACTTACACACAGGAAAACGAAGACTGAAAGGATACACTCGAGGTCACTCAGCCACAGAGGGAAACAACTGGGCTCTGAGTCTAGGGTTTTGAGATGCTCACGCAAGAGGGAAGGAGAACGCAGTCTCAAATGAACAAAAAAGGCCACACTTCTTGCAGAATATTCCAACCCAGGGGATTCAGAGGTCCCTCAAAAGGATGCAAGGGTTGTTGATGTACCCTGCAGAGTCTGTCCTTCATCTCCCCCTCCCACTTTCCCTAACGACCCTATTCAGATCCCCATTCCGACTACACTATTTGCAACAGCTGCAGCTGAGAAGCAGGTGGTGTTTACTTGAAGTCCACACAGAACTGAAGCGCTGTGCACTGTGGGAGCCCAGGGAGGGTCTATTAAACAGGCCCTGGGAATCAGGGGGCCTGTGAGTCGGGTGGGTGTGTGAATCAGGAGGGTTGTGAGTTGTGGGGGCTGGGAGTCGGGGGACTGGGAGTCAGGGGGGCTGGGAGTTAGAGAATACCTTTGCTAACCTTTAAGCAACTCCCCATTAATATTGCTCAGTTCCACGTCTAACCTTCCCATCCCGAAGGAGGGGTCCCTGCTGGAAGCAGTATTTGCCATTTAGTCCTGTGTCTGTGACTTGAGAGACCACAAGAAGCCTTCTGCTGGACCAGACCCTGAATCAGTAGATGACATTGTGTGTGTGTGTGTGTGTGTGTGTGTGTGTGTGTGTGTGTGTGTGTGTAGAGAGAGAGAAAGAGAGAGACCATAATAAGAGTACTGGAGACTCAGAATGCTGACAGGGAGGCAGTTTATGACCTTGAAAACTTGGGTGTCGGCCTAGAGAAAGGGCAAAGATGTCAGGTGCAGGGATTTGGCACAAAACAGTAATATATATATATATATATATATATATATATATATATATATATATATATACACACACACACACACACACACACACACACACACACACACACACACACATATATATATATATATATATATATATATATATATATATATATATATATATCCCAAACTACATTTCTCTGCCCTGTTGAGTTCTCACTGGCTGAGTTCTTCAGGGAGTATAATCTTCCCGGTGTCTAGCATCGCCTAGCCCTGAGGTCCCATCCTATTGGCTCGGGACACAGCTCCTCAACTAATGTGTATCTTGGGGCCTGCGCTTTCCTCCTTTTCTGATACATGTGCTCAGTCATGCAGCTGCCTTCACAGCCCTGGAATGAGCCGAGAGTGCTTAGACAAGCAGCGGCTGCCGCCTGCCGCCTACAGAAGGCAGGGTGCTAGTGCCTCTTGCTTCTCTGTGATGATTCGATGAGTTCCAAACAGTTGAAATTAAAATTAACCAAAACTATTCACTTCTAGCAGTCCCTGTGTGTGTTCATGCATGCATAAGTGGGCATACATACGTGCACATGCGTAAGGACAGAGGTCAACCTCAGACGATGTTCATCTGGTTTTTTGAGACAGGGTCTCAGATTTATCTAGGTTGGCTGGCTAGCAAGCCTTAGGGATCTGCCTGTCTCTACCTCCCCAGGGCTGGGATTCCAATTGCATTCAAACACTCCCACCTTTTTTTAAAGTTGGTTCCAGGTCTCGAACTCAGGTCCCTGAGCTTGCAAAGCAAGCACTTTACTGCCTGAATCATCATCTCCCCAGGCCAGCAAGTGGTTTTTATTTGTATAGCTTCTTTGCCTCTCAGTTCACTTGTCTTGTCAGGAGCTCTGTTCATGAGTCATGTGCTGGCCCTCTCCTGAGTCATCTGATCTCCATTTAGACCTCGCTTCCACTTGGAAATGTCTTTCTTTTATAGCCATCCGACTTCATTGGTCTAGTTCAGGCTCTCCCTGGAGTTTTATGTTTCTGCTGTGTGACAGGCTCCAGGTTTTTGTGACCCTTTCATTTGGCTGGTTTATATTTTCTCGTGTCTTCTCTGGCTTTTCACTCCTCACCCCCCCTATTACATTTTGCAATCAACTGATTTTAATCTTCCTGGCTGTTTCCCTTGGCTTGGCTGGGCTCTAGCTGATTTTCTCTGTTTAAGGGTTTATTTCTCAACATGTTTTGCCTCTTCTCCCTTGCTCCTAGATGTTACTGAGGAGTGATGGCTTTCAGCCTCCTAGGAAGATGCACCACAAGGAGAGTGACCACATGTCCCCATTTGTCTCAGGCCGCCTCTGTTTGGCTTGTTATTCTGATGTCTAGTCCAAGAACTGTTTTGAAAATTTGCTCTTAGATGATAAGACCTATTTGAAAGTGTATTTGCTCAGAGCTGGGGAGGCTGGCTCAGTCAATAATAAAGTCCTTGCCTCACAAGCACGAAGACCTGAGTTCGGATCCTCAGCATTCATGTAAAATGCCAGGCACAGTGGACTAGAACTCTAGCATTGAGAGGGTGGAGACAGGAGGCCCCTTGGAGCTCTCCAGTCCGGTGATTCTTCAGACTCAATGAGAGAGGTGGTCTCAGGGGAAACAAACAAACGAACATGGAGAGCAAAAGAAGAAGACACCTAGCAGTGACCTATGACCTCCACATGTGCACATGTGACAGTGTGCTCATGTTTCTTAAGTCAGCAACCTGTGATTTTGCACACTTGGACTTAATGGGTTCTGGAACAGAAAGCACATTCTAGCATGTGCTGCTCTCTGGGTCGACCTACAGTCTAGGAAAGGCCTCTGCTTAGCGTTTCTTTTCCTGAGGCTGTATCTAACAGTGTTGTTGACTTCTCTTCTGGTGGATCTCCAGCGTGTGACTAGGCATCCACGTGGACTGTTCCTTAGGGAAAAATATGAATAGGTTGAAGGTGAGGAATGAGAAATGTGGGGGAGAGATACAGCATCATGCCTATTCATTTATTTAGACTAATGTTATGAAATTAAAATTGCAAAGTCCTAAATGTTGGCTCAATATTTTCCATCAAAACAGGGAATAAATCCTGGAGTTCTCTCCCTCCACTCACGTTCTTCTAGGAGCTTCTAATGGCTCACATGAATTTGATCACAACTCCAACATTAATTATCCACCCTTAGACAAGTGGCTATAAACTCCTGCAGGTTTCTGCTGTGGATATCGTTCTGTATAAATAAAACACTGATTGACCAGTGGTCAACAGTAAGTATAGGCGGGACAAGGAGAGAGGAGAATTCTGGGAAGCGGAAGGCAGAGTGGGAGAGACACTGCCCGCCGCCACCATGACAAGCAGCATGTGAAGATGCCGGTAAGCCACGAGCCACGTGGCAAGGTATAGATTTATAGAAATGGGTTGACTTAAGATATAAGAACATTTAACAAGAAGCCTGCTACAGCCATATAGTATGTAAATAATATAAGCGTCTGTGTGTTTATTTTATAAGTGGGCTGTCGGACTGCTGGGGCTTGGTGGGTCCCGGAGAGAAAACTCCAGCTACAGGTTTCCTTCTGACACTTGAAAATGTAGATAAATATTTGATCTCTTAGGATTAAGATGAGATGATGACTGTGCAGAGCAAAATTTATCAAACACCACCGAGTAGAGACATTAAAATGGCTACTTTGATGTTCTGTGAATTTCATTTCCAAAGATCAGGCTTCCAGACTCTAGGACATCAAAGGGATATGTGGTGACACAACTCCCTACCCCTATAATGGATACACTCTAAATCATGCACCCTTTTTAGTCCCCTCTTCCTTTTGCTCATGGAACCAAGAGATACCCTGACTATATGGCACCCCACTCTTCTTCTAAGCCTACAAGAAAGGTCCCCAACTCTACCTCAAGGGCTTGAATCTTCTCAGAGACCCTACCCTGCTGCTATCTGCCTGTCTCTTTGTCCATGGGCTTCTAATAAACTTCTACCCAAAAGGACAATTTACTCCAGTGTCCCCTTTGAGCCCCCAGTTTGAGACCTGGTGTGTGTACAAAGTTATTAAAGCCATCTGCATACTCATGGGAAAGACTAGCAAGATGCTGTTACCTATGGGGAATCCTCTTGATGGAATGGACAGCCATCCCAGTCTGCCTAGGACAGAGGGCATCCTGGGAAAGCAGGAATTTGAGGTTGAACATGGCCAAGTACTAAGCAAATAGAGATGAGCTGGTCTCCCTCTCTCAGGACAACGATGGGCCTGAAGAAGGGAGTGATGGACAGGTCAGGCAGAATGGGACCCGCTGCTTCCTTACTGACCTTAGGGAGATGGGGGAAGATACCCATGTAAATTTAGGAATGTAGACTTCTGGCAGCTGAGAAGCTGAGTGATCTTCAAGAGATGCTTCCAAACTCTGCATGTGGGACACCCATCAGCTAAGGCAGTATATCCACAATAACTATCACCATGCAAATCAAAGAACTGAATAGATCAATGTACTTAGAATATTACCCGGCACATAGCAGATACTCCCAGGGGCAGGTCTGAGTCACTTCCTGTGCTTTGTAAAACTTTGGTAAATGGCATTGACTAATTGTATCACTGAAATGACACAGCTGTTATCTTTTTTAATATGATGGAAATAAGTTATAGAAATGGATGCCAGGCATTGGGTGGTATACCTTTAATCCAAATGCTAGGAAGGCTGAGGCAGGAGCATTGTGAGTTCCAAGCCAGTCTGGGCTACAGAACATGACTTATTCTAAAAAAAATATGGGAAGAAACTCAGAGCATACGTCAGTGGCAGAGCTCAGGCATAGCATGTATGAGACCAGGGTAGGCCTGGCATATGTGAGACCATATACCTGTTTGTGCGCACTCACACACTTAAAAACGCCATCCCATGCCTCAGTACCATTTTTACATCTTTGCTGTCTCTCCCTTCCTCCCCCACCCCATCTCTGATTTGCTGTGCTCTTTTCTGTTCTATTAAAGAAATATATTTGATTTTGTATAAGCTCAGCAGTAAACAATAGAAACTGGGACCTCTCTTCTGTCATAAGGAGGAATGGGCCTTACACTGCCCCCCCACCCCGCGCCACAACCCTCTTTTTAACTACTTATTTAAACAGTGTCTGATGTCTCTTTTACTCAATAGAATGGGTTGTTTGACAAGAAAAAAAAATAAAGCAAACTTCACTTTAACTGCAAGCTGTGACACTTTCTTTGCCTGGAAACACATTCTCACTGAGGTGCTTTGAGCAAGACCCAGCAACCCAGCAATGGAAGACAGTTAAGTCACTCATGCCTTGGGTCACGTTTGTCTTCTCATTTGTGAAAGAAAATGACGTGTTTGCTAAGGCTGAGGGCCCTGGAAGCCTGTCAGCAAGGTGCCTGTTTGAAGACAAGAAATGAGTGAGAATTGTTAGTCTTGGGAGCCCTCAAAGAGTCCTGTTTCCAAGATGCATACAGTTTTAAACAAAACTGAAGCATCAGGGTGTAGGACGGTGTGGTTGTTCCTTCAGGCCGACAAACATTATTTTTCCCAGAGAGATTGCAGACATGATTCCTTGAGCTTACTTTACTGCTGGCTATCAGGCAGAATCTGTCACGTTCTTGAACTGTTGAGACAAAACAGTGCTGTTTGGTTTAAATCAACACAAAATGCCACCTGGGGAAGCATCCAACTTTCTCCCTTCTCTTCCCCCTGACTTGTATTTACTGATGCTATGGAGACGGCAACAGGGATGAAGGATGAGAAGAAGTCTGTCTTTATAGATGGGCACCCTGAACTCACACTCAGGCCCGACAGGCTAGCTCTCAGTCTACCCGTGTGGTGGTTGTCAAGGTTTCTGAAATCACAGATGATGTGACGACAGTGGAGACTGAGAATGTTGCTTGTCACACTGAGCAAGCTGGTGCAAACCTCACCTGCACGTGTGGGCGGATTTCTCTCCCACGGGGTGGGATTCGGAAGCTTTTGGAGCAGTGGCGGGTGTATGCGGAGCCCTCTAAGTTGTATGACCCCTCGCTCTCCTCCTGGCACTCTTCATTCCTTGTGAGAACTGGCTCAAGTGAGTGTGCCCACTTGAGTTCCCCATCATAGGAGAATCTATTGGTCCATTCCTGGCCAATCAAATTACTCTTTTGGATTTTATTGTGTTTCAAATATTTTATTGCATCCATATATTAACATTTTGAAGGTTTATTTCATCTTTTAAAAACTTTTTTGAGATGTATTTCTCTTATGTGTGGGGGTGTTTTGCCTACATGTATGTGCACCACATGCATCATCAATATATGCAGTACTCAAGGAGGCCAGAAGAGGGCATCGGATGTACCAGAACTGGAGTTAAGAGCCTTGTGAGCCATGTAGGTTCTGAGAATTGAACCTGGGTCCTCTGAAAGAGAAGTCAGTGATCTTCACCACTGAGCCAACTTTCCAGCCTCACATATTCATATTTTTATATCATCTACTCTGATTTTTATCAGATCTTATTTTTGAAGACTATCACCACTCCCATTACAGGTCTCAGTATGAGTCACACTGACTTTGCAGGCCAAGGATTTATTAAACACTTCAGAAGGATTTGCTCTGGGAAGTGTGTGCTTTGTTTATTTGAACCCTCTTTCCCCAGAGGGCAGGGAAAACAACGAAAATGTAAAAGAAGGCATTTGGGGGTGGTCTATTATAGTGTAAATACATGAGAATACAGAAGATAGCTTCCTGTTGTGTACTTGTTTACTTCCTGTGTACCAAGCTCTGGACATTGGCTACTCGACTCAGCCCTCATCATAGGGTAAGAAGTCATGATTCAGTCCTCCCGTTCACAGACTGATCACTGAATGGAAAGCTCACAGTTCCGGCTGAGTGGTCCCACCACGGAGATGGAGCTCCCAGAAACCACCTGTCTCCATCCCCCAATACTGAGGTATAGTATTGAAACTATGCCTGGCTGTTGGCATAGGTGCTGGGAATTTGAATTCAGGCTCACATGCGTGCACAGCATGTACCCTTACTTACTGAGCATCATCCCAGCCTCAATGATCTGGTGTGTGTGTGTGTGTGTGTGTGTGTGTGTGTGTGTGTGTGTGTGTGTATGTGTGTGTGCCCCAAGGTTCACACGTGGAGGTCAGAGGACAACTGGTGTGAGGTGGTTCTCTCCTAACATGTGGATCTTGGGGATCAATCTCAGATCATCAGGTTTGGCAGCAAGTGCCTCTACCGCTAAGCCAATGGCCACCTCCTCCCCCTTTTAAAACGTGGATCCTGGGGGATTGAGCTTAGGTCCTCATTCTTTTCAGACAAGCCCACTACTGACTGAGCTACCCCAGCCCTGCGGGTCCAGCTTTCCCTAAATGGAGGTCCCTAAGCAAGAGTCTGGACAGCTCCTCAGGTTTCGGGCAGCTGTGTTGGACAGGGTCCCCTGCTCCTGACAGCTCCTAACACACAGTCACATGTTTAGAAGGAAAATGCCACACACTGAGCCCTCATAAAGAAAAACCTAAAGGAATTTCCCAAGCCGAAGTGACTCCAGGGAGTCTGTGAGCACGTCGTTGACAGGGGAGAGAGAGAAGCAGATCCTGGCGGTTTGACGCTGACAGGTCTGGTGTGGACAGCTGAAGAAAGTCATTTAGACGGCCAGCAGCCTCTTCACTCACCACCCCACCTCTGCAATAGCAGCCTGAAAAACAAGGGCTTTATCATAATTAGGGGAGGAGAGAAGACTTCTTACTACCAGGCAAGGGGTGGCATAGCCCTCCATAAACATCCATCAACACAGACAAAACCCCAGAAAAGCACGAGCCAGTTCACAACTGCGGAGAGGCAGCCATCTCTAATAGTCCTTGCTCGATCCTGGGGCTACCACGGGGAGAAAATATGTAATATGCAGTGCTTGAAGTCTAGTGAGGAAGACAGACGTGCAGCAAAGCTTTACACCAATGATTACGTTAGTGTACATCTGCACAAGGCTGCATACGGATTCATCCTGGTTGTGGCAGGCCCCAAAGCACAATTGATCATCGTTTATATGAGTAATTAAGCTGTTATCTCTCAGGTCTAAATCCAGCCCTGTCTAGTCTGTCCTGTGGTTATGCACAAGATACATTTCCCAATCGACTTTGTCGGGTTTTCTATTCACAGGAAGCCTGGGCTGGGCTTGGAAGGTAGGTAGGAGAGCAGAGTAGGAGGCTTCGGAGCAAAGGCTTTTACTACCTGCTTCTGGCTCTTGTGATCGAGTCCCAGCACTAACATTTCAGCCAAACAGCAGGAGCCAGCTCCGCCCTTGTGCTCCGGCGTTCCCAGGACTAACCTTGAGCCTCCTCAGAAAACCCTGTCTTATTCCTTCGTACCGCGAGCACTCCTAAATGGCGACCTCCAGCTCCCGCCTTTCCTTAAATTAGTGTCAGGGAAAAACTGGAGAGTGTGTTTGTGGGTGAATTTCGGTGCGTAAGCCTTCCTGCATCTGCGTACTAATACTCCATTAAATCCCTGTTTAAATGCCTGGGAGGATTTCTGTTCCCGACTAAACACCAAGCTCCGCCCACAAAGAGAAGGCCAGTGATTCTTTCAGCCAACCAAAGCAGAGAGAACAATTGGGTCTGGCCCTCCTCTTTAGGGTGGTCACCTCAGAAGTCAGAATCTAGGGGGAACTGGCTATAGTTTCTGGAGAGAGAGCAGAGCTCTCCGTGAAGTCCCTGCCGAGAGAGAGCTTCTTACCTAGTGGGAGGACCGAGAACATAGGCAAACACGAGGCAGGCGGCTGGGGAGGGTGGATCAGCATGCGGTGGCTCCTATAATGAGTTATCACAAGCTGATGCCTTCCAACAATAAGAAAGATTCTCCTAAGTCAGAGGTCTGAAATGAGAATGCTATCCCAGTGTCCCTTCAGTCTCTAGAAGGGAAGCGGCTCTTGCCTCTCATTGACTCCAGGCATCACCTGATTATGGGCATGCAGCTCCGACCTCCACTTCATCTCTCTGTGCCTCTTATGATAAACAAGAACTGTGACTGTGGCTGGGCTCCCCTGATTAACACAGGAGGAACTTGTTTCCAGAGTCTATAGCCACTATATCTGGAAAGAACCTCCCCCACTGAGAGAGAGAGAGAGAGAGAGAGAGAGAGAGAGAGAGAGAGAGAGAGAGAGAGAGAATATGAATCATAATCACAGGTTCTAGGGTTAAAATGTGGGTCTGTCTTTGGAGAGTGACTATCCAAGTCTTTCACATAGTAAAGTATGGATGCAAGCAGCATTCAGGGTGATTTTATATGAGACAATGAAGAAAGGTCTCCATGATCAAGAAACATACCGGAGCTTGCAGCATCCTGTCACAGGCTCAGATAGTCCCACCTCTGTCTACCTTGGCGCCGCCTCTTATCTCCTTCCACACCAATGTAAGTGGCATGAGACAGGACCCTTTTCTTCTCATCAGGTGTATGTATTAACACCTCTCCCAACAAAACCAGGGGTAAAATTAGAATATTACATAATAAAAAGTGGAATTTTCAGTAGATCTTTAATTCTCTAAGATCATATCTTAAGATCATTCAAGAAAAATTTACAATGAAGACTTTCAGATTTCACTTTTTTTTTTCTTTCTTTTTTTTTTTTTTTTTTTTGGTTTTTCGAGACAGGGTTTCTCTGTGTAGCTTTGCGCCTTTCCTGGAACTCGCTTTGGAGACCAGGCTGGCCTCGAACTCACAGAGATCCGCCTGGCTCTGCCTCCCGAGTGCTGGGATTAAAGGCGTGCGCCACCACCGCCCGGCTTCAGATTTCACTTTTTAACACATGCTTTACTGAATAAAAGGACTTAAGACTGGGAAGCAGCTAAAGTCAAATGAGCTCAGGAGTGGGATGTGGGTCAGTTGGTAAATGCTTGCCTAGCATGCATGAGGTCTTGAGTTCAATCCCCAGGACCCTACAAACTGGGCATGTTGTCTCATGCCTGTACCTCCAGCATTCAGGAAGTAGATGCAGGAGGATTAGAAAGCCAAACTCATCCTCAACTCCATAGTGAGTTCAAGGCCAGTCTGGGATATATTGGACCCCATCTCAAGAAACAAGCCTAGTTAGCTCAGCAAAGGCATACTTTTTTCTTTTAAAAATGTTTTTGTTAATATATATTACTTAAGCGTAATAGTGGATTTCATTGTGCACTTTTAATATATATTTTTGATCATATTCACCCTATTCTGAATTTCTTTTTAATTAAACTATTTTCCAGGGTTAAATAAACGAATGGGAAGGAGTACTTGTACACTTCCCTTAGCATTGTGGGAGTTCCTCAACACCCTAACTGCTCCTCTTCTAAATCCTATTGTGAGGTACAAGCCCTTGATTGGCACAGAAGCATTTTTTTTCTGCTGGTAGTGAAGGGCTGCTGGTAAACACTTGACCTCTAGAAGGTCGCAGCCCAGCTCCCCTCAGGCAAATGAAGCCCCGTTTCCATAACTGCAAGAACATCAGCAGGCCGATTACAGGAGCTCGTGGAGACCAGTTGAGAAGGAGGTTGCCAGCTGCTAAGTGGATCACACAAGCCGGTCCACAGGTCCAAATTGCATTCACCATCTTGTTTCAGCAATACTTTTGACCTCTATTCTGAGCCTTTCATTGAAATTAGCATCTATGTGCACCAGGCACTCCGTACCTGTAACTTTGCTCGCCCTACACCACGCTGTGAATTGTACACCATCCCATTTGAATCTTTATTAACGTGTGTGTGTGTGTGTGTGTGTGTGTGTGTGTGTGTGTGTTTGTGTGCACTTGAGAACATGTTCAGGTCAGAGGACAATCTTGAGTATCATCCTCAGAAATGCCTCCCCACCCCCAAATCCTTTGGGTCAGGGTCTCTATTAGCCTGGAGCCTGGAGCTTGAAATTAGTCTAAACTGTCTGCCTGGTGAGCCCCAGAGAGCCACATGTTTCTGCCTCCTCCATGTTGGGGTCACAAGCTTGCCCCACCATGTGGAGCAATTTTATGTGGGTTCTGGACGGGGGAAGTGGGGGGATAGACTTCGGGCCTTTGTGTTTACAAGGCAAACACTTTACTCACTGAGCCACATCCCCAGTCTTTACTCTGAAAATCCCATGAAAGTTTAGGGATGCTTTCGAGACAAAAAATTATATAGTCACACAACACACACACAACCATATACTATCAGGGAAGCTCACAGAAATGTTAGTTTGTGCGTTAAGAAACCCCAAGTAAGAAGCCGGCAGCCTCATTAATCTTACTTACAGAGGAGCTGGGCAGTGAAACTCACACTGAGCCACACAGATTGCTGCCCACACCTGTCCCTTCAGAGACCAGTGCAAACCCACGAACACTAGGCTGAACATGAAGGTTGTTCATGAACACATTGTGGACGGTTAACCCCAGGGATGACAGTACACACAATGTCAGTGAAGCCTTGTTAATTTTGTGGGGAGAGAATTTGCTTTCCAACTCAGAGACGACAGGAACGTGATAGATAGTTCCGGGAATTCACATGACTTCCCCAAAGACGAGCGATCTGTAAGGTCCTTGGTCACAATCCCAGGTTCTGGTCTCTTGTCTGTACAACCGTGGGGATGACCTTCACAGTTTCCTGTTTGATGATGTCCACAAAGCCCTGAGCCGCCAAGGACAGCATCCGAAGCACCGGACTCTGCAGTCAGCAACACCTCTCTGGCAGAGCAGGCGCGGCTCATATCTCACTTGTCCGTTTCGATTACATCCACATGGAGCGAAGAGCGAGCGCTCTGAAGGGCACTTGACCAAGAAAATTAAAGTAATTTAGCCCTCATCTAGTAAACTGTGGGGAGGGCTGGCCTCCAGGCTGTTTCATTTGCTGATTTAACCCCATGCAGATGGTTAAATGATAGGGATAATCATTTTTTAATGAAAAAAATTAAAACAAAAATCTGGAACTGGCATATCTTTTGCACTACAGAGAATTCATTCAACAATTTTGATAGACTTAATTTTATGTACAACTAATTAATATTCAAATGTGGTCCTAATCCTAATTTCAGATTTTACAGGAGTTCTAATAACTGGAAATTTCAGCAAGGATTTAGTTTCACTCATGAGCCTGAAATTGCACTTTGAATATTGGCCAGCAGGTGGCAGTGTCTGACAAAGGGTTTTGTAATTTTCTGCCTTCTCCCTTCCCCCCTCCTCAAATTCAAATTTAAAAAAATTAATAAGGCGCCCCGTTATTTCTTTCTATTGCAGAAGCAGCTGGTTTCAACCCTTAGAAAAAGAAAAAAAAGATTATTTTAAACCAGTTCTCTAAATATCCCAAATTGATTTCAATAAGCCAGTATTATAATTACAGATTAATTTTTTGGTAATTTAAATGAATTTGTACTGATGAGGATAGTTTAATTTTAGGGGTGTGGGGGGCACAGTTCGAGTGTGTCTTTCATCACTCTCCCCTTATTTTTTGAGTCAGAGGCTCTCACTGAACTGGAGTGCTTTGGTTAGACTAGCTGAGCTGCAAGCCCCAGGCATCTTGCTGGTTTTTTGTCTTCCCAGTGCTGGGGTTACAGGCACACATTGCTCAACCTAGCTTTTAATCTTGGATGCTGGGGACTGAACTCAGGTCCTCGTGGTTCTGTGGCAATCACTTGACCAACACAACCAGCTCCCCAACCCTAAAAATAGCTTTTAAAAAAAAGCTGAATTAATAGAGACATTCCCTCAGTTCTTTCCTGTAGCATGAATTTCCAATAACATCGCCATTAACTCTTGCTATTATTTCAATTCAATCGACTATTAACGTTTGCCAAAGAAAAATTACAGTGTTTCTGCCACAGAGTCTCTCTTGTCGTCCTTTCCTGCAAGAACTAAGAACTAACAAACAGAAAAAAGAAATTTAAAACTGAGGTGAGTTGCACCTGTCTGCAATTACAGTACTTAGGAAGCAGAGGCAGGGGGATGGCTGCAAATTTCAAGGCCAGCCTGGTCTACATAGAAAGTGCCAGACCAGCCAGGGCTACCCACTGAGATCCTGCCTAAGGGTAATTTTTTTTCTTTTTTTTTTTTAAAAAAGAAAAATAAGAAAGAAAAGAAGGGGAAAATGTTATCGGTTAAAAGAGAACTCAGAATCTGCATTAATTCTGAATTAGTTAAATCTATTAATTTTGGCTGGAACCCCAGTTGTGCTTACTTTGAATATTACAGTGTTTTGACTTTTTTTTCCCATACTGTCCTCTGTCTGTCTGGTTTAGACCATATCTCAGAAACTGTGCCTATGTATAATGTTGCATATCCAATGTACGTGCATGTTACAAAATGACACCATTTCCTTCAACCAACCTATCGGGCAGGGAGTGACGGGAATAAGTTAGCAAGGACTCTGCCTCCCTGAAGCCGGCATCCTGGCTGAGGACGTAAGAATAAATGCATGTGCAAGCTTCTGAAAGGACTCAGATGATCTCTGTTGCAGAGCTAAGAAGTCAGGGTGATGAATAGCACAGTGCAGAGTCTGGAGGTCTAGAAGGGCGTTGTGACGCAGTTAACCCGAGAGTGAGTCTCGCTTGAGGAGGACTGGCGGGTCATGGGATCTACAGACACAGTTGATCTAGGGAACAGCAAATGCAAAAGCACAGACAGTGAGAAGTGGTGGGTCATGAAGCCACTGCAGTGGGGCCCACATAGTTGGGCGTGTTGAGTGGGAAAGGATGAGTGGGGGGAAAAGCAGATCTTGCTGGCCTAGGGACCAGGAATAAAGAAAGAAAATCCATTCCAGGACATGGGGAGCCACTGAGGGCTTCACACAGGGGCCAAAGCTTAGCCTTCTTATCCCCATTGTACATGTGAAGACACTCAAGTTCAATGCGATGAAGCCATTCACCAAAGGCTGCCCAGACAGGAAGGCATGGCTTCACGTAGGTCAGCCCAACATTGACTCAAGTAAGCCACAGGCATAAGCTGGGGACTACCTTGAGACTCACAGGAATCACTATAAGGACTGCCAGACAATGCTCTTCTTACTCTCCTGCTTTAAAATGTGGAGATAGGAAACACTGAGCAAGAAGGTACAGTCTAAATTGAAAAATAGATAACTAAATAATAAAACGGAACTATAATGGCTGGTGAGACAGCTTACTTAATCCAGGGTTTCCCTCTCGGGCCCGAGGACCTGGGTTCAGAACCTAGAAGCATTGTAAAAGCTCAGTGCTGCAACAAGTGTGTGTGACCCCAGTGCTGGGGTGGAGGCGGGAACAGATACAGACTCATCCCTTGAGTCACTTGGGCAGCTGGCCTAGTCCATAAGCTCCAGGGTCAGTGAGAGAGGCCTGTCTCAGAAAATAATCTGGAGAGCACTAAAAAGACATTCAGTGTCGGAACTGTGGCCTCCACCCACGTGAGGGCTATTCTTGGTGGTCCATTTGATGACATCTGGAATTAACTAAAACCCAAAAATGTCTGGGCACACCTGTAGGGGATTTGTGCTTAATCATTCAAAGTGGGAAGATCTTCTTCTAATTTGGATCTCTGGGGTTCGAAGACACAGCTTTAATCCTGATCTTCTGAGATGGGAAGACCCACCTCTATTCTGGGCCACACCTTCTGCTGGAAGCCTATATCAAGGACCTGGAAGAAGGAAGTTGCTCTCTTAGCCTGGTTGCTCTCACCTGCCATTTTAATAAATCCTCTCCCCCCTCTCTTTATACATATATATGTATAATATATATATATATATATATATATAGCTAGAGATTCATTTTATAAGTTTTGTTACTCTAGAGAACCCCAACTAATACAACATGTGTGCACATACCTACATGAACATGTGCATTTACTTCCTCCCACAAAAGCTAGCCTGTATCCCTGACACACAGAACAAAAGAAATGGCTGGTTTAATCTGATTTCAGTTCTGCCAAAGAAAAGTCACGCCTCAGTCGGGATTGTACAAAAGGTTCAATGGCAGAAACACCTTTAAAAGGTCCCAAGAACCACACCTTATGTAATTCCCTCTTGGTGAGCAAGTCTGGGACATATGACTAGCTTCTAACCCACAGAATATGTCAAAAGTCATGGGCTGTCACTCTTGTGATTACGGTGCATTATGTAAGACAGCGACTTAGCAGAGTGGGGAGAGATGCTGACGGATGGAAGACACGAGCTGCTATCATGTTCACACCTGAGCTGCTATCACGTTCACACACAGCTACAAGGAAATGAACCTAGAGTTCTGCCTTTACTGGGGCAAGATATGTTCCAGTAGATCTGTGAGACCAGAGAGAGTACCATGATCTATATAGTGTAGCCCCCATACACACATGCTTAAAATAAACTTCACAAGTTAGGTACAAGAAGAGATTAGCAACAATAAAAACCAAATATAACAACTATAATAATATTCTGTGTGATGGTTTGAATAGGAGTGACCCCCATAGACTCATACGTTTGAATGCTTGGCCCATAGGGAGTGGCACTATTAGGAGATGTGGCCTTGCTGGAGTAGGTGTGGCCTTGTTGGAGGAAATGTGTCACTGGGGAAACAGGCTTTGAGGTCTCCTATATGCTCAAGCCACACCCAATGTGACAGTTGACTTCCTGTTGCTTGTGAATCAAGATGTAGAACTCTCAGCTCCTTCTCCAGCACCATGTCTGCCTGCACACTGCCATGCTTCCCACCATGATGATAATGACCTAACCTCTGAACTGTGAGCCAGGCCTGATTAAATGCTTTCCTTGATAAGAGTTATTGTGGTCATGGTGTCTCTTCACAGCAATAGAAACCCTAACTAAGACATCCTGAAATGAAATGGCCTACAATCTCTATTCTGGAACGTGGGGCCACTGTGAAGTAAAATAAGGTTTATTTAACAGAAGCACTATGATACTGTGAGTCAGTCTGTTAAGTGGGGTGGCAAAGTTCATAGAAGGAGAGTAGTATATATAGTCTCGATGCACAGGACAAAGAGATGTGTGTGTCTGGTGGGATAAAACAAGTTGGTATGAGATTTCTTCATGATGGTTACAATGATACACAATTAAAACTCATGAACTGTTTATTTTTAGAATTTCATATTTAAATATTTTCAGACCGCAGTTGATCATAGGTAACCAAAGTCAAAAAAAGGAAAATTGTTGATGGGGAGGGGACTACTCTACTGCCTGCATAGCTTGGGAACCTGTTGTTTTTTGTTTGTTTGTTTTTTCCCCAATTGAGCCTCTGATGAGAACTCCACCCTGGACTGCACAAAAGCAGAGAACCCAGGTACATCACACTTAGAAACTTCAAGACAGAAAGTTGGGTTTTTTTTGTTGTTGTTGTTGTTTTTGTTTTTGTTTTGTCTGGAGCTATTCAGAGTAATTTGTTGCACATACTGAAAATGAATATATGCACCAACGCTTTAAAATGTTCAGGGGCTCTAACACCTGACCTTCCCATTGTTCCTATCTCTTGCTGCCTATGAACCCATGATGCCACCGTCCTCAGGTAGGAAGTCCCAGACGCCAGGTAACAAACAGAATCATTTACATTCTAGGGAGGAAAACACTTATGGAAACAAGCGAACCTAAAGATTTTCTGCTAAAGTCTGGGATCATCAACAGGACTTCAAATACCATTATCCCCCTGTTTCCAAAGGATTATGTCTTTGAAACTGCTGTGCACAGTACAAAACAGGACTCGCCAAGGTATAGTGAACACCACACTAGTGTCTTGAGTTCTCAATACCTTTCTCTGGAAATTAGGGTACATGTCAGTATATTAAAGACCCAGGCAAACTAAGCTTCATTAATTTTTAAAATCAAGATTTCCCAGCCAGCTATGGTGATGCACACCTGTAATCACAGCACTTGGGAGGGTGACACAGGAGGATCACTATAAGTTCACGACTAGCCTGGACTACACAGAGACTTGGAGCCAACCTGGGCTGTATAGTGAAATCCTACTTTAAAAACAAGCAAACAACAAAAGGATTTTCCAAACTGAACCTTCACTTTTACACATACTGCCTGCAGATACTCACCCTGACCAGAGTTTCTAGGAAGCAATCCCTGGCAGTGTAGGGAACCACAGTGGGACTAGTTCTCCAATCACTAGTTAGAACTCAGCATCTCTGAGAACTGGATAGAATGTGCAATTCCCTTTGGGACTGTGCTCTGCTCCTTGGAAAAGTCAAGCAGTTATTAGGGTCCTTGGTGCTATAATATCCAGTCTATTCCAAGAAAGACAGAGTGGCTTCCACACAGATTGTTTTTCAAACACTTACATCAAGCTTACCACAGGCATCATTTTGTGTGCTTTGAAAAGTCTCTAAGATGTATATATTGTGTGGCTCATCTTATATCATTCTTTTAAAATTTTAAATGAAAAAGCAATGGATAGAACTGCAGGATTCTCGCAAGAAGCAACACAACCGTGGTGTGAACCTGGGCAGGACAGGTATAAAATTCAGCCCTGCACCTCCTCCGTGAGGCTGCCTCCCCGGTTACCCATCTACGGAGGTCCTGAGCAATGATGTATGTGCACAGAAAGTGCTGAAAGGATAATGGGGGTGGGGAGGAAGTCCTGTGCAAGTTTTATATTTATTCAATACTTCCTTTCCTAAACAGAGTCTCACTAGGCTGTCCACGTTGGCCTTGAACTTCTCCCTCAGTCTCGTGAGTGCCGGAGTGTAGACGTGTGCCACCATGCCTAACTAGCAAGACTTCTTGCATTTATTTATTTGGTTGTTTAGTACCATTTCTTTAGTTTTGTGGTTCAAGGGATGCCACTCAGAGCCACGTACATCATCAGTGAGCCTTCTACCACTGAGTCACGTCCCTAGGCCTGAGTCTGTTTTTACTTAACAATAAGTGTGTGGACCGTATATCTGTGCTAGCACTCTCATTTACACATCCATAGCACCTTTGGTTCTCATTCATCTCTTCAGTTCCTCTGCGTCAGGGAAGAAGAGGGGGAGAGGAGGAGGAGGAGGAGGAGGAGGAGGAGGAGGAGGAGGAGGAGAAGGAGGAAAAGGAGGAAGAGAGAGAGAGAAGCCCCGTTCTCTGACTTCAGATCTGCCTTCATTAATTTGACTCTGGTATGCATTGCATCCAGAAAGCTCTGAGGCTGAAACATTCCAAATACCTAACAGACTTACAAAGCCTTATATGCCCCATGCTTCCAACCCGAGGCTGCATCACGCCAAAATCCCCACCTCCAGTTCAGGGACTCAGGCAGACCTGCAAGGAGAGTGAACTGTAGAACACCAGTTTCCTGTGGGTAGTGCGGGGTCCCATTGCCTCTTTCTTGCTGCTCTCCCAGCGCAGGATCTCACTGGCAGGGAAGGCTCAAGCTCGTCTTACAGCCCCAGGGCATTATCGGGGGTTTAGGCTTCCTGCCATTCTCACTGCTTCCTCTCCACACCCAATGGACTTCCGGCAGTGCCCAGGGACAGGACAGGTGACAGCTAAAGCTCCTTCCTGCTGCTGTCCCCTTTTCCCAGGAGCCAGCTGCAGCAAATGCCCCCATGTTGTCTGGGATGCTAGCTCTGGGATACACCAGCAGGCTCCTCAGAGAGCTCCATCTCCATTAAGCCCTGCAGCTGCCAGACTGCAGGCTGTCTCCCTCAGACTCAATGCAATAAACACTTCACGGCGACAGCCTTCACAAAGCACACCAGTGACTTCCAGGCTGGGGTTGATAACAGAAGTTCTGTCACTCAGTAGCAAGCTGGGGGCAAAAACAAAGCACAAAATGATTGATTTTTCAAATATTAAAACAATGAAAATGTGCTTTGTTTTTAAAAAAAAAAAGGTACTAAAATCCTTTTGTGGATGGGATAAAACGCCTGACAGAGTGGCTTGAAGGAGGAAGGATCCACTTTGGCTCACTGTTTGGGGGACACAGTTCAGGGCAGCAGGGAAGACATGACAGAGGGAACCTGGGACTTTGCTTGTTAATTCTTCATGGATCAAGAAGCAGAGAGAGCTCCAGCAAAAGCTGCTGTGGAGTGTTAGTTTGGGATGGCTTACATTCGTTTATGCGGTGGAGCATTTGTTTGATGATGCAAAGATGTGTTGCATTCTTTCAGGTTGCATTTGTTTAACTCTGTGAAGCTGTGTTACTGTGCCTGTCTAAAACACTTGATTGGTCTAATAAAGAACCGAACAGCCAATAGCCAGGCAGGAGAAAGGATAGGCAGGATTGGCAGGCAGGAAAATAAATAGGAGGAGAAATCTAGGAGGAAAAGATCAAGGAGCAAGAAAAAGAGAAGGAGAAGGACTCCAGGGGCCAGCCACCCAGCTACACAGCAAGCCACCGAGTAAGAAGTAGAGAAAGATATACAGAAATAGAGAAAGATAAAATCCCAGAGGCAAAAGGTAGATGGGATAATTTAAGTTAAGAGAAGCTGGTAAGAAATAAACTAAGGCTGGGCATTCATAACAAAGAATAAGCCTCTGTGTGATTTATTCAGGCCCCCCAAAGAGCAAAGATCCAAAAGAGTTAAAAAAACAAATAAACAAAAATTCTACTACAAAAGCTGGCACAGACAAACCCTCCTCTCCATCACCATTTCCAATGGACCACTTTCTCCAGTTAGGTGCCAACTCCTAAAGTCTCTACAACTTCCCCAAATAGAGCCCTTGCCTAGGACCCAGTACTCAAACACATGAAACTGCAGGGAGCACTTTATAGTCAAACACAGCACCTTTACTTTATGAAGTAAGGGTCATGCTAAAAAGCATGTATTGTGTGCTTAGCACCCTCACACACAGACTGCAGATACAGAGAATTTGCATAACTGATCCAGACACAAACGACTAGGAATCTGGCCCAAGCTGACACTGAGTTGCAGCTTCTGTGACCTAATGCTGTAAGGTCTCTACATCATACTCCAGAGATAATTGCTCATCCATGTTCATTGCTGCTCTAGTCATAATAGTCAGAAACTGGAAGCATCCAGCTCCAGCAACTAAAGAATGGATAATGAAAATGTGGTACATTTATACAATGGAATATTATTCAGCCGTTAAAAAATGAAATTATGAAATTTGCAGGTAAATGAATGGAGCAGGAAACAATCATCCTGAGTGAGGTAACCCAGAGATGAACATTGTATGTTTTCCTTATATATGGATGTTAGCTTCTATGTTCTAAATAGGTGTGTTTCATTTAAAATAACCACAGATGTTAGGGAGCTAGTAAGGGAGGGTTGGAGGTGGGGGTGGGGGAGGGGAATCTTAAGGAAAAGGAAAATAGAATACAGTGTTATAAAGGAATAAAGAGAAACTGGAATAGGAGGATTAAATAGGAGGAGGTGACAGAGCGGGGTAGAGGGGGGAATGTGGGGAGGAACAACTAACACTAAAGGACCTCTGAAAAGTCAAATGGAATCCTACTACTGTAGAAGCCTCCTAAAATATAAATGTATATAAAAGAATCTAAATGGAGTCACCACATAACGGGGGAGACAATGCCCCAAATAAACAAATCTGTGAAGGTTTTCTGTAACAAAGGGAAGCTCACAGCTTTCCTCAACAACATCACCAAGTCCTTACAAACAGAAATCACCTCCCCCTTCCCACCACTTATGCTCTAGATGTCTAGTACGCTGCCAGGTACAAAAGGTCTCTTTGTAAAGATCTAGACTTGTTCTGTACCAGTAATAATTGCTGATACTTCAAAAGCCTACTATTGATATTTCTTCCATTTTTAAAAATATTTATTTGGCTTTATCTTATGAGTATGTACATGTACCTGAGTGTATATCTGTGCACCACATGAGTGCAAGAGCCCTCAGTGGTCAGGAGAGGCATCGGATTCCCTGGAACTGTAGTTACATATGGTTATGAGTCACAATGTTGGTACAGGGCTAGCTGATGAGCCCAGAGATCCTCCTGTCTCTACCTCCCATCTTGCCATTGTTGGAATCACAAGCATGAGAAGCTGAGTTTAATCTCCAGAACCACATGCAAAAGGCAGTGGTAATCCCAGTGCTGGGGAAGTAGAGACAGGTGGATCCCTGGGCACACTGGCCAGCCAGCCTAGTCTATTTGGCAAGTTCCAAGGCAGTGAGAGACCCTACATCAAAAACCAAGGTGGAGCTATACAACTGTCTCACCTCTCCAGAGGTTCTAGTCTAGTACCATGGGGGCTCCTCAGCTATTGACCCACAGTTCATGTGTTTCCAGTAGTTTGGCTAGCTGTCTCTGTACATTTTCCCATCATGATCTCCATGTCCCTTGCTCATAGAATCCCCCCTCTCTCTCATTGATTGGACTCCTGGAGTTTGATCTGGTGCCTGGCCATGGATCTCTGCATCTGCTTCCATCAGTCACTGGATGAGGGCTCTATGATGACAGTTAGAATATTCAGCCATCTTATCACTGGAGTAGGCCAGTTCAGGCACCCTTGAGACCTTGCCTTGGAGGAAGTAGGAATGAGGGGTGGGTTGGGGGGGGGGGAAGACTGGGTGGCGGGAGGAGGGAGGAAAGGGGAATCCATGGCTGGTATGTAAAATGAATAGAAAATCCCTTAATAATAATAATAATAAACCAAGGTGGAGCTAGAGAGATGACTCAAGAGTAAAATGCTTGCACAAAAGCATAAGGACCACACTCTGGCTTCCCAGAGCCACAGAAAAGCCAAGCAGTCACACATAATTCCAGCATTCTGGAGGCAGAGACATGGAATCCCTGGGCCAGGCTAACTAGCTAGACTAGCTGAATCTGCAAACTTTGGGGTCAGTGAGAGACCCTGCCTCACTGATAAAGTAGAGAATAATTGAGGAAGACACCCAACATCAACGTTGGGCCTCTACATGCATGTGTACACATTTGCACATGAACCTGCACACATGTTTATGCCATTACACATGCAAAAATCACACACACTCATACACACACATAAATTCATAAATTTTGATGTTCCATGATATCATTATACACAAAGTCTGAAAGATCTGTAGGAAAGTAATGAATGATGTCAAAAACTCAATTAAGAGGCCATCTGCCACCACAGAATATTCCCTTTATCTTGTTGCCACTTTGAGATATGGCTTTTAATATCCCTTTCCTAATGGTTGAGTGTTTTTTTTCCTATGTGGCTAATCCTTTCCCACTTCTTGAAGTCAATACCATTACAATCTGCCTCTCAGTAGATCTTACATAATGCAATCTATCTTACATGATCCATCAACAGATCAGAGTTGTCCATTTGTTAATTATGGCCTGCATATTCCTCAACCAAGACTTGTTTTCATTGTTACTGATTGTGTGTGTGTGTGTGTGTGTGTGTGTGCGCGCGTGTGTGTGTGTTTTGCAGGAATGTGTGTACATGAACCCACGTGTGTGCATGTGGAGGCCAGAGACCCATTAACTTCGGCTGTCATTCTTCAGGCAATGAGCACCCTGATTTTTGAGACAGGGTATCTCAGTGGGGCCTGGAGCTCACCACTTAGTCCAGGCTGGCTGTCCAGAGAACTCCAGGAATCCACCTACATCTATCTTCCCAATGGTGGGAGGACAAACATGTGCCACTGTGCTTGTTTTTTAACCAGAATACTGGGGATCAAACTCAGGTCTTCATGACTGTGCATCATAAATGATCTGGTTCCTCTCATGGCAGGCCTTCCAATATTATGTTGTAACCTCCGGAGCTGAATTTAAATCTGAAACCCAGCAACATTCCAGGGAAAGCCATGAGTGGCAAGTCTTTTGTTTGGGGATGTGTGTAAGGTGAAAGGGTAAACCAAACATAGACATTCTTCTTCTTGCAAGTGACTCAACCTGGCTGCTTTTCCCTCCAGAAGTAAGCTCTTATCAGTGGGTGAAAGCCAGACCCTCACAGCCTATTAAGTAGCTCAACTAGGATCTACCAGATCCTCAGCAGTTCTTTTATCTCTAAACATCCTTCTTTCTTTTCCCTCTTGGCTCCATCTACACACACACACACACACACACACACACACACACACACACACATACCACACATACACACACACACACCATCTTCACCATCACCACCACTACTATTTTATCAGAAGTCCTTGTTAACATTGAAGCTAACTAGCAGCCTAGATCCTTCAAGCTATTAATTTTGGGGATACCTTTCAGAAAGCTTTGTCTTCTGGTTATGAACATTTTTACTCAGAAGATTCTGGATGAAGTAAGCAAAATGTTAGGTTTCAGAGTCAAGGAAGCTGGGCTTAAACATTACACCTGTTGTATGGGGAACTGGGGTGAGTCACCTATTTTTTTCTGAGCTTCAGTTTCCTCCTGTACAAAATACGACTAACAAGACTGGCCTTCAGGAGGGACAGCATGACCCCTCAAGGAGAGAAGGTGTTGTCAGTTTCAGGGCCCTACAGAAATAAAGCCCTTAGTATACGACAGCTTTTGTTACTCTTAAGCTGTTGTAACCCCATTGTTTTACAATGACTCTTTTTAAAGCAAACCCAGAAATGGTTACTCCTAAAACATTTGTGTCACTATCATATCCAGGGGCATAGCTTGTGAGACCAGCTCAAAGGTCTCACATAGCTCATAGGGTTCACAGCTGGGTAAGACTATTGACAACTTTTCTCCCTACACTACAAGTATGTGTAGAACTTTCCAGCTCTATGAAAGCCAGCCAGTGGGAATGAAGGTACCACATCTGTACCAGCTTGATTTCTCCATGTCCTAAGACTCAAGAGTGTGCTGTCTTCAGCAATAGGCATTATTGTCAACGAGGTCTTTGGAACCTCACTGACTGTGGCAGTTTGGATGTAATTGGCCCCCATAAGCTTACAGTAAGATGCACTATTGGGAGGTGTGTCCTTGTTAGAAGTGTGTTGCAGCTAAATGTTTTCCTGTGTCCTGCCTGGTCTGCAGCTGCTCAGACCCAAGTAAACACACAGAGGCTTATATTAATTAAAACTGCTCAGTCATTAGCTCAGACTAACTACTGACCATATTTTACACTTAAACTCAGCCCATTTCTGTTGATCTATATGCTGCCAAGTATTCCATGGCTTTACCTGTGTGCCTTACATGCTGCTCCCTGGAAGGCTGGTATCTCCTGACTCAGCCTTCCTCTTCCCAGAATTCTCTTTATCTGCTTATCCCATCTATACTTCCTGCCTGGCTACTGGCCAGTCAGCATTTTATTTATCAACCAATCAAAACAACCCATTCATAGCATACAGAGTGATATCACCCATCAGTGTATCACTGTGGGGTCAGGTTTTGAGGTTTCCTATCCTTAAGCTTCACTCAGAGTCACAGTTGATTTCCTGTTTCCTGCAAGATGTAGGGCTCTCAGCTTACTTCTTCAGCACCATGGCTGCCTGCAAGCCACCATCCCTGCCATGATGATAATGGGCTGAACCTCTGAAACTGTAGGTGAGTCACCACAATTAAATGTTTTCCTTTATAAAAATTTCTATAGTCATGGTATCTCTTCATAGCAATAAAATCCCCAACTAAGACAGAAGCTGGTACCAGGGACTGGGGTATTGCTGTGATAGGCCTGACCATGATTTTGTTTGAAGGACTATAGACCTTGGTACTGTGGATTAGAAAAGCAATTGAATACATTAAGTGCTGTTTAATGGGCCATACTAGTAGGAGCATGTAAGACAGTGATGCTGAATGTGATTTGACAAACTGTGGGGAACTGACTCAAGAGGTTTCAGAGGAGAAGAATATTAGTATGTTGACTAGAGATCATTCTTGTGACATTTTGATGAAGAATGTGGCTGCTTTTTGCCCTTGTCTGAAAGAGCCTGCCTGAGACTAAAGTGAAGAGTTTTGAATTAATTTCGTTGGCAGAGGAAATATTTAAACAGCCTAGTATAGACTCTGTTGTGTGGCTATTAGTGGTAACTCTAATGAAGATTTATAATGAAAAGGAGCAAGCTGAGCAGGGTAAAATACAAAATGTAAATTTTGAGGAGAAAAAGAGCACCAGGAAATAGAATGGAGCCAAGTCCCGTGTTTAAAGAGATAAATGGATTAAGAAATGGAATAAAAGGAGTGATGACCTCAGGGCAAGATCCTACCCAGCTAAGTTTCCAACCTGTAGAAAGAAACTAAAGAAAAGTTTAGAGCCAGATGTGGTGGTACTGGCCTTTAATCCCAGCACTGGGAAGGCAGAGGCTGGTGGATATCTGAGTTCAAGGCCAGCCTGGTCTACAGAGCAAGTTTCAGGACAGCCAAGCTTAGGCAGTGAAAGACAGAAAGCTGGTGAAGATGTAATTGAATGAGGGGACTATATTCAAGCCCCAGTAAGCATCAGAACTTGTCAGCTTCAGCCACATGGTTCTGGAGCTAAGGATAGAAGAAAGGGGCTATAAAATTTGCCCCCAAGACTAAGGAAAGCCACTGAGGCCAGGCAAGTGTCTGGGGTGTCCCTGAATGGAGGCCTTGTAGAGAGGCCATTTTGTAAGGCTGGGAAGTTGAAGTCTATATTGCCTTGGAGAGCCCAAGCTGTTAGAGATGCCAGAGTTGTGAGATACCTGCTGAGGAGAGCTATTAACAGGGAATGAAATCAGCCAAAGAGAAAGAAGTCAACAAAGCTGAACAGAGTTGGAGGTCTGAAGAGCATTTTAACATCAGACATGGAGATGCAGAGTTTAGAGTTTGCCCAGCTAAATTTTGGTCTTGCTTTGTCCTATCTAAAGATTCAAAGGTAGTATCCACATATGAAAGAAAACATGCAATGTTTATCTTTCTGGGTCTGGGTAACCTCACTCAGAATGATTATTCCCAGTTCCATCTATTTACCTGCAAATTTCATAATTTTATTTTTCTTAACAGCTGAATATTCCATTGTGTAAGCATAGCACATTTTCATTATCCATTCATTAGCTGATGCACATCTAAGCTGTTTCCATTTTCTGGCTTTTATGAATAGAGTAGCAGTGAACATGGATGAGCAGACATCTTTCTAGTAAGATATAGTCCTTTGGGTTTTGCCCAGCAACAGTGTAACTGGGACAGATTTGTTTGTTTGTTTGTTTTGTTTCACTTGTATGTGTTTGTACCTGTCTGAGTTTATGTGCACCACCTGTGTGCAGGTACCCAAGAAGGCCAGAATAAGGCATTGGAATCCCTGAAACTTGAGTTACAGGCAGTTGTGAGCTGCCATGTAGCTACTGTGAACCAAAGCCAGGTTATTTACAGAAGCAGCAAACACACTTACCTGCTAAACCATCTTCCCAATCCTGCTGGAAAATGGTATTAAATTGCCTCCTAAGTACTTATCTTTAACCCTCCACAGACTAGGGCAAGTTTCAACTCCTATCACTGAAGCTTGTTCTTGAAGTAGATGACAAATAATACAGAAACTCGAAAGTGATTGATATGCACTAAGAGACTGTATGGTGCTCAGCTCTAAATGGGACAGCCATAGCACACATCCCACCTCCGAGACTCAGGAATTGTTGCTGAAGAGGAGGCAAAAGATTGTCAAAGCCAGAGGTTGTAGAGGACTGCTGTGAAACAGACTCTTCCAGACACAACATGGCCACTACATGTGTGAAGTCCCAGCATCTGTGCTGCGTGCACAAGACCTGTACAAGATCAAGCCAGTCAAATTGCTAGAACAAATAGGGGAGAGGCTCGTGAAGTCCCACCACTGGCTAAGGAGTATTGGCAGTTAATGGCCTTTGGGAGGGAGAGAGAGTGTCAGTTTTCTTCAGGAATGTGACTTCTGCAAGGCTGCCCATGCTGCAGTGGGTGGTCCTGCACCCATGCACATACCTGTAGCACTAAATATATTCAGTGGATTTAAAAAAGAGTACATTCAGTTGGGAGAGAAAAGTGTGGGTGTGTGGGGGGGTCAGGATGGGAGGACTTGGAGGGGAGGGAGTGTGGATTTGATCAAAACACATTATACACATAGATGAAACTCTCAAACAATACATTTTAAAAATCTTTAAATGGACATTGTTTTCTCAGCGAGTACTCAGCATCCTCGGGGGATACTCTGATTAAAATATGAGGCTTTAGGGACAGAGGGGACAGCTCAGCCAGTGAAGTACTTGCAATTACAACCGTGAAGACCTGAATCTGACCCTCAGAACCCACGTGCAAAAAGCCAGGTGTGGTGGCGCTGGCTTGAGATCCCAGGGCTGGTGACGGTGATGTGGGGACAGCAGGATCTCTGGAGCTCACCGACCAGCCAGCCTCGCCCACTTGGCAAGTTCCAGGCCAGTGGCAAACCCTGTCTCAGAGCACAACAAAACCGACAAGTGGACAGCACTTGAGGAAGGACGTTCAAGGTTATCCTTTGTTCTTCGGATCTTCACATGCTTGTGCACACACATGAAATGCACAAACTCGAACATGTGAACATGTACACATGTGTTATTAAAATATGAGGCTTCAAGGTCAGGCGGTCCTGAATTTAAACCCTGCCTCTGCCGTTAGGACCTGGGTGACACGGGCTCTGTGTGATAATTTCTTTACTCACACTGTGCAACCAGACTAACTCAAGGGCTACTGGAGGCAAATGGCAATTTGTTTAGTACCAACTGTGGTGATAAATTGTATACCCTAATAAACTTGCCGGAGGATCAGAAGACAGAGCCAGCCGCTAGATTGGACATAGAGGTCAGGCAGTGTTGGCACACACCTTTAATCCTATCGCTCAGAAGGCTCTGGATCTCTATGAGCTCAAGGCCACACTGGGCTACAGGAGATTGAGCCAGTATAGGAGAGAAACAGAGCCAGGCAGCGGTGGCACACACCTTTAATCCCAGCACTTGAGATCTCATGCCTTTGCTTGGGAAGCACACACGCCTTTAATCCCAGGAAGTAATATGGCAGGGCAGAGAAGGGTATATAAGGTGTGAGGAAACAGGAACTCACTCTCTTTAGGTGGGGATCTCATAGAAGTAAGAACTAGTGGCTGGCTGTTCTGCTTATCTTTCAGCTTTCACCCTGATATTTGGCTCTGGGTGTTTTTTTATTAAAAGACCATTTAAGATTCGAACAACAACCAGCCACATAGTAAAGATTCAATAAAGAGTCGTACTGATGATGAAGATGAGGAGGAAGAGGAGGAGGAGGAACAGGGAATTTGCTGAGAGGGGGTAAGATGATAAGAAAATACCCTTGCTGGTGTTTTTATAAAACAAAGAAATTTTATTTTTTGTTATTCCTGGCATATTTACTACAGACAAGGACTTGGAGTCTGGCACAATATTTATGTTGCCTTTTATTCATGTACTTTATGACTAATTGATAAGTGTTCAATAAATTTTACTGAATGAAATAGTTAGTAAACAGATTATTTGATAGTAGAAAAAGAAATGACTTCATGTGCCCACAACTCTGGCTTTAGAATCAGCCAAATGTGTTTTTATATCTGGAATCACCCATTTGCTATGTGACTGGGTTGCTAACTTGCCTTCTCTCTGTAAAGTTGGAATGAAGACAGACTCTTCCCCAGCAACAGGAGACTTGAGCGATGAAATGTGTATAAAGAACTTAGCGCTGTACCAGAATTAGACTTAGTGTTCAATAAAAGTTGGTTACTCGGCACAGAAAGCCACTATTTGACATGAACTAACAGGAAAAGGTGGCTAGTAGGACTCAGTTCACTGGCACCAATGCCAAGTTCTCCTAAACTGTCGACATGCTCTCCCAGCTAGGAAGCTCACAAATGTTCAGAAAGCCTAGCCATTTTCTACTCACCATCAAGACTGGAAATAAATGTAAGGATCAATTACCTTCCTGATGTGCCTGTATCCCTGCTCAGTCATTGTGTCTGGCTTCACCATTACAATAAAGCATGCAAATAGGAGGTCTGTTGATTCTTATCAGTCTGCTAAGGCCAGACCTTTTCAATTTGGCTTCATTTGCATCCATTTAGATAATGGTGGTGGTACCAACAGATCTTCTCTGTTCCCCTCTGCCTTTTGTTCAAGAATCCGGCCTGGAGGTGCTTTTCAGAGACCACACTGATAGATTAATTCTATCATTACTGCTACCCAGGAGTCCCTGGGGCAGCCAGAGCGCATATTAACTTTTGTCAGTGATGCTGCACAAACACCAGATTGGGAAATGGTGAATAACTCACTCTGGCTGCAAACATACGGAAAATTTATGAGGCTAGAAAGGAAAAGCTACACCGAGCAGGCTATGATGTAGCTTCCAATTTCAGACAACAAGCTATCCACAAATTAAGGTCACTCCCTCGGGTTGGAGCCATGATTCAACAGGAAGAGAGAAGAGTCTACCTTGCGTGTCACCACCCACACCCCCTTGTCATCTGTTAATTCCACACTGGACATGAGACTGAATAAGGTAGGCTCCAGACTTGCAAGGCATTGCAAGCTACTTAAGCCAAAGTCCTTTTGAGATCCGCTATTTGTTTTTTTTTCCCCCTCTTCTGTTTTTGTTATAATCATGTGACAGAAAATAATAAGCTTTAGCTTTTTGAGGTGACTGAATTATACCGGAAACTTGTAACCTGTATCACCAATTCCCCTGGGAAAATGGATGGATGCTACCCACAGAAATGTGCGCTCAAACGTGTACACATAGATTCTACAGGAGCTACATGTCTATTTGTTGGGACATTCATTGGAATCCTGCTTATTTTTAGTGTCATGTCAAGGGAAACTTAAATTGACTTCTAAGACTGTGTCTCTGTCTGCCATTCATTCATCCACATTTATAGGACTACTGTGTTCAAGCACTATGCTAGGTCTTGGGACTACAAAAGTACATACAGCAATTGCCTCAACTTAGGCTATGTTTGTATTTGGATGTTTAAAGATCTTGTTTCATTTTAGTGGTTGGTGACTGCCTATAGACACATTAAAATATACTGAAGATATGGGAGAGAAAGCATCACTACATCTGGCTCAGGGAGTCAGGGATCTTGTGACAGAGGAAGTGACATTTGAGCATTGTGTTCGAGATGTGCATACCGTGTCCATGTTTATCAGAGCACTGTTGACAGCGGCCAAGTCATGGAATCAGCCTAGATGTCCATCAACAGATGAATGGATAAAGAATATGTGGCAAATATGACAAATAGAATTTCATTCAGCCATAAAGAAGAATGAAACTATATTGCTTACAAGAAAATAAATGAAGCTTGGATCCTCACACTAATTAGAATAAGCCAGACTCAGAAAAAGATTTCCTTACTTGTGGGTTCTAGATTACATACAGACACAATAAAATCACACATACATGCCATGAAAGAAGGGAGGCGAGGGAAGAGGTGATAGAAGGGGCAAAGGAGGGATGAGAAGAGGGGGCGGGTATGCCATCATGGTCAAAGTGCATGAGAAACTTGAAAGAAACCATCTTTTTGAAATCTAGCACTATGTACAAGGATGTATGCCAATACAAAATAGTAAGTAAAAAGATCTTTAAATCCACCAGGGTGCAGGGGGTGTGACAGAATTCCCAGCAAAGAGGATAACAGGCACAAAGGCTAGGTTTGGGAGCGTGATGGGTTCTAGAATCCTTCTGGGTTATTGCAATCTTCAGATGCTAAAGTCTATTCTACAACATGTCTTCATGTCTGCATATAACCTACACACACCCTCCTGCAGGCTTTAACTCATCCCCGAGTTATTTGTTCTACCTTGTACAATGTAAATGTCATATAAATACTTGCTTTGCTGTATTATTGGGGAATTATGACAAGAAACATGTCTGTGCATATTGAGTCCTGATATAAGCTTGTCAACAATAATATTTATGAGGTATGGGATATAGCTCCATTGGCAGAATGCTGACTAGCATGTACAAGCCCCTGGGTTCAATCATCAGGACTTCATCAACTGGGCACCATGGCACATATCTGTAAATCTAACTCTGAAGGGGTAGGGGCAGGAGGATCAGAGATTCAAAGCCAACCTTGGCTATGCAGTGAGTTCAAGGCTAGCCTGGACTCTATATGACCCTGTTTCTCAAACAATAACAATTACTAAAATGATCTTTAAAAATACTATCTATGATTCAAGGCCAGTGGAACTCACAGTGCAGAACCCAAAGACACAGAAGGCTGCCTGGAGCAAGGGAGAAAATCTGTTGTGGGGGGATGAAAATCAGAAGACTCTGAGAGTTTCTAAGTCTTGTTTCCATGAAATCTGGACTTTTTCTTGTAACAGGAAGCTGCCAGGGGACTTGAAGCATGGAAAAGCAACATATTCAGATTTCTGTTATACAATGGCAGTGTTAAAATTCTGTGTAGGAAAAACAAGTGTGAGTCCTCCTAATATCAATGAAACTGCCACCATGCTTCATGTTCTATTGCTTCTCTCTCTCTCTCTCTCTCTCTCTCTCTCTCTCTCTCTCTCTCTCTCTCTGTCTCTCTGTCTCTGTCTCTCTCTCTCTCACACACACACAGGAACACACACACACACACACACACACACAGGAACACACAGAGACATAGACAAACACACACACATACACATAGTTAAATGAGTTTTCAGACAGCTTAGAAAGCCCAGTGGAAAGGAAGGGTATTTTTAGAGTAAAGCACGTCTGGTCCCCTGTGGGGATGGACATGCAATATTAACAGAAGATGACGTAAGATTCACAAATTTAACCAAGAAAAGTAGCTGCTCGCTTGAATTCATTGTCAATAGTACTTAACACTAACCGGTAGTTCTTCATCTATCCAGGAAATATGTAAATTAATTTATTATAATAACAATAGAACCATACCTTAAAGCAGTGGTTCTCAACCTTCCTAATGCTGTGACCCCTTAATACAGTTCCTCATGTTGTGATGACCCCCAACCATAAAATTATCTTTGTTGCTACTTTATAACTACAATTTTGCTACTGTTATAAATCATAATGTAAATATCTGATATGCAGGATGTATTTTCATTGTTACAAATTGATCCCAAAGGGTAGTGACTCACAGGTTGAGAACCACGGCCTTAAGGTACCAGTGATGATGGTGGACAAGGCAGCTGGAAGGAGATGCTGCCTAAAATAACTGGGTACAGACTGGCATGGTGGCTAGCTCCTGTAATTCCAGCATTTGGAAGGCTGAGGCAAGAGGCCTGCCTCGAGTTCAAAGTCAGCCTAAACGACACAGTAAATTCTAGGCTGCCTTGAGACAGAGCGATACCCTGTCTCAAAAAAGTATTCATAACCAAAATTACTTCTGGAAAAAATTTAAATTTATTCCCAAAGTACAGTATGTATTCAGTCTGTTTATACATGTTTTTCTTGAGTCAGAGTCTCACTGTGTGGCCTTGATTGGCCTCCCACAGCAGTGGAGATTGTGCTGGGATTAAGGTATATACTTACCACTATTCCTGCATCATCTTTTATAAATGCCATCTATATCCTACAAGGTTTCTAAAATGGTACAAAAATGCAAATTTGTGCTAATTTCACTCTACTAATATATTTTAAATTTGCATAGATTAAATAAATATATGATGTGACCATCACTGTAAACATTCTTTTTTTACATGCAGTAATTCAATAATAAGTGTATTTTAAGAACTGAAAATAGAAGAGCTTCGAGGCCGCTCCCACTGTGATCTAATTTATTGAATCCTAATACACTGTCTTAAGCAGGAAAATAACTAGCTTTACCAGAAGTGAGGCAATTCCGAGAGCCTCACATTACTAAAACCCACAGCCTGTCTCACAGCTCGGACGGTAATGAGTGCTTGGAACAATCTCCTGAACTGTTACTTGTCATTACAGGGATGGCAGGTCTTTACATCCCCACAAATATTTCAGGAAATCAATTGGAGAGGTGTTATGTCTGAACAACATTTGTTACATTTCTGCAGACATCAGATGGAAATTGTTAATGACCAAAAAACTTGACTGAGGAACTTTCATGGAAGGCAAGAGGCCATGGAGGGTGTCTGGGAAACCAGGCACAGTTAATGACAGGGTCCTGGATAACACTAGATCCACATGAATATTTGCATAAACTGTCCTTGTGGGTCACAGAAAGGTCACTCTCTGAGGCCATTCCTGTAGGCCTTCCAGCTGCTGGGGTGACAGGTGGCTGAGGTCTGCCCACTGCTAGAGGGGCTGGGAGATCTTCCCTGGTCAGGGGAAGTCTTCACCACCAGGTACATTGTTCTGGCAAGTTGTCATGTGCTGCTCAAGGTTATAGAGAAGCTGGCTTTGGAAGCAGTGTAGCCACCAGTTTTAGACCCAAGATTATTTGTCTCAAACTAGACTCTAAGGTCTCTTATCTAGTGATGGGCTGGCCTGCATAACTCTGGCAAAAAAGGATGTGAATGGCAAAATAGCCCAAGAGTGAAAACATTGTGTCCCTGAGAACTGAGAGAAGACAAGCCATTTCCAAGAGAGTACCCCATGGTATAAAAATGTCTGCAGTGGGAAAGTTCAGCCATAGAGCTCACCAGTGGCAAGAAAGCTCAGTAGGAACCCAGTCTCAGCTTCCCAAGTAGATTTCTGCTGGTTATTTATAGTGGTACCTTTGTTTGCTCTGTCAATCAGGCTACTCCAGTAATTTTTGCTGGATAGTGTATACTCCTATTTTGATGATTTGTTATCTATTTGTGGCTTCATCATTGCTATTTGGGGGCCCATCACCCTATCTTATGAATGCCTAGCCTTAGCTTAACTTGGTTCTACCCAGCTCTTCTTAAATTACGCCATCTTTTGCCTATGAGCCTTTATCTTTCTCTATTTCTGTGTATCATTTCTTTCCTTCTTATTCCGTGTCTGACTGTGTGGCTGGGTGGTTGACCCCTTCTTTTCTCACTCCTCGATCTTCTCCTCCCAGATTTCTCTTCCTGCCTGCCAGCTATTGGCTGGTCAGCTCTTTATTAGACCAATCAGGTGTGCTAGACAGGAAAGTAACAGCTTCAGAGAGTTAACAAATGCAACATAAAGAATGCAACACATCTTTAGATCATTAAACAAATGCTCCACAGCACAAACACATGTAATTAACACACCTTGAGCTAATATTCCACAACTCATCTCTCTCTAGACTCTGTAATAACCTCACTCATTCAAAACAGAAAGCACAGTTATTGTAAGTGGTTCTCCAGACTGCACAGAACACGGAGCCTGTCTATGAAAACGCCACTCCTAGGGGGCTGACTTCAAGAACTTGTTCTTATGTAACCAGGCTTAGCAGGGATGAGAAGCTGATTAGGAAAGACAATGAGAAGTGCTGTTACCTCCTGATGTTTAGTCTCTGCGTCCATAAATGGGGCAACAGGTCATGACAGGAAGAGGCCTGTCACTCTAGAGAGAATGATATATTTTTTAAAAAATGGTCTCACCAACTTGTCCTCAAATCTTCCTTCTCTGCTTCCTTTTTTCCTCTCCTTCTTCCCCATTTCCTTCCTCTCTCTCTTTTACTCCCCTTTCTCCTCCTCTTCCTCCTTTCCCCACTTCTCCCTTTTCTCTTGCTCTTCTTCCTCCAGGCACATCTTTTCCCCACATACACTCATCCTCCCTATATGGCCAAACATTAGAAACTTAGATACATTCACACCTGGATTCTGGTCCCAGCTGGATCTTGGACAAGTTATTCATATATCACTTCACTCAGCTCTAATGTGGGGGAAACAATCACCTCTACCCGCTAGGGTTGTTCTGGGAAATGAACAGGAAATATCTCTGTCTGTCTGTTTGTCTGTCTGTCTGTCTGTCTGCCTGTCTGTCTATCTACATACCTACCCATCCATCCATCCATCCATCCATCCATCCATCCATCCATCCATCCATCTATCTATCTATCTATCTATCTATCTATCTATCTATCTATCTATCTATCTATCACTCAGTGCATTTGTCTGGCATGAGGTAAACAATAAGTATTATTTATTATTCCTATTTTGTTTTGCAGTTATATGTTGCCTTATAGTTGCAGTTTTTTTTTTTTTTTTTTTTTGTTTGTTTTTCGAGACAGGGTTTCTCTGTGTAGCTTTGCGCCTTTCCTGGAACTCGCTTTGGAGACCAGGCTGGCCTCGAACTCACAGAGATCCGCCTGGCTCTGCCTCCCGAGTGCTGGGATTAAAGGTGTGCGCCACCACCGCCCGGCTTATAGTTGCAGTTTTTAATTTCTATTATATGCTGTGATCATTTGCTCATATCAGGAATACATTTCTAAAGTAAAATTGAATGATGGGACAGAATTCCATTGTATAGATAATATAGTTACCAATATGATTTTAGTATCTACTTCATCTTATTTAATTTTCTTAGTAAACATGAAGAAATATTACTCAAGTTGCTATATGCTTAGTCTAAACTTAGGATTTTTTTCCCCTTTTGCTTTAATTAGATAAAGAAGCAAGTTATTTTTTGCTAAGGGGAAGGGGCAGAAGAGATCAGCATGGATTCCCTACAAAATGCACATTTACAGCTCCTTAAGACATTTTAATACATGTGTGTTTGCTGTTGCTGCAACAAAGCGTCACAGACAGCATAGTTTATAAATAGTAGAGATTTATTTTGGCTCCCCTGTTCTGGAGGTGGGGAAATCTAAGAACTCAACATGGATGAAGTCCTCTGTGCTATAAAGGGAAGTACGTGAGAACCGCACACTTGATAACAACTCCACTCCTGTGATAAGGGAACCCTTCCCACGGTAATAACACTAATCCATCCAGGACCCCATTTCTTCTTATTTGGCTGCAAGTCTCGACACTATTGCATTCGTCCATTTTGAACACAGTAAACATCCGGGAACAGTCACGTGCCCAATAATCTCTGAACTGTCAAACAAAACTTACTGAGTTATTTCATCACCGAAATGGCACTTCACAGAGCTTCCTGCTTCCAGTGGGAGTTGCCACAGCTCTGTCATTTCAAAGAGAATTTCAGCAGTGTGATTAGGAACACACGGCTCATCTGTGCTTTGTGAAACTAAGCCGCTTAGTCTGGTTGAGCACATCAGGAACAGCTTGCACCGTGAGAATTCAGTGTGTACCGGCCTGTGTCTCCAGCATTTTATGTACGTTAGCTTATTGTCCTCTCTGAAGAACTCTTGACGTAAGTATGATACTTGTCTTTAACAGATGAGGAAATGGAGTGTCTTTCCTCATTGTAAAACAGGGATGCTACAACTTCCCTGGAGCATCAGGTGAGCATCAGGGACAGATGGAAGTGACACTAATAATATGAATGGGATAAAATGTAGACTAGAATTAATATTTCATGACACGCATAAAGTAATGCCTATGATCTTTATGACCAAGCAAAATACTCACAAAGTTCAGCCTACGCCACAGCCTCACCTTGTAGGCCCTGGAGTTTTCTGATGCCAACACAGCCAAATTCTGTAGCTTTCTCTCCTCAAATGAGGATATCTCTTTCCGGGCAAAAGACCCCTCTTTATCTAAGCAAGTAATTAAGAGGAGTGTGAATTTTACAGAGAGAACACCTTTTTTTTCTGAATAAAAACAAATTTTTAATTATCAAAATGCCACATAATCTTTCTAGCCCCCTCCTGAAATGGTGAGTCAAAAGAATGAAAACGGAGACCACCCCACCGGCACTCACAGAAGGGCAGTGACGGACACGTCACTAGTTAGCTTTCCTGTCATTTAGTCAAACACAGTGGGCTTGCTTGGCAGCCTCTTGTTCTATATTGTGTTTTTCACTTAGCAATGATTGCTTCATCAATATTCATCTTAACTAATAATTAGCTAACAAACATCGAAATGAACATACCATGATATTTCATATGTGCACAGGTCAGCTAACCATCATTATCTAATCAATCCTCTATTGATGGGCATCATACTGTTTTCCTTTGCTGTAGTACAAAATTTGGTGAGCTCCTTTGATGATTCACCTGAATACCCCTTAGGGGAAACTCACGCATGTGGAATTGCTAAATGAAAGAATATACATGCCTCACAGCTTGATTCCTAATTAGGTTCTTAGTGTCTACTTAACAGATTGCTCTACCCTGAGGGTAGGGGCCTTCTAGTTCCTTCCTGGTTTCTGGTGGACCAGGAAGAGCTGAAAGTGTATACTGTGTGGATATAATTTTCCTAAGTAAACAAGGGCAGGGAACACAGGCCCTTCTCCTCCAGGACTTATCCCCTCCCCTCCTTTTCATCCTCCATTCTCCCATTTTGGTGTCTCCTAGGGGAAGAGGGGTCAGGAGGATTACAGCCAATTGATAGCCAGACTGAAACACTGGTTCAGCACCTGTGGACATTGAACCCTAGATCTCAGGTAACACAACTGAGGGATCCTGGTGCGATAGGAAAAGCAAGGTCTCCTTAAGGTTGATGGCTGGTGATATTTACAAAAAAAACGAATCCTTCCCCTTGTTGCTCTTGTATGAGTTTCTGAGGCTGTTGCTCTGCAGTGATCTTTATCTGTGGAACAAAGCAGTTAGCTGTTCTCAGACTGCAGCATCCTTCATAGAAAGGCACGCTCCATGGGGCTCCTACCAAATCTGGGATTTCAGATTGTGATGGCAGCCCCACTCAGCAGGGGCTCTCTAAGGACAGGGAGACCTCAGTCACCCTGAACTCCAGGAGAACACAGGTAAGGGAGGGGGGTCGCTGTACCATGGCTCAGGCAAAGCTGACCACTTGAGCAGAGGGGGTACCCCGGAAACAACTGGCCACAAAAGTGAGTGTCCTCTCTGAGAGGGATGAAGGAGGCTTACCCTTCCAGGCTGGGTACTGTGTCCTTTAGTGAAATCACATGTCATCAGGGGTCCCTTTGACTTCGGATTCCCAAACATCCCTTTCTGCATCTCAGTCAATAAATTACTCAGGACTTCCAAACAGATCTTCACTTCCAGAGTGTAGTGCTTGGTGTTTTGTGGAAGAGAGTGTCGGGTTGGCCTTTTTGAAGATACCAACCTGTGTGCTGTTCATGACAAGCCTGTAACCCTTGTGCCAAAAGATTCAGCTAGCCTGATGCATGGAACATGCACTCAGAACATGTGGAACAATCCATTATTATTAAAAAGTATTTCATTTAAAAAAAATGTCCCCTTTCTTCCCATTATTGGTAGTTTCCTCTCATCCATGGGACCAAATGGTTTATGATCACTAGGTAGAAATCAGTAGTTCCTCCACTTTCAACTGTCGGTGAGTTTTTAATGTGCATATGGGGGTGTGGCACATTAATATAAGCCAAAATATTTTAGTAAGCAAGTTTCAGTAGCTCAATTTTATAAATAAACACATGGGACTGGGATTGCCCAGTGGGTAGACAGTTTGCTGCACAAGTGTGAGGACGTACCTGAGTTTGGATCCTCAGAACCCACGTACAGCTGGATACAGCAGAGTAGGTGCGTGAGCCCAGCATTACTACAGCAAGATGGGAGGCAGAGATGGGATAATCCCTGAAGCTGAGGGCCAGTGGACGTGGTGTATGCAGCAGTGATCAACAAAAAACCCTGTCTAAAACAAGGTAGAAAGCAAAGACCAACATTTGAGGTTGTCCTATGACTTCAACATCTGCACAGTGGCTGTGACTTTTGCATGTGTCTACATGCACACAACACACACACACACACACACACACACACACACACACACACACACACACACTTAAAAATAATAATAAACTCATTAAACTTTTCTAGGCAATGTCAGCATTTCAATTTTTGAACCGTATTTATTTGTTTATTTGTTCATTGGCAGGATCTTGAAAACTCTATGTAGCTCTGGTTGGCCTTGAACTTGAGGCAATCCTCTCTCCTCAGACATTCATGTTCCAGGACCCAGGCATGAGCCACCATGACCATGTTAACTTTCTTATTGACAGTGAGAAAATAGCATTTGATGCATTTTTATGGGACAGCAGAGTCCATCCATTGATTGTACTTTTTTCCACAGAGCTGCTCCACATACCAGCATGCTTTTAATGTTTTTATGCTGTTCCTGTAATTTGCTAATGAGATATTAAAGTATATTTTTCTTCATGAATATGGATAAACATCATTGGTCTGTAACAAGCAAAGAAGCAGCACCATGACCTGTGATCTTAGTAATATCTTAAATTTTTGACTTAATTTTCAGCTTCTGAGCCCTGGGGTGCACACAACACCCAAATGTAAATACTAGGGATGTGGGCAAGGAATATTTCCTATGTGACACACCCTGTCTCATTGCATTTCAATTTGGGGTTGCATTTTAGTCACACCTGCCTTTTGGTGTTCTGACGTGGCTGTAGAATATCAATGGCATTTAAAATGACACAAATACTGAGAAACAGGAAAAATAATCTTCAAATCATGGGTTTTTTTTAAGTGATTGATTTAGTGATGTGGCAAGTAAAACAGTCGTAAATTTTGAGGCTGAGAAGTAGCAATAATATTTTATTACCAACACAAACACAACATGCTGGCTGTTTACTTATTTTCATTCTGGCCAAGTCCTTAGTGGTTTCTGTGATTCTCCCAAGATGCTCCATCAGGATAAATAATAGAGCAGGCTTCTAGAAAGCTGCAAATGGTGATCTCAGGATGAAAAGAACAGGGGCAGAGAAACTGAAGTTGTAGAACATGGGGAAGCAACAGGCATCTCTTGCAATTTCACCAGAAAAACTTGTTTTTCATCTCACTCCAGGTTCCCAGCACGTCTGTGTTCATAGGCTGCCACAGGAAGGGTTTACAGAGAGGGATGCAAACACCCTTCCCCCTGCTTCTTCCAGGTGATATTTCAAAGGCAGCTAATGGCACTTTGCATCTGTAGAGCACTTTACAGTTTCAAGCACACTCGCTTATCTCATTTGGGTCTCACATAAGGAAGGAGCACTTTGGCAGTTCTTAATAGCTCAGTTTTATCAGAGAAGAAATATTAGACCCTGCTACACTCATAACTTCTTACAGAAGAAACACAACTTAGATAATATAAACATAACTCGGCACACAGCAGGCTCAATTGGAAAGTGGTGGAAAACACATGTCCTAGGTTTCAATTGCTATGCTAAAACATCAGGACCAAAAGCAACTTGGAGAAAAAGTGATTCCTTTCACCTTACAACTCACAGGTCATACTCCATCACTGGGAGAAGTCAAGGCAAGAACTCCAGGCAGTAACCCAGAGACAGGACTGAAGCAGAGACGGTGGAGGAACTGCAGGAACACTGCTTATTGGCTTGCTCTCCATGGCTTGCTCACTTTGCCTTCCGACACACTCCAGGACCATTTGTCCAAGGGTGGCACCACCCACAGTGGGCTGGATCCTCTCACATCCATCATTAATGAAGAAAACTCCCCATAGGCTTGCCTATAGGCAATCCGATGGAGGTATTTCCTTGATGGAGGTTCCTCTTCCCTGATAACTCTAGCTTGTGTGAAGTTGACAAGAAAACAAACTAGAATACCTACAAGAGCAACTAGAACACTGCTGTTATCATTATTACCATCCCCCATGACCTTAACAAGACTAAAGCCAGTGAATGGCTCCCAAACATTCCTAACCTTTGTGCATGCAGGCTTTTAATGACAGCAGTGTTCGGTGTCTCAGAAACCTGCTCAAGATCAACAGATTTACTCCATTAGTATCTGCTTTGTAAGTAGGTCCATGTTCTAGTTTCCTTTTCGCTGCTGTGATAAACACCATGACCAAAAGATACTTGGAGAAGGAAGGGGTTGATTTGGCTTGCAGGTTACAGTCCATCATCACAGGAAGTCCGAGCAGAGGCTCAGGCAGGAACAGGGAGGCAGGAACTGATACAGAGACCATGGAGGACCGCTGCTCACTGGCTTGCCCCACATGGCTTCCTCACTTTCGTGCACACCCAGGCTCACCTGCTTAGGGCTGCTATGTGCCTTGGCTTCTTCTTCTTCCCATGACCACTTCGATCTTGGCATTTCCACTAGAACTGAGGCCTGCACCTTCACCAACTGGCCTCTCCTGACCTCTCTGCTGGAAGACTGATGCCACCATGCAATGCCAAGCCTCAGCTGCTCTCCATGACCCTTTCATGCCTTTAAAAGCAGCAATGGTCACACTGACAGCAATGGATACCGGTCTATATAAAACACACAAATGCTTTAGGTATTGTCTGGTGTGCTTTTAATAACAGTTCTTTGAAATAAAAATTATTGTGAGTCTGTCCTTTCAGAGGAGAAGATCAAGGCTCAGAGAATTGCAATAACTCCTTAAGCTGATACAGGGCAGAGCTGGGAAGCAGGATTAAATCTCCAAATCCTGTCATTTTCTTCAAATTTCTTGTTAATTCACAGAAGTTGACAGAAAGTAATACAATAAACACCCATTTATTCATCATGTATATGTTCAGCTTCTAACACTGTCATTTCTTCCTTCCTTTATCCCCACCTTCCTGTCTAGCTGCAGAGAGCACACTCTTCAGCCACTAAACCCTCATCCTTTGTCTCCGAAGAACAAGGACATCCCATAGTCTGTGCCGCTGCTGAGGGCCATGATGGTACCCGAGGGCCGTGCTGCAGCCAAGGGCGGTGTTGGTGTTCACGGCCTGTACTGCAGCCTGGAGACTATGCTGAGGTCTGTGGTCCCATGCTGTCGCTAGAAACCAAGTGGAAGTCCATGATCCATGCTGCTGTTGCTGACTGTAGAGGGCAAGGAAGCTTCTTTTGCAGTGGTGTCCATGACTGCAGACTCACACAGTTGAGAGTAAGAGACGTTGATGGTTTCTGGGACAACCTCTCCCTGCCCCTGCTCCTCAAAAGAAACAGTATAGACAGGGAGCCATTGAAGAGAACTCTTAAAAATTGTGACAGGGATGCTCAAGTGCAGCTCTTCACAGTTGATGGCTTCTGGCAGGGTGGAGCAGGACTCAGTTTTCTTTAAGGGGCTGGCCACTGGGAGTTTGACCATGCTCCAGTGAGTATATGGGCAACACAGATTGAACTTCTTTTTTGGTCTGTTCTTTTTCTTTCCTTGGAGGAGGTCACAAAAGGTGGGGGATGGAATTGGGAGAATTGGAAAGTGAATGTGATTAAGGTGCATTTTCTGAAGCTCCCAAATAATCAATAAAAATCCTATGTTGAAAAATAAAGAAAAGAAGGACATCCTCCCACATAGCCACAATACTGTGTTCCAGCTTATCAATGATTTCCTAGGATCATATATTCCCATCTTATATTAATATAATTATCATGAATTCTTTCTTAAATACTTTCAATGGCTATGGTTTTCAACTATAAATCAAGACTTGTACTTTTTATTGGGCTGTTATGTCTTTGTATATTTTTTTAGGTTACTTACTACCACTATTTTTTAAAAAACTGCACAGACCTTTTCTTGCATCTATTCATTTATTATTAATTATTAATTAAATCTATTCATTAATTTTTTATTACTATTATTTATGTATTTATTTTGTGTGCATGTGGGTGTACACTATGGTCTGCATGTGGAGATCAGAGAACAGCTTATGGGAGATGGCTCTCTCTTTCAATTGTGTCATGGAAATTGAACTCAGGCTGTCTTTACCTGCTCAGTCATCTTGCCAGCTCCAACATTTGACTGACCTTTTGAAGAATACAAGCAAGTTTTTTTCTTTTTAAAAAGTATCTGCATTCTATGTTTATAAGGCTAATGGTAGTTCCTTTACACTTCTGCCCTCAAAATTTCCAACAAAGCAAACTTTTTGTTGAATGTCAAATTTCTAGCTAAAAAGCACAGACTACAAACCAATAAATAGGCTGCTGTGTGGCAAAACTTTTCCTGGGAGACACAACACACATGTCTACTCACCCCAGAGAGGGAGCCCACAATGGACCAAAGTACCAATACCATCAAAGTCCAACTTAGTGAACCCATGAGTTTTACTGGGGTTGGCTACTTACAGGAATATGGGTGAGGGGTTACTTACAGAAGCAGAAATAACTCAGAGACAACTGCACCATCAAGGCCCATCCTGGCATGGGTGACAGTTCACAAAAGCTGGGAACCTGGAGCACACTGCACAGCCTTCAGGCAGCTCAAGGGGCTGGAGAGTGTCCCTTCCAAGTGACTCAGTTTAAACCTCTTCTTGGAAGCTTGGCTGGTTTCTGCTTCTTCCAGGCAGCTGGCCTGGTCTCAGAGTCTTCTTTGCAGCTCAGTTTCAATGGGTCTGAGAGGGACTTTTAGTTTTAATGATTACTTTGGCAGGGAGGGGCCTGTGAATCTGGTCAGTTTCAGGGACTTCCTGAAGATCTTTTGAGTTGTTAACTTTCATGTTTAAGGTATTTCCTTCCAGGGTGGAATGCATCAATCTCAGAGGAAACTGTTATCTAACGGAGGCCCTCATCTTTAACTCTATTTTTAATATATAATACTTTTCTTAATCATAGAAAAATTAACATGGGCTCAGTGTATAGGAAAAAGAGAAATCTGGAGACATTGCATACTGGGAATCCATTGGGTATAAAAGTTTACACATGATGTTTTCAAATTTGGCTACAAATTTATTCACAAGCATGAATTTTGGGAAAATCTAAGCACTTGGTTTTTTTTTTTTTTTTTAAACTTTGCCAGCGACACTTACAAATCCTCCAGCTACTACTAGATTTGGCAAATCTGTCCAGATAGTAGCACATTCTCTCTACTATGGAGATGAAATTTGGAGAAGTCTTGGAGTTCAGCCTGTTTGAAAGTCTCTGAAGCATATGAGCTGCTATCCACTACAAAGCTGTCACACTGTTTTTACAAAACCAAGGATCTTTATCCCATTAGTGGACCTCATTTTCCACTAGTAATATGTAGTTGACACCCGTAGCCTGGCCTCATTGTATACAGAAGGACTCTTAGGAAACAATGGGAGACTTAACACCAGTTTGCGTTGTAAAATGTTGCAGAACTAAGGAAGTGGGTGCTGAAATCTGACTTAGGGTAGCACTGTGCAGTAGAAAGCAGGTGGGAGAGACATGTGAAGAAGCTCAGGGGTGAGAGCACTGGATGCTCTTCCAGAGGACCAGGGTTCAATTCCCAATACTACATGGCTGCTCACAACCATCTGTCATTCCAGTTCCAGGGAATCAAACGCCCTCTTCTGGCCCCTGTGGGCATGAGGCACACATATAGTATACACATACATACAGACAAAATACACATAAATAAAAATAAAAAAAATAAATCTTAGAACACAAAGTAAGAAAGTTTTGTAAGATTCAACCATATAGTGGTTTCTGAATGTGTTGTTCATAATACACATTCAACAAACACTGAGATTCATTTATATTTTTATCATTTCCACCCCAAGACAGGATTTCTAGTCCGAACGAGGCTTGAATCCATTGTATAGTTGAGGATGAGCTTGAACTTCTGTCCTCCTGTCTCTACCTCTCAAGTACTTGGAGTACAGTTACGTGCTGCTATGCCTGCTTTAAACGGTGCTGGGAAGTCAAACCCAGTACTTCATGCATGCCAGAGAAACACTCTCCCCATTAAACTGTGCTCCCTAGCTCTGTTTGTAACACTCTTTTATTCTTGCAAGCGTTTTTGATTGGTTTAGCTGCACAAGCTACCTAGGTATTATGTAAGACGGGATTGTGATCAAATCTTCTGTAACACGAGGAGATTTACCATCATGTAAGATCATGCGGACAATTATTCTCAAGATAATATGGTACATGATAAAATAGCATTCATGGAAGCCCTGATGAGCATGGAAAGTCTGGAAGGCTTCAAGGCCAAGGGGGTGTAAGAGACTTACGCTCAGACAATGACAAGAATTCAGGAAAGAGGAGGAAGAAACGCAGACTCACAGCCAGGACCTGGGACAAGTGGGGACAGTTAGTGTGGACCACGCATCTCCTGTCCTCAGGAACACAATGCACGCGGGTGACAAGAAAGACATGATCTAGGACAGAACCATTGTCTATGGCAATGGTTCTCAACCTCTGGGTCATGACCCCTTTGGAGATCAAACTGCACTTTCCCAGGTTTCTCATGTCAGATATCCTGCATATCAGATTTTTATATTATGGTTCATAACAGTAGCAAAACTACAGTTACGAAGTAGTAACAAAAATAATTTTATGGTTGGAGGTCACCACAACATGAAGATCTGTATTGAAAGGGTTGAAGCATTAGGAAAGTCATGATCCACTGTTCTACAAGGATACTCAAAAAATGTGTGTGTGTGTGTGTGTGTGTGTGTGTGTGTGTGTGTGTGTGTGTGTGTGTGAGAGAGAGAGAGAGAGAGAGAGAGAGAGAGACAGAGAGAGAGAGACAGAGACAGAGACAGAGAGACAGAGACAGAGAGGGACAGAGAGAGACACACAGAGAGAAACACATGGAGACAGAGAACTTGAAGACTTTCACTCTGTAGTCAAATTTCTAAACAGTCTTATTAAATAAGAAACATAGAGCCAAATACAAAGGTAATAGCCAAAGAGATCAGAAAACTAGTGAAGAGCCATGGCTACCCCAGAGATAGCTTCTTCCTGTGTAACCTGTGTTTTTATTGTCTTTCTGTTCTGCTTTCTCATTGGCTCTAAGCCCAGCCACATGACTTCCTCATCACTGCCTGTCTACACAGACCTTCAGATCTCTATGTTTGGTACTGGGAATAAAGGCTCATGTCACCACGCTTGACTGTGTCCTTGACCACACAGAGACTCTGCCTGCCATGTGATCGGATTAAGGGCGTGGGCTACCACCGCCGGACTTCTGCTTATGCCTCACTATGTGACCCCTGATCTCCAAGCAAACTTTATTTATTAACATACAAATAAAATCACATTTCAGCACAACTAAAATATCACCACATCACTCAACCAATTCCAAAAGAGTAGAGGAAAGCAGCGACATGGCTATAGCCAACACAATTAACAGCTGGAAGAATCCGCCATGCGATGTAGCTAAGTAATGAATCTTCATTATAGATAATAGATTTTAGTTCAATTATAATATGTAATGTATAGACAGCCTTCATTCAAAAAATACATAATGTATACTTTAGGTCTGGTCAATTTTGGTGTGTAATGCTTTTATTTGCAAGTTTTTTAAAAAAATAATAAAGTTCATTTAAAAGATAAATCTGAAAACAATTTTAAAATAATATTTACTATTCTCAGAGAAAAGAGCATAAGAAAAAATATGAAAATACTCATTGCAAGGAACACCCTCAGAAACTCTAATCGATGAAGTCATGCATACATGGAAAGACACATGAAGACGTCACAGGAGGTGGAAGAGGAGGAGTCAAGGGACAAATACCACAGTCAGAGAAACAAAATACAAATATCAGAGAAACTGATACCTAGCGAGTCGATTGACAAGGTCTAAAGTTCAGGTGATCCATTTTTAGCTGAGAATGAAGAGGATGAAGCTGCAGCACTGTGTTAGCCACGGCTGGTCTGCTGAGCAAAAATGGATGATGAGGATGAATGCAGGGAAAGGAGAAGAAATCTCAAGAGGCAGCCGCCACCAGCAGCACACCAGAAAAGCTGCAGAGCGGCAATGAAGAAAAAAAAAAACTCCGAAAAGTAGCTATGAGGAAAAGCAGATTTTCCAGGAAAGAATTTTAATGAAGATGAGTCGATTTCTTGTCAACAGCAGATGTCAGAAGTTAATGCAGGAAGTAATGTACTTCAAAGAGCTGAGGGATGTAACTGTCCCCCGAGCTCTGTACTCTGCTAAACATCCTCCTAGCAAGAGAATAAGTCTACTTAAGACATCCACAGCCAGAAATCATTTGCTACTCACAGTACTTTACTGAGAGAGCAACTGAAAAGGGAAGCTTGGGAAGAAAAGTAGTAAATCCCGAGGAAGGGGGATGTTTACATAAAACAGCGATCGGGGCTTGAGAGTTGTGTAAGTGGTTAAGATCATTGTTGATCTCTGAGGGAATGGAGTTCAGTATCTAGCACACATATTGGGCTGCTCACCACCACCTGTGACCCCAGTTCCATTGGATCTGATGCCTTCTACTGGTCTCCTCAAGCACCCACATGCACACACACACATGTACACACACACACACACACACACACACACACACACACACACACACATAAAAACAAAACTCTGGCCAGGCAGTGGTGGTGCACACCTTTAATTCCAGCACTCGGGAAACAGAGCCAGGCGAATCTCTGTGAGTTCGAGGCCAGCCTGGTCTACAGAGCGAGATCCAGGACAGGCACCAAAACTACACGGAGAAACCCTGTCTCGAAGAAACAAAAAAACAAAACAAAACAAAACAAAAACCACCACCAACAACAACAACAAAAAACCCTGGTGAATAAGGATTTTACAGAAATACTGGAACATTTTCTGAACTTTAAAACATTTTTCCTATTATAAAATGATAATAACAACAAGGAAGAATGGTGCTTCTGTTCTGTAAAAAGGTGGAGAAACTAGGTAACTGAAAAATTAAGAGTAATCACTAAACATGGATATGTTTCTATAACTTCACAACTGATACAGATTGAGAAAATAGACTAAAGCAGCATATGTCAGCCTCCCCAGGCAGGCAGAAAGGGCTGCAACAGGAAGTGGACAGAGGATGACCTTCTGGTTGGCTGACAGCATCCCAGTTCTCAACTGTGCTGGTTACAAAGACAGAAACTTTACCGACACCTGTGACGTTGTGAACTGCATGGATAAAATTTTGAGAATGCATTTTGTGGTGTATTAAAGTGGGGGGCTGAATAAACTAAATTACAAAAGAGAAAACAGAAAAGGCTGATAACAGGAAGGAGAGAGAGAAAAAGGAGGAAGGGGGAAGAAGATGAAGAAGAGGAAGAAAGGAGGAAGAGGAGGAAGGGGGCAGGAAGAGAAACACCTGCATCTAGGGGCGAATCTGCTCCTCCTCCTCCTCCTCCTCTTCCTCCTCCTCCACATCTTTCCTCCCAGGCATGCTTTGTTCTGCATCCTTAGCAGCCTTATCTCCGACGACTCCTCTTCTGTGAGCTTAACATTCCTTTGCTTCCTTGGTATCTAGAGCCAAGCTGGATGGTCCAGGATAATATTATCTTTAGATCCTTAATTGAATTACATCTGCTAAATCCCTTTTCCAAAGAAGGGAAATCCAAGCTCCAAAGGTTGGGAAGATACTCTGGAAGGCTTGGGTTTTCAGTCTGCCCTAGTGCCCATGGGCTGTCTTAGTTTTAACTTTGAAAAATCTACAATCCATAAAGTCCACAGTCCGAAACCCACTTGGGGCTGTTTGCATGTTCCTTATGCTTCTCTGAAATAGAAACATCAGCACTGGGAAGCCCTGCACCCTGAGAGGCCCTCGAGCCTAGGCAAGCAGTCTATGGTTTTAGTACACAGTCCTAGAAAAAAATGTACTCTTCCACCGTGTCCCCAAGAAGAAATGATTGCCAAATGTTTGGAATGCAGGCCTCAGGCAAAATGGTACTGGAGGGCTGGGATGTAGTAGCGAGGCAGAATGCTAGTACACAGTCTAGTACACAGGAAGTCTAGTACATGGGAAGCCATGGGTTCAAACCCCAGGAGCACCACTAAAATGGAACTGGAGAGTTATTATGAGAACAAGTAGGCTGCAGTTAAGCACCAATGGTCAAATTCTGAAAGTAAAGACAAAGGCAAAAGATTCAACAGTGTGAATTTTAATGATGACAGTCAATTGCTCTGAAATGTCACTATATGAAGGTAAAGAAACACGTAAATTACTGCAGGTGCCATTAGCACAAAGTGAGCACCTTCTTCTGTCATTCAGAACATGATCAGTGTGAGAACTAACTAGAAATGCTGGTTCTTGAGCCTTTCTGTAGACTTAGTATCTCAGACTCTCTGGCACTGAGGTCCATGAATTGACTGGCAGAGGTAGACTTTATCACTTTATATACATCCTTTATGTACGTCTGTATGCAAAGGCCCTATGGGGATGGCCCTGATAGAGAACCAATGTGCTGCTCTGGCCTTTGGGTAATCCCCTCCACTAGTGTTGGGTAGAATTGGTAGTTTACTTCTAAGCAATAAATTAGGTTGGAGAGGATGGATCACCTTTTATCATGTAAGAGTCTGCTTTAGCAAACAGGAGGGGAGGCTTCTGGGAAGAGTCCTTGAGAAGACTCCATGGCAAAGAACTGTGTGCCGCCTCTAGACTGGCACATGGTAGGTGCCTGTACGTCATGACTATGAGTTATGTTTGGGGTGTTTGGTTTGATGTCACTTGAAACAAACTAAAGTCATTAACCTTAACTGAGAAAATAGCCCCCACCAGATTGGCCTGTGGGCAAGCCTGTGGTAATATTGTTAACTGATGATTGATGTGGGAGGGACTACCCTACTGTGGGCAGTGCCAACGCCTGGGCAGGTGATCCTAGGTTGTATGCAGGAAAGCAAACTGAGCAAGCCAGGGAGAGTGAGCAAATAAGCAGTGTTTGTCCATGGCTCCTGTTTTAGTTCCTGCCCCTAGCCCTGTCTTGAGTACCTGTCCTGACTTCTCTTCATGACGGACTACAAGCTAGAAGATGAAATAAATCCCCTTTTCCTCCAAAGTGCTTTTGGTTATGGTGTTTTGTCACAGCCATAGAAACTCTAATGAAGACAGTTATTATGAAGCTTTTTATTATAATCTACTTAATGTACATTAAGTTTCTTACATGGTGCTTTATTCTTAATGGTACCTGATATTTTCAGAGTAAAAACAGAAAGAAAGGGTGATATCTTATCATCTATTCATTCATTTTTTTTTACAAAGCAAAGCAAAAACCTCACACCATAAAGCTATTCATATGACACATAAAATACACAATAAAATGACGGAAAGTGGGGACAAAGGGAAAAACACAGGACAGTGGAACAAAGAGGCACCGGATCTAGGTCAGCTTCCTGCTCCATTCAGAAATACGTAGTTATTTCTGTGATGACTTATTTAATTCTCAGTTCCACTATTCAAACCATGCCAGGGAACATTTTAATAGGAATATTTCATCCTCTGTGCAGACCTGGTTGTGAGCCTGGGCCCAGTTTCTAGAATTTACCTTACATGCCTTATAGCCATTGAATACCAAGTACAATGGATCAGAAGACACTGTGCCCTATTGACTGTGAGATAAGACAAAGGGAGCCTTTGGCTACTGGAGCTCACTGGAGGGAGGGTGAATGATGTTCATCAAGTTCACCTCCAGGGACTTCCTATGGGTAACGTAAAGTCAGCTGCTGGGGGATTTATACTATAGAAATCAAGCACCGTGAGTTGGAATTTCATTTTGGATTCACAGGGCTGATTTATGGGGGTGCTCCTAGAGTTGCCTGAGCTGAATAAAAATTTAAGAAAGACATTCTTTGCACGAGTAATGGTGCACAGTCTTCCCTCATAGGGCTGGTGACAGCTCTGTGCAGACAGAACAATGGCAGGCGAATGATAAAGCAAGCAGCACACCCAGTGGACGTCCCTCTGGACATTGTAAGCTGAGGTTCTGTGTTCGGGTGTCAGTGTTATGATCACACCTGACTTGCCTAGTCCTCTTAACACCTTCTCATTCCCTTTGCATGGCCTGCCAAGATGTCTGTGCTGCAGCTCCTCCTGACAGAACTGGTTTAGGGAAAGAAGGGGGAGGGGAGGAATTTGAAAACAGAGCAGTTTTCCAAAATGGGTGAGTGCTCTACAAACAAGCCTGGGGTGACAGATAGCAATCTGTGTCCTTTGGTAGTTTTCGGTTCTCTTGTCTCCCCCAGAGAGTCAGAATCTTGTCCTGAGATGTGATTCCGATGTGTGGAAAGATGTATTTCTCAAACAATATGGCCTATCGGTAGAAGCCAACTGCTTCAGCTGGTACCAGCCATGGAACCAGCCATCTGTTCCAGGGCTGGAAGGAACACTGTCTTGGCCTTATGGTGGGTTAAAAAGCATTGTGCCGTATGGCTAACTTAAGGGAGTTTCGAGGGGTGTTGGATTCCATACAAGTTTTCTTAACCCTGTGTAAGACGCAGTTCCACACATCAGAAAGCAGAACCGTGAAAGCATCAAAGGCAGCGCTCACCCACTAGCCTAGAAGCAGCCACTGTATTTCTGAGTGAATGACTATGGAGAAACTCGAATGGGGTCAGAGTCCTTTCAGTGTCCTGTGAAAGGTGTCAACCCCAAAGAAGTGTGTCAGGATGGAAGACAATCTCATTACTACACAGAGGGGAGCAGGAGGCGTAATCCTCTTAGGTAATCAAAATTGAAGTGCCCATGGTGCCTGGCACAGCCTGGATCATCACCAAAACACCAGTGTTTCATTATGAAACTGTCAACAGAAATGTCAAAACACCTTCTCTTGCAAGAGCAGATTTCCTTTCATTTAACTCTGTGATTACTTTCCTGCAGGAAGATGCTATATGCAGACATCTCCCTGACAGTATTCCACATTTTCTATCATATCTACATTGTGCTCATCTAAATGAAGCTTAGAAATACAGTCATCAAATAGGCTGGGGCAAGAAAGGATTCCTTGTCCAGAGAGGGGGAAATGCTGCAGCAGCCTGTTGGGACCAGGAAACTGCAGATGCCAGGACTTGGCGAAGACTTATTTCTGTTTTAATTCTTTACCTTCACATCTTTTTTTTTTTTTTTTTTTTTTTTTTTTTTTTTTTTTTTTTTGGTTTTTCGAGACAGGGTTTCTCTGTGTAGCTTTGCGCCTTTCCTGGAACTCACTTGGTAGTCCAGGCTGGCCTCGAACTCACAGAGATCCGCCTGGCTCTGCCTCCCGAGTGCTGGGATTAAAGGCGTGCGCCACCACTGCCCGGCCTACCTTCACATCTTTTTCCTGTCTTCTATGCTTGGTTAGCAAGATTTAACAGAGAGTAAATGAATGGAATCATGTGCCCCAAATGGCCCTTCAAAGACCTATCAATTACAGCATTGATTTCAATGTCTTCTCAGTGTGTGGACGATACATACAAATTTCAGTTACGAAGGAAGTTCCCTGACTAACTTGGTTAAACTACCAAGGGCTTCTGGAGGGAACACAGCAGGATGAAAGCTTCAATTCATTTTGAAAGTCCAAGTCTTTGTGAGACAGAGCTATCTTGCCCAGCTTGTGGTTTATGTCTGCCTGAGTTTGCTGGAGAGAAGTCATTCAGTTCAACAAAAATCTCCTGTGTTCATGTATCCACAGGACTTCCTGTCTCTGAGAAGAGAAGAAGCAGGCTTGGATGAGTAATCTTGTTTGTTTTCTGTTGCTCTGATAAACATCATGATCAAAGGCAACTTAGAAAGGGAGGGTTGCTTCATCTTCCAGGTCACAGTTCATCATGGAGGAAAGTCTGGACAGGAATTCAGGGCAGGATCTTGAAGCAGAAATTGAGTTAACATGGCTCACTGCTTTGATCTTTAGTTCATGCTCAGCTATATTTCTTATACAGGTCAGACCTTCATGTCTAGGGGTGGTGCTGCCTACAGTAGACTTGGCCCTGCCCACACCAATCATCAATAAAGACAATCTCTCATAGTTATGACTTCATGTCAATTTGGTATGAGCAATTCCTCTATTGAAGTTACCTCTTCCCAGATGACTTTATGTTGGATCAAGTTGACAATAAAAAAATAACCAACATAGATGAGAACATCAGAGCCACATCAGTTCTGACAAGAAAAAGTACCTCTCCATTTCTATCCCAGTGAGATCAGGAACCACTCTTTTGGGGCTCGAGTACCAAACAGTGGAAGGTTGGGGAGTGATATAAAAATAATCTTGGGTACTTGGGAGGCAGAAGCAGGCAGATCTCTATGAGTTTGAGACCAGTCTAGTCTACATAGTGAGTTCCAGGCCTGCCAAGGACTATGTATTGAGACCCTGTATCAAAAAACCAGTAACAATAACAATAATCTTAATGGAAATGATATTTTGCTAAATAATTTCATCCAGAAATAACATGAATAGTTATTGTCTGTTAAAATGTTTTCTAAGACTTTTTGTGAGATTAACAATGAGAGATATATTTTGCATTGGAGCTTGAGGTACACAAACCTAAATATGAATATACACAAAATAAATCTAAATGTCATGGAGCAGTCTTCTGACACTTCCTGTTTTTAAGTCACTGACTCACCAGCCACACTCATCAGCCATAATGGTCACCAGTGGTCAGATAATGAAGTCCCTGATTGAAAGTGCCCTGCAGTCAGCTTGCCTGTGTTAGAGTCCTGAGTCATGCAAATAGGAAACTTCCTTTTCTTCTTTGTCTGCACTTCAGGTTTCTTGTCAATAAAACAGAATTAATAACATCTCAGGAGGAAACTTCTTGAGTGCTCAGCAATATCCAACTATCCTTCCTTATTAACAGGGACCATAGTTCACAGATGCCCATACCTCTTACAAAACCATGTAGATTTACATCGACTCTGTGCACACCCTCTGTACACTTCAAATCCTTGATAGCCTCTTGACAATGTCTTGTATCTTTTTCTGAAAATATTTCTCACCTTGGAAGAGACTGAAGTTTTCTCTGGTCTTGTAACCAATAACACCACACACACATACACACACTATAAAGGCTGGTCAGCAGGGGGGAAGCTTCTAGCTCAGCTCCAGCATGATTTTGCTGTGTTCTGCAACCAAGATGCGTAGTAGCTTCAAAAGCATGGTCCTGCTCTCCAGGTCTGGTGGACGGTCTACGGTAGGTGCCATTGGATCCTCTCCAGGAGCCCTTGTGTTCCTACTGTCTGCTAAATACTTTGGAAACCACTGTCTAAAACAAGTGGTTCTCAACCTTCCTAATGCTGCGGCCCTTTAATACATACAGGTCCTCATGTTGTGGTGGCCCCAACCATACAATTATGTCATTGCTACTTCATAACTGTGATTTTGCTAGTGTTATGCATCATAATGTAAATATTTGTGTTTTCCAATGGCTTTAGGTGACCGCTATGAAAGGGTCATTTGACACCCCCCCCCCCCCCCCGGAAAGGGGTCATGACCCATATGTTGAGAACCACTGGTCTAAAGCCTTCTTATTCTTCAGAGTAGTCCATGGTCATACTCGGACATTTAACCACATTTCCCGAAACCTTTGATTATGGGGACAACAATCTATTGGAGGAGCATAGATGAGATTCATTTCTTGTCTGGGTTTGCTGCATGCCCAGCAGTCACCCAAAAGCAGCAGCTGGAGTTGGGATTGGGAAGATTCAACCATGTACCAGAAGCAGGGCATGGTTTTCTCAGCCTCAGTTATTCGGAAAACCGGTTGCCTCACTAGCAGCAAATGTGAGAGATAAACATTCTGTCTGAGTTGAGTGTTTATCTGCATAGAAGAGCAAAGAATGGCAAGAGACAGGAAGGCCTACCATCCTGGGTAACATATTAAAAAGACAGTAAAAGGCTTAAGTGTTCCACTTCAGTGTCTTACCCTGTACTTTTACTGGGAACAGCCAGCCTTGAGTTATTTAATGCACTGGAGAAACTGTAAGGAGTTGACAGCTAGCAAATATGTCTCTCGATGTACAAGTTCTATAGCCTGATGTAGCTTCAAGTGGAAAGAGAAAAACATCTATTAAGCACCAGTTTGATGCCAAATGTATATGCTCTTGTATTAAACAGAACCTTACAACAACGCTGTGAGGTGAGCATCATCATCATCACTTAGTGCGCTAGGAGGAACTAGGAACCTGAAGGTGTAGAAATCCACGGAGCAGGCGATGTGGCTCAGCTAGGAGAGTCTCTGCCTAGCCTTCCCAAAGCCCTGAACTTGAACCGAAGCACTGGAAATAACAGGTGTGGTAGTGCACACCTGTGCTCCACAGTCAGATGCCAAAGGATCAAAAAGTCTATCTAGGTCATCCTTGGCTACATAGCAAAATCAAAGCCAGCCTAGGCTATGTGAAATCTTAATAGCAATAATAATCTGTAAAGAATCCTGTGTAAAAGCACAATTGGTGAACGGGGAACCGGTATTTGACTCCACAATAGCTTGCCCATAAAACCCTAGACATACACAAAACCACTGGGAAATTTTCAGTAGAAAATACAACTGAGGAGTTCAGCAGATTCTCTTTCCTACTGCTTATTTGTACACCTGCCTCGTGACAACCAAACAATGGTACTTACACAAACAGCCAGCTCAGTTTGAGAACATTCTGGAAACACTTTGTCAGGTCTGTTTAGTATTTTGAAGATAATTTCTGGGAGACTAGCACAGAGGTGGGATCACACACACACACACACACACACACACACACACACACACACACACACCAACTATAGTCAGGAAGGTTAAGAAATGTGGGAATCAATCTACTTCAAGATCAATTATGAGAGCTGAAGAGATGGTTCAGTGGTTAAGAGCATTGGCTGCTCTTCCAGAGGTCTTGAGTTCAATTCCCCGCAACCACATAGTGGCTGACAACCATCTATCATGTAATCCGATGCTCTCTTCTGGCATGCAGGCTTTATATGCAGATAGAGCACTCATATACATAAAACAAAGAAATAAATCCTTAAAAAAAGAAGATCCATTTATATCACCCTTGAGCATGTACCCAAAGGATACTTCATCCTACTGCTGAGACATTTACTCAATTCTGTTCCTTGCTACTCTATTCATAATAGCCAGGAATAGGAAACAATCTGGGTGTCCGTCAATGGATGGACATTGTCGTCAGGACCAATTGAAGAATAAACGTTTTGCTGCTGCATGGTGAAGCCAGCCAGTCAGAACTCATTTGTCAAATGCAGGCCAAACCAATAAGTGAGGATAAAGACTATTACTTACAGTGTAGAAGCCGCCCAGCACACCCTGCCCAAATGGCGTGAAGACTACCGTGGTGGGTACGCCTTCTGTTTGCAATGTGCAGGCGTGAGACGTGTCCCAACAGAAGCAGAAGAGCTGTCACAGCTTCAGAGCGGATGCTGAGCCACTCAGCTCCATTGCTGCTAGAAAGCACAATGGGCCTCAGTTCAGACAAGGAAACGTGTGTTGTCGTCTCATTAGGGAGAACAGCTGAAGAGAATTTGAACCAGGAAAGGTAATTGGACGTGTACGTACACTTCTCTTCTGAGCCCACGCCGTAAGTGTATAGTCTGAGAACAATCTTGTGGGCGCTGAAATGTTGTTTTGGGGTTAGAATTCTATTTGATGAATGCTGTCAGGTCAGCTTCACTGTTTATCATTAACAACCTACAACATGACCTTCAAAACTTCCCTAAGACACGGGTTAACGCATTACCAAAATCAGAAAAGTTTAAACTTTTTGATCTTAGACTATGAGGTATCAGGAGGCAAGAAGAAAATTGTATAAATTTTAGTTTTTCTAGGACCTGGCATGGTACACGACGACATAGGCTCCAGATAAGTGGTTATTGACCTAATGGCTGTCTAGTTTAAGTTTACACAGTTGGTTTGAATTGCTGTTACTTACTTATGCTTAAATAATCAAGTTTTTTTTTTATGTAGTTCCTTAGGTGTGACTTATAAAGTATTAGCCTCTTTCAGTGTTATTTCTTATATGCCTACAAAAGGTATTTCCCAGCTAGATCTGAAGCAAATGCAATCTAAAAAAAAAATAAATTAAATACATTCAATGCATTTTTTATAAAAAGGACATGATGTTGGGAAGTATAAAGCAGAAGAGAGTCTAGGAGGAGTTATGGAGAGAAACGGGGTAGTGGATAGAATCAAAATACATTTTATTCATATAAGAAGTTCTCAAATAATTAATAAAATGTCTTTGCATGGGTTTCGAGACAGAGTTTCTCTTTGTGTGGCCCTGGGGGTCCTGGAACTCACTCTGCAGACCGGGCTGGCCTCGAGCTCATGGAGATCTGCTTGCCTCCTGAGTGCTGGGATTAAAGGTGTGTGCCACCTTTACCGGGCTAATAAAGTGTATTTTTGAAAGCAATGTAAGTTGTGATTGGCACACACACTCCTCTTCCCTTCTGTATCTATGGCACACATCTCTAATCACCAGATTTATTTCTGGCCTCCAGGTCCTTCAGTCTGGCAATGCTGGCAGTTATTGTCTTTTGGCTCCATTTAACCTCCTTAAGCTAGGATTTCCTCTTGGCAGAGTCATGTTCTGGGTTAGCTAAGCCCACGTCATCAAATCCATCGGTGACTGAAGGTTTCCCTCACAAAATGTGACTTTACAGGATGTAAACATATGAACGTGTCCAGTTTCTCCATTTCCTCTGTGTGGGTATAGTAAAGCAAGACTCTTCACACTACTAAATGATTTCCTGGATCAAGGACCTGTCCGAGAAATTGTCATGCACTGCCTTTTGCTAATTATTATTTGCACCTGAGAACGCATGTTTGCAAAGACTAAAATCCTTTCTAGGATAGTTGGGTGCCACTGCCTTGAGCAGCTTACAGTAAGCTCCCTCATTTCTTTTGAGCCATGAAACTGAAAGACATTGATTGGAAGGAAAGATGGAACAGCCGCTGCAACATTAATATATATTAAATGATTTTCTCACACCCTGCAAAAGTCTTTAGTAACCTAATTGCAGTGGCTGGTTCAACGACTTCTTAAGCGATGGTTAGATGCTCACAGATCTCCCTCTTCCAGGAATGCCATTGGAATTTCTTGTGGGTGAAGACTCTATTGTCTCTGTAGTGTAGACAGGTGATTAGAGAAGGGGAGAAGGCTGAGCCAGAAAGACTCATGGGAAGCAGTTACTGTCCTATGCGCAGAAATGAGCACTCGGCAATTGTAGACTCTGGAGCAATGATTCTCAACCTATGGTTTGAGATCCCTTGAAGGACCCTCTCACAGGGGTCACCTAACACCATCGGAAAACACGAAATATTTACATTACAGTTCATAACAGTAGCAAAATTACAGTTATGAAGTAGCACTGAAAATCATTTTATGGTTGGGGTCAGCACAACACGAGGGACTGTATTAAAGGGTCACAGCCTCAGGAGGGCTGAGGACCACACTGCTCTGGAGAACGGTCACAGCAAATGTGTACAAGGGCAGCAGCCGTTTGCAAGAGGCTGGGTTGGAGGCCTCTGTGTGTAGCCTGTCCACAAGGCATAGTGTGTGTTCCTGGATGCTGGAAGGAATAAACCTGTTGCCAATCCTACTTTGTTCTGTCTTTGAATTGTAGAACAGAAAAGCTATGTGAGCCAACTGTGCCAAGAGGGAACTCCAAGAAAACATCTTCCTCTGGGTGCACAAATATAGATGTTGCAAAAACTATTAATGAGAGTAGTGATGACTGACATATAGATGTGGAAATTAATGAATTTCCTCCCTGTGTCAAGTGTGATCAGCTAGTGGTATGCTGGTGTGCTGGCTATTTATTTGTTTGTTTGTTTGTTTGTTTGTTTTTGCCAACTTGATAAAAGCTAAAGTAATTTGAGAAGAGGAAACCTCTTTGAGAATCCCCACCTCTACCAGATTGGCCTGTGGGGGCATTTTTCTTAGTGATTGATGTGGGAGAGTCCAGCTCACTCTGGGTGGTGCCAGACAGGTGATCCTTGGTTGTATAAGAAAGCAACTGAGGAAGCCATGGTTTCTGTGGTATAATTACTCCACTCCCAGGGTGGCCAGTTTTTAACTACCAACTTGACATCACTGAACATAGACTTGGGCAGAAAACCTTGTCACTGGCTTTCATGAGCTCATGCAGGCAGGCTCTGGCCCATTGTCATGCCACCATTTCTGCCATCAGGTATTTCATGGGCTCCTGCTCTGTACTATGGATTGCCCTGCACTTTAGGGCTACAAGAGAAGGCAAAAAAGAGATGGCCTTACTGCTGAATCTCTCTTGGATTTGTAATCTAGTGACAAACAGACATTAGTTGAATAGTCACAGAAATAAAAAATTCAGATGACTCAGCTGTTAAGAATGCTTGCTGCTCTTTCAGAGGACTGGAGTTGGTTCCCAGCACCCACATTAGATGACTTTTAAGTGCCTTTAACTCCGGTTCCAAGGGACCCTTTTCTGCCACTTTTAGGCATTCACCCATATTTGTAAATATAAACCCATACACATATATAAAAATCAAATAAATCTTAAAAAAAATCAACGCTTAAGTGAACTAGGAGAGAGTAGAAGGGTTTCGCCTTGTCTCTGGGCCAGGAAAGGCTTCCTTCTTTCTTGTTAACTTATTCCATATAATTAATCCCTTTGGAAATAACCTTTGGTGGATTCTCTTTTCCTGACTAGACTCTCACTGAAATACTAAGAATATGATTTCAGTTGGAATGTAAGTATCTGTCTTGGTATTTCTCTCAAAACAGACCCTAAGCCATGAATGAGAACAAGCCAGGAAGAGAGAAACTGAGGCAGCCACGGGGAGGAGACCAGTCACTGGATCACTGGGAGAAGGGTCTCACTGTGAGCATCTGGAGCTGCATTCTGCCTGGGACTCTGGGACCATGTATTGAAAAGGCACCTCAGAGTTATTCCACCCACAGGAGAGAGGTGTGTGATTTGGAGGAGTGGGATTCCTCCAGTGTTTCTGACCTGCTCTCTCTCTCTCTCTCTCTCTCTCTCTCTCTCTCTCTCTCTCTCTCTCTCGTGTGTGTGTGTGCGCGTGCATGCGTGCGTGCGTGCGTGCGTGTGTGTGTGTGTGTGTGTGTGTGTGTGTGTGTGTGTGTGTGTGAAGGTTGGACTTTTATTGCAAAGGAAGACAACAGGAAGAGGACTCAGGCATTGATATTTTGCCAGAGCCAAAAGGATATGGGCAGAGATGACAGTGGCAGGGGCAGGTCAGTTAAGACCAAACTTATAAGTACGCAGGCCTGAGGAGTAAGTGAATATCTACGTGGAGAATGCACACAAGATTGCTCAGGACTATGACTAGAGATGTTTAAGCAACGCCCTGTGATACACAAGGCCTAAGTAGCTGGGTGTGTTTGGACTCCATTGAAATAGCAAATATCTAAGCCAGCCTGAGTTTATATTGCTACCAATAAATGTTTCTTGAGATTCCAGTCCTGGGCATTTGAAAAGGTGAATTGGTAAGTATGTGTTGAATTAATATCATGCTTTAATTTTAACTGTAACACCTGCCTCTCTCTCTCACCAACGCCGATGTCACCAGGTTCCATCACTCACTCTGTTTTATGCCCATGAATGTCCTTTCTAATAATATTTATTTTAATCATGTATACATGTTTGTCACTATGTATGAGTATATCCACATGAGTGCAGATGCCTGGGTATCCCCAGAATGAGTGTTAAAGACCCTGGAGCTGGAGCAACAGGTGCTTGTGAGCCACTCCACCTGGGTGCTAGGAACCAAACCTGCATCTTCAAGAGCAATGATCACTCTAAACCTGTAAGCCGTATCTCCAACCTCAATGGCCCTGCTTCTCCACAGATTTTTCTGTCTTTCTGATCAGAATGCCCTTCCCTCGTGTGTACACACCCCTGACCCTCTGCTCATTCTTTCATACCTTAATGCTTAGTTATAGGCGTTAAGTGTCCCCTTACATCTACTCTGTAATTGAGGTGTCCCCATCACTGCTGAAGACAAAACTTACATAGCAGAAAACTGACCATTTTAAGATGTACGGTTCAGGAGGGCTGGTACAGTCTCGGCAACCAGCACCTCCATTTAGCTCCATTTGAAAACATTCTCTCGGGGAATCCTCTTCCCCTCAGCCCCCGACAACCATTGCACTGCTTTTGGCCTCTGGGAGAGCATGCCTCTTGTGAATACTCCACACAAACGGAATTGAAGCTGTGGCTGACCGCTCTGTGACTTCTTTCGCCGGGCACGTCTTCGAGCTTCATTGATCTTGTATTATTATTAATTTAATTTTTATAGTTTATTTATTTTGTGTGGATGGGTGTTTGCCTGCATGAATGTTTGTGCATCACATCTGTGCAATATCCACAGAGGCCAGAAGAAGGTGTCAGATCCCCTGGGACTGGAGTTACAGACAGTTGTGAGCCATCTCCCCTGGGCTCGAACTCGCTTCCTCTAGGAGATCAACTAGTGGTCTTAACCACAAGCCACCTCTCCAGCCAATACCTTTTACTTTCTAAGATTTATTTATTTAATTTTATGTGCATGGGTGCTTTGCCTGCATGTATGTATGTGAACTACATGCACACCTGGTAGCCACAGAGGCCAGAAGAGGGTGTTGGATCCCCCAGAGGGAAATGGAGTCACAGAAGGTTGTGAAACACCACATGGGTGCTAAGAAACAAACCTGGGACCTTTGCAAGAGCAAAGAGTGCTCCTTGGTCATGCAGTTCTCAGCTGAGGGGATTTGGGTTGTTGGCATCACTGGCAAGTGAGAACAATGCTCCTAGGCTCCTGCACGTGCACGCCAGTGTTCTGACGCAGATTTGGGTACTTTCGGTTGGCACATCAGCTACTTTCATGTAGCTGTGGCTGCATCTCTGACAGAAACAACTTCAAAGAGGGAAGATTGATGTCTGCTGATGGTTTTAGTCCATCATGGCAGAGAAGGCAGGACAGCACAACACAGTCCATGGTAGCATAGTGGTTGTTCACACTGCAGCAGAGCAGAAAGAACCTAGGCGGGTGTAACCTTCCAAAGCCTACCCCCAGTGATCCACTTCTGCCAGCTAGGCTCCACCTCCTGAAGGCTCCACCTCCTGAAGGCCTCACCTCCACCTCCTGAAGGCTCCACCTCCACCTCCTGAAGGCTCTACCTCCTGAAGGCTCCACCTCCTGAAGGCTCCACCTCCCGAAGGTTTGGATTTCTTATTCACAAAGAAGTTAGAGGAGAAGTATCTACTTCATATAAACTTTAGGGGCAAGTAAGTATGATGGTTTGTGAAAAACAATAGTTCCTACCTATATAAAACGCTAAAGGTTAATTGTCTTAGTAATTTGCTTATATTGTAGCACTTGAGTATTTCTGCATAAATATTCCAAAGCTGTCTGTTGCCTTAGATTTTTAACTCATATATATATATATATGTATATATATATATATACACATACATACACACATACATACATATATATGTATATATTGTAGCACTTGAGTATTTCTGCATAAATATTCCAAAGCTGTCTGTTGCTTTAGATTTTTATCTCTTATCTTATAACTACTATCTAGTAATCAGCTCCAGAGTTTGGAGGATCAAGTCAACCATAAAAGCTAAAGGATATCTCAAAAATAAGTGAGTGACTAAATCTGGCCATATTAAATAAGACTCATAGCAACAATAGTTTACCCTATAGGCTACTCCTGTAATAGATACATTGTTCACTGTAGTAAATAACTAGTCTATTACATACTCAACCACACAATACATAAGATTCTGATTGATGATGCACTACAGACTACACAATGAAGAATGTTTTATAAAAAATGTCTCTCAAGATTGTCAATATTCAAAAAAAATAAAGAAGTAAATTCAGATTAATGTAAATTTTTATCTAAAAATTAAAGTATGAAAGAAAAGTTAAGTAAAGGTCTTTGTAGTTTAGCCTGTGGTAAGGAAAGCACAGAATAAGTATCCATGGAGAAAAGCAACAAATTTGACTATTATACCAAAGAAGTTTGGCTGTTTAAAACAGAACCACAAAAGGAAACAAACTGAAAAAGAAAAGTACTTGCCACAAAAAAACAAAAAAAACAAACAAACAAACAAAAAAAAAAAAAACGCCGTCACGTTTATGCGCTTAGTTCACAAAGAACTGGTAAGTAGCTCAGGAAAAAGGACTCAGGACTTGGCAGCAACAGAAAAATAAAATAGTCCAATGGTCAGTTCCAAGACAAACGTTATAGAAAACAAAATAAATACACCTCGTTCAAATAAAAAAAAAAAAAGACTCACTATCACTAGGAAACAAAGAATTCAAAACGAAACCAGAGTGAAACCAGTTCACTCAGCAGATTAGCAGCTTTCCAAAACTGATACTCCTCAGTGAGGAGAAGGGTTCCCCAAGACCAGGGAGTTTTACACATTGTGGGTGACTGAGCATATTGCTGCAAATATTCTGGGAGTCTAGAACTTTCTTTGGATGGAATTGTATAGCATATTGACTTTTCTTGCTGGCTTCTTTCTTCCGGTAGAATGATGTTGCTAGTCATCTACATTATTCCATATTGTTTACTTGGACTTTTGTGTGTATTGGTTGTTTTCTGTTCTCAACCATTACAGACAAAGCTGTTGAAAATATTTTGAGGGGCTAGAGTGATGGCTCAGAGGTTAAGAACACTGGTTGACCTGCCAGAGGACTGGGTTTGATTCCCAGCATGCACATGGTGGTTCACAATCTTCTGCAAATTTGGTTCTAGGGGATCTGATATCCTCTTTTAACCACAGGCATGCACGCAAGCGCGCGCACGCGCGCGCGCGCACACACACACACACACACACACAATGTATATACCTCCATATAGGTACTCATCCATGCTCAACAATTATCTTACTCTTTTGTAAAAAGAGTATTTTAGACAGACGTTTGTTCCTGATAGGTGTGTGTTGTTTTCTTTGAGTAAACCTAATCAAATTGCTAATTAGCATACATTGTGTTCTACAATCAACTCCTATGCTGCCTTCCAGTGTTTGATTAACGTCATTCCCATCAGCAAGATAGGAGAGCGGTGGATGCTTCATGACCTTACCAACACTTTGTAATGCCAGCCTTTGCCATTTCAGCCAGTCTAGATATCATGGACTTACTTTATGGGTGCATGGTGCTATGTTATAGGAAATAGGACAAATCTTTAATCCCCCCTTAAACTGATAATGCTCGGAAAAATATTGGCTCCCTAGTCACTTTCACTTACATTTTATACTCCCATTCACCTTCTTACTTAACATTTTGTTTTGTTTGGTTTTGTTTAAGATAGGGTCTGACTGTGTAGCCCAGGGTGGCTTAGATATTACAGTTCTCCTGCCTCAGACTCCCAAGTTCTGGAATTACAGGTGTGTGCCATTGTGTCCAACTTTACTTTCTTTGATTTTCTGAGGCATTTCTAATTGAAACAAGCAAAAGTTCCCAATATAGTGAAAAGATAGTACAGATCCATGTTCAGTAAGAATGGTGGTTATCTTCATTTTTGAAATTATGAGGAATTCTTACTTAAACTATAAAATACTTCCCAATTTTCTATCATGAAGATGTAACACTTCAAAAAAAAATCCTTCAGAAAAGTTCCCCTCAGTTTGTCGACTCAAACGATAGAGGTCTGGATAGTTCTCCGTAGTTGTTCCAGTATCCAAGCTGGCTTTGGCTGTCTGCAGCAGAGCCGGTAAGGTTGGGAGCTGTCTGCGAGGAGAAGGGAGCATTTCAACCCAGCCAACTTTTCAGTTGGATCTAATAAATTTTTCTTCAGGCTCTCATCCTTTAAGTGAAACAGAATGTGCTAGACTATAAATAAAACTGTTGGCAAGCAGGAAAATGTTGGGGCTGCTACCACAAAAATCCTAAAATACAGTTGAGAAGTCAAATGCAGCAGGTAAGAGGCCACACACACCTCTTTCCGCTCGTGGATATATAACGACAGTCAGACACATCACAGCAAGGCTGATTCTCTGATGTTCTATAACTCTTGCTGATACTCAGACACTTGTGATACGTGAAAATAATGCCGCTTACTGCTGTGTGCCTTTTAAGGCTTCAAAGCTCGGCACCGCAATGAACACTGCTTTATTAAAGGACGGCCCAGTCAGGAATGTTTGTGAGAGCATAATGCTGAACGAAAAAACCCTTTGATTGCGGCACCCAGACTTCTTTCGCGGAGCCCCGGCTCCTTTGTGGGAGTTGAACCCCAGCACTCTTCCGAGTTTGTCAGAATCTCAGCTTGGCATATACAGCATCTGAGGGCACACTCTCCCCGCGGCAGGCTGTTGGTCTTCTCTTTGTGTGGCTTGCACTTCCCCTCTACAGTTCTCTATAGTCCTTTCAGCACCCTGAGGCTGCAGGACGCCTCGGAGCAGAGAAGGATGGTTATGGAGATCGACATCTCTGGGAGTTGGGCTTGCTTACTGGTGTGATTAAGTCAAACTTCGCCTTCACAACTCCCACCCCTACCATTAAATAAGAGATTGCTTCCCGCTGCTCACCCGCGGAGGGATCACAGGAGTGAGAGCCATGAAAGAATTCTCAAATTGGAGAAAGCAGGATATGTGTACTGCTGCATGGTGATTACTTAGCAGACAACCATGGCTGTTAGTTTGATTTTTCCCAGCATTTCTCTCTCTTCCTTTGACCATTGAAAACATTCCATTTTTCTTTGGGAGGATCAGTATCACCTATTTTTGGCAATATGGATGGGATAGGCTTGACTTTACCATTCTGCAGATGGGTTCCGATTGCCTTTGAATAAATCTCCTTTCCCCATAGGGAGGGGAGCGCTCAGGAACAGACATGTAAAGCAAATGCATAGATCCAGAAACTAGAGAGAGAAGCTCTTTCAGGAAACAAACAGAGGAGAAAAAATCTTTCTTAAGCCAAAGGATACGCTCTGAGGACAGTGGCTCAGAAGTTCTGGTGGTGGCATGGGACAGCAGCTGTTCAGTCCACAACAGTGGAAACATAATGAATGCAGCTGGTCACATGGCAGCTGCAGACCAGGAAGAAGTGAACTGGGTTGCAGACAGGGCCAGACCATGCCACTAAAGACCCACCCCTTAGTGACCTGTCTCCACCACCTAGGGTCCAAGCTCCAAAGATTCTGCACTCTCCCAAAACAGGGCTACAAGCTGAGGACCAAGTGTTCAAACACGTGTATCTATCTGGTAAGGGATGCTTCACATTTAAGCAATCACAAGAAGTGAATTTAAATTGCCCAAGGTCCATATCACCAAACTATATTCCAGCATTTCTTATGGTGTGGTCCGTGTTCCAACAATGTCAACGATAAAATGTATACCTTTAGTCACTACTTCAAAATTAAAGGTACTTGGACCTGGGTTGGTTTCCACTCATTAGAGACCAGTTTTCTTCCTTTCAACTCCGGGGTCTCCATCTTTCAGATTCCACAGACTTGACATTCATTACCACTTGGGGAAGAGCTCCAAGAGAGTTTCTTCTTGTGGCTCTGGAGTAAGTCCTTGCATGAATCCCTACCTTGGGTCTGAAATGGCTCCTTGCTCCTTTCCTTGGAAGCATCATCTAAGGCTTCAGTACCCCATACCATCGATGACTCTGTGTCACATGGTCACCCCGATAATTGACCTCAGCATGCTCTTGTGTTCTGACTCATGTAACCCGAACTTCAGGAGATGTCGAGGTCTCAGGCATTTGGGATTGGAATCAATGTCAAAATTCCAGATACTGACTGCAAAGAAGTTCCTCGTGTGCTGCCTTTCCCCATCCCCATGCTCCTCTGTATAGCCTCCTCCCTAACTCAGAACACTGTGCGCACACTGACCTCTTCTTGTCTTTCAGCCCAGGCCTCTTCCTTTCACGTTCCTCTTCCTTGTTCCTAATTCTCTATTGCTTTCTCCTCCTCCTCCAAGCTCCCACTGACACGTCACTTCCTCAGGGGCGGTGCCAGAACGCTTTAGCTGAGACACAAATCCCCTGTGCCCTCTGTCATCTGCTTTCCTTTGGACATCTCTCGGCTTGATTTTTGTCTGCCTCTTCCACTGGATTGCAACTCCTGACATTAGTTACTACATCCATTCTATTTCTTGCCTTCCCAGCAGCATGTACACTTTCCATACACGGAAGACGTTTAATGTGTTGTTTTGTGAGTGAATGAATAAATGAGTGAATGAAAATTGTTTCCTCTAACTCTTTCAAAATTCCACCAGAATCCCAATGTGAAAAAGACCATTATTATTTTCAAAACTTAGAATGCCACTGGATCCTTAAAGAAATCAAGGAAACCAGGTCAGAGAGAGGCTCAGAGGTTAGGAGGACATGCTGCTCTCCCAAAGGACATGGTTCCTAGCACTGAGGTTATTTGGGTCACAACCACCTGTAACTCCAGCTCTAGGAGACCCACTGCCCTCTTCAGTGGGCATCTGCACATGCATATACAATCTGCCCTCATGTACACACATATGTACTTAATTAAAAATAAAAACAAAATCCTTTCATTTTAATTCACAGAAACCAGCAATTAGGCCCCAAATCAGTCAAAGAACAATAGATAGATAGATGATAGATAGATAGATGGATAGATAGATAGATGATAGATAGATAGATAGAGATAGATAGATAGATAGATAGATAGATAGATAGATAGATAGATAGATAGACAGACATAGATATGTGTGTGCATACACACACATATATGGCTTCTATGACTAGGGAGTTATGAGTTTATACTATAGATTCAATGATTCAATGTATAAGAGTTCAGAAGCAGTAGAGACTAACATTTTCCGGGAGTTGTAAGAGTGTATGTGGAAAGAGTACATTACAACTCGGCAGTGTAGGTTATATCTCGGGGAAAGACATGAAAGACACTCCTGGATAGCTTGGAATGTTTATTTTGTGGTTCCATGGTTGAGCGTGTATGGACATATTCATCACTCTGTAAGCTCAGAATTTGTTGAAACCATGCCCAGACACAATTAATGCTATCGTATCTAATCACACCAGAAGTAAACTGCTTTATAAAAGTTTAGCTAGAAGTCATGCCATTGACTGCCTTCCTGGGATGAGAGTTTCCTTTAAAAATAGCATGTAATTTAGACCTAGGGCTTGGAAAAGTGCAAACAAGGTCTTAGAAACATTCTAGAGTCACATCAAATATAATATCTGTGTAGAACCCTGCTTTGACACAAATCATTCATCATTCCCTCTTGAAATTATCTTCTCTCTTTGCCAAAGAGCAAGCGTGGATATCACAACTTTAAGTTTGTATTGTTTTCCAAAGAGGGAGAAAAAAATGGAATTCATTGGCACTCTCTTTGCTTCCAAATGAGGTCTGCCTCTGACAGACAGGTGGCTCATAAATTGATCTTTTTACATGGAAATTATGGTGCACTTAATTTTTCTTAAGACCAAAGCTATAAATAGAAAACAGGTCATTGTATTATGACAATAAATTATTATTATTTATGCACACTGAAGATGAGAGTTACTTGCCTTCATAAATTACCTCTTCATGACTCATTGAGTTCCTCCCGACCCATGAATAATGAGTTCCCCAATCTGTAAAGAGCTGGAGCAGTGAAGACAAAGCAGGAATGGGAGGAGCTTGGAGAAGAATTATTGAATTAAGGACTTAACATATTTACGTAGCAGCTTTATAAAGACGACTACTTGGCAGTCTACACTAAATCAATGCTGCATAATTTGAAAAATAGCAGCCTGGTGCCTCTTTAGTTTTTCTGACAAGGGTAAATGATGTTATTTTAACAACAGCACCACACACTTTAATGAGAATGCTTGTTAAATAAAAAAGGGCCCCCTTTACGGAGCTCACATGTTGACAACATGTATAACTCAGTCATTTTCACACAATCCAAGAAAAAGTCTGTGTTTGTTTGGTCACAGACTCCATGTATTCTCCTAGTTTTGAAATATATACTATATAAATATTATTTGTTAAGATCATGAAAGGTTCTAAGAAAATTGAACCCGTGAAACACAGCATTCAATGGTAGAAGAGACTCTGTGATTAATATTCTTGAGTTTATTGTATGAAAGAAGTGTTGAGCAGTTTTTTAAAAATGTATACCAATAAATTCATTAAAGTGTGAGACAAAAGCTTCTCTAGTGAATTTGAGATGTGGCAGATAAGCATTTGTAAGAGAGAAATGAGTCTCTCTATTACAAAATAATCTCCCCATATTCATGGGGTCAATAAATTTGTGGGGCCAAAACATTTTCTCTAGTGTCATTATTATTTCCAATCTATCGAAGAGCTACAGTCTATAAAACTTAAAACAATGATGCTTCCTTCACTTTTGAGGCACCATTGAACCCACTGTAGACATTATTTGGTAACAAAGGGAAAGCAATACACGTGACGAAGCTGAGGCCCTGTTCATTAGAGATCATTTTTCTACATCTAAACAATGGACTCTCCATCATTCCTATTCCACAGACTTGACATTCATCATCATTTGGGGAAGAGCTCAAAGAGAGTTTTCCCTTGTGGCTCTGATACAGAATAGCATCTGATCACCTGCCCCCAGTTAACTCTCCCAAATTCAAAATACACTAGACAAATTTAAGCAAAAATCTAATATTGTGCTGGTGGTCAATGTAGAGCCAATGTATTACATAAATTTGCACTTAAGTAATGACTGTTTAACATGAAGTAGAACAGCCTCTAGCTGTCATAGTCTCAGAAATTCCAATGAATTTTCTAGTAAATTACACATATGTCCCCTTGCTTGAAGTGTTTCTGGTTGAACCTGTCCCATGAAGGGTTCTAATTATATCCATCCTTGCTCCTGTCCTATCTCAGAAAGCTCTAGCAGGGCCAAAGATCTTGGAAATCAAATGGACAGCAAACTGAGATGTGTGATAAGAATAGACATGGGAAATGCCCATGGTGCTAGCCGGAACTGTAGTTTCCCATGTGTTTCATGAAATACTAGATAGCGGTAATGGGATAAGATCACATGAGATAAAAGAACTGCACTACATGAACTCGTGCCAGACACTAAGGACAGAGGTCAGAGATGGACACACCAAATTTATTTCCAAGTGTGTATCTCTGTACTTTCTCAAGGCTGTTTTGTGCATCGGAAGATACTCAAAACATGTGCCACCAAGCAGACATCAACATATCCATTAGTATCATAGGAAACAAAGTGGCCAAGCCATAGAATCACTGCCAATCCTGACACCTTGATGATTGACAAACGAGGTCAGACAGTCTGTCATCCTTCTATAGGGATTACAAACAATAGATAAAGAACAGTGGAAACCGGAGAAATCATTCCACTGAAGGTTCACAAGGACCAGACTCAAAAGAATTCATCACAAAGATACAAAGAAAATACAGAGAGCTGTTTGGCATATTAATTGACTGCAGGAAGATATGAGTCTTGTATAACCAAAGGCTGCCATTAGCAAATCAAAGGAAAAGGAAATTAAGATTGGATTCAATGAGAAATTAGATTAATAGGCTTAGGAAGAATAATAGGAAAATCAAGATAGGAATGAGAGGATTAAAATTTTCATGTACAAAAAAAAAGCGGGTGAATAGTCAATGTTGAAAACCAAGTCACTAATTATGAAAGGTGAAGTATGGAGAATGGATGATCCTTGAGTAAACATGTATTGTTAACATGAGTCACAGGCATCGATGTCTTAGACCTATCGGAATGGTAAAACCTTCCCCTGGTCAGACTAAGGATGCTGACAGTGTACATAGAAGGTATGGACCACAGTTTCCTCATCTCGGATGATGGCAGCCTGAGACTGTTCCCCTACAAAGTCCCATAACCAAGACAGGCTGTAGATGCAGCATTAGAGCAGTAATGGTCCTCCTGACCCCAACTATGCTTATATTCTCTCTCTCTCTCTCTCCTATTGCCTCCCATGATCTCCAGTCAGGTTGACAAACCTAGCCACTTGGGCCTGTCAGCAGTGAAGTGGAGATATTCTTCTATTTCCAGAAGTGGGAATTCAGTGAGTTGGAGATGGAAGTGATGCCTAGTCATTCACGCAAACTGCTAAAGAAACAGTAGAGTGTTTTGAACAGAGGTAACCTGGAAAAGACAATGGAGTAAAGAGCCTACAGCTGGAGCAAAATGAGCCACAAAACCCTATGGCGATCACCACTGTGGGATCGCCATTGCTCAAGGTAGTCATAAATATCATAATTACTCAGTCATTGTGATGAGATATTTAATTTTGGCTCATTGTTTGAGGAGGCTCATAACCATGGCCCTGTGCACTAGTTTGGAGCAGAAGAATATGTTCACATCATTATTAAAAAGAAACAAAGAATAAGGGGGGGTGTGACTCTAACAAAATAATCCCAAAGACCTAGTGACTTATTCTCTCCAGCTAGGTTCACCTTCTAAATCCCCCGAACATCTCAAAAGAGCCCCACTACCTGAGTACCAAATGTTTAATGCACAAGCTTGTGGGCAAATATCTCAGGCTTTTATTATATCATCCTGGAACACTTTAGGATTTTCTCAAATAAATATTATGGATTCTTAACGTCCTAGAGTGGAGAAGGGTCAAGGGATGGTGGAGAAACACTAAGTATAAAGAAGCAGTAAGACAGTAAACACAAAGTTTCAACATTTCTTGAGGAAAGCATCGTGATGCAAAACTGGTCCTTATGAGAAAACAGACCTCCTTTTTAAACCATTCATTCCCTGTGACCTTAAAAATAAATGGGTAAGAGACTGTTTATGAGCCATGTTCAAATTTTCCTTAAAGGAAGAAAATGAGGGAGGAAAGGTGAGAAGCAAAATGCTTTCTGGTTTATAGAGGATAGCCATTATTTTTCCCAACAGTTCCGGTGTCCTGTTCAGTGAGCAAGTGAGAGAAGATGCTTCTTATTTTTTAATTGTACAAATCATGAAGCATGGTTTCAATACTTTATTTCAACATTTTTAGCATGAAGATCTAGAACTTGGTACCATCCTGCTCTGGAAGCCTCAACGTAAGCTAATTCCATAAGGTTAGCCACTTCTCTTTGACCTTCAACTTGGGATCCACCAGTGTGATAGCTGACATTGGTTCTGATGAGAGCCACAGTGAAATCCAGGAAGTTGCCAAGCTAGACCAGATTTAACCTTGGGCACAGCAGCAGGCTAAGGAGATTGGTTCAATGGCCTGATTTCGATTGTGCATCAGTGCATCAGTTCCCTGCTCTGAGTCAATTTCCCAAGCTTGATTATGTTTAATTAATTCACTTAGCTGCCTGTATCTCTAGTGAATGCCCTTTACCCAAGTAAACTAATATCTGGTTCTTCTTATTTGCCACCAAGATCCTGATAGATACAGAATTTCATCAAGCTAAACTGAGCCACAAAACCACTGAGGCATTGAACTCTGAAGTTAAACCAGCCTTGCATTTTTATAGTAAATCCCACCTGACTATGTTATGTAATTACTTTGATATATTATTGGATCCTAGTATCTTATCTACTCTCATAATTTTCAAGTGTATCACACCTGGCTATGAATTACAGCTTACAGCCATTTCCTGCACTTGGCGTTATTCTTTTTAACTAAAGTTTTGTTTCTATCAACCCATATTGAAGTTCCCCCACCCCGCCCCCATACTGGCCTCATCTTCTTGGTAACCATCACTCCACTCTCTGCTTTTATGAGTTTGGCTTATTTAGATTCCACATAGAAGTCAGATCCTGAAATAGTTGTTTTCATTTTTTTTGACTTATTTCACTTAGCGAGGTGACCCCTGTGTTCATCTGTGTTGTCAACACAGATGAAAAGATTTCCTTCCTTTTTAAGTTTGCATAGCATTTCGTTCATCTATACCACATTTTCTCCATCCACTTGCTTTTTGATGGACATTTAGGTTCATTCTGTGTCCTGGCTCTTGTGTGAACGTGGCAACAAACACGGGGTGCAGATGTCTCTGATGTGGTGGTTCCATGTCTTCTGTGTGTACAAGCAGAGATGGAACTGCTGAGTCACGTGGCGGTTCTGGTTCTGTTTTCCTTCATTTTATTGTTTCTGGTTCTGTTTTCCTTCATTTTATTCTCCCTTGTATTGAACTGTTTCTATTGTTCTACTTTCAAGTTTCCTGACTCTTTGTCATCTTGGTTTAGCTCTTATGCTCATCTTAGTTCAAACATCTTTATCAACCTTGAGGATTCTGTTTGCTTCTTTTTATAGACTTTAATTCTTTAATAATACTCCTTAATTTTTTTTTAAGTTCTGTCAGCAAGGCTTATTGTTCCATTGTCCCTCTTTAAACTTGCTTGCTTTTAAACATTAGGAACATATTTATTGTGGTTTCTTGAAATCTTTACTGATAATTTCAACCTCTAGACAGAGGTGGTTTTCGGCGACTACTTGTTTCCATGAAAATGATGACTTTTGCCTGATCTTCCAGCTCATGGAATTTTTGTGGTTGTTCTTGTTAAAAATCTGGCCATTTAAGGGCCTACCTTAAATCAACTCTGGGTTCTGTTCTCCCCAGTGGTTTTTATTTTTTGTTTCTTTGTTGCTCTTGCAATTTATCAGTATGCAAGCTGCATAATCAGATGGTCAGCCACTTGTGCTCGGCCTCCAATGACTTGCTTTCTTTAATTTAGCATCTATTGTTTTAGATTTTGCCTGTGTACCCTGTAGTCACCAGGGACTGATCCCTGCTTGCACTGACACACTTGTAGTCCACAGGGCTTATATCCTCCGCTGGTGGATTAGTGTTTGGTTTGAGGAACGACATCAACGATTATACAGCTTGAAATCCACCCCCATATATTTGCCTCATAGCCAGCTCTCTCGGTTTTCCATCATGGGTACACACGAGCTGCGGGCCACACAGCCGTAGCCCTTGATTTATCTGTAGAGTGTTTAGGAAACATTTCAACTCATTTCCCCATTAAGCTCTCACTAGTCTTTCCATCTGCTTCTCCTCCATCGGGGATCACGACATCCTATGTTTGGGTTATATGTGGGCTTCAATATTTGCCATTGGCACAGATACCCACTCCCCACGCTGAATCAAGTTAGTCTTCTCCAGCAACGTAGCTGATCATTTCCTCAGTCCACCCTTGGCAGCTCAGGTGGAGGAGCCATGAGCAGGCGAGTGGCAGACTGCTCCCCTCCTGCAGGTCAGCAGTCAATCACGAGATAGGCTTCCTTGTTTCCCTCTAGTTGACTCATAGTGCCCCCCTAAAAGTTGCTTTTGTCAACTGTGTCCAGTTGTAGTCATTTTTTAAAGAGAATTTAGTGACCCCTTTAATCCTTCATAGACAAAATCCATGCTATCTCCACGATGTTGTTGCCTCCTCTTCCTCACCCCTACCTACTTCCTTTTACCTGTGTTTTACATCTAGGTTTCTCAAACTCTGGACTTTCCACACAGTTCCTAGGACACCAGCAACTCTTTTTTTTTTTTTTAAATTTACTTGAAAAATCTTATTGTTTCTTCCTGCTTCCTTGGTCCTTGGCTGGACAGGATGCCCAAGAGCCTATCTCAGGCTTTCTCCTACTTTCAATTTACTCATGCCTTCTTTTCTCTTGTGAACGAATGTTTCCTGTTCCTAAGCAAGAAAGAGTAGTGTAACAGTTATAGGCATGATGGCAGGGAACACTACTGGTAGACATTTTTAAGTAATGCATCACGTTGTAAAACTAAATATTATATAAAACATGTATTTATTTAAAATTTCACCTTTACTGAATTGTAATTGATGAGCAAGTTGTGTATTGTCAAGCTATAAAACATAATGTAGGTTGAGGGGGAAGGCTGGGGGGTGGGAGGAGGGAGGACAGGGTAATCTGAGGTTGATATGTAAAATGAATAGCAAATCTCTTAATAAAAAAAGAAAAAAAACATAATGTGGGGGTTTTGGTGATGTGTCTGTGCATGTGCATGCACGCATGTGTGAACATTCATGTGGGATGGGGGATGTAGAGGCCAGAGGTCTAAGTTGAATGCCTTTCTCAATTTTTCTCCATCTTGTTTTTTGAGGTAACCATTTTTCTAATTCCAACATGATGTTTTGCTGTCTGTCTGTATTATGAGATGATTGTCACAATCAAGACATTTAGCATATCTGACACTTTATAGGATTACTTTTTGTAACTGGAACACTTAAGATCTACTCTTCAAATAGCAAACCCATCTTTATTAGCTACAGTCATCTCAATTTTCTTTGTTGGAACTCATTTCTCGTATAGCGTCTAGCTCGCACCTGTGATAAGAGCCTTTCTGTTTCCCACACCGCACTCAGCCATTACTAACCTGTAAATTCACCAAAGTTCCACATTGTCTGGGCAGCTGCTGGGTGCTTTCTGCCTTCACCATTTCCTCCAAATCGTGCTCAGCCCTGTGTCTGTCCACCTTAACAGTCTCCTCCCAAGACTTTCCAACAGCATGTAGCGCCCCCTACTCATCTACCACTTAGATTCTATTTTAGTTAATTCAATGTATTTGTGGCTGGTTCAGGAAAAGTTGGTTTTGCCTTGGTGGTCGGTGCTGAGGTTCTTTCCCTGGGGTGATATCATAAAGTTACAAGGCCAGACTCCTGTCACACTAGATCTCTGCTCAAGTTTCAAAAAAAAAAAAAAATCTCAGAAGAAACTATCTGATTGTCTAAAGGAAGTTAACATCCACCTCCACTGACTAATTACTGTGGAGTAAGGAGGGGGAGGGAGCCCACTCTGATGGGTGGAAGTGAGCCCGCTTTTTCTCTCCCCTCCAGTGACAGACTCTTCTCTCTTTTAACTGAGCCCTACTTGTATCTTCGAAGAAGAATAGATACACCCTTGTTGTTCAATCCTAAGGGCTCCCTCAGGGCAGGGGGTGAGAAGGTAAGGCATCAAAGACACAGACACCAGGAGTCAGCTGAAGGCAAATAACAAACTCCTTTATTGAATAACAGAGAAGGCCTTATATACCCTCCTCCCAGCACCCCACCCAGTCTGTGTTCCAATCTGGTGGCATAGCATGGTCATCCCTCATTGGCTGGGCATGATCAAGAACTCTAACAGTGATCAGAAACTCTGACAGTGCCTGTTGCTAGGCCCTCAGGCAGACTTCAGGTTGGCTCATAAGGAAGTACATTATGTGCATGCCTTGGCAACTGGTTTGAGGCAATTTCCTCAACCCTATGGGCCCGTCCTACTACACACCCTAGTTTGAAAGAAACTTCTCTTAACTTTGTAATCCCCTTTTACAGTTATCCTCCTCCTATCAAAAGGCTCTAATGAGCCATCTACTTTGGTTCCCAGATAGACAAGTTACTTCTGGAGGAGAATGTGTACATATGTATCATAGCCTGCTTCAAATTCTTCCTCTGTCAGAAAGTCTGGTCTCCCTCCCTATATCCCCACACCAAATCTTCTACAGGACCACTTGGTTTCATCAAGCAGTGTTACTATGTATTTGAGTTCATTGATTTTGTAGCTTGTACTTCATTTCTTTATTTGCTTTTGTTTCCGAGATGCTTAAAAGTAATAAAAAACTTAAATGTGCTTTTCTGTTTGCTCCCATTTAACCAGTGTTATAATACAAATAAGTCAAGTTAATCCTGGGAGGCTGAGGGAAGGCCTTTCTTTAAATAAGATCTACATTTCGAGAAATATTGTCTATAACATCAATTTGTCACTTAGTCGCATGCTCCCTGCTGTGGCACTTAGCTATGTTCCCCAGAAAGTGAAATAAATTATTCAAAGGCAGGGACTTTGACATTTATGTTTCTTTTTATATATACCTCCACATACCTATTGCTGTTTTAAAACTATATTTTATTGAATAAATACCTGAAATCTTTGCTTTGTTATGAAACTCCATTATACATCATAACTTTATTGGTTTTTTTTATTAAGTTAGTTCTTTGATGATTTCATGCAGTGTGTGTGTGTGTGTGTGTGTGTGTGTGTGTGTGTGTGTGTGTGTCTGTCTGTCTGTCTGTCTGTCTGAATTAGGATTACCATTGCTGTGATGAAACACCATGACCAAAGAGTCTTCAGGAGAAAGGGTCCATTTGGTCCATTCTTCCACATCACAGTTCATCACCAAAGGAAGTCAGGACAGGAACTCAAGCAGGACAGGAACCTGGAGGCAGAAGTCAGAGCAGAAGCCACGGAAGAGTACTTGCCTACAGGCTTCCTCTCCATGCCTTTCTCACCCTGCCTCTGCATAGAACCCAGGAATACCAGCCTGGGGATGGCACCACCCACAGTGGGTTGGGTCCTCCTTCATCAATCGTCAATTGAGAAAATTGGCTACAGCTCGATCTTAAGGAGGCATCTTCTCAATTGAGGCTCCCTTCTGTCCAATGATTCTAGTTTGTGTCAAGTTAGCATAAAACTAGCCAATACAACAAATATGTATTGTGTGCGTGCATGCGTGAGTGCGTGCGTGAGTGCGTGCGTGTGTGTGTGTGTGTGTGTGTGTGTGTGTGTGTGTGTGTGTGTGTGTGTCTGTGTTACATTTTGGTTACCCCCTCACCTCCTTCTTATTGCTATCTACCCTCCTCCTTCTTGATTCTTTTCCAGATTCATGACTTTTGGTTTTAGTTTTAATCCATTTTATTTAATCAGGGCCACCTGTTTGATTATCCGATTGGGACTACTGATTGGAGCCTGATAGAGTCACCGGTGGGTTAAGACTGAAGGTAACAATTCTGTCATTCCCTGAATATACCCATAGGAAATAGTTCAGCAGAAAGAGGCAGGACACCCTGGGTGGCATTTATTAAGAGCTAGAAATTGTGCTAAACACTTTGGAGTTCCTCAATTATACTTTAAAACAAGTGTAGAGAATCTGACATAATTAAGAAATTCCCTAGCTGGACGGTGGTGGGGCATGCCTTTAATCCCAGCACTTGGGAGGCAGAGCCAGGCAGATCTCTGTGAGTTTGAGGCTAGCCTGGTCTACAGAGCGAGATCCAGGGCAGGCACCAAAACTACACGGAGAAACCCTGTCTCAAAAAGAAAAAGAAAAGAAAAGAAAAAAGAAATTCCCTAACAGAAGGAGAAACTGAGGCCCAGAGACTTCAAATAAGTTGTTTAACATCATATGCCTTGTAAGCCCTAGATGACCCAAAGCAGGACTATCCAGTGTGGCTTGCATAATATTTATAGCACTTGTTCCTTTTGCAACATGTTTATGCTCACTTTAGTCTTCAGCCTATAGTGCACTGATGGCTGGATTTCTTTTTCCCACTGCACACTGGCCAGAGGAGCACACAGTGAGTGTTTAATCCAATCCAGAGGAGCACACAGTGAGTGTTTAATCCAGTCCCCTTATTTTGCACTTGAGTTTGAACCCTTGTTTTTAGGGTTGAGAAATTTTGCCTCCTTTAGCAGAACAGCTTCTAAAAACTGAACCTTGATAAGAGGACCTGTCACTATCCAGGCTGTGTTTTGCAATGAAGGAAATGCCATGCCAACACATCATTACAACACATTTCTGCCTGCTGGCTTTCCATCCAGAACAAAGAAATCCATTGTGTGATGATGATGGGACAAAGAGAATGAGTGTTGACAATGTGTCAACCAGTGACCGGCCGTGGAAAACACACCACGACCACAACCTTCCCATAGACTAAATGGGCATGTCTCAGCCCAGTCTTTGCTAATGACTGCAGCATTTATCAATCTGAATGTGATTGTGCCTTATACAAAGACCCTGTGAATGGCTTCATTTTGCTCTTCTGATGGCACAAATGAGCTAAACAGAAGAGAGGGCTATGTGGTCATTGAGTGTTAACACATACCTAAGGGTTTGGCTAGGCTTTCCCATCCTGTGTGTATAGTCAAACATGGCCCAAACTACCCTGCCTTAGCAACTGCGTTACCCTAGTTCATTCCTGCAGCAGAAGCCCAAGCATTAAAGTGGTCCTTATTCTAACAAATAAATAAGTAAAGAATAGGGATGGGCTCTACCATCACAAGGAAAGGGCTGGAAAACTCTTATCAAGACCCACTAAGTTTCTTCTTGCTGTGCATCCCTGTAACATTTTGTCTGGTTAACACCGTTCCCCTCCCCATAGCAACCAGTGTAAACAAGCTGTTTGCTCTGCATGGAGTTCCCCGTCTTTCTGCTGTCAGATTTCAATCTAAATGTTACCTTTTAGAGGAACCATGTTAGGACTGCCATTGTAGACTCTGCAAACTGAACTCAGTGCATTTATAACTAGAATTAGATAGTTCATTGGAGAAAAAGTACTCTGTTTCATCTGGCAGACAAAATGACAGACTCTATCGTAAGTCTACCAGGAGAGGAAGAAGGAGGAAGGATTTACTTACTCGGGAAGAATCAAAACCAGACAATGTGGCCCAGTGTGTGCCTGTGTGCACATATACAAGGAGGAGGGTGGAGGGAGGGAGAGAGAGGGAGGGGGAGGGAGAGAGAGATCCTTGCTAAGATGCTAGGATTCCTAAATGTTACCCACACCTTTGTTTATCCCAGCCTGTATTTCTATATTTCCTGCTATGACGGAAGTCACTAGTGATACTTCCCTGTCCCCATGCTTTCCTCTTCGTCCTGGGTGTAGTTATGTCACCATTCCCAGCCTCCTCTGCAGCTAAGTAACACCATGTGACTGAGTGCTGGCCAATGGAATACACACAGAAGAAGTGATTAGCTGACATGCTGATTATTTTCCCAAGGGCTCTTGCAGACTCTCTCATCCTTGGCTTGTTGACTGCCCAATGAAACAGCATCCAGCCGAGGATTCCAGGCCCAGGGCAGCCATTTGCTAAAGAAACCCAAAGTTCGCCCGACTCACTTTGTGGAAGGTCATCTGGTGAAGACCAGCTTTGCCTGTGAGGGGAGTGAGGGGCAAACCTTTGGCTCATCAGGCAATTGGGAGTTGGGTGTTTGTTTAAGCAGCTAACTTTAACTTCAAGGACAGCACAATATTTTCAAAGGCATTATCTTTATTTGGCTTACATTAAATTTGAAACATACCTGAATCATTACCACTCAAACAGCCTTGAGCAAGACAGCTGCTAAAAATGAAGGTAATGCTTTGCACTGTGAGTTTTACGACTGATTTAGAAGAAACACATTGTTCATTTATACATAAATACACACACATACATGCCCCCACACAAACACATACAATACACATAAGTCTATAAAAAGTAAGAAAGTGTTAATGGTGGTGGATGTCTGGACTCGGTGTTTCTATGTTTTTGGTGTCTTATTCAAGAGAGTAAACACATACAGATTACAAAAAAAATAAACATACTTTATTTAAAAAACAAAGAGATAGATAAAGACATACTTTCAAAAGTGACAACTGGCCTTATTAGTAAGAGTGCTCAAGAGCCCTAGGTTATTGCTAGGGGCTTCTTTTATGGTATCTAAAAGAAGGAGTGAGTGGTTTGGTTGCTGAGGACTGTAACATGGAGTGTTCCCTATTTTGGTTGAACAGCTTGGAATTATACAACCTTCTATTTACTGTATTACATGTATCCATGGGTCCCATGAAGTATCTGATTTTAATCATATGTACTTATGCCTTTTCAAATATGCCTAAGCATAAGATAGTAAATAGGAGACCCCCTCCCTAAAATTTGCATAAAAGACACTGCACCTTATTGCACACGCACTCAAAACTGGTTCATGCTGGCTCAGTGCTGTTGCCCTAATACTTAGACATAACTGGGAAAATGTTTGAATAGGAACTTTTCATGACTGGTGGGTGTCCAGGGGAAAGAGAAACCTGCTCCACTGTTTGTAGTGGGGTGGATATGCAGCTTGATGCAGGTAAGACCCTAAGTTACTAGTTACAGTTAGAAGAGGGATGATGTATGTGACCCAGGCCAAGTGGAGTCCAAGGTTGCTAAGCTACCCCTATGCTAAGCTATGATTCAAAACTGCCTCTCCCAAAGAAGAAAATGTAAGTCAACACACACTGACGAATCACTCTGGGGAGGGCAAATTAAATTCAGCAAAACTAATTCAGCATAGATCAAATCGAACGTCCATTGCTCTGTAGCTAAAAGATTTAAGTCTATAAGGTCAACCTGAATGACCAGCAAAGCACCCACAAATACTTATGCATTGAGTGTGTGGGTGCACATGTGGACATGTGTTTATATGTGTATGCTATGCGTATAATTATATAACTCACACACACAGCCAGGCCAGGGAGCACTGATTCAGATCACATCCCAACCTATTGCTGGGGCTAGGGCCTGGAAGGGGGAATGGTTGACCAACCGGTGTCATATGTTTCTGTGCTATTATTACAATATTTTAACTGGCTTTTGTTTGTTTAAGTCACAGATGGGCATGGTACAAAATGGAAAAGCTGTGAAGGACTCTGTGGGGAACATACTGACTCGCTTCAGCATTAGAGCCTGCTACCGTCTCCCTGCGTATTTTCCCACAGCTATGCTAAATTATACATTGTCATTCTTTGTGCTGTTATAGGGTCTATTTTTATTTCCTTGTTTCATATAATAAAATATGAAACATAAGTTAATACACCTATGGTTTATGTGAGCAGAAAATGAGAGCTAACTTTGAAACAAAAGGGAGATAAAATAGGAATGCCTTAAAAATTAAAAATGTAGTTTCAGTGAAATTGGAGATAATTCAGCTGGGCATGGTGATATATGCCTTTAATCTCAACATTGGGGAGGCAGAAGCAGGTGGATTTCTGTGAGTTAATGAGTTCCAGACCATCTAGGGCTACATAGACCCAGCTTTGGGAGAGAGGAGAGAGAGAGAGAGAGAGAGAGAGAGAGAGAGAGAGAGAGAGAGAGAGAGAGAGAGACAGAGAGAGACAGAGAGAGAGACAGAGAGAGAGACAGAGAGAGACAGAGAGAGAGACAGAGAGACAGAGAGACGGAGGGAGGGAGGGAGGGAGGGAGGGAGGGAGAGAGATCATTCTAATTAACTGTTCAATACAGACTCTGTACTACAAGGAAGCTTCAGACTGAATCTGGTTTTGCTGCGGTCTGCCTTAATTTCAACTCTCTTGGCGTGTGTAGATTACAAAAGGACTTAACAGTCTTGTACCCTCCATCCAGTTCTCCCAAGAACAGAACTGGTCTGATCTGTGCTTACAAGTCATGCCCTCCAGTAGTGTGTGTGTGTGTGTGTGTGTGTGTGTGTGTGTGTGTGTGTGTGTGTGTGTGTGTGCTTACAAGTCATGCCCTCCAGTAGTGTGTGTGTGTGTGTGTGTGTGTGTGTGTGTCTGTGCTTACAAGTCATGCCCTCCAGTAGTGTGTGTGTGTGTGTGTGTGTGTGTGTGTGTGTGTGTGTGTGTGTGTGTGTGTGTAGCCTGCAGCTTCCTTTGGTAAACAGTTCCAGGGAAGAAGCAGGAGAGAGACAGCAGGAGAGGCACAGGGCAGGTGGGACAAGCATCATAAAGCCACAAATGGCGCTGCTTCCCGGGTGACCAGGACAAGCCTGCCCCTCGACCCAGACCTTCCCCGGGGCGTATGAAATGCATCTCACAATCTAGTCTGCCAGGGAGACAAAAGCGGGACTCATTCGTCCTCGCGACACCCGGGGCTCATTGTGTGCCATTCACTTTCGGCTGTGCTTCTTAATGGTCCCCAGGCTGAGCTGTCTGGTAGCACAGATGTTAATTATTCGTGACTATTCTTAATTAGTTGTGTGAGTTATTCGTTCTTAAGCCTGACAGAAAGCCTCAGCTGGTGTGGTCTCTGGGGACACACCCGAGGGCCTTTCAGAAGCTGGGCTTACGACCCCTCCCCCACCCCGCTCCCCCTCCTCGAACCCCAGCGTTCCTGTTTAATCAGGCTCAGTGAGGCCAGCCCCCATGGGGACCTCTGAAATAAATGCTTAGGCAGCACATAATGCTGGAAGGCCCCTTGCCCATGCGCTCTCCAGGCACCACGGGCCTGTGAAGTCTTCCAGCTGGAAATCAAGTTACCTCTTGGAGGACATGGGGGTCTGGACTCTGAGGAGTAAGTTCCCTAGTTCTGGTGATTGGTGCATTTCCCTGTGTGCTGTGTCAAGTCCATTTGGCTGCCCTCAAGACCAGCTAGATAATTAAAGCTTTATTGAGGAGTGTCGTACACATTATTGAACACGAATCTTCTTGGTCATCACAGTTGTCCGCACACTCAAACTAGGCAGCAGGGAGGCCACAACCCATGTGAAAGTGTCCTTGTCATGTGATAGTCCTATTAGGGATGCCATGGCTCTGGTGATCATTTGGAAAGAGTTTGCTGGAAGACACTGCTGATCTACTCGTTCGGGAACCTCTTTTCTCTGGTCCCTTTTATCTGAATAAAAGAATTGGAGGGGGAAAAAAAACTCCCTTCATTCTGAAAACCAGCTCCAGGTAGGGATAAATGAAAGCCTCCAGGAAATAAAACGTATGCAAGAGAAAAATGGCTTCTGTCAGAAGGATGGCAGGAGAGGAAATAGACCAGAGTTCATTTTCAAGCACTTCAAGCCTTGCATTCTTTTTCTGAGTGTGATGTGAGCGCTTGGGAGAGCAGAGGGGGATGGAGGGAATATATCACAATTACACTTTAAACTCTGCTGTACAGAATAAACTGCAAGAATAAAAAGAAGGAGTCACTTGGAAGCCATCTGTGATAAGATTAAAAATGAAGAAGGAATACAGCATTCAGCAGCCTGTAACCCATTAGTGTAAACTCTAATTTGGAAAAACTTCATCTAGATTATACACAGAGTTATTAAGTCTCTGAGTGTGTGGAGGACTAACACATCCAAATATTTTAGTGTTTGCTCTAAGAAAGCAATTGATTTGAGAGGGGAAGAGAGAAGGATTTTATTTTTTAAAAAAAGAGTAAAGCATAAATATGCCGATGAATAAATGTTTCAATTATCTGAAGAATTTTTCTATTAACAAGCTTATCGTAGCAGCTAAGATAGAACCCTGAAGTAATCTTCAACAAAAAAAGCGTCACAGAGAACAGTGACTTGGGTTTCATAATTTTGAAAAATCCAAGATGGAAGTATTTGGTCTTCAGAGTGTTGAACTGTAGACTTAAGGAGGCTTTGGCTGGAGTGGTTGTGTTGTTTGTTTGGGGTTTGCAGACATCTGGGTTAGTGTCCTGATCTTTCTCAGGAAAATTCCTCTTGCATCACAAGCATATGCATAAATGACAGAGAACTACACCTAAATTCTGTCTCTACCTCGGACTCACTGTGGCACCAGGACAACGTGCTCAGCCTTAAACTGCGTCCTTCCCTCCTGTCAAATAAGAAGCTTAAACAAAACTGGGACAATGTGAAACTCAGCTAAGAGAATGTACGTAAAGTACTTCTTCACCTATTAGCTGGTAGAAAACAAGCACAGAAGTACTATCAGCTACTTATAAACGTTACAGAATGGGACGTAGGCTATGCTGTTGTTCAAAGTAGCCTATGGACTGTCCCAGCTCTTGAACTTAACACTGACCAAATGATCCACTTCTACACTGAGTCCCAGAAGACGTCAAAGAGCCAGGCTCCAGGTCACTGCAAATCTCTTTGCTCTCTCCTATCACACAATCTATGTTGTTGGCGGGGCTTCCCTAAGAGCTTGGGTCTTGTGAAGATGGGCACTGAATAATGTAGTCAGTATGCAACAACCAGGATATAGGGCATAGGTGGAAAACAAGCTGTGAGATTGTGTGAAAATAAGACACTGAAATTCTGGACTCTTTGTTACTGCAGCCTACCTGACTGATACATAATTCCCCCCTCTTCACACAAAGCTCAGGGTGGGTGTTTTTCCAGACTCCTTGGTTATGAACATCAGAAGTATCTTTACCTACCTTAAGCAGAAATGTAGTTTATTGAAGATGTCGTCTATTATAGGCATGCTATATCTTTTAATAGTTCAAGAATAAAGTTTTGACTCTTCAGCTAGGAACAATGGTCAATTCTTGTGTGGGTCTTCTCCAGTGGACACAGCTGTCATCCCAGGGCCAGACTTTGCAACTTGCACCATCCATATTCTAGTCTGGTCTGAAGCCTTTGACTCACCACCTAGCACTCCCACTTGGGGAAAATAGAGGAATACCTCATCAATATCGCTAGGATAGAGCCCGGTAGTCAGGTGTTTGCATCTCCCATGCCTGCATTTAGTTGTAATGGAGGCTGTGAAGGTATCCTCTGGGATTTACTTTGGGAAGATGCGAACTAACCAATCCTGGGAAAGTCACTCAATGTTAAGAGGGGCAGAAGGGAACTGAAAACCGTGACAAGAAATATACAACTCAGGTTGGGGAGATAGCCTGGTGGGTCCAGGGCTAGCTCCACACACTTTAAGAACTGAGCTCAAATTCCCCCCAAACTGAGTTGCAACCATCGTGCTCCTACAGTGAGATAGGAGCTAGAGACAAGCAAATCCCCAGAGAGATGAGGGCCAGCTGGCCTGTTGTACACAGTGGCAAAAAAAAAAAAAAAAAAAAAAAAAAAGAAGAAACCTGTCTCCAAGAAGGCAATAACTGAAGTTAGTCTCTGACCTCGACAAGGGTTCCGTGACATGCACACACCCACACATGAAATGTGTTACGTTGCTGTGGTGTAGAATTGAGCGGTCCAAGGCAGTAGTCACTAGCTACTAGCCACACGGGACTGTTTATGTTTAAAAACTTGAAGTTGAGTTAAAAATGCAGTCCCTACATCTCTCTAACATATTTCAAGGGCCCAGTGACTACACAAGGCTGGCAAAGGCCCTGCACAGTGCAGGAAGGGCTTTGGCACAGCACTGATACAGAATACGGTTTGTTACTCTGAACTAATGGCTGCATCAGAGGGAAGTTTGGGAGTGAGGCTCCAGCTTCAAGTGACAGCACCACTCTGGGTGATGTTTGGCAGGTCTCTTAGATTAGGCACGGGCTGGGGAGGGCCTACCTGATTTTTACATCTGTTAAACAAGGGCCTGGGGAATGTAATGGAGAAAGCCACCTCCAATGGTCCTCAGACAAGTCTCCCGTAATTGGCTTCTAGATACTACTTGTACAGGGGAAGTCCTCCCACCTTCCCCCGACCCCATCCCCCATCCACTCCTCAGAGAGGGTAAGGCCTCCCATGGGGAGTCAACAAAACCAGGCATATCAAGTTGAGGCAGGACCAAGCCCCTCCCCATCAAGGATAAGCAAGGTATCCCACCATAGGGAATGGGCTCCAAAAACCCAGCTCATGCACCAGGGATAAATCCTGGTCTCACTGCCAGGTGACCCACAAACAGACCAAGCCACACAACTGTCACCCACATTCAGAGGGCCTACTTTGGTCCCATGCAGGCTCCCCAGCTCTCAGTCCAGAGTCGATGAGTTCCTACGAGCTCGGGTCAGCTGTCTCTGTGGGTTTCCCCATCATGATCTTGACCCCCGCTTGCTCATGTAGGGAACAGGATGGTCGAGCTGGGAGAGAGATGGAGAGGGAGAGCAATGAAAGAATTATGTTGATAGAGGGAGCCATTATGGGGTTAGGGAGAAACCTGATGCTAGGGAAATTCCCAGGAATCCACTAGGATGACCCCAGCTATGACTCCTAGCAATAGTGGAGAGGATGCCTGAACTGGCCTTCTCCTGTAATCAGATTGGTGACTGCCCTAATTATCATCATAGAACCTTCATCCAGTAACTGATGGAAGCAGATGCAGAGATCCACAGCCAAGCACTAGGTCTAGCTCCCAGCTTGCTTTCTTATATCACCCAGTGTCACCTGCCCAGGGGTGACACCACCCACAGTGTGCTGGGCCCTCCCACATCAATTATTAACCAAGAAAACGCACCACAGGCTTGTTCCCAGGCCACTGGAAGCATTTTCTCACTTGAGGACCCCTCTTCCCAGATGAACCCAGCTTGTGTCAAGACGACAAAAAGCTAACCAGCTCACATGTGTGAACTATTTTCCAGACTAGCAGCTCGGTGGAGACCAAGATTATACGTTGAGCATACTACATCCAAAAAACTTCAAAATCCAAGCTCATTTTGAGCACTGAAATGGAGCTACAAATGAAAATTTCCAGAAATGCAGCTTTCTTCCACATACAAAATTATTAGAAACATTGTGTGAAATTACCTTCATTAAAAATTAACAATAATGTGAGGCTCTTGCTTCTTTTTTTGAGTGTTCTGGTTGATTCTCTCCTTAGAATTTGTGTGCTTCCTTTGCCTGGAAATCATCGACCTAAGATCTCCCTGGAGCTAACTTCTCTTGCTTCAAAGGCTTTACTCAAGTGCCACCTCCCCAAAGACCTTCCCTGACCCTGTCCCCAGTCTCTAGACATTCCTCCTTTTTAGCAACCTCTCAGCACTTAGGTTTTATTCTAAGATTTTAGTGTAAAAATTGTTTTTGACATATATTTGCTCTTTTCTTTTTTTTAAGAGTTCTGTGTTTTATATGCATGAGTGTTTTACCCATATATGTATGTGTACCACATGTGTGCAGTACCAGTGGGTAACAGATGAGGGCAGTAGGTTCTTTGTAACTGGAGTGAGGGATGGTGTGAGCCACCACGTGGATGCTAAGAACTAAGCCTGGTGTGTTTCAGGCGGGCCTCAAACTTACTATGTAGTTAAGACTAACACTGAGCATCTCATTCTCTTGCCTCCAGCTCCTGGGACTACAGGTCCAACTACCATGTCCTGTTTACGCATTCCTGTGAATTAACCCTAGGGCCTCAAGTGTGCTGGGCAAATAGTCTTCCACTTGAGTTGTATCTCTAGCCTCCATTCAGTTACATCTTGAACAACTGATTGCCTTCTTTCTTCAGCCCAAGAAGTAGTAAAATAGTTCTAAGCTCCATGAAAGTCAGAATTGTATGTTCTTTTACTGCTCATCCTTGGCCAGTGCCTGGTGTGAAGCAGACACTCAAAAGTGTGTTAGCTTGAGAGAATGGCTAGCTAATAATCCATATCACTTACTGCCTACTTGAGCCTCAGTTACTGTCTTAGCTTTTGACCTTTGGTCTTCTAGGACAAACGCGATGCTAATAGCTCTAACCCTCAGGTTTTTGTGAGGATCCGAGTGAGAGAGTGAATGCAAAGAATCTAGCCAGCAAGTGGCATACAGTAATTACCCAGTAAATCAGGACTGTTGGCGTGGCTTTACCCTGGCTTGGTTCTTCCATGTGTCACTCATTCTTCATCTGCTCTTGGATCCCTTCGTGGGACACTTTACATGAAGTCATGGAGAGCAGGGTTTCTCAGTTTGAAACGCCGGAGTTCTTGTTACCAGAACAAATAATTTCTGGTCTGTTTCCTTGGGAGATGATGAGATAAGTTGGATCTCTCTCTCTCTCTCTCTCTCTCTCTCTCTCTCTCTCTCTCTCTCTCTCTCTCTCTCTCTCTCTCTCTCGGAAGTTTTGCCCAGAAAACTAGGCCTGCTATTGTCACCTCAAGGATTTCTCTGAGTACGTGGGTGCTGAACAGCTAAGAGAGTACTGCTGTGGGGAGCCAGCAGGTATGGCAGGAAGGAGTTTAGTTTAATGTTACGTTGGCTCTGTAAAAAGCATCTGTGACAATAAAAGGACATTGACAGATGACATAGGACAGGGCTGCTCAAAGACAGAGGTGTTTAGCATTGGGAAAACAGCTTGATGGGGTGGGCAAAACTGACATCAATTTCCATTCCAAAGTCAAGATTAGAATTTAATATGCTCCAAAGCCATCTTCTGCTCCCAGTAAGCATGTTGAACAGGAGGGGTTGCATTCCTAGAAAGGAAGCATATGGTCACATCACCACTCAGGAAATTTGGTGGCCATGACAAATGGATGTGAATAGTATGCCTGTTAGTAATATATGGGGGTTGTTATTTATTTTTCCTTACGCCCTTGTTCTCTAATAGAATACAGACACAAACTTCTCCATTTTGGCTCACAAGTAGTCTAGCCCAAGGGAACTTTTCCCTGCTACCTTTATTTTATGAGTCTTTATTTCTCACTCATTCTATTCTCTCTCTCTCTCTCTCTCTCTCTCTCTATATATATATATATATATATATATATATATATATATATATATATATATATATAAAATCTCTCGATTTCTTTCTAAAAATTATCATGAAATTTCAGTAGGTAAGTAGCCCCATAGCCCCACAGGGAAAGTGTTTTCCTAGCATGCACGAGGCCCTGAGATTGAGCCCCAGCAACAAGTAAACAGGGTGTGGTGGTGCATGCCTGTAATCTCTGAATTTAGGAGGTGAAGGTGGGAGGACTCAGAGTTCAAGGCCAGACTCGATTATATAGTACACTGGAGGCTACCCTGGCCTGCAAGGGGCCTTATCTAGACAAAAACAAGGAAACATTTCATTCACTGGTAAACTAGAACCAAAGCCATGCTCAAGTGAGCTGGGTTTAATGGGGTATCTCTTCCCATACATACACAGGTTAAATGGTGCGTATTTATTTCCAGGCCTTTATTCATAGAGTGTAATATTGGGGGGAGGTTGTAGGGAGAAGAAAAGATTATTTGCTGGTTTTCTTGCAGAAACAGGGAGATGGGCATGTAGGTGGTGCCACCGAGAGGGCACCATAACCTTCTTCAGTTAGACACGAATGGCGCTGATAGGCTGGAAAGAAAAGATGCTCAGCATGCTGCCATCTTGCTGTCTCTCCCCGAGTCAGCGTGGCCTTGGACTTCATTTCCTGGGAAGAGCTCTGTGTGGACTGCCATGGAACACTGGCTGTGGCCTCCAGGACAAATCAGCAGTTCTCCATGTCTCCATTTTTTTCTCTGGAAAAACAAAGGGATAGATGAAATTGCCTCCTCATTTATTCCAGCCTGATTTCTAATTGTATATGCAATTTCTTGCTTATGTCAATATAGAAAGAAATAAATTTGACTAATGTAAGAACCAGAATCAGAGGACTAGAAAACTCAAGAAGGCTTTCAGGTCACCTTTTACTCAGAATGCCACGTTACCACCAAAGGAGGGGTGACAATGTCAGTCGTGACGTAAAGCCATCCAATGGAGCATTAAGTAATAATCTAAAATAACATTTGAAAAAAAATTCCAGGGCCTGAAAGAATGCTATAGACAGATGTTAAATAGTAGGAAAAAAATAGAGAAATTAAGTTGCATGAACAGAATCATAGCGGCAAGGAAATTTATAGAAAAAAAATGATCATTTATCCATGTGTTTTTTAATCAGTGGCTGCTTTGAATGGTTGACATTATGGACAAACTGTTTTCTCAACTTCCTCGTGTTTATTTTTCTATACTATTACATAGGTTAAATTTTCCTTTACACATGCTATACACTTGCTATGGAGCGTGTCCTCTATCTCCCCATCACAGGCTTATTTGTTGAACACTTTCCTCTAGCCATGGGTGATGGATTTCTGTGTCTGGCATCTACAGATTCTTGTGACAAATGGAAGGGATCTGAGGAAAAGTCAACTGGGATGGGGACACAGTCTGCCACTCAACAGTAGTTCAATGGCTAGTGAATACTCAGCTTTGGTATTATTAGAGTTAGGCACTGCCTGAAGGAACTATATATATATATATATATATATATAGCCTCAGACTATTAAAATAGAAAGATCTCACTCAGCTAGAAATAGGCCATTGATGTGCCTGACTAAGAGTGATACTGGTATCTCAGAAAATTTATTTATGACACAATACTCTTCAGATATTAAGGAAGACGAGTAGTATGGTAATTACATACCAGTTAGCATTTATTAAATGTTTATCTTTGGGCTAAACCCTGTACTAATTATTGAGGACACAGGAAAAGTATGATCTAGGTTTGCTCATCAAGGAATTCACATGTTACACAGGCTACAGACCAAAACCAAATAGTCATGCTACCATATGAGACAGAAGATGAAGGGAGCAGATATAAGAATTGTGAGAGTTCAGAAAGGACCTGTACATTACTAAGAAATGCAGGAAATTATGTGGAATTTTCCAAGACAAAGAACCCTTGAGTTGAGTAGCAAATGGGTGTGGCCTTGGAGAAGGGGAAGCTATGCCAGGAAGAGGGAGAAAAACAGCAATGTTGAGAGGCAGGAAACAGTGTGCAGCATGACCCAAAAAGCTGGGCACAAAGCAGGAGGCAGAGGGAGGCAAGAAATGAGAACAGAGAGGGAGTGGGTCATGCTGATGCACTTGAACCTTAGGCAGCCAACAAAAGAGAGAGAGAGAGAGAGAGAGAGAGAGAGAGAGAGAGAGAGAGAGAGAGAGAGAGATTTTACTGGTTTAAATATCTCTTTCATACATTCACATAAGTTTCTGCACAGTGTCTTTAATTTTGCTGCTTGTCTCACAAAGCCTAAAATACTATTTGGTCTATTAAGAAAGAGGTTTGCCCACCTTGAACTATATGTCTCCTGAAGGTGATAGAGGACCACAGAGGAACATGCGTTTGGAATGAGCCTGGGAAATATGGCTGCAGTCATAGACGGCAGGGAAGGCTGCTCAGGAGAGAAATAAGAAGCATCTGCATTGAGGTGATGGTAGGAAGTTGGGGAGGATTCCTGTGGAAAGTCCTGAGGTCAGATTTGGATGGTATCTTGGAAATGAGTAGGAATATGTGCCTATAGAAGTCAGCCAGCTACTATGTCTGGAAATCTAGAATGATCTGAAGAGGGAACTGCTTTATTATCATCAAATATGGGAAATATCCAAGTGGGTGTGTTACTGTGGTGAGGGGCTGAGCTGGGTGTGTGTAGACAGTTTTCCTGTCCCAACCGCCTTTTCTCAGCATGGCATGTCCACCTTGTTTCTCCCTGCTTCTGCTCATGACTCCTCAGACTCTGTCCTTCTTTCTCCCAGCATTCTCAGTTTGACTCTCCTACCTAACCTTATCCTGTTCAGCTATTGGCCAGTCAGCTTCTTTATTAACCAATGAGAGTAATACACATTTACAGTGTACAGAAGGATTATTCCAATTAGACAAAAGGGGGAAATGCTGTGGAATAATCCTATACATTGTGAAAATGTGCTGCTTTCATTGTTAATAAAAGGCTGATTGACCAATAGTCAGGCAGGAATTATAGGCAGGACAACCAAACTAGGAGAATGATGGGAAGAAGCAGAGTCAGAGGAGACTCCGGTCAGCTGCTGAGAAAGCAGGATGTGTAGAAAATGGGGTAACAAGCCATGAGCCATGTGACAAAGCATAGATAAGAAATATGGATTAATTTAAATGTAAGAGTTAGCTAGTAACAAGCCTGAGCTATTGGCTGAGCATTTGCAATTAATATTAAGTCTCTAATTATTTCAGAGCAGCTGCCAGTTATTTGGGAGCAGGTGGTCTGGACAGGAAAACTCCACCTACAGGTATGTCCTGGTTCTTGGTCTCTTATTCAAGGAAATGAAACAAAGGCTCAAATTTTATTTTAAGCAAAGCAATAGGACAGATCAGAATATATTGGAGAAGAACAGCAGTCCACATGAGTTAAGATACTTAAGGGCCACATTATTATTATTTAGGGTTTCCTTTTATGGCATTGAAGAGGAGGAGTTTAGTTGTTAAGGAGTGTAGAACAGCCAATAGTCTGTACTTTGATTGGTACATTATATCATATAATAATTTTTTTTGCTGTACATGTCCCTTCCCATAATACATCTGATTTTCACCATATCCATGCCCAATTATGCATAAGGACAAGATAGAAAAATAGGGAATTCTCCCTAAAAGTTCCCTTGAGATCACAATTTTGCCTCATTACATGTATACCCCAAACTAGTTTGGGACAGATTAGCTTTTCCATTTGTCATACCTGAAAATGTTGGGTATATATTTCAACAGACACTGTCCAAGTTTGATTGCTGTCTGGAGGAGAAATTTATCCCTTTGTTTATAGAGAGGGGCTGTGACTATAGAACAATGCAGATGGAGGGTCCCAGGTTGCTAAGATATGTTGTTGAGAGAGTGCATAGTTCATGCAGGTAAAGGGACAAGGCCATCCAGTGCATTATTAGAAGAGGATGTGTATAACCCAAGCTCAGAAGAGTCTCAGGTTGCTAACACATGCCCTGTGCTTGCCCACCTCAAAAGAGGTGATATAGATTGAGTTTGTGTGGGAAAGATAAGAAGAGCAGAAGGAGAAGAGCAGAATCTTGAGGATCACAATATTTAAAATTTTTAAATGGGGTAAAGAAATCACAAAGGAAACAGGAAATGGGTGGGCAGAGAGCTAGAAGAACCATGAATTTTTCAAAGAATCAAGAAGGAAAGGATGGTTAATATTGTTTGCTGTGATGGCTGGCTGGCCTTGGTTGTCAACTTGACAGCATCTGGAATCAACTAAAACCCAAGCAGCTAGGCATGATGTGGTGGTTTGAAAGAAAATGGCCCCCATAGGGAGTGGCCATTAGGAGGTGTGGCCTTGTTGTAGGTGTGGCCTCACTGGAGGAACTGTGTCACCAAGGGGGTGGGCTTTGAGGTCTCCTATATTCAAGTTACACCCAGTATAGACATAGACTCCTTCTGCTGCCTGAGGATCAAGATGTAGAACTCTCAGCTCCTTCTGCAGCACCATGTCTACCTATACATTGCTATGCTTTCTGCCATAATGATAATGAACTCAGCCTCTGAAACTGTAAGCTAGTGCCAATGAAATGTTTTCCTTTATAGAAGTTGCCATAGTCATGGTGTCTTTTCACAGCAATAGAAACCCTAAATAAGACACATGCCTTTGAGGGATGTTCTTGATTGGATTATTTGAGATCAGAAGACCCACCCTAAATCTGGACCACACTTTCTGGTGGCAGCCTACATAAAAGGACATGGAAAAAGGAGCATTTGTCTTTTGTCTGCTTGCCCTAACTCTTGATGGCAAGTTCATCTATCCTGTTGCTCAGGCATTTCTTTGCTTTTATTAGGACCTACTTCTTTGGGATTCCAATGTAGACTGAGAATGAGCAGCTCTCTAGGACTTCCCTGGGACTCCAGAACAATTACCAGAACTTTGGCTTTTCTATCAGGAGATAGTCATTGTTGGAATACTTGAACCACAGCCTGTAAGCTACTCTAAATAAACACACACACACACATACACACACACACACACACACACACACACACACACACACACAAAATATTTACTAGATCCATGGGATCTGTCCATTTCTATTTGTAAGAAATATTCAAAGAATACCACAAAGGACATTCCAGTAATCTGGGTTAGTGAGCGACTCAATGGCCTGAATCGTTATATTGGGATTAATGCTAAAATTATTTATCTCAGTAAATGTAACAAGTGCCTCACACAAAGTAACATGTTTTATGTAAAGCACGATTTTTGAGATAATGTTACCTTAAAACAAAGAACTGGGAGTCATAAATAAGAAAGCTATACATAAGAAATTGTGTACTACCAGCTGCGAATTCCCTGAAGAAAACAAAGAGATAACAAAAATTAAGAATATAACAGTGAAAACCAGGCATGTGGTGCATACTTATAATTCCAGGGCTGAGGAGGTAATAGATCCCCAGAGCTCATTGGCCAGTGAGCCCAGCCTACATGGTAATCTTCAAGTCTCTGAGAGCCCTTGTCTCAAAAAAGAAGGTGTATGGTGCCTGTCTTAGGGTTCCTATAGCTGTAATGAAACACCATGACCAAAAAATAATCTGGGGAGGAAAGGGTTAATTTGACTTACACTTATAGATCATAGTCAATGATTGGAGGAAGTCAGAACAGGACCTCAAGTAGGGCTGGAACCTGGAGGCAAGAATTGAGGATATGGAGGGGAGCTGCTTATTGTTTTGCCTCCCTGGCTTGATCAGCCTGCTTTCTTATAGAACCTAGGACCACCAGCCCAGGGATGGCACCATTCACCCAAACTGAATCCTCCCTCATTGATCACTAACTGAGAAAATACCTTACAGCTGGATCTCATGGAGGCATTTCCTCAAATAAGGCTTCCTCCTCTGTGACAACTCTAGCTTATGTCAAGTTGACACACAGAACCAGCTAGTACAGTGCCTGAGGAATGACAGCCAGCATTGACCTCTGGTCTCCACAGGTCAAACACACACATACATGCACATGCATTCACACTCACATGAAGGCACATGTATGAGCACATACAGCACACACACAGTATAATGGTAATCATATAATATTCAGAAATTAACAAGTAGGTGAATTTTTTAACAGACTTTGCACAAAACTCTAATCTGGAAATAGCCCAACCATCCCCTTGAGAACCTTTTCTCCGGCCTCACGGTTCAAGAGAAATTGCTGCTTTTGTAGCTCCAGGCAGAGGTGTAGAGTTTCCATCCCAGGAGGTCCCTTGTCTCCTGAACCACAGAAATTCAGGGACGAGCCTGTGCCATAGTTAGTCCTTGTCAACTTGACAAAAACCTAAATTAAGCATACCTCAGAAGAGGGGATCTCAACTGAGGAATCATCTCTATCAGAAAGGCCTATGGTCATACCTATTATGCATTTTCCTGATTAATGATTGATGTGGGAGGGGCCAGCCCACTGTGGGCAGTGGGTGGACCTGGGCTATGGAAGGAAGTTAACCGAGCAGGCCAGGAGAAGGAAGCCAGTGAGCAGTACTCCTCCATGGTTTCTGCTTCCATTCCTGCCTCCTGGTTCCTGCCTTGAGTTCTTGCACTGACTTCTCTAAATGATGGACTGTGTTGTGACAGTCTTTCCTTCTCAAGGGGCTTTCGGTGAGTGTTCTATCACAGCAACAGAAAGCCAACTAGGATGTTTTGGGACCCCAGCAGAAGCCGGCAAGAGCTAGGTCAGGGCCGTTCCTTGGCACTCGTAGTATAGAGAGAGGTTCTATCTTTCCTTAATCACTGAACTCAAGAATCCTACACATAGCCCAGGCATTCTTTTTTTTTTTTTTTTTAAAGATTTATTTATTTATCATGTATACAGTGAGTGTTCAGCCTGCAGGCCAGAAGAGGGCACCAGATCTCATTGTAGATGGCTGTGAGCCACCATGTGGTTGTTGGGAATTGAACTCAGAACCTCTGGAAGAACAACCAGTGCTCTTAACCTCTGAGCCATCTCTCCAGTCCGGTTCTATCTTTCCATCAGGATCCTAAACCGGTAGGAAACACTCAAGGAGTCACTGGTGGCTGTGCCTGCCACCAGTGAAGCTGCATCAGATGAAAGGTCCTAGAGAGAAAAGACAAATGGAGTTGAGAGAAAAACCAAAACCAAAACAACAGCAATGAAACTGGCACTCTCCTGATGGCATCATTAGGTCATGCCAAAAGCAAGTCCAGGATGTTTTACCGACAACAGCCCAAGAAATTTCCCTTCTCCCTAAAGCTGCTTCGATGTCAAGTTTCTGTCATTTGCAATTAGAATCATCCACACTGGTGGAGTAAGCCGGTGATCTTCAGGCGTGTAATGTAACCCATGCTAAGGGAATCCAAGATTACAGAATTGTTATGTGTTCCAAAATATGGTTATTAGTTTAGTCATGGGTTGTTCGGGTTAAAGCAGGAGAAATTTATTGTGTGAAAATAAAAAGGAATTTGTTGAGCTGCTCACAAAACTCAAGAGCAGTAATTAAAGTCAGACCGCACAGCCTGTGGAACAGCAGTAGGTGCACTGGTTACTCTCCTATGGCTGTGATAAAATGCCACGACCAAGGCAACTGACAGAAAGAAGGATTGGGGGCTCACAGTTCCGGAGGTTTAAGAGTCCATCACCTTGATGGTGGGAGAGCAGCAGTCTTGGTGGTAGACAGAGTGGCTGGAGTAGCGAGCTGATGGCTCACACCTTAAACTGCAAGCGGGAAGCAGAGAGAGTGACGTCAAAATGGCTGGAGTCTTTAAACTCTCAAAGCCCACCTCTAGGACATCCTCCAACAAAACCAGACCTCCTCAACCTCCCAAACAGCGCCATCGATTGGGGAACCAAAGGTTTAAATGCACTAGACTACGGGGGGGGGGGGGGGGGGGGGGGGGGGGGGGGGGGGGGGCGTTTACATTCAAACTACAATAGTGTCAAAGTGTGTGTGTGTGTGTGTGTGTGTGTGTGTGTGTGTGTGTGTGTGTGTGTCTGTCTGTGTGTGTGTCTGTCTGTCTGTCTGTCTGTGTTCCTTGCAGGGTTCACAGGGCATCACTATTGTGCTGATGTGTAGCTATTTTCTTCCTAGAGGGTAAGGGAAACTTCATAAGACTAATGAAGTAAACAAAACATATCTGGTTTGTGGTGATATATTGTGTGTTCCAATAAAGCTTGCCTGGGGATCAGAGGACAAAGCCAGCCACTATATTGTATATAGACATCAGGCAGTGGTAGTACATGCCTTTAATCCTAGCATTCGGGAGGCAGAGATCCATCCAGATCTCTGTGAGTTCGAGACCACACTGGGAACAGAGCCAGGAGTAATGGCACACGCCTTTAATCCCAGTACTGGAAAGGAAGTAAGATGGCAGGGCACAGAAAGGTATATAAGGCGTGAGTAAACAGGAAGTCTCTCTCTTGAGGCTGAGGATTTCATAGAGGTAAGAACGTGGCTTGCTTGTTCTGTTTCTCTGATCTTTCAGCTTTCACCCCAGTATCTGGCTGTTATTTTTTTTTAATTAAGACTAGCAATTCGTGTTACACTGGCCCATGAAGCAAATGCAGCTCCTGAGGAGCTACAAGATGTACAATGCCTCTCCCTTAGGTATAAGCAACAACTATTCCTGGGGAGAAGAAACTCTATGACCCTAGTTGCCTCCAAGTTATACAGGGAGCCCCAGGGATGCAGCTTCTGTGAGCTGTCACATATACTGAGGCAGGTCTGTTGGTTATATAGCTGCTTTTGAGTCAGTCACGTGTGTGCTCCTGTCAGTGACCCCACATCCATCTTCCTGTAAGTAATCCCGGTAAACTCAATTTCACCACACTGGGCTAGATCGTTCCCATGGTCTGCCATCAGTGCCCTGTCTTGGTTGAACAGTCATTTGCTCACATCTCTTCAGGAAAAGTCACAGAAAGTGATCCATGAGCACTGAATCTCTTAGCAGTTTACTTAGCCTTAGAAAGAACCAAGCTCATGAGATTCCATCAATTCCATCAATTACCCGGCTAGCACTGCCGGGTTAATTGCTTGTGTCAGTAAGATTTCTGTTACTGTGAGAAAATATCTGAGAAAATCAACTTAAAAGTGGAAAGGTTCATTTTAGCTCAAGGTTTCAGAGGTTTCTCTCAGGCCTGTGGTAAGGCAGCGGTATCATGGTGAAGTGGGATGGCAAAGCAAAGTGGCTAACTCACTGAAGCCAGGAAAATGTGGAGGGGAAGGAGGAAGAGGAACAGAAAGAGGAAGTGGCAGAGAAGGGGAGAGGAAGAAGAGATGGGAGAGGGAAAAGGAGGGAGAGGAAGAAAAAGGTGAAGGCAGAAGGGAGGGAGAGAGAGACAGAGGAAAAGACAGAGAGAGAGACAGACACACAAACACACACAGAGAGCGAGAGCGAGAGCGAGAGCGAGAGCGAGAGCGAGAGCGAGAGCGAGAGCGAGAGAGAGAGAGAGAGAGAGAGAGAGAGAGAGAGAGAGAGAGAGAGAGAGAGAGAGAGAGAGAGAGAATATGAGAATCCATGTGATTGATTCACCCCCGGGATGGTATTCATCTTTACAATCGGCTGTGGCCATGCATTACCAGTGCCATTGTATACTGTGCTGCGTTAATATCATCAACTTGACAGGATCCACAATTACCCAGGAGACAAATCTCTGGGCATGTATATGAGGAAATGTTGATATTGAGTTAATTGAGGTGGGAATGGCCCAACCTAACTATGGGTGGCACCACCCCACGGGCTGGAGTCCTGGACTGCAGAAAGAGGAAAAGGGGAGCTGGGCAGCAGCATCTCTCCGTACTTACTGATTGTGAGTGCAAGGGGCAAACACCTCCAGCTTCAGCACCATGACCCAATGTGCCCTTGAACTGTGCACCAAAATAAATGCTGCCTTCTTTCAGTTGCTTGAGTCAAGAATTTTTGTTGTTTTGTTGCAGCAGTGAAGAACATGATTGGTCCCCAAACTTCTAAATCAGATCGTGACTGCGAAAGCAGGAAGTAGAACAGAATAGAAAACACTGGGGTTTCTACTTCAAGTTCTAGGCGAAGCAAACTGAGTAGTTTCCAGTGGTCCTGTCTCCGAGGAGCTCCAGACTCCATTTCACCATGCTGAAACTCTCCTTGAGAACATCAAGATGGAATGCCACCATGTCTCTGAGTTGTTCTCTGGAAAAACTTGTTCTTAAAAATACAGGTGTATTAAAAGTGGCGGGTGAGTAAGCAGTTGTAAAATGTGACTTAGAAGTCAGATGCAGAGACTTTGAATCCCAACATCTAAATCATTTCTACCTTGTGGTATTAGGTACACCCTCCAGATAACCTTTCCTTGACAGAACCCAGAAAACAGTGGGCCTGTGGGAGGGCTCAGAGAGGAAGAAGGTTTCTTGCATGAACATGAAGACCTGAGTCTGGATCCCCAACAGCCACATAAAAAGCCAGCTGTGGCCTGTAACCCCAGGGCTATGTCGGGGTGAGGAGGAGACAGGAGAATGACTGAAGCCTGCTGGCCAGACAGCCAAGCTCAGAAACAGCAAGCTGCAGGGACAGTGGAAGACCTGGTCTCCAGGGGATGAGGCAGAGAGTGGTAGAGAGGGACACCTACATCCTCCTCTGGCTCCTGGAACTGTGTATACACACACACACACACACACACACACACACACACACACACACACACACGTGCTTATACATTACACACACATGCACCAAAGCACACCCACACCCACACCGTCACCGACACCCACACCCACACCCCCCCCCCCACACAGAAAGTACCTGGGTTACAGGATTGATGTAGAAATTAAATAAGGACTTATATAAGAAGTACATTAGTACCCATGGCCCTCAGTAAGGGTTGACTAGTAATATTAGTATTAGATTGTGACACACTGTTATTAACTATGCCAAGGCAAATCCACCCTTAATCTTAAAAAAGAAACTACTACAATGCTTCAAATAATCACATGTATTGGGAAAAAAATCTGTAGACATTGTTATTGTTTTAAATCACATTTATTGTGTGTGTATGTGTGTGTGTGTGCATGTGTGCATGACATGTGTGTTGAAGTCAATGGACAACTTGCAGGAGTTGGTCCTCTGCTTCTATGATGTAGATCTCAGGGGTCAAACACAGGTCATCAGACTTGGAGGAAAGCAGCCCCACTGACCCATCTTGCCATCCCTAACATTGAGTTTTAACAGGTAGAAACACGTGGGAGTCTTTTTACATTACCAATGCTTGAGGGCCCCTGTAGATAAACAGCATCAGAATCCCTAGGCCTGTAGCCCTGTCATTTTTCAAACCACAGTGGAAGATATAACAAAAGCTCATTAAGCATTTGTGGAACAAATGAATGTGTGACCAACAAACAGAGAAAACAATAAGTGAGTGAAGACTACAATAAATTGAATGCCCCAATCATAAACCAGAACAAAACATGTTTAAGTCTGTCCTCTGAAATTTATATTTTAAAGGTGGATTTAAGGGCTGGAGAGATGACTCAGCAGTTAAGAACACCCACTGTTCTTAATGAAGACCTGAATTTGGTTCCCAGCAACTACATTGAGAGACTCACAGTTGCCTGTGTCTACAGCTCCAGGGTATCTGGTGTCCTCTTTTGGTTCCATGGGCACTGGTACTCACATGTGTATACCTGCCCCCCCCCAACAAAATTTAAAATTTAAATCTTTACATTTAGAGGTGCATGCTTGTGATCTTAGCCCTCAGGAGGTTGCAGCAGGAGGATTGAAAGTTCAAAGCCATGCCAATCTGAGCTACCCTAATAAGACTGTATCAAGCAACAACGGTAAGTTTTAAACACAGATACAATACTTAAAGCAATAGCATGATATGCAGGGTTAGGCTGGATGCACTACAATAAAGCCCCGTGTTTTCTCATAACGTGTGTTTCCAGCATTGAGTCATTGTGGGAGAGCCAGTTGGTTGGAGAGAGCACATTGCCACGGTGGTGTGTGGAGGGGATAAAACTGCCTTCTGAGGGAGGACGCAGGCATTTGCTTCCGTGACTGAAGTGCTTCCCCCTGCCTGGTACTGTCTCTGCTCTGTGTTTGGTTCTTGGATTCTCATGCCAGCAGTCACACTGCAGACAGACAGGAACGTCCAGACAGCATTACAGCTTGAGAGTTTCCTTCTCCTTCCTGACCAAGTGCTTGGCGCTCACGGGCTTGCATGCAGTCCACTTCTTCTTTCAAGCATTTTGCCTACTAAATGCCACTCCCAAAATAAAGATACCCGCAAGGGAAGAATTCAAGAGGAAAAAGCTTTATATAGATCCCTGGGCTCAGTTTAACCCATAAAAGGTGAGGCAGGAAAATGTCCTCCCGTGGCTAATCAAAAGTCTGAACTGTGAAGTAATATTGATATGCACTTGCCAGGAGGCTAGAAGAGAATTAATATTTGAAGGGGTTAGCAGCACCTGAATTTCAGATCCTCAGGAAATATATAATGAATTAAAAGGATTCATAGATCAAATATGACACAGCTATTGTAAGAAGGAAAAGGAAATGGATTTCATTTTATTGAAGATAGCAGAGTAAGTTGGAAAGGTCTAGAAAGAAGGAAGAGTAAGTAAGAAAGTAAGTTGGACCCATAAATAACCTTTTCAAATTATTCTACACGTGAATAAGAAGAAAAGAGGAACATAAGGATATCAGAAAATAGTGGGACCAAAAGAACCAGACATACACACTGGATGTGACAGAGTCATGTCCGTGGGGCCTTTCAGTAAAGAGTTTTAATATAAAGCAATAAAGAAGATGGGATAGAGTTGTTGGAAAACTCACATTCATTTTTGTGTTATGAGTGTATAAGTGTACATGTGTCTCTGTGTAGGGTACCTGTACATATGTGTGTAAAGGTCAGAGGTCAACCTTGGGTGTTGTTTTCCACCTTACTTTTTGAGACAGTCTCTTCCTGAGACTCAGTTCTCACCAATTAGTCTAGGCTGGCTGGCCAGTGAGCACCAAGGATCTGTCTGTCTCCATGTCCCCATTGCTGGGTGAGGGCCACCATGCCCAGCTTTTTATGTGACTGTTTTCATAGTCCTGAAGGTGCTATGCATGCTACTGAAGGAGCAAAATAATCATCAGTCACTTCCAGCTGTGAGCCCTGGGAGCTGCAAAAATGAATTCCAATATGTTTGCCTTTCTTTTGGGGTGAGATGGTGGACATAAATCTCTTTGTATGGCTTCTGGGAAAAAGGAGATAGTCAGGAGCCCAGCCAATGTAATGTGTGCTAATACGACATCTGATTACTTAGTGGGATCGTTTTATGGAGACTGGGTGACACTGGAGCCCCAAACATGGCTACCTTCTATGCTTTATTGTACCGATCACAGCTCCTTATGAAAAGAATTTTACAGCGCACCAGAAGCCTGCCAGTCTCCCTGGAGATGGCACTTCCCAGGAAACCGTCTTCTCAGAGCATGTTAGCAACACCTGCTGCTCCTCCTCGTAGACCCAGAGGTCTGTAAAATGCATGGGAAAAATCACCATGACAAACATGTCAGACAGAAGAATTGCTTTTGCTTATCTTTGCTCATCCTTGGCCAATGTCCTGTCTGTTCAGGCTGCTGTAACAAAGTGACCAAACTGAGTGGCTTAAAGTGACAGAAGTTGGCATCTTACAGTTCTGAAGGCTGGGACATCCAAGATCAAGGTGCAGTGTCTAATGAAAGTTGCTAATCACATCTTTTTAAACATACAACATTCTTATTAATTTTTGAAAATTTCATGCACTATAAAATGCAATTTATTTTGAACATATAATTCTCTTCCCAGATCTATCCCCGTCACCTGGTTACTAGTCTCTTCATATTTCATGTTCTCTTTCCCTCTCTTTTTTTTTTTTTTTTGTCTTTTTCCTTTTTATAGTTCAGCGATTCTGGTTTGTGCTGCCTGTATATTCACGGCTATAGGGCCATTCACTAGAGTCTAATTGATCTATCAGGCACTACACCCTTAAAAAAAAACCTGACTCTTCCCAACTCCCCAGAAGCCACCACAATGACCGTTTAGCAATGCTCTTGCTTGAGGAAAAAAATCTACCTAGCTCTCTGGAATATCTGTATGTCTCTCTGTCTGTCCCTCTCCCCTCCCTCCCCTGCCTCTCTCTGTGCATGTTTCTGCATGTGGTGCACATACACCACAATGAGTGATACCACAGCACGCTGTGAAGCCCAGAGGACCACCTTTGGATGTTGCTCATCCTCCTCTGCTTGTGTGAGACAGAGCTCTGCTGTTGCATTTGCCAGGCTGTCTGGCCCATGTGCTTCTGGAGTGCCTCCTGTTTCTGCCTCCCATCTCCCTGCAGGGATGCTCTAGGATGACAGATGCCTGCCCTATAGCACTTAGGTTTTACATGGGTCCTGGTGATCTGAACTCAGGTTGTCAGACTTGCATGGCAAATGCTCTTACTCACTGAGACCTCTCCCTAGCCCTGGAGCTCCTTTTATAAAGGGTATGGATCACCTCCCAAGTCTTGCCTCCAATACCGTCACTTGGGTGGGAGGATAGGATTTTAACATAGGAATTTTAGAAAGGAAATAAACATGAGGATTCTGAATTTTAGGCCATAACAACCTCTTACTTCTCTGTAAAGGCCAGCCGTTGTCTTGCTAGCCTGTGGTAATGTAAGCTCTGTTGATTGCAGACCCATAAGAAGGCATCAGGGGCAGCTTCAGTGGCAGCTTCTACCAGGCTTCCTCCTGGCTAAGCCCCAAGCCAGACTCCAGAGAGAAAGCAGAAGCATTGCCTGGAGCCTTGTGGTACTTTCGTGATTGCCTCATGCTTGGCAACCTGTTCAGCAACAAAAGCTGTAGTTGAGCTGTGGAGGCTGTTAAGAAATCCTGCCCCAAGAGGAAGTCTACAGATGATATCAGAATAATTAGATATTAAAAGTTTCAGACTTCACAATTATTAAACAGCTCAGGAAACCAATTAAGAGGGGTGAATGGATGCTGTCTGGCCAGCTAGAAGCTTAACTAGTCAATGAAGACTCTTGAAGAGCTGACTCCAACATCGAAAGTGGTCTAAGGACTGAGAACCGATATTGACCCCTGATCCTCCTCAAGCCTGCTACAGCTGTCATCTGGTGTTTTAACTAAACACTTAGCTCTCGTCCATATTAAAATTCAATGTAGCCAGGTTCATTTTCACATTTCATTCACAGTTAGGAACACTGCTCTTGGAAGGGCTTGTTATAATGATTTTTGTTATTAAGAAAAGAGTAGGATCTGAGTGTGGTGGCTCATGCCTTTAATTTCAGAACTCAGGAGGCAGAGGCAAGAGGATCTCTGTGAATTCAAGACCAGCCTGGTCTACAAAGTGAGTTCCAGGACAGACACAGGAGTTACACAGAGAAATGCTATCTCAAAAAAACCAACCAAACAAACAAACAAAAAACCCCAAAGAGAAAAAAAAAAAGTACTTACCACAGTCAATAAGGGATAAATATTACTATTTTCTTCAAATAATGCATGCTTTTAGACCAGCTGGACTGAGTTTGAATCTTGTTCCTGTTGCTGATGAGCTTAGATTGCTTTACTTCGTATGGGCATCTGTTTCCCTGTCTGTCAAATGGGGACAATCCCTATGTCAGGCACTGAAAGTTGCCAGGAAGGATGAGTGGATGCATACAAATATTAATCCTGTTGCGGTTAGCTTAGTGTTTGGCACACAGTCAATGGTAGCTATTTGTGACTACAATTATCTTTTAATAATTGACATTAAGTTTTGTCTTGGGATGGATCATCTTTGAAAGTCAGGAAATAAGAGAAGGACATAGTCTCATTCAGTAGGTCCCTTGAAAACCTTTTGACCACCTGCATATTGTTAGACTTCTGGAAGACAGAGAACCCAAGACTAACTCTGTTGCTTTGTGCAGTCTGCCTATGGTTTCTCAAGCCAAGCATGGAAGCTGGAGTCTAGGGTGAAGGAGAAAACAGGTCAAGGAATAAACTGAAGGACTTTTTTCCTTGCTGTGCTGCAGATGGAACCCAGGCCTATGTGCATGCTAGGCAAGCCCTTCACCACTGAGCCAGATCGCCAGCTCTGGATGCGTTATTCCTACTGCTCAAGCTCACATATTTGAGTGTTCAGCACCTGTGGCATGTGATTTCACCATATCAAAGGTCTATCGTTATCTTTTCCAAAATTAAAATACATCATCTCCCTCCTTCCCCTTTCTTCCTCCAACACCTCTCATGTCTTCCCCTCCTTGCTCCCTCTCAAATCCATGGCTTCTTTTTCTTATATATGAATAATATATAGTATGTAATTTATTTATTTATGCATATGTGTATGCATAAATAGGTAGAACTAAGTGCTTAGTGTTGCTTATGTGTACATGATTTTAGGGTTGACCACTCGATATTGCATAACCTATTAGAGGGATCTTCCTAGGGAAGACTGATTCCCCTGCTCTCAGCATTGCTGAGTGGTCTATAGTTCTTTCTTTAGGGGTAGTGCCCCATGAAAATTTCACCTTCCATGTTAGCATGTCTATTGGTGGTGTTCTTTGCTTTGTGTATTTTTTGTTTTGTTTTGTGTTCTTGTGTGTGTGTGTGTGTGTGTGTGTGTGTGTGTGTGTGTATGTTGTTTTTATTGAGGTCTTCTTTCGGCAGTTATATTGTTGAGGTAGTATGGATGAAGCTTCCCTCTCGTTTCTAAGAGATTATCTCAGCAGATTTCTTGATTCTCTGTCTCTTTTCATCTTTCCCACTGACCCTCTTCCAAGATGTTTCCTAAGCCTTAGGAGTTGTGCTGTAAATGGACCAATTGGGGCTGAGCATTTCTTGGTCAGTTGGTTTCTGCATTTTGGCCAGTTGTGATTCTTTTGTAATAGTTTCCATCCATTGCAAGAAGTTTCTTTGATGAGGAGTGAGAGCCACATTATTTGTGGGTATAAGAATAAGTATTTAGGAATTAATGGCACTAGTACATTCCCTTCTGAGATCCATGATTTCACTGACACCAGGTAGGTAGCTAAGTTTCCAATGCCAGGTATAATTTCCCTACTACTGATCAGGCGTTAAGTCTAGTTAGACAGCTGTTAGTCACTCCCAGGATGTAAGTGTGCTGGCTAGTTTCATGTCAACTTGACACAAGCTAGAGTTATCTGAAAGGAGGGAAACTCAACTGAGAAAATGCCTCCATAAGATCCAGCTGTAAGGCATTTTCTTAATTAGTAATTGATGGGGGAGGGCCCAGGCTATTGTGAGTGGTGCTATCCCTGGACTGGGGTCCTGGATTATGTAAGAAAATGAGCTGAACAAGCTATGGGAAGCAAGTCAAAAAGCAGAACCCCTCCATGGCTCCTGCCTTCAGGTTCCTGCCCTGTTTGAATTCCTGTCCTGACTCCTTCAGAGATGGACTACAATATGGAAGTGTAAGCCAAATAAACCCTTTCGTCCCCAACTTGCTTTTGGTCATGGTGTTTCATCACAGCAATAGAAACCCTAACTAGGACAGTGAGTGTCACTATTCCATTGTATCTAGTTCAGACTTAGAACATAGCCAATGAAAATCTTGAATGCTGATCACCCTGTCATCACCTTTGGATTACAGGTACGTACCACTATATGTAGTTTGCATGGCACTGGGAATCAAACTCAGGCCTTCCTGTGTGCTGGGCAAGCACTATATCAACTGAGCTGTACTTCCAATACCTTGTTTCTTTGAATGTTGACTCTAGAGCAGGGTGTGGCCTCTGAACATACAGTTGAGATGCTCACAGTCACCTCAGGGAGCAGACTGCTTGGTACAGAAGGTTGATAAGTCAAGGTATATTGCCATTAATGGTTGTCTAAGGTGATTTTTATATGTATCCGAGTACTTTGGCTCCTTCTATGTGCATGGCAGATGCCCACAGAGGTCAGAAAAGGGTGTCAGATCCCTTGGAACTAGAATTATGAGTGGTTGTGAGCCACAACGTGGGTACTGGGAACAAAACCCAGGTCTCAGGCAAAAGCAACAAGTGGGCTGAGCCATCTTGTTATAATTAATTGCTTTGTATCATTCCCAGTAACACCAAGTGGTGAGTTTCCCAGTTTTGTAAAGAATCAGCCTACTTAACTACGTTGGTTCCAAGCTCAGCTTCGACACCTCTACCAGCCCTGGCCGACATGAACTCCACCTCCATCACTTAATGTGCTTGGGCAATGCCTCCATCATCACCACTATGAGATGCACTGGATCATTGTGCCAGGCCACTGGCCACTTCAGTCCGTCAGCCCCAGGAATAGAAGGACAAGGCTTTGGGAAAGAAGGAAAGGCACCAAGACTGATTAGATCCTCCCTCTGCACAGAAACAGCTTTGCAAACTGGAGGCCCAAGGACCAAATCTAGCTCGTAGACACAAACTCTTTGGTTCAGACAGGGTTAACATGGATTTTTGGATTGGCTGCCACCATTTAAATTTGAAGCTATAATTTTAAAGTTGGAGTTTCTGGCTTCTGGAAAGTAAAAAGCGTTGGCAAGCCTTGGCCTGTGTTCCTGCAGTCTCATGGCTGTAGCTGAGATGAACTCCTAGCAGGCTGGTCTCCACTTTGCCTCATTTCCCCATTCCCTTCAGCTTTGCTTTGATCTACTTATGTTATATGTTGGTACTTCGGTTACATCTGCATGCTACTGTGTATGCAACAAGACTGTGTTATTTCATTGTTATAAACTTGTTATTCCTTATATAGTAGAGAGAAAAATAAAATGTTCTGCATATCCAGACCTTGATCCAAAGCAGGGAATCAAAATGACTACACGATTTGGCACTTTAAAAAACATCTTATACCCATTTCCCTTTCATTCATGTGATATTTGGCTGACAGACACTCAGGGGACAGTTCCAATTTTTAAAATAATGAAGCATTTCTGTGCAGCTTGGTCCAAAGCCGATGTCCTCAACTCCTTTGTTGTCCTCAAGTGCCCAACTAGCTCCAAATCTTCTCCTGAGACCCCGAAACTGAGGGTCAATGGCTGGCCCTAGCAAAGGGCTCTTTAGGACCCCACCTCTGTGCTGGGTGATCATAGATACATTCAACTGGTAAGTGGAGAGTAATAGTGAAGGAGGAATGTATTTGTCTCATTTCTACCTAACACATGTCCTCTCTGGCAATATTCCATAGTGATGGTGAAATCCATAGTACTTGGCTGATTTCAGTCCTCCAATCCCACAGGCAAGAGCTGCTGATCCTTGTAGATAAAGATGGTGGGATAAATTTGGGGGTGGGGGAAGTGTCCCAGGAAGTAGTGTGGCAATATTTGAAGAGGGACGAGCCCCGTGGATGCTGGTTTATAGACCCTCAATTTAAATACATGTTACTAGTTAGCCTCCAATCCTTCCAATGATTTCAGCTCCCATTTCCTCCAGGTTATCATTTGCCTTGATCTTCATGTGTAGGGGAATCATTAGGATGCTGCTGTCCAGCTCTTACTCTAGACTTGACACCAGAGTAATTCTTACTTAGCTTGACCCTCCCAAACTCAGTGTTACTCGCTCAGGGAACATTCTTGAAAGCTGATGAGGAGTCCCTCCAGCGCCATGTGCAAAGTCTTGCTTGCTGAACACACATATTGTGCACCTCATTCCCTTCTAGTTCATAGCACAGTTCAGGGCACATGGTGGAAAGTCAATCATTATTTGCCGAGTGAATGAATACTTGAATGAATGTCTTTGAGTCCTTAAATTATGTTGCCACACTTCTGGACTATAAAGTAGCAGGAGTCACATGGGTCCCCAGATTCCTGTTGCTACCAGTGTCTGCTGCTCTCCTGACAACCTTCTTGCAGAAAACCTCTTCAGAAGACAGGTCACATTCAGAAACCACAGTCCTTTTCCTGAATGGAAATCCGAGTGCCTGGAAGTTTTCATATATTACTCAGGAAGCTCATGACAGGCTATTGCTCCCTGGAAGAAGTCTGGGGCATAGCCTCACTCTGAAGATGCTTGCACAGTTCAGGCTAGAGCTGGGACTAGACCTGAAGTGGCTTCCACATCTAATTCCATCCCTTTCCCTGTTCCACTGCCCTTGTCTCTCAACAGCTTCTCCTGAGAGAACCTAATTCTTGGATCTGGATCTCTGTCTGGAAGAATTCAACTTAAGAAAATCAACAGGTGAGCATTTGTAGCTGAGGCTAGAGTGTGATTATCACATCCATCTGCCCAGCAAGCTGCCTCGTGTTACAGCCTCATTGGGTCACACCTCGAGGGACATCACAGCTCTAAGAATACTGAGAACCCCAGTGATGCCATCTGACACCACTTACTTAGTTTGTCACTTTTAGAATAAAAACACAGCACAAATATAGACCATAAAGAAATAAGAAGAGCCTATAGGAAATCAATAGCCTTTTTCTCTGAAGTCTCAGAGAAGGTTCCAACTCAGAAATTCCTTAATGATGAGGCTTCTGGTGGAACTTTGAAGAGCTATAATTGCACATTTTTCCCTAGGACCAAAATAAAGGACTTATTTTGAGAGGTCAATGATGGAGTTTTAATGCCTTGGAGGCTTAATTGAAGAAACAATTGATTTCCCCATTAATATTTTAACCTCCATGAAAGATAAAGTAAAATCTAACTTGGTTTTTAAAATACTCTGCTTTAAAACTATGAGACAAGTACACATTTGATTCAGTTGAGGTTGGTGATAAAAAGAATAGACCTGGGTCTGGATCTAGGGTGGAGGGCTAAGTTAATAAAGTGTTTGCTATTACAAGCCTGGAGACCTGAATATAATCCCCAGGATCTATGTAAAAAAGCCAGACTTGTTGATGTGCGAACATAATCCCAGCACTGAGGAGGCAGAGATAAGTGGATGCCTTGCAATCACGTCTCAGGCCAGCCAGCTTAGCCTAAAGCTTTAGGCCAATGAGAGACCGATTGTGTCCCAAAAAAATGTGGATGTGGACAGCATTTCTGAGGAATGACAGCTGAGGTTGCCCTATTGCTTTCACAAGCATGCATACACGTGTACACACACACACACACACACACACACACACACACTCACGCGCCATGAATTAGGATTTCTCGATAGTGGCAATTTGGGCATTTGGGACTGAGTTGTAGGAGATCTGTCACGTGCATTGGAGAATGGTTACAAGACTCTCTATCTCCCACTGTCCAAATTTCAGCAACACATCCTTGCTTGGACAGTTGGACAACCTAAAGAATCTCCAGACATCACCAAATGTTTCACAGGGAAACAATTGCTCCTAAATGGGAGTCGATGAGGCCCCATAGAGCATGTAGGAGGACTGTGGCCAGGGGTCTGAAGTACCCGAGTCGGAGAGTGAAGATTATTATCTCTGTCCTAAGAGTGTAATTATAAAAGTTCAGACATGTCTCCTGGATCCTGGAATTATTAATGGAACCCTCTAGAAATCGGCTTCTAAGTGATTAGTTAAAGTCTACTTCAAGACCACTTTGTGCGGTTTTACAGCACTCCCCCTTCATGTAAGAGGGCTTAACCAGGAAGCTCACGTACTTCAGAAGAATGTTTTAAAATGTGTGCCAAGATTTATCCTGAAAAATTAAAAAAAACTACTTGGAACTAGAACAATAATCTAACTGCTGAGCTAATTAAACAGATTTCTCTCTCACACACACATGGGGGCCAGCTTGTTTTGACAGACAAAACAAAACTGAACAACCACACCAGGTCAGAAGCGACTGTTTTAGTCCTTGGGAACTTGAAGAGATTAAAATAAAAATAAGAAGAGACTAAACAGTCTTTACCATCCGTGTCCTAATGATTTCTCACTTGGAATTACTGAGGAAGAAAGACAGAGAGTGTAAATCTTTGGAAGCCAGTTACAAAAGCTTTGTGGGTAACTTCAAAGGCTGAAAGCAAATCTGTGGTGATATATTGTGTACCCCAATAAAGCTTGCCAGAGGATCAGAGGATAGAGCCAGCCACTAGATTAGACATAGAGGCCAGACAGTGGTGGCACACGCCCTTAATCCTATCACTCAGGAGACAGAGGTCTGTCTGGATCTCTGTGAGTTCAAGGTCACACTGGAAACAGAGCCAGGCAGTGGTGGCACACACCTTTAATCCCAGTACTGGGAAGCACACACGCCTTTAACCCCAGGAAATGAAGGCAAGGTGGAGAAGGTATATAAGGTATGAGGAAACAGGAACTAAAGCAGTTCAGCTGAGACCCTTTTGGGTGAGGACTCAGAGGCTTTCAGTTTGAGGAAACAGGTTTGGCTGAGGAGTTATCGAGATGAGGTTGGCTGTGGCTTGCTCTGCTTCTCTGATCTTTCAGCTTTCACCCTGATATCTGGCTCTGGGTTTTTTATTAAAAGACCATCTAACATTTGAACAACACAAATCTTTTTTTTTTTTTTTTTTTGATTTTCAAGACAGGGTTTCTCTGTGTAGCCTTGGCTGTCCTGACTGGGTGGTGTCAGCACACACTTTTAATCCCAGCACTTGGGAGGCAGAGGCAGGTGGATCTTTGTAAGTTTGGGGCCAGCCTGGTCTACAGAGTGAGTTCCAGGAAACCAAATCTTTTTAAAACTTGAATTTGGAGTGTTATCACAGTCTCCAGCTGACAAGTATGAAGGACTTGCACCACCTGTAAAGCAATCCATGGTGTCCCATGCCCATAGCTCTTCAGCCTTTAGGTAAAATGCTTTATTTCACTAAATACATCCAAACATGAGTCAGCAGAAACCCTGACTTCTTATTAAAAACTTCAGAAGACAAGTGAGGGACACATGTTCTTGCCTTATATAATTTTGATCCATTAAGTAGTATAATGAATAAATTAGGTCATCCTCTTTGCCACTAAAAATTAAAAAAGGGACAGATTGCCACATAGTTGCCAAGGCCTAACAAGGGGTTCTTTTGATCTGTACATATCCGTTTTCTCTGCCTTTGCTTCACACGAAGTGGACGTGAACATCTGCTTTCTTGTTGAATTCTGGTCTTCTCTCAAATGGATGGAAAATACACACTGTTACTATGCTATTGACACCAAAAACCACAGATGTGGTATCCCTTGCTTTCAACAAGGCTGCTGTGAAATTCTTTCTGTGCTCCTGTGATGGACCATTGTGCATCTGAATACTTGCATGATCTGTCATGCTTGGCCCTTTGCATTTGGGAATGACCCTTCTTGAATTCTGTTATTTATGGTTAAATACCCATTTGTTTTGTTCCTACTGAGGAGGGATCTATAGAACTCATCTGCTTTATTTTGGAACTGGCAAGGCCAACAGCTAAGTGGGCTGGCTGGTGGTTGTAATTGTTCATGACCTTCAAACATCAGGTTCTTGTCATTACATTATTTTATAGCTGAATGACGGGAAACAAACATTAAGGGAAAAATTTCACAGATGGATGTGAAATTCTTGTCTCTTTGGAATAGGACTCCTGGACCATAGCAGCACCGTTGTTATTTTGAGATGGATAAATATTTTTGTTGAGTGGCTGGCTCCCCTCTGCATAATTGCAAGTGCCAGGGAATCTCTGAGCTCTATTAGGTGATAACAGGAACCTCTGCACCCCTTCTCCTCACGAGTGATCCCCAAAATGTCTGTAGAAATTGCCAAGTGCAAAAACTAAATGAAAATGAGACTCAGGAGGGTGCCAAGTGGACAGAGATCATAGCATCATTTGAGCATATAATCAGATGATTGGAAGGGGCCTGAATCCTTAAGAAAGATTTCTCCAGAGATATGATCTATGCCAAAGCCCCAATAATTCATGAGTTAACTAAGCAAAGACAGACTTTCATTCATTATCTGAAGAAGTATCTAGTAAATCCCTACAAGGTGCTGATGCTACAGCAGTAAATAAATGAACCAAACCAAACCAAACAAGAAAACACATACTTTGAAGCTGCTCCTTTACTAAGGAAACACAATTAAAACCAGATAAACAAACAAGGCAGAGAATGTAGGGTTTTGTTCTCCTAGGGCAAGCATGGAAATTTATTCTCTGAAGAGCTGACCGTTTGGTTAGTCCTGGAATAAAGACAAAGAGGTAGCCCATGCCAAGAGCCTAGAAGAACTGAATGCCAGGGAGGGAAAGCCATGGTGCTGTGTACAAAAGTTACCTTAGGAAAGAATGTAATAATTCTCAGACCCAAATCTTTGCATTCATGTGGAATCCTGGCCATAGCATTAACAACTAAAATGCAGAATTACTTAATAGCTCAGCAGCTTCTTGAATGACCCTCTTTTCTGGAATTCATTTAGATCGAAGAGGACCTGCACCCAAATCACCACCAACACAGCAGAAATCAGAGACACATTGTTAGTAGAGTGAACATTGTCATCGTTTCCAGGATAGTTCACTCACAATCATGTAGATGGAACACTCTAGAAAAACAGTCACTGGCTGTGTCTTATGGCTGAAAGGAAAGACTCTTAAAACGTCATGGGCTATAAATCTAGACCCTTTTGCTTGAAGATCAAATTTCCCCATGAGATAAACAGCCTGCAATTCCTGTTAACAGCATCTACAAGATTGTTTTATAATGAGGTAGGCAATTGACAAGATCATTTAAAAAGAAATAATGTAGAAACATATCCAGGGGCTGTGCTTTCTAATAAAAAGGTTACTTTCCATGACAGACAATATTTAGCAAAGCACTCTCTCTGTATTTATTTTTATTCAAACAAAAGCAATTTCCAAATTCTGGTTCCTCACACCCATGCTGAGAATTCAGAGGACTCAGAGGTCATGGCTACTAGAAAATTTTAGGCTGGAAATGTGAACTATTCTTGTATGTTATCAAAGAAACTGCAGCTCAGAAATGTTGAATGCCTCGTGGGTTTTCAAGACTGTGGAAGGGAGCACTTCATGCTTTTCTCAATTGTCCCTGTTCCTGTTTCTGGTAACTTGTCACAGTCACAGACATTGATACGTTCTTCATTGTTTTATGGTTGGATTCACTTTCATTTAAAACCACAACACAAGATGCCAATTCCTTCAAGAGGTGTTGTTCAGAGGAGCAATTGAAGAAAACCAACGGCAACTTTCAACATAATGGGGAAACCCCTTTAGTTGGTATATACTCTCTGCGCATGTACTGGGTTTCATGAGGACATTTTCACACAAGCATATAACGTACTGAGAGCCTATTCCCTATGCCCCACCCGCACCTCACCTCTCCTTATTCCCTTCATTCCCCTAGGTTTGCTTCTACTTTGATGCCACAGATACATATGATTTTATTTATCTACACAAAACCTAGGAGCCATAAGTTTTGAAAAATCATACTTTCTTTCTGAGACTGACTTAATTCACAAAATAATCTCCAGTTTCATCCATTTTTCTACAAATGACATAATTTTGCTCTTCTTTATGACTGAATGAAGCTCTACTTGTGTACATATACCACTTTTTTTTTCAATCTTCATCCTTTTGAGGAATCTCAAAGCAAGAACTTTTAACCTTCCCATCTGAAATACGTCATTTAAAACAATTTTCCATCCCAAAGTTTTCTAGTAGACTCCATGCAATGCCAGAAAGATCAAGGATCCTGGACCAAGAAGAAAGGAGAAAATGTTCTCTACCTTGGTCCTGGATAATAAGAAAAATGACCAGCTTAAAACTTATTGTCAATGTTTTCAGTAAAATTAGCTCCTTGTTTAAATGTTTTGAAATAAAATAATTAAGACTTTGAAAATGACCAACTGAAATAGACAAATAGAGTGTAGAATATCACCAAGTGGATAAAAATTAAACTAGATTCAGATCCATCACCTTGGATAAACCTTTATAAGGCTGTTATTAAATGAAACACACAGGCTAAGGCACCTTAGGGATGGACTGACAGAAGCATGCATTTTCAAACTGCAGATTGCTATGCTAGGAACTATTCATGGATATATACGTATACACACAATCCTGGATAGAGTCGAACAAACTCATGTTACTGGTTACTTGTGGAAAGTTGGAAAGAATAATATTAGGAATGGGAGACAAAGGGAACTTCAGCTTCCTCTAATGTTTTACTTTGATTAAAAACAAAGAATAGCAGTCAGTCCTGAGTGGTAGCTGTGTGTGTTTGATATAGAAAAACAAAACAAACAAACAAAAAAACCCGTTTCTGAAAAAGAAAAAAAGGCATAATATCAGACGTATCATGGAGGTTTCCGGTTTCTAAAACACCTAGAAAAATGATCTCCACGCTTTCTCAGGAGAGTATTGGGTCCTGACAAGTTCGCTGTGTGTTGCTATGATTGATTGATAAATAAAACGCTGTTGACCAGTAGGCAGGAAGGATAGTGTAGGCGGGACAAGGAGAGAGGAGAATGCTGGGAAGTGGAAGGCTGAGTCAGGAGCCGCTGCCAGCTGCTGCCATGGAGAGCAGAATGTAAAGTACCGGTAAGCCACGAGCCACATGGCAAGGTATAGATTTATAGAAATGGGTTAATTTAAGATATAAGAACTAGATAACAAGAAGCCTGAGCCATTAGGCCAAACAGTTTAAATAATATAAGCGTCTGTGTGTTTATTTTATAAGTGGGCTGCGGGACTACGGTGCTTGGCTGGACCGGAGAGACTCTCCAGCTACAGCTGTGTGTTTTGTTTGCTTTGGCAGCACAAGCAAAGGACCTGCAAGGCTCTGTGCATGGCTGAGCTCTTTACCACTGCTGACTCAAGGTGTGTGCCTCTTGCCGGCATCTTCTTCTTACACCCTGCAGGGCAGTCAACACGCTACCTCTTCAATATTTTACTTTTCTCTAAAATTGGCCTGCTACAGCAAGCGAGAGGAAATGGAGGGAAACAGAGGTGCAGAAAGTTCTGGAAAGTACGTGAACGGAAGTGGAACTGAACTAACCTTATCAGCATTAGGAGCGATTTTTTTTTTTTTTTTTTTTTTTTTTTTTTTTTTTTTTTGGTTTTTCGAGACAGGGTTTCTCTGTGTAGCTTTGCGCCTTTCCTGGAACTCACTTGGTAGCCCAGGCTGGCCTCGAACTCACAGAGATCCGCCTGGCTCTGCCTCCCGAGTGCTGGGATTAAAGGCGTGCGCCACCACCGCCCGGCTTGGAGCGATTTTAAAACAGGTGATCCCGTGACTGAAATGCCATCCGTTGTCAAATGCATGCTTCAGAGCCAATGAATATTGTCATTTTTTTTAACAGTGCACAATGTTTGAAATCATGTAATTGGGAATATCACTTAAATCTTAGCAAAAGAATAGAAGCAGATGCCTGTATTGGAAAAGCCCTAGGATAGAAGCCAAGCAGCCATGCTTCAATTTCCTGTGATATGATTTTGTATTCTTCTGCAAATTATCTCCATGTTCTGAGCCTCACTTTCCCAGTTTTCTGAAGGAAGAGTTTGGGAGAGGTCAACAGTCCAACTGGGGCCCCTTGAGTCCTATCAGGAACGCAGATACCTTTTGTTTGACTAATTATTTTTAAATGGCTTTAAATTAATTGCTAGCATTTAATAATCAGAGTTTTTAAAAATAAAATCCCAAGTATGGCCTGCTATTGTTTTAACGGGGGTGGAGGTGGGGGTACTGGGTAGCAGGGGACCCTGTGGTCAGAGTGCGTGTTTCCCATTTTGTGGTGGTCTCCACTTTGTTATCCTGACCCTCTTGGTTTAGTTGTTTTGCTGCTTATTGTGCCAAAATGACAGACAGGGAACACCTTGACAGAGGATGGGTTTACCTCAGCTTGCACTTTGAGGAGATACAGTCCACAGTGGCAGTGAAGGCATGCTGGCAGGAACAGGAGGCTGCTGGCCACATTGCATCTGCAGTCAGGAAGCATAGAGTGAACAGGAAGTAAGGCTAGGCTATGAAATCTCCCCAGGCCTCCTGGTGACCCACTTCCTTTATTGATGCTCCACTTTCTGAAGGTTCCACAACTTTCCAACACAGGGCCATCGCCTGGGGACCAAGCAAGTTTTCAAACACACAAATCTCTAGGGGACTATTTCTAATTCAATCACAACACCTGGGCTTCCATTTTTATTTAATGTACTTCGGGGTATGACAGCATGTACATCTGTATCAGGGTGCCAGATCCCCTGGAACTGGAGTTACAGACAGTAGTAAACTGTTACTGGGTGCTGGGCATTGAACCCGGGTCCTTTGGAAGAGCTGCCAGTGCTCTGAACCACTTGAACCATCTCTCCAGCCCATTCCCATTGATGTTTTTTGTCAAGTCCTAAGCATCTGGTTTAATCACCCATGGACACAAAGTTCTCCCAAATCCTCCAGGTTTTATAGGAGAAAGGGTGTTGGCATTAGTCAACAAGGCATCCCAAATGAAACAGGCCTAAAGGAAGATGTATCAAGGCCACCCACAGACTGGAAGATCCCTTCTGGCCATGTCAGAAGTTGCAAGCAAACTATATTAAACTGATGAAACTTTTAAAGAACATACCTTCCTTTTCTTTTTACATTATTGTCATTATTTCGCATGGTGTTTACACTAATCGTCTTATACAATGTCAAATAATGCAATTGAAGTAATCACATGAAACAGTGACAGCCGAGTTGGTAGAACTTCTGCTTTGCTTCATTTTTAAAGAAAACTGTAAATTTTTTTTCAGTGAAATACCCCCAGAAGTAGATCATGACATGTTTGTAGAAAATTAGTTCAAAATTCTAGAATAACATGAGATTCTTTCCTACACGCCCCCACTCTTTGTTAGACTTTCCTTTCATGCTTCTATCGTTTACAATAATAAGGATTGTCCCAGAAGACACAATTAATGACGTAAGCCAGGGTCCGAAGGAAAACCACCCTGTGATCTCGATCCTATGTGGAATCTACACACCTTGAGGGCTGCAGGCTAGCTCAGTGGTTGGCCATTTGCAAAGCACTTACAGAGTCCCGACTTTCAAGTCCAGCACTAGAGGAGACGTGGAAAATAGAAAAGCTCATGTTGAGTCAGGTAGATGCTTCGTGGGTAAAGGAGCTTGTGGCCAAGCCTGATCACCGGTGTTCAGTCCCGGGGACCCAGATGGTGAAAGGAGAGAAATGACTCCAACCAACTGTCCTCTGACCTCCACACACGTGACGTGGCAAAGCACACACATCCTGCCAAAGCAAATAAGTGAATGTAATAAAACTTTATGTCCTAGCGAGAGAGAGTGTAATAATGGTCACTAGCCACTAAGTTTCAATTAAATAGAATTTCAGGTAGTTGGGTATGGTTAGCAACCATGTATTATGTATATTAACATGCTGTAAATAAGAGAAGATTTTTAATGTTTCACAATATTAGAAACTATAACTGAATACACTCATTTCCCTGATTTGATACTTATACATCATATTCATGTATTGAAACATCACTGTGTGTCCCTAAGTATTACCATGATCATTTTTCAATTAAAAATAAAATTTAAGACGTCCCCTTTTAGAACTAATAGGATGGTGTCAAACGGTGCCCTGGGTCTGGAATCTTCTCTCTAAATATGCTCAAGCATGCCCACCAATCCACACGCTTAGGTTAACATCTCCAAATTTTAGCCATCAGTGAAAAACAAAACCTAATGACACCAACAAAATCCTGCCAAACAGGCTAGAACTGACGCTAGTCTGTAGTCTCTCCAGGGCAATGGGTCCTGCCAAAGCCGTCACTGAGTCACTTCCCCGAGACAGTCGGGATCTTCGGGATCAGGTAACATGGCGGCAGAATGGTAGAAGAATAGCTGTCTATGGCTCGTGGAGTGTCCTTGCCCTTTGGAGGGAAAGATGCTGCTGCCTGAGTACTCCGATGTAATATTTCATTAGATCTCCGCTCTCCTCTCAGGCTAGCCCATAAGGGGCTGGATTGCTGCACTGGCTGCTCTCCAAGGCGTTTCAACCAGTTAAGTGGCAAAGGAGCATCATTAAAAAGCATTTTCACATGTGAAGGGCATAGTGATAGGCCCTTAAAAGGCAGTTATATGCGCATTTCTGTGAGGTTCAAATTCAGTTGTATTACTTGCATAACGTGGAAGCAAGGGAGAGGAGCAGCCCCACGGCTCATGCCTGTGTTCACAACTAAGCTGCAGCAATAGAGTCACATGAGATTGAACATTATGAAATTCCCAGTATTTGACTCTGGAAAGCAATTTCCCAGGATTGAGCCTAATATCCACCCTGGTTTAAACAGCATTATTTAAGCTTTCATATTCTGTTTTAGTTTCAGGGCATCATAGTTCATGCACTTAAAACACATACTGTGTGTTCATTCACATCACATCACAGACTCAAAAGTTAGAAATAATATTTTTATGCTATATTTGAGTGTAAAATCCAACAGCCTTGGAGACCTTATTGGAAAGAGAGGATTTGGTTTCATCTTGCTGTACGTGAAAAGGCCCTGGGGTTGATGGAAAGATGACGTCATTAAACACCTCCCATAGAAGCAGCAAAGAGAGGGTTACCCTTTGTCAGTTACAATGCACATTTCATGTCTTTGGGGTGGAGAGTCTGTGTAGAAGTTACGTAGAAATGTATGATGTCATGGTGCTCTCAAAGAAGGAACAAAATGGCCTGGAGTATATCTTTGGATGACCATGAGCCTCCTTAGCATTTGCTGCTATCTAAGGATTGTTTTAGAAAGAAAACACAGCCACTGGCCTTGAACCAGAGTAGCTCCAAGAACAGTTTCTGATATATCCAATGTCACTATGGTTCTATCTTTTTTTTTTTTTTTTTTTTGGTTTTTTGAGACTGGGTTTCTCTGTGTAGCTTTGCGCCTTTCCTGGAACTCACTCTGTAGTCCAGTGTTGCTAGAGTTTTCCTGCCTGGCCCACAGTCAGGGCAAATCTCTTTCACCTGCCAGTCCCACAGCCGCTCAGACCCGACCAAGTAAACACAGAGACTTATATTGGTTACAAATTGTATGGCCGTGGCAGGCTTCTTGCTAACTGTTCTTACAGCTTAAATTAATCCATTTTTATAAATCTATACCTTGTCACGTGGCTCGTGGCTTACCTGCATCTTCACATGCTGTTTCTCATTGTGGAGGCCACAGCAGTCCAGGCTGGCCTCGAACTTACAGAGATCCGCCTGCCTCTGCCTCCTGAGTGCTGGGATTAAAGGCATGCGCTACCACCACCCGGCTTCTAAATTTTGAGACAGAATTTTACATTGCAACTCAGGCTGGTCTAGAATGATATTTCTTGAGGGGCAGGATTACAGCTTTACTACCAAGACTGACCCAATATTTTATTTTTTAAGTCCTCTTGAGAATCCCCAAACCAGTGGAGAGATGCTTAAGCCATTACACTAATAACAGAAGTACCCCAAATGGTGGGGTTCCCAGGTGTGGTACCCAGGTGGGGCCACCGTGCTGAGTCACATAGACCTAGGAGCCAGCCAAAGCTGAATTAATAGCTGACTAATCTGAGCACATCACATCTGCTTCCTGGTTCTGCCTCTTCCTCGGTCTCCTTGTCTAGAATGGGGACTGGAGGAATGAATGCTTCCTAGGGTACAAAATTCAGTGACCTCCCATATATTCAGGGAACCCAAGTGCGGTTATCCTCATTACACATAAATGGACACTTGCTCACTTGCAAGCCTTTAGATACAAAACATGAGAGCGTTCTTATGCGTTCTTTTATCCCAAATTTGAGTGATCAGCAGGAAATCTTTGGAAACTGCAAACTTGCTAGAATTAAAATATTGCTGCAGGGATGGCATGACTTTCTTGTAACCTTGTCTTTCAAATTTTACATAAAGCAAACAAAAGAGAAAATCAAAGAAGCTTAATTGGTATGGGTGAATAAGACACAGCCCATCAATAAAATATTTGGTTTATATATGTGTTTGCACATATATTTTTAAAGTCTGAAGTCTATAGGTTAAAGGTTTTTATCTGGAGCAGTGGACTTGTGCATACTTTTCAATTTCTATTATACAGACTTTGTTGTATTCAAATCAACAATATCTTTAAATGAGAGGCTGGAGAGATGCTCAGAGGCTGAGCACTGGCTGCTCTTCCAGAGGACCTCTGTTCAATTCCCAGCACCCACATGGCAGCTCACAACTGTCTGTAACTCCACTTCCAGGGGAGTTAATACCCTCTTGTGGCCTCTATGAGCACCATGCACAAAAATGGTAAATAGATATACATAAAAACAAAATATCAATACATATAAATTAAAAAAAAATCCAATGAGCATTTACCTACCATTAATCCAGAAAAAATGAATACTTTTAAAATGTTCTAATTGGGTATTTATAGTATATGACCTTATCAACCCAGTAGCTAAATTTCATGTTACACATACCAAAACACTCCTTTATGCTGTGAAAAACTAATGTAGGGCTGAAAATGAAGACAAGAAATTTCTGAAGAAAAAAATTCTTTTAATTGACTTATTGCAATGTTTTTCAATACTGCCCAACGTGGAGTTATGTATTTACTGATTATACGAAAACTACGAGAGCTGTTAATTATTTTGTTTTGAAACACAAATATTATTTTTTATCTAGATGTTGTCCCATTTCGATTATCTGACAATCCCTATTTAAATTAGACACATAGACTTGCATATTTTATTGTTTGTATATTTGAAAACAAATACCATACATCCTTTAAGGATTTTGTTCCTCTTGCGTTTCCTCCCACGTTTTTATGACAGCATCACCTAGAGAACAGACTAGTCAAAATGAAAGAGATGCTTCTTTATATCAAGACTTAATGTAACCCCTTGATTTCCTTTACTCCGGGTATGTGTACTGTTACTTTTCCTCACTCTGACCAAACACGTGGCAGAAACAACGTAAGAGAGCAAAGATCAGCTCAACTCACCGGTTCAGACAGCCCATTCTGTCGTGGTGGGGAAGACTTGGGGCAAGGCATAGCAAGGTTCATTGCATCGCCTCACCATAGGCCAGGAAGCAGAGAATTGGGGAACTAATCCAGGCTACTACCTTGAAAGGCCCACCTCCAGCAACCTATTTTCACCAGCTAGGTCCCACCATCTAAAAGGTCTCCTGATTTGCAAAATATCCACCTAGGAGAAAGCAAAGGCTCAAAACATTCGCTGGGGGGGGGGGATATTTTCACATGGGTGTGCCCATTGAACAGGCATTTGTGGAGTGGTTTGCCAAGTTTACAGATGGGTACCATCTCCTCCCAGGGCCTTGTTCTCAGGCTGGTCAGCTGACCTCTAGACCTTTCGTCCTTCCTCAGTAGAAGTCCAAAATTAGAGGTCCATAAACTCAACTGACACTGAATGTGCTCCCACTATGTGTTAGAAGCTGAAAACGTCAGGTGTGGACCTGGTTGCAGGGGGCTTCCTTCTCTTCCCAGGGGTGGGTGGTAGTGAATGGGGATGGGGGGTGGGAGGAAGTGACATGGTGCCAAGTGATCTGCTTACACAGCTCAGGTCTGAGAGGGCAAGTAATTACCACTCAACAAATGTTAGCTGCTCATTCAGTATTTTCTATTTAATGGAAAGCAAACAGTCCACTCAGCACCAGAAGAAAATTTAATTAGAACTTACGCCAGGCACGCATGATATCTATCACACATCAAGTGTCTGTCACTTCAGATCTTACTTTCTCTCTGCTTGCACCCCTTCCCATCAGCAGCTGTACCACATCAGGCCAGGAAATCCAAGGTCCTCTCTCCCTTCCATCTCTGTGTAGGACTGTGATCTGTTAAGAAAGAGATGAGCAGAAGAGTAGGAACAGAAGAAAGAAGTCAAGAAAGAGAGGAGAAAGGAAGAGAGAGGAGGGTCAAACCCCAGTATTGCAGAAACATTAAATTAAATATTCACAAGTGACTGTTCAACAAAACGCTATATAACTGTGTAGTTGTAGATAATTAGTTTTGTAATGGATTTACTTTGAAAAATGAATTAACAGCAAGTGTGTAAAGAAATGAAGTGTGCGTGGGAGGGGTGCATTTAAGGAGCTTTGGGACATGCTTTCATCCAGCTCAGGCTTTCCAACTTTGGCGTTCTACTTGCCGATTCAATTGGATAAAACAGAGAAAATACCTTAGTAGTGGGTGTTTCATGAATGGTCTTCTCCCTTCTTTCTCCCAATGACTGCATTAAGCTCAGCATCAGATCGAATTGCGACCTCTGCTCTGTCACTATCAGCTGTTTGGAGGGAATCTCTCTGAGCCTCCAAATAAAGCGCAACGCGGTACCCCTGACTCAGAGTGAATAAATGTCTAGTGTGGGACAGTATCACACACACACACCCCCTTTCTTCTTTCATGCAGAGCCATCAGATTGCAGGAGTCTTAGTCTAGTGATTTCTCCAGCCCCACTGAAGTCCTTGGAGATACCTTGCATTTCCTACCGTCTCCCTTTATTCTAAGGTCCTGGGGGTGCCTAAATCCGGGAAGTGCAATCGAGAGTCACACAGCTTTTCCAAGTCAGGGCTATGCACAGAGGCGAGCTCTCCTGCCTCCTAACTGCACCTTAGGACCGGCTTGCGCTGGGTGCCCGCTGCCTGTGCGCGCGCAGGCGGCCGGGCGGGCTGCAACCGCGAGGCCGAGCGCCCCCTCCCTGCTCCGCTCCCCCTCCTCCTCCCGATACAATGACTGGGCCGGAACAGCGCATCCGCCGAGCCTCATTGGCAGGGCCGCCCGGGCCCCCGGAGAGGCGACGGGCGGGGGCAGCGCAGACAGAGCGGTGGAGAGCCCCGGCTGACAGCGGCCGGAGGCTGGGCCGAGGGACGCGGGGACACTCGGAAGGCGGCTCGGGGCTCCTCCGCGGAGTGTGGGGATCCTGGTGAGGACTCCGGACCAGGGGATGCTGCAGGCTCTGGCTGCCAGGCTAGCGGCTGCAGAGTTGGACTGCGTGTCTCCTCCGACGCTGAGCCCAAGCCTGGGCGGAGAGGAGGAGGACCGAGAGGAAGACAACCGCCGCGGGGGAAGGCGCCACGCGCCGAGGAGTTGCGGGACTGGCGCAGAGCGGGTTCCCCGGGTCCCGCGCGGTGCGCAGCGCAGACAATAAAGTAGCAAGGCGACAGCCCCGCGCGTCAGAGGGAGGAGGCGGCTGAGCAGGTAGGTGGGTGACTGTCCCGGGGATGTCGGACCGCACTGTCACTGGAGGAGGGGGTCGAGGTTCACCTCCGGGCCGCAGAGTGCGCCCCCGGCGCTGCGCGCAGATTGGGGACCCTCAGAGAAGGTCCCCTACTCCTGCCACAGGGAAGCCCCGCCCCAAGGCTCCAGGGCTGGTGCAGCCTGGACTGGAGTTTCTAGGCACTTGGCGCCGCGCTTTGGTGGCTCCGGCGGTGTGGTGACAGGAAGTTTGGCGGGTTCAAGGCTTTGATGCTAGTGGGGTTTGCGAAAGCGCTGACTGGGACCATGAGCTTTTTGCTTTGGTGGGAGGTATGGAGAAGAACCGTTGAATCCCAGACCCGGTTGCCCGGAGATGCCCTCCGAAGGCAGTGGAAGAAGCAGAGGGGTTCCCTGGCGTTAGCCGAGGGCAGCTAGGGTTTGGCTTGGCTGCCCTTTGTAAATAGGCGTGTCACATCCTAGGCGCGCCTGTATTGGAGATGCTGTGTGCGTGTGAACCGCTCCCTGTCAATTTTCTGGAGTATCTCACTTTTCATTTTCATCCTGAGAAAGCGTATTTAGCCCTAATTTGAGAAGTGTTATTTCGTTTGGACTAGAGGCCAAAGTCTCCCTATGCATGGCGCTCTTAAAGATGCTCCTGATTAGAGCTGGGTGCCATTTACAAAGGGGTAGAGCTGGACTCCAGTCTTCCCCGGGTCTGAGAATTCAGTGGCAGGAGGAGGTCGCTAGCTCTTCTTTGTGTGGCCGCTTCCTTCCTTCCAGATGTGAGAGGGTTGGGCTGGGCGCTTCTGGGTGCGGTAATAATTATCCCGAACATTCCTGAGATCTGCTAGGACTTGTAAACATACCAGGGCCAACTCCTCTGAACTTTGCGGGCTGACTTGATGTGTTTGCTGGTACCTGGAGGGCCGCGACTGCAGGGTGGCCCCGTGGGGAAGGAAGACGCCACGGTGCTGACAGCCACAGTCTCAGGAAAGCTGCATGATTCTTCAGGGTTAGCCTGAGCTTGCCCCAGAACTGCACCAGCCAACTCAGAGGATGTGTTAAAGATTACAGGGCAATCCCTGACATGCTGATTCTTGTCCCAAAGGGGGTGGATCTGAGGAACTTCCAAAGCCAGTGTCTGGAAGGGAAGAAAAACCTCTTCGCCTTACTTAACCCTCTCTAGCCGCCCTTTGATCCGTCACACACAGTGCGCAGTGTGCTGAAAAGAACTGGGGAGAGCTGTGTTAGGCAGTCTGGCAGGCAGTTTGCAGGCTTCACGAGTAGTCCAATAGTAAGGCAAACCCTAGAGGGATTTTAAGGACCATGCCATTAAGGCTTACTAGCAATTCATCTAACTTCATGTTAGGCTTCCTTAGCAGAACAGGGTCACTAGAAGGGACCCAGTCATGTTCTGTTAATGATTATGAAGAACAAACAAACAAATCAACAACAATAGCCACCTTGCCTTTTCTTCCTCATACATTTAATTTGATATTTAAGAGTTGATGGAGAATCAAGAGTTCCGAGTATTTTTGCTCCCAAGTTCAATGTTACAAAATAGCTAGGAGGTTATTCTGTAAACAACAGCAGGCATATATCCGCACATGTCGTGGAGCAGTACCTGTATTTCCCAGAGGAGGTCAAGAAAAACTCGGGGCTTCTTGGAATAGAGAAGATTTGTCATTTGTTTGGGACATAGTGCATGCGTTAACCAAACGCTTTATTTGCTTATATTTGGTAATGTGGGTAGAAAGTATTTGGATAAGTCAATGGTGGAAAATGAAGAAGTCTACCTATAACACTCACAATGAGGTTTAATTTTCATCATCCGCCAAGTTCTCAAAAGGTCAGGCTTCAGGGCATGCAAGTGTTTGCAAGTTCACAAGTTTCCATGTTAGCTACAGAAAAGTTAAGGGTCCTCTTGTAGCACATGTAGAACTACACTTGAGCCTAAAGAGTCCAGGAAACTGTGGGCGGAGCTAACTTCACAGCCAGTCCAGAGTGTGGGGTAGGGTATAGGGAAGAGCTGCCTGGTCTCCGAAGAATTTATCATTTCTAGTCTCTGTTTCTGGCAAAACTTGGGACTCCCCGGTGTCCATTTGGTGGCACGGATTTAATTAAAGCTTTGAAATGCTTTTGCAGGAAGAGAAAGGAAAATTTGGCTAACTGACAACACAAACAGGGTGCATGGAAGGTAGTTAAAAATATCTGATTTTCATATCCAGTCTGCAATGATTTTCTGAATTGCACATCTTTGCACACATAAGTAAAGGCTTGGAGCTTGCACTACAAATGATCGCTCTCTCTTCCTTCGCCTGTCCTCCCCCTTTTCTCTCTCTCCTTCCCTTCCTCTCACTTAACAGTTTTATTTTGTTTTAGATGATCTTTTGCTTGGTAATGAATTTATTTCTAAATCCTTAGGGCTTTCCCCCACCTTCTCTTCTAGTTAACATGGGTCCTGGGCTCTCAGAAAGATGTCTGAAGATGGTATTTTTCTGTTGCTAGATGCTTGATAAAAAACCATCTTGGTAATTTGGGGGCCAAACTTATTTTCTTTTGTAAACTGCCTTCCTGAAGTTATAATGTCATAAAAAAAAAAGCAAAGACAAAACCAAGTTCTTCCTTATGAACTCAATTTCTAAACCTTATCTCACAGGACAGTGTTTTTCAAAATGAAGGTCATAAACTCTATTTACTGGTCACAACCAATATTAAAAGACTATATGACGAGACAAGAGACTGGCTCTGTGAGAAGTTGGTGAGAGTTCTGTGGCTTTATGGAACTTTGAGTCAGATTTATGGGGTGGGGCTGACGTTCTACGTTTGGGGCTGCAGCATAACGTGCCATTTCACTGTGAGTTACTGTCAAAGTTTGAAATGCACTGCGACAGAGGGTGTGTATCTATCAGTATTGTTTTGCTAAGTGGGAAATACAGTTGTAAGTGGATTTGGGATACTTTATAGACATCACAAAGGCACTGTGTCTTTTCCTGTGTATGGGTTTGTGTCATTAACAGGTCAGAGAGTACTTTGCTTAGAGATGAAAAAACAACTTCAAGATCTGCTTTCTTCTCAGTTTTTAAAAGCCCTGCTTTTCTATCTGTATACTGGGTTCCTTTTTGTGTGATAAGAAGACTGGATAGTATAAGTTGTTGCTGGTTTAGATGGATATGGTTTGAGTATGGCCTTCAAAGCTTCATGGGCTGGACACCTGGTTCGCAGTGTGGCCATATGGAGAAGTACAGGGCTTTGGTCACAGGGGTACCAGCTTAGGAAGGGATTGGTGTAGTGTTTCTAGGACCTGGGTCAGTACCAGAGAGAGGTGCCGACTGAATCTCTGAGTCTTCCCACCTTACTGTGTTATCTCTTTCCATTATGAACCCCCTTGCCGTAGGCTCAACAGAAGGGGTCACATGATGTTGAACTTTTAGTCTAACAAACTGCAAGCTCTCTTTGTAAGGTTTCCAGAAAAAAAAAATCAGTCTGGTTGACTTCTCTGGAGGAAGATCCTGTAATAAATGACTTCTGGAGTAGAGAACTATGAGGACCATGTGACCTGTCACATGAATACAGTTGCTGGGGAAGAGAATTGTACACAGTCTGGGGCAGATGTTTCAGCAAAGCACAAAGGGCCTAATGAAGACAACTGATTCCTGACTTCTTTGATGTCCTGCATAATGGAGGTAGAGCTGAGCTGTACTCCTGCAAAAAGGTTATCAATATGGTTTTTCATGTGTATAAAGAAAACCCCAGCTGCCTCTGGACATGGTCAATATAGGGGCTTATGAGATCAAAATGTAGAGCAACTGAAATTGATAAGAAGCATGCTGCTTTCAATGGGACCTGAGGGAGGAAAGTAAATACATCAATTAAATATCCACAACACACCCAAGCCCCTCTTATCAGGGATGACCATGCTTGTTTCTACATGCATAGGCAGATCTTGGGAGGCATTTATTTTAAATCAATTTTTTATTCTAATGTGATGTAAGTTATTTAAGTTGGTCTTGGAGGAGATTATTTGGAGAGTGCACCCCTTTAAGGCCCAGGGCCAACCGAATGCTCCATTGTGCAGCTCTTTAGCCCTGAGCTATGTGTTTGGGTCTGTGTTACTTTTCCCTTGGGGAATGCACTGCTTTTAATTGTCTCCCGTCACTTCATATACAATTAGCCAGTGGGAAGAGAGCCCTAATTGTGCCTGGCTACAAGGATAATGCTCACTCACAGCAGAGGGTCCTTAGAAGTAGGTTGATCATGCTGACTTGCCTTAGGTCAGTCCTGATTAATATCTGTGCCTCCAGTATGGATGGTAAATTGCATGGTCACCCCACCTAGGAGGCTATTTTGGAGGGCTATGATTAGAGTTTGTGTAATAGTTTAAATTATTTGATAAAGCATTCCTTCGACCAGGAAGAGCTAAATGATTATGCTAAAGGATGTATGGCTACATGACCAAGGAGAAAGGAAACCTAAGATATCATTATCAAAATGCTGTAGGAGTTCTGTAGCAGGGATATAGTTCTGCCCCCCCCCCACACACACAAGGGATATTTGTCAATGTCCAAGAAATTTGTTGGTTGTCACCACTTGGGAACAATGCCAGTGGAATCTAGTGGGTATAGGGCAGGGCTCTCAGAAAAGTCTACAACACACTGGACACCCTACACCAAAGAACTGCCTGGCCCCAATGCTGTGGCATTTGGTTGGGTAACCCTCTGATGAGCGACATTGGAAGGACAGGAAAAATGTGGTGGTTGTTTTCAGTCATCAGCTTGGAAGGATCTGGAATCCCCTGGAGAAGAGTTCTTGGTAAGGGATTAGGTTGGCTAATGGCCCTTCTCTGAGGGATTTCCGTAGTTAGATTCATTGAGGTGGGAAGACCCACCCTGGATGTAGGTAGCACCGTTTCACTGAAAGGGTCCAGGCTGAATGAAAAGGAGAGCGTGGGCTGTCCACTAGCATTGTTCTGTTTCTTTGTTGTGATGAACTCTGAACCGTGAGCCAGGAAGAAGACCCTTTCTCCCTTAAGTTGCTTTTTGTCAGGAGTCTTTGATGAGCAACAGAAAAGCAACTGAGATGGAAGGAAGCTGTTTGAGGTGAGAGGGTGATGCTATATGGGGGTCCATTTTGACATAATGATTAGGCTATGTATTTGCATTCCTTAATCTTTTTTGTATGTGAAACATTTTTTTAAGAAAGTTTTAAACAAGATGTGTTCACCAGAACTGAAGGACCAAACTCCTGATGCCTGATGATATAACTGTAAAGATTGCATAAATGATAGAACTAATAGTGACAGCATCAACTCATGTTCAGGTACACTGAGAATCACTCAGCTACCGCCTTGAAATGTTCACTCCTTGTAGCTCTTCCCCTCATTTTAGTCTGTTTTCTGTTACTATAGCAAAATACCTGAGGCTGGGTATATAAGGAAAAGTTGACTCAGCTCAGAATTCCAGTGGTAAGAGCATTGCGTGGGCTTGTGCTTATGATGACAGCATCGGTGCGGACAGCAAATGCTTGTGTGTGTGAAGAGAGTATGTGTAAAAAAGAAGTCATGAGGCCAGATAAGAAACTATCAAGGGAAAATCCATCTTTTTTATAGAAACTCATTTTTGCAAGAACTTACTCCTTAAGGCCTTCCAAGGACCTTGACTCCAGGGACCCAATCTCCTTTAGGCCCCATGTCTTAATAGTTTTTCCACTTCTCAGAACTGCCAGACTGGGAGCAATGCTTCCAACACATGAACCATTATGAGACACATTTAAACCATACTCAAACCATAGACTCCTTGCTCTCCACCCCTTCTATGGCCAAGAAAGCTCATTCTGAGATTATGACTGGACTCAAATCACCCAGTGTTTATTGAGGAACCAGAGCCAAGGTTGCGCTAGTGTTGTCTAGAGAAGTGGAGTCACTGTCAGGAAAGTTGGTTCTTGTGTCACGTGACCTTCTGGCATACTACAACCAGCTCCCAAATCTAACTCTGTTGCTTACTAAACATGTGTTTTGAACAAGTGGCTTACCCTTCACGCCTCAGGTTCCTCTTCTGTAAGATGGAGGTCATCAGAGCTCCTGCTGTATCCAGCTACTGTCAGGTTCAAATGATAAAATACTGCCGGATCTTGCTGGTGTGTGGAACCTATAGCACATTGACAATGGGGTGTAGCTCTGTGCTGGAAGGCTTGCCTAGCGTGTTTGAGGCCCTGATTTGGATCCCAGTGGTGTGGGGGGGTGTCAACAATGGTCAGAGGAGTGTTTCAGCATCATCTGTCTGGAACACTGGCTTACAGCAAGCAACGTTCCTCTCTACAAAGTGAGCCTCCCACCTCGTGATGTCAGCAGCATCCATGAAACCTCTACAGTTGCCCTGAGTCTGTTAAACGCTCCCACACAATGTTTCCTTCATCCCCACCAGTCCCAAAGTTACCCACACTTTACAGGGGTGGACATCAGGCCTGGAAAGCTCCAGGACTTGTTCATGATCACACAGCTAGTGAGTGACAGGCTTAGGGGTGGGCAAATGCTGCTACTTTGCTCCAAAAGACTCCCTTCTTTATTGTCCCAGCATTCAGAGTGCAAGAGCCTGCTTTCTCTCCAGAGAAAGCTCACAACAGACCTACAATGTGTCGAGTACTTTCTCCTCCACTGTGTGGTCTGGCAGTAGGGGTGTGTAAAGGGCCACAAGTGCTACTGCTAATACATTTAAGTAAGAAACAAGGAAAAACATTCCTTTCTGTTTTGCTGAACAACCCTTTAGCACAGTAGAGTTTTCAGCCATGCAATTTGACATGAGCAGTAAATATAAAACCCTCCCAAATCAGCCCTAAATATTTGGCTGCAGTAAGGAGGCCCCTGGCTTTGAAACTCACCAAGCAGCCGAGACAGTTATTGGAAATAATTATGCCTCTGCCACAGCATGCGGCCCCATCACAACCCTCCTGAATCAAAAGGCCTTTCTGGAAATACCAGCATCCATCTTCCAGCTGGTGCTTCCAACAGCCAACAGTGTCTGTGGGGGAGCAAACAATAGATGGGACCAGGAATTGTTTTTAGCTTTTCCTGGTTGCACCTGACTGAGCCCAGCCCATCAATTCAGTCATTGGAAGGGAGCAGAAGGGGCCATATGTGACCAGAATGCCAGGCACCCACAGGCACGGAGTTTAAACAGCCAGCTCTGGTCCTGCTTTATCTAAGTTCAGTGCTGAGGCAGAATTCTGCTAGATGGGGGAGGAGCTGGGGAGAAAAGAGGTGATCCGTAGTCTAGAATTGGCAGCAGTTAGAGAATCAAGGCAGAGGATATGGTTCGATAGGAACGCACTTGCTTAGCATGCTCAAAGTCCTGGGTTCTAGTCTCAGCAACACAAGAAATAGGAAAAAAAACAACTGTTGGAAAAATCAGTAAGGCAGAGTTCACATCCCCCCATGGCAGTAAGGTGACAGGAGGTGTCATAACTAGCTTTCTGACTTTGTCAAATGGGTGGTGACTCCCACAGCCTGTAAGTCTTTGGATCACAAATATGCACACCATTTTTTATAGCATCAAACTTTTGCAACTTTAACATATTTTTTTAAAGTTCCCAGATAAATGTTCCTTTGAAGGGGAAGTTTCTGTAGTGTGACTATTTCAGTAAAATCACTTGCTGTCCAGTTAAAAAACGGCATTTGGTGTCACTGGTTATATCAAATCGCCTTCCCGTATTTAGATACATTTCAAAACAGGGGAGTGTGGCTTCTGAATACATCAGAAGACACAGGGGGCATCTGAGGCCATCACACATGCTCCAGTTGGCTCCATTTAAATGTGTGAAGTAAAAAACCAGGGTCCTGATAAACTAATGAAAGCCATGTGTCCCTGACTGGGAACACAGTACCTTGTCCCAATGTGGCTGTAAGACTTAAATTAAGCACATAGCAGAGTTATTTGCTCTAACTGTGTTAAATTAATTCAATTTGTATTTTGAAGAGCAAAAGAAAAAAAAAAAACCATGTTGTTTTTAATCTACCTCCATGGCCCCAGTCTTGCTCTCCCTTCCTCATCTGAGAGGGGTGGGCTCCAGTTTTCTGGAGGGCAAGTGTGACTCAGACAAAGAGTAAGGCACTGTGTTTGTTCTGAATGATTTGGCTGCTGGAGACAGTTCTAATCATGAGTGCCTCTCACTGTACTCTCCAGCTTTGTCTTCAAACTCACACAGAAAAATACTCTGTGTAAATCTCAGAGAAAAGCTGCAAATATAGTCATGATCGATGATAGTTTAAAGTGACAGTTTGTCAGAAAGCCCTCATGATCCTTGATTGATGCTGTTGCTGTACAATCTGAGAGAAGTACACGTTTGACTGCCTGCAGACTGCACAGCGCATTTTTTTTCTGCCCTGTGTGCAGTTTCATTTCTATTACTGATGTCCAGGAATCAGCAATACATTTCACCTAGGACGTTCTTTTCCAGGCGATTAAGACCCACCTCTTTGTAGTCACATTATCTTTTGCTTGAGCTGCCTCTAATGGCACATGCTTGTTTGGTTGGATTGTTTTCCTAACTTGGACAATGTTAATGTGACTACATTTTCCCTGTACTTAGCTTTATCATGATAAATATCACCCATGGTTCCTTGCTGTCATCAGTCACAATTGAAGCAGTGAGCTAGAGTGAAGAGGAGTTATAGATAACACATATACACACACATACTTTTTTGTTTGTTGGTTTGTTTGTTTGTTTGTTTTGTTTTATTTTTCGATTCTCTGTGTAGCTTTGCACCTTTCCTGGAACTCGCTTTGTAGACCAGGCTAGCCTCGAACTCACAGAGATCTGCCTGCTTCTGCCTCCCGAGTGCTGGGATTAAGGGCGTACGTCACCACCGCCCAGCTGGGTGTCATGTTCTTAAAATTATTTACTGTTGTCTGTGGGCAATGGCATCTTTAGGGGACCCTCATAAAATTGAGATAATGGTCAAATCCTGGGAGAGCTAGCTGTATTGTTTTTGTTTAGTCTCTATGTGATAGGAAAGTGTAGAACTTATCTGAAGTCCTGGCTGGAGTAGTCTGTGAGGAGGAGGAGTCTGCTAGTAGTCATCTCAACTAGCAGCTTTGAAGTTGTTCTAGATGCAGAATTTTGAGGAAACAGCAACAGAGGCATTCTGAGAGGCTGGATCACCTGGGCTACTTGTCTTCATTGGTGTCTGGTCTTTTTTTTTTATGAAAATATGCAGACTTTTAAAGATAACATATATATCTGCATTAAAACAAATATAGAATGTGTGATGTGCACAAGTCAGCTAAAGATGATTTTTTGTTTTATGAGCCGGTAAAAGGCATTTGTTAACTTTATAAGTCTGTGTGGACTGTCAAACCTTTATCCATGCCATATGAAAGGATGACATGTAATCATAAGTCATGAGGACTCTGTAGCCAACAAGATTTATGTCTCATGGAGTCTCAGATCTGTTCCCATAGTAGAGGGATCAGCATATACATTACCTGTCTTGTAGTTTTCTTGGTTTCTTCCTTCACATCTGTAGATATGATTTTCAGGAGGTCTCACCTGGTCAAATCTAATCTTCATTAATTTTGAAGGGAATACATAGCTTTTTGTTTCCTGTGGAAACAAAACCATAATCTCTCCCCCAACACAATGTATTTTCTGACTTCCATTCTAAAGTTAAGACATCCTTAAAATATATAGGCTGGTTTAATTCAGTAGTTTTTCCCACAATCCAATGTCTCTCAGCAGCTGCCATTTTTTGTTCATTAGCATTTAAAAAATTCAAAGTTAAAAAAGCACCATGCAGGATCCAGATGCCCTCTGTATTTCCTATCTTTAAGTGCCTTTTTTAATTACTTTAGTCTTTATTTAAAGACTTTATTATTTTTAAACCATTTTTTCTATGGCTGTCTATACCCATTTTCTTTTCTTTCTTCGGCACCTAAGCACTTTTTAAGCATACTGCACCTTCGTAGAGATATTTTTCTGTCTGGACCTTGCTTTACTGTTCATCTGCAGCGTTCTCTCGCCACACGAGGCAAACCCTAAACTGCTGAGCTGTTGCTGCAGAGTGACACTGGTGGCTGACTCTGCCCCACCCAGGTCTGTGAGAGCCAAGCTTTATACCTGCAGGCAACAGCTGGAAGCCACGCCTCTGTATGCTGCCAGCACTGGCCTACCTGAGAGACTGTGGGACCAGGAAGCCATGTCCAGCTCCTTCTCCAGAACTTTGCTTAGCCTTCTCAGGCCCTGTATTTGGATATTTGAGCCTCCACATTGGATGCCATCTGTAGTAGTACTTTCTCATCGAGACGGCCATCCCACCAATAATGACATGGAGACTATTATTGATTATGAAAGCTTGGCCTTAGCTTGGGCTTTTCCCCAACTAGCTCTTGTAACTCAAATTGACTTGTCTCTATTAATCTGCATTCTGCCATGGTGACTCAGTTACCCCTGCTCTGTACTGTATGTCCGACTTCTGCAGAGTCTCTCTTGTGCCTCCCAGCTATTTCCTTTCTGTGCGTCTTCTCTACCCAAATTACTGGCTTTGCTATGTCTAATTCCAGTCAGCTAGTTATTGACTCTGCTCCCTGATTCAAGGTAAACTTTATTGACAGTCTGTAGTGTCACAGGGTGATCAAAATACCCCCAAAGAGGTAAACCCAATGAGACTCACTGGTTTACCAAGTTGGACTTTGGTGGTATCTGTACTCTGGTTTGTCATGGGCTCCCTGTCTAGGGTTGGTAGATGTGTGTGTTGAATCTCCCTAGGAAACGTTTTGTCACACAACACACAGTGAGTCTGAGGCCAGCCTGAAGTTCATGAGACTCTGTCAACAAGTACATAAACAGATTAAGAGATTTTGCTTCCCAGCAACTAGTTCCGTAGACTAGTCAGCAAATGGCTGGCAGCTCACTTAGACATTTATGCTTCGGATCTCCACTAAGTGGTCCAACACCCTGGGAAATGAGCAGTGTTACTCCTCCTCTTTCACTAGGGATAAGATGGAGGTGGAGTAGACCTAGGATTTGAGCCTGAAGCCAGGTCCCTAACTGCACAGCACCTCTTGCTGGGTTTTAACTTGAACCGAGTCACTCCTCTCTGCCCTTTGAGTACTCCTGATTCTCCCTTTGCTTTGAAGGCATTCGGTTTAGGTGAGGGGCTGGGATTAGGTCTGTGCATCTTTGATGTGGCATTTTTAGCATCTTCTGCACAGGTGGAGTTCTGCTGATTTCTGAGTTCCTAGACATCTTCTGCACAGTTGCAGTTTCTGAAAGTCTTAACTTGTGCATTTAGCTTTGGAGCCTTGGGAAGGATTTAAAATTTTCTATGTTATGATTAAGTAGCATATTTGAGAAACCTCCAATCAGAAGACTGCTTGGTGACTCCTTAATGCAGGAGTTGGGAAACATTTTTTTTTTTTTTTTGCAAAGGGTGAGATTCTAAATATATTGGGCTTCTCAGGCCATATGGCCAATGTTACAATTACTTCTCAACTCTGCCTTTGCAGAGCTAGAGAGCCAGAGAATCAAATACAGGCACAGAGGCAGGGGAGATGGCTTAGTCAGCAGGTACCTGCCTAGTAAGCATGAGAATCTGAGTTTCTCTCAGAACCTCCAAGTCCTAGTTAGGGTTTCTACTGCTGTGATAAAACACCATTGACCAAAGTCAACTTGGGGAGGGAAAGGTTTACTTCAGCTTTATCATAGTTCTATAGCACAGTCCGTCACAGAGGGAAGTTAGAGCAGAAATCTAGAGGCAGGAGCTGACACAGAGGCCGTGGAAGAATGCTGCTTACTGGCTTGCTCCTCATGATTTGCTCAGCCTGCTTTCAGTTCTATACACCCCCAGAGCAACCTACCCATGGGTGGTACTGCACACATTAGGCTGGCTCCTCCCCCATCAATTACTAATTCTTGCCCATAGGCCAATTTGCTGGGGCCATTTTCTCAACTGAGGTTTGTTCTTCCCAAGTGACTCTAACTTGTGTCAAGTTGACATAAAACTAGCCAGCACACCAGGTAAAAAGTTCTGGCGTGGTAGTGCCTGCCTGTAATCACAGTGCTGGAGAGGCCAAGATAGGCAGATCCCTATGGCTAGATGGTTCATACTTGGTGAGATCCACGACAGTGGAGAACCTGACTCAAAACAATAAGGTCGAGGCCAGAGAGATGGCTCAGTGGTTAAGGGCACCCACTGTTCCTGCCGAAGACCTAAGTTCAGTTCCCAGCACCCACATTATAAGGTTCACAACCACCTGTCACTCCAGATCTAGGGAGTCTGATGCCTCTAGCCTCTGAGGGCACCAAGATTCACCTGTACAGATCCACACTTACACACATAATTTAAAAATGTAAAATAAGTCTTTAAAATAATTAAAACATAAAGTGGAGAGCAATTGAGAAAGACCTTGATGCCAACCTCTGGCTTCCATATGCACTGGCTTACACACACACACACACACACACACACACACACACACACACACAAGTAATATAAAATATTTAATTAATATAAAATATTTAATATTTGTATTATTAATTATGCTAATAATTAATATGAAATAAAAACGGAGGTTTTTTATTCTGGTGAGCCTTTATTTACAGAAATCAAGCAATGGGAGAAAGTTGACCCAGGAGCTGTATTTTGCTAACCCCTCTTGAACAGATAAAAGGGCCATGCTGGGTATTACAGTCTGTGTAGGTATGTTGTTGAGGAACAACAGACTTGTGAGATGGGGGCTTAGGTTTGTCCCTATCCCCACTTCTACCTGCTCTAGCTGAGGCAACTGCTTTAAACACCTCGTTCCTCAGTTTCCTGTCTTCAAGTGTGGAGAAAGGGCAGGTCTTACCTCACTCCGTGGCTTTGGGAGTTGACAGATTTATTCTCACACTCCACTTCATGGTAGAGAAGAGATCTGAGAGAGGAGGCATGGGGTGGATTTTGTCCCGCACATATCTCAGAGTGTGATTACCCACACCTCAACTAATCAGGTCAGTTAGAGTGGCCTCTTAATCAGTGGGTTCATTAAACATGAGATGAACGAGACTGTGGCACAGTAAACCTTTGTGTAAGTGTGCGTATATGGAGGTGCATGTGCACATGTGTTTGTGTGCATGTGGAGGCCAGAGCACAGTTTCGAATGTCATTTACCTTTTTCTTTTTTTTTCTTCCTTCCTTCCTTCCTTCCTTCCTTCCTTCCTTCCTTCCTTCCTTCCTTTCTTTCTTTCTTTCTTTCTTTCTTTCTTTCTTTCTTTCTTTCTTTCTTTCTTTCTTTCTATACAGAGCCTCCCACTGGCATGGGGCTAGATTAGCCAGGCAGTGAGGCTCAGGGACCTCCTATCTCTACCTTTTCCCAGCCCCGGGATTACAAGGTGAGACCACCACACTGGCTTTTTATGCAGGTTCTGGAGATGGAATTCAGGGCCCTGAGCTTGAACGGCAAGCACTTTAGGAACTGGCCTCTCTCCCTGCCCCTCACAGTAAACTTGGCTTCTCTGTTTATTTATTTATATTTTGTACGTGTGTGGCATGTGTGTGTTGTGTGCACATGTATGCAAGAGCGAGTGTGTGTGTGTGTGAGTGTGTGTAGAGGCCCAGTGTCAGTGTTGGCTTGTGGCTCCAGAAGGTAGAGGCTGGAAACTTAGGGGAGGTGTATTGCTCTGCCATTGAGTGTCAGCATGCTGGCCCTTGGGCAGCATGTGAAATCCTCAGCTTGCAGTAGCAGTTAGTGTCACAGCTCCAAGTGTGACACTTCCAGGCCTAAGGTGCCACATCTTTGCTTCTTACCAAGTAGCTGGGGTCACAGTTCTTGACCCTCAGTCCTTAGGGCTGGAACACTCCCTGGAACACCACCAGTAACCAGAATTTGCAACGTCATGTCTTTGGGTCTTCACAGCCTTCTCTTCATGTCCACATCCTTTGTCCCCTTTGCTGCCTCTGTCCCTGTGTCTCTGTCCCCTCTTGCTAGAACTGCCTCTGTGCTGTTACTGGACTTGCTGCCGCTGCCGCTCCTTCTCAGTGTTCACCACTTCAGCCTTCTCTGCTTACAACAGAAATCAGAAGTAGGCAAAGAAAGGGCCATTCGGAAAAGCCTTTTATTGGTTCTAACTGTGTGACTGAGGGCAACCCCAGAGGTTGAGTCCTGGCAGACTCCGCACAGAAGTGAGATGAACAGCCTGCTTATGTAGTCAGCAGAGGGCTGTGGAAAAGATGCTCCCACAAATCATGGTACTGTCCTTCATACACATGGAGGATTGTCTTTAAACAAGTCATGGGGCTTCTCTAGAGCCTTCAGGGAAGTACATCCTCATTGGCACGGATGAAAATGGCTAATAGTGTCCATTGAGGCTTGTAGTGATTAAAAAAGACTGGTGTAGCTGTTGGAGATATTCAGCCTGGGACAAAACCTTCTGGAGCCAGAGTTGTGTTTTGGCAGCAAATAGCTGCAGTTAAAATGTAGCTTCCTCAAGGTATCCATGCAGTCAGTACTCAAAGCAGCCAGGCTGCTTGATTCAAGATAGTCTGCCCTAACAGCTGTCAGAAAATCAAATTCCCCAAGATCTTCAATGTCTTAACTCATTAAATGAAAAATAAAGTTAAGTGGGGTTCAGGATACTTATAGAAAAGGCCTACCATTAGCATTAACAAGTCTTTAACTGTGTTTAATAGTGCCTGGTAGTGCTTACCTCCTGTCCTACTGTCCCAGGGAGACTTGGGTCTCTTTGATATGTCCTATAAAAGATAGTGCACACCTGTGATCCTTGCACTTGGGGGTGGAGGCAGGAGGATCCAAAGGAGTCCAAAGTTATTCTCAAGCACATAGTGAGTTGTAGGCCAGCCTGGGCTACATGAGACCCTGTCTCAATCTAACAGACAATTTAAAAAAAGAAAGGAATCAAAACCAAGTGACAATAGAAAATAACAGTAAACACACAATATAGTAAGCACCTGAGACAGTAGCAGGGTTGTCATGATCCAGACTTAGGCATTGCACACAGGTGTAAGGACTACCCTGGCACCACTGTGGTTAGTTATCTCAGAATCACCACACACACAAGGATGCAGCATCATATCCCATTATTTCACAGCATCACAACCCTTTCTGTGGTGAGGGCATTACATCATGGTATTCTGTCATAGATAGCATTACATCATGGCATTCTGTCTTAGCGTTGAGTAAGCGATGCTGTGTCATGAAGGTGACACCATGGAGCTTTGTTCCTTTATGTTCATGACTCCAGACAAAAGAAAAATTTCAGTTCTGTTGAAACCTCGAGGCTCATCTTCAGGCATGCTGCCCATCGTTACCTGATTTGTTGTTTTTCATTCCTTGACTGACCGACACAGACAGGCATGCTCAGTTTTACAGCACTTTGCTTTATTGTGCATTGATGGTGGTGTTTTCATCATCAGTGTTAAAGGCTTGGGCAACCCAGCACAGGGCATATTCCAGAATGCATGCCCACGGACTGTATCTTGCTGGAGTAGTTGCTCAGGGTGTCAGTCTGTTTCAGCGATCTTTGATGTCATTATTGTCATTATCTCATGGTACTGTAAATGATGTGGATAGTGGATTGCAGCCTTGGCAGACAAAAGGTCACCTCCCGGGTGCCCTGTGCTCTTTCTCGCTGGGTCTCCCTACTCTCTGAGATGTGACGGTCTTTAAAGAAGCCCAGTTAACAACCCAGCAGTGGCCTCTTCGAGTATCCCCTTGGAATCACAAGCTGAAGACATTGAGCTTAGTGAGAAAGCCATGTCAAAAGCTGAAAAAGAAGTTGGGTATGGTGGGTGGAGCTTGTAACCCCACACTTTTGAGACTTAGGCAGAAAGATTGTCACGACTTTGAGGCCAGCCTGGGCTACATAGTTCCAAGCCAGCCTGGGCTCCTGGATGAGACCTTATTTCAAATAACAAACACAAGCAGAAAAAAAGCATAAAAGCTACATCTTTTGTACCAAAACAAACAAACAGGTAGCCAAGCTGGAAACGCGAAGGAGAAGTTCTTGAGGGAAAAGGGTGTCTCCCATAAACACAAAAATGTAAGAGAACAGATGTAAAGAGTACTGAGGAGATGGGCCGGTGGTTTAGAGTGTACTGTTCTTGCAACCAGCCCCAGGGGATCCAACACGACTTTTTGGCCTCCCCAGACACTGCACAGGCACATCTGCAGGCAAAACATCCGTACCGTTCATACACATTAAATAAATAACTAAACCCTGGGGGCACAAGAATGGGGGAGCTAGCCCTGACCCTCACCCGCTGCAGCACGGGAGGAAGCAGCCTCTGCTCCCCACCTGGACAGCACACTGGAGCTGACACTGTGGTTGGGGATGCAGGTGAGCCAACCCTGAGGCTGTGAGAGCAACAGAGCTGACCCCCCCTCCCCTCCTCTGCCATGCAGTGGCATGTGTGAAGGAAAGATGCCCTCCCCCTCCACCGCTTGCTGCCTGTGGCAGGCATGAGAGCTGGCCCCGAGGTCACAGGAGAACTCTCCTATACCCGGCCTGGTCAGCACACAAGAACTGACCCTACTGTTGATGTCACAGATGAGCCAGCCCTGAGGGCATGAGAGCAGGAGAGCTCTTCAAGCCATGAAGAGCAAACCAGTAAGAAGCACTCCTCTCTGGCATCTATTCCAGTCCCTGCCTCTAGGTTCTAGGCCCGACTCCCCTCAAAGACAGACTTACAAACTGCAAAGTGAAATGGACCCTCTCCTCCCCAAATTGCTTCTCGTCATGACATTTTATCACAGCAATAACCTGGATTAAGACAATCCCTAAGAGGGTCTCAGCATCCCCTCCAACATAAAGAAGAAGCGGATTCGTCATCTGTGTTCCTGGGTAAAACACATCATGGACATTTGTTCTACCCAGGCCACCTGTCACCCTTCTGCTGGAGGTTCCCCTATTTTAAGTGACACTGTGTCTTCAAATGGAGATGAATGTGTGGAAATCTCTGCCCCCAAATTAGAAATGCGTGTCCTAGTTGAGTGAGGGAGAGCAAGAATCATGCCCTCACGGGTGCAGGGGTTGGAAATAGCATAGGTGTGAATGGTACCTAAATGTGGCACTTTCTGAGAACTGGAAACCAGATGTGTGGAGTGCAGAGCACAGTGTGAAGGAGACATGGGAGTGAGGTCTACGCTGACTCTGTGTATCAGCCCAGGAGACGGAGACCCTGAGGGAAACGTGAGGCCAACAGGGAAGTTAGCGAGTAGACGATCTGTGCTGGAATCCAAGCCACCTTACTTAAACATCTCCGTGACCACATGCAGGTGGGGCATGCTTCTTGAGCCTCAGTTTCCTTATCTGTAAAATGGAGATGAGATGGGAAACAGGCCAACTCTGTTTGACAGCTGTGTTTTAGGAACAGTCCTAAAGACGTGAGAGATCATTTCACTTACAACTTTCCAGCCCCGCAGGATGTGGAGAAATGGCTTCATTCTGTGGGCTAAAAAATTTAGGCACCAAATGTCTAGTGGTACTTTCAGTTCTACTCATCTGGTAGTGAAATCTGGATTAATCTAACTCCATAGTAAGTGTGTGTGTGTGTGTGTGTGTGTGTGTGTGTGTGTGTGTGTGTGTGTGTCCGTCCACCAGCACGTTATTCTCTTGAGGACGGATCATAGGTTTTCTGACTGTGATGTCTTATTTGGGTTCAGAAGCACTGAAAGAGATCTCAAGGTATTTATTTGGGAAACAGGAAACACCACTAGTGAAGTTAGGAGATGAGACAAGGAATGGAAGTAGCCCCCAAACCGCTGCACTCACACTGCGGATTACTGCTGTGAGATGTTCTGTATGTCAAATGTGTTGCTGATTAGTCAATAATTAAAACACTGATTGGCCATTGGCTAGGCAGGAAGTGTAGGCGGGACAAGGAGGAAAATAAAGCTGGGAAGTGGAAGGCTGAGGCAGAGAGACACTGCCAGCCGCCACGATGAGAAACAGCATGTGAAGATGCCGGTAAGCCACAAGCCATGTGGCAAGGTATAGATTAATGGAGATGGATTAATTTAAGCTGTAAGAACAGTTAGCAAGAAGCCTGCCACGGCCATACAGTTTGTAACCAATATAAGTCTCTGTGTTTACTTGGTCGGGTCTGAGCGACTGTGGGACTGGCAGGTGATAGAGATTTGTCCTGACTGTGGGCCAGGCAGGAAAACTCTAGCTACAGATTACCTACAAGTAAATTCCACCAAGAAAGCTGGGCAGGAGCAGAGAGCATGCAGGTCAGCTGGGGCAGCTGAGTCTGCCACAGCAGGGTCTGCTACTGAGGTGACTTCTGGGAGGTGGAGCTTCCATTCTTGGTCCTGAACCTGTGTCCCAAGTTTGACTAAGTATGACTCTAGCAGCAAGAGAAAGTCCTCGGCGGGGAAATGCTAGGAAACAGAGAGGCAAGGACTGTGGGAACAGCCCCAACAGTTCTTACTGCGGTGGATCTAAGAATTAGAGACCACGTGACAGTGGCAGGCTGTCTATTCACAGGAGCTCTACTGCAGTAGTTCTCAACCTGAGGGTTGCAACTCAGCCCCCTGAGGTATCCAGTAACCCTTTCACAGGGGTTAAGACCTTCGGAAAACACAGATGTTTACATTACGATTTGTAACAGTAGCAATATTACAGTTATGAAGTAGCAATGAAAATAATGTTATGATTGGGGGTCACCACAGCACAAAGAAACTGTATTAAAGGGTCACAGCATCAGGAAGGTTGAGAACAGCTGCTGTACTGTGATTTTGCAGATATTTGAAGGACTTTTGGGAGCTTAATTTGGCCCCTTGCTGGACTCAGAGTTGCTCACAGGTGAATGCCTGCCCAGGCCCTGCTGTGAGTTGCTGTCTGGGATGCTTTTCGTACAGATCTACCCATCTATTGGACCATGAAGACACATCCTTACGGGATCTGAGTCTAGAGCAAGGAACTAGAGTGGATATTTTGGCACAGACTCAAGCTCCCTCTCCTCTGTCTCTAAGCCCAAGGCCTATCCATCCACTATGCTGCAAGAAGCGAAATTTGAACAAGGTGTGAGCCTAGTCTGAACCAGAACAGGAAGGGTAAATATCACATGTGTGGCATGATCAGCAAGAAGTTTTGTTTGCTTGTTCGGTTTTGTGAGATAGAATCTCAGGTAGCCCAGGTTAGACTCAGACTCACAATATAGCTTAGGATGGCCTTGAGTTCCTCCTCATCCTCTTCCTCCACCTCATAAACACTGGGGTTCCGGGCATGGTCACTCCTGGCTGACTTGGGCATTTGTTTTAATCCTTATTCCTGTTCCTCTGTTTTGTTGTGAACAGGAGTGCACACTGTACCGGGTGGGCTGCCCCTCCCCCATTCTGTGCGGTCCTAGCACAGTTGTATTCACATCTTCTTAACCAAGAATTCCAGATTGTTCCTTCCCGAGGGATTCGATGTGAAAATGCATCACAAAATGTTTTGTCCATGAATACCCAGGCCCACTCCTTGAGGAGTGGCCCCACCCTTCACCTTTTATCTTGGCCTGTGGCTCTGACATAGGGACTACATTTCCCAGACTTCCTTGTGTCTAGCATTGCTATGTCATGAGGCTCCATTTAACATGAGGGAAAGTAACCTGTGCAGCCTCTGAGTCATTCCCTTTGAAAGGAACCCCCTTCCGCCTGCTCCCACACCCCTCTGGACTCCTCTCTTCCCTAAGCTGAACAAGGAAGTAGTCATGAGCCATCTTCTGGCAGAGGGATGTAGATGATAATCTAGCAGTTACAGAGCACCAAGGTGCAGGGGCCTCGGTACTCCTGCCTTTGTGTGGAGCTGAGCTGGACCATGCAGTCCCTGGCTCCCACTATGCTGGTCTCCACATGGACTTGAAATGGATCTAATATAAACCATTCTCTCTTGCTCCTTGCCAAAGCTAAGAACCCATGTTCTCATGAGCATGATGTCTGAGTCCGCGACTGAGCCTCGGTTACTTCAGACTGATTAAATACTCATTGTAGGTTGGAGAGGTGGCTCAGCAGTTAAGAGCATTCACTGCTCTTGCAGAGGACCCAGCATTCGTTCCCAGCACATACACAGGGCAGCTTACAACTGCATGTATCTCCAGCTTCCGTCTGGCTTCCACCGCACTAATGTGCATCAACCCACAGTCAGACACACAGGCATACACATAATTAAAATTCTTCTTAATTCTTAAAAAAAGATAAGTGACCATTGGAGTTGGGGTCAGAAGACAACTTTAAATCCATCAGTTGTGTGTTGCACATGTGTATATGCTATGGTGGCCAGGTAGACATCAAAAGACAACTTCCTTGAGTTGGTTCTCTCTTTCCACCTTTACCTGGCTTCTAGGGGGTGAACTCGGGTTATCAGGCTTGCATCACTGCACAGTAAAGGCCTTTATTTTTGAGCCATTCCACTGGCCGAGAAGACCTGACTTTCAGCCTAGCTCTGCCACTTGCTAACTGCCCCTATAGGTACCTGCTTCACCCCATGTAGGAAGTCCCATACGATCCCTGTAAGCTGGCTGCTGGTGGAAAATGCCCAATACAGTGCTTGACACCTGGTCTATGGTCAGGGGAAGAAACAGTTGATATTTCTATCGCCATCAATTATTCCTCACTGCTGATTTGTTGCGACCAACTCAGCAGTATCAGCTACGTTAGTAATCAGCAGTATTAGACTAGAATCTGCTGCTCTGACATTTAGAATTAGCTTCGCTAGATCCTAGGAAGGTTGGGTCACCGTGGCAGGTGAGCAGGTGGACAGAATCCCTGTGGTCTTTCAACAACACTCCCACACTTGGATCAGCCTTTCCCTGCCTCAGCCAGTGGACACAGCACCATTAGATGGAGTAAAGGCGATGCCTAGTGATGCAATACACAGTGTCCCACACCTGGTACCTCCTGATCCCCAACAGAGCCAGGCCCTGGGAGGATTGCTGGCATGACTTGTGAGATGGATGGCAGTTGGTGAGAGCAGAACCTATGGTGTGCCCTGTCAGTGCTTTTCCTGGCTTACCTGAAGTTACACCCTTACTGTGTGTGGCTAACAACTTGTCTGTCTGCAATCCAATTCCAGCATTCTTAAGAATACAACTTCAGGGCTAGAGAGATGGCTCAGCGCTTAAGAGCACTGGCTGTTCTTACAGAGGTCCTGAGTTCAATTCCCAGAAACCACATGGTGGATCACAACCACCTATAACAGGATTTGATGCCCTCTTCCGACATGCAGGTATACATGTAGAGCACTCATATGTAAAATATAAGTAAATAAAATACAACTTCAGTTTTCTTCAAGGCTATAGAAAGTGTGCTTGTCTTAAAAAATATTCTCATCCTCTCATACTTCATAAGTTTGGCTGTGACCAATTTCTGGCCATCAAGGTAAGACTTGAGAGAACATTTTTTTTTCTGGGAAATAACTTAGGTGGGAGTCATAGGATTTTGCCTTCCCAGGTTTCTCCTGCTACCTAGATGCTGACGTCTGAGCGAGTATCTGTGGTTTTTGAAGTCAGAGCCATAGGATCAGACCAGGAGAGCGGAGTAGATGATGGGTGGGTCCTGCTTCCTGCCAGGAGTCATTACCTTAAAATAACACCTTGTTAATGTTTAGACTTGTGTGTGTGTGTGTGTGTGTGTGTGTGTGTGTGTGTGTGTGTGTGTACCATGACATACATGTGGAGATCAGAGGACAGCCTGCTGGGATTCAGACTTGGCAACAGGCACCTTTACCTTCTGAGCCATCTCATCAGCAGAACGCCTTTCTGCAAATAATTTTTGGCACTTATTTGCTTATTTATTTGTTTGTACAGTGTGTGTGTTTGTGTGTGTGTGTGTGTGTGTGTGTGTGTGTGTGTGTGTGTGTGTGTGTGTCTACAGCGTATGTGTGGAGATCAGAGGACAGCTTTCAGAAGTTGGTTCTGTCTTTCTGCTGTGTGAGTTCCTAGGATTAAACTCAGGTCATCAGGCTGGTGGCATCCATATCCATAGAGTCATCTGGAAGGGCTTCACACTTGAGTGCTGCCTAGCTCCTCCCCCATCTTTACCTCTTTCCATCCTTTTAACCTCTCGAAGGTGAAATGAGTCTTAGTGTCATTTCTCAGTGAACCTTCTAATAGCTCTCAAGGGTTAAAGCCCATGCCTAAAGGATACTTGGCTACTTCTTCATCCCTTTGTGGGTCTGAGTTAATTTCTACAGCCTTCTTGTAACAGCCTGCAATCTAGCTTCACAGTCGAGTCATCATGACCCCACCATCTGTCTTCTGGGCTTGGGGTCAGATGTGCACAGTGCTGCACATTCTGGCACTTGACCATTCTTTGATATTTTTTGCTATTATGTGGTTTCTTTGAGTGGCCAGGATGTTTTTCTAACATAGTCACACTTCTTGTACTTTGCCTTCCTAAATATGTAGCTGACTTCCCAAGGCTTGCTCTGTCAGAGGAGAGATCCTTAGGAAAGGCCTTGGAAAAATCATATATGGTACAAGCTGAGGTCTGCAGCCTCTTGGCCTTCACCATGGAGTGGATAATTTTAATTCTGTACTGGCCACTTAGTTGGCAATTCACCCTAGGTCCATTCTTCTTACTCTGAGCTGTGACTCAGACTAGAAGTCTGCAATCTATGCTGCCAAATCTCCTTCTCACTGGCTTCTCACAGGGTTCACCCTGGGATGTGTTGTGAGGCAAGAGCGTTGAGAAGGGAAGAGGGACCCCTGCACCCCTCACAAGATTGCACCCCTCAATAGCAGCATGCTCCTGGAAGCTACAGCTCAGAAACACAGCCTGAGTGGAAAGACTGACCCAGGCCCAGGGGACAGAGACATCTGGAGCTGAAGGAAGAGGGTCAGATCACATGGACCCCTGTTTATCACACCCACTTCTTTTACTTCCTGGGTCCCACACAGCTGGATTACATTGAGTAGCACCTCTTGCTGAAGTTTGGAGGGTTGGAGGCAGGAGGCTGTGTTCCAGGCAATGGAATGTGGTAAAAGGATTATACGAGGTTTCTTGTTTGGTCCATCAAAGCTGCCTCACAGGTCTGGGAGACAGCTTATAGGACAAAGTGCTTTTCTAGAAAGCACAGGATCCTGAGCTCAATCCCAGAACCCACATCAAATAAACTGAGTGTGGGAGGGCACACTTCTTACCCCAGCACTAAGAATGAAGAGACAGGTGGATCTCTGGGCTCTGTCTCCAAAAAGAAAGTGGTCAGCTTTTGAAGAACGACAGCCAAGTTGCCCACAGGCATGGACACCTGCTCTCCCATGTGGACACACAGAAAGCTCTATCTAAAGCCGGGTGGCGCACGCCTTTAATTCCAGCACTCGGGAGGCAGAGCCAGGTGGATCTCTGTGAATTCAAGGCCAGCCTAGCCTACAGAGCGAGTTCCAGGACAGACACCAAAACTATACAGAGAAACCCTGTCTCGAAAAACCAAAAGAAAAAGAAAAAAGAAAAAAGAAAGAAAGGAAGGAAGAAAAAAAGAAAGAAAGCTCTCTCTCTATCTATTTTCCCTTTCTCTGCCCTCAACTCTCTCCTGAGTGTAGAGCCCTGAGGACCAAGTATGACCCTACCTGATGTGGTCATCAACACCTTTGCTGGCCCTCTTTGAGCTCCTTAGTCCTAGATATGTAAATGTAGAGCACTTATTAAAGGCACACTTGAGGTGCTGGCAGTATTTCCAGGGAGGGGTCATGGAAATCCAGCCGATGAAAATAAAAGCTATCCTTGATCCTAGTCTTAGCAGAACTTACATTTTATCTAAAGTTCTTTTTCCCCGAATGAGGATGGCTTTATTGTTCTCTCTGCTAATAAAAATTACAGAAGAAAATACCACATGAAGAAAGATGAGACATCTGTGAATTATCAACATGAGACAGATTGCTTACTATTTTATACGTGGTCTTTCTAAATTTCTTATTATATTTTATTTATTTGTGTGTGTGTGTGTGTGTGTGTGTGTGTGTGTGTGTGTGTGTGTGTGTGTGTGTGTGCATGTGAAGAACAACTTAGAAGAATCACGTCTCCTGCCATGTTGGACGTGGGGATCAAATTCACGTTCTCAGGCTTGGTGGCAGTTGCCTTTACCAGCTGAGCCGTCTTGCTGGCTTGTATGTGTAGACTTCTGAGCTGACTTCATTTCTAATTTTCATTAAGCCATGGCTTTTGACACTATCATTTTGAGGTTATGAATTGGCTTGTAGCTAATGCTTTAAGGATTTTGATCTAATTACAAAGGTAGTTATTAGCCTTACTATCATCAGTGTACTAAGTGTTTGATGGAAATGTAATTTAATCCTATAATGACTCGGAGTAAGCAAAAATCTTCTGAAAGAATATCCCAGAGAAAATGGAACTCTTTCAAAAGATAGCTATTTGCCAAACACTTTGGCAGGGCTCTGATTTGAAAGGAAGGAATAGCCTTGTTTTGAATCATCGTATTCTCTTATACAGAGCATGAGAGGCTGCCTGCAGATGATTCTGGAATGTGTCAGGTATACGCAATGCAAACACGAATGCTTGAGAATATTGCTTTTTGCGTCAACACAGGGCCTGCCCTTCTGTGACCCTGGAAGAAACCATTTTGTTATGGATCTGCTACTCCATAATTTACCTGATTTGTAATTTCAGGGTTTCGGGTGTGAGGGTTCCACTATAATTATGCTGGCTGCTCTGTGCAGTCAGATCATGATGCCCGCAGCCTCCTCTTCCAGCATGACTACAGGGTTTCTAGTGCCACTTAGCTCCTTTTAAGTAGCTTTTTACCCATTGGCTGGCAAATGGTCCAAACTACATTTGAGTGCTCCTGAGCTTCTAACTATGGCATCCATTTTATGTTTTATGTCTGTTACTAAGAGGAAGGATATTTCTGAGCAAGCATTTCCGTATCCTCAGGTTCAAGTGCTCCATTAGGATTCTTGAATGATGACCTGACTGATTGCCAAGGCTGGAGTCCTACAAACTTAAATTCTGTCTTGCAAATCAACCGTGTGGCGTGTCTTCCTTAGTATGCATGGAAGAGCACAAACTGTGCTCTCACACGCATGGTTTTTAGCTTAATTCCAGTTTAACATTTAGACAAGGGAAACGTTTGGACAAACCAACTTGAAAAGCTGTCTAACTGTAAGGATAGTGCAGTAGAAGCAGATCAAACCTTATTGCTGTAAGTATTTGAAAGGCTGAATCTATGTTTACAAACTTTAATTGCTGGTAAGAACCACAAGGCAGGTATCACAAATGCACGGTCAAGGCCAAAAGGAAGCACCCAGAGGTGGAAGGCACCAAGGCCAACTGGAGAATGACGCCCCATCCAAATTATTGCTCTTCCAATTTTTTTTTTCTGATCAGACAAAACACACTGATTGTTACATGTAGTTCAAGACCGTTACCAGTTAAACATTATTGTTTATTGGAATCAAAGGTGATAGATGCAAGGCAGGAAAACATTTTAAGATCTCAGAAGTTTGAATACTTTCTTCAAGTAGACACCTTTAATTCCTGAAACCAGTGTACCCTCAGTTCTCCTTCCTGGCATTTCAAGTTTTCCTCTCTATTTGTTCACTTTTTTTTTTTTTTTTTTTTTTTTTTTTTGCTATGTCTCTCTCCATAAGCTCCATGAAGGCAAGGGCTGTGTTTGCCTTTCATGTGGCTGTAATCACCAGGGCTAGCTCACACGGAGCACATAATCAGTCCTCATAAAAATTGTTGGATGTATGAAGCAAGGACAGTGCTGTGTCTCGTCATCTGTTGACATGTGTTGCTCATCTCTGTGCCATCAGCTCGACATACAATAGTAATTAAGAGGAGTATATCTTGGATGAAATTGGTGATTATGGTCCACCGCAATGGTTAGCCACAGGGAGGTGATTTCCATCGGGTGGGGCAACAGTCTAGAAATAGAAGTGATTGCTAGGCTGGTGAGATGCTTGGACATGATACAAATGACCAAGGAAGCCCAGAAAGACAGAAAATACCAAGCTATATGGACACTAATAAGATATGGTTAGTAATCTAGGTAAGGTGCTGGGATTGGGGGTGTCTTATGAGGGCTAAAAATAGGGAATCCAGGAAGGGCTCATGTGTCTGCCTGTGGTAAGCAACCAATACTAGAACTAAAGCCGTTGCAGCTAAAAGCTGAGTTAGTTCATAGACATGCTGAAAAGGGATGTGGGGGAGAGAGTCATCAACAGCAAAACTGCTAAGAAAGCATCTATCTCGGCAGCCAGAGTTGTCTTTATGATTTTAAAATCCCAGAACGGATAACAAGGTATAGACCTAGCCTTAACTTGTGGTTCAAAAGAATGTCCATGCTGGAGCCCAGATCAAGCCCACAATGGCGCTGCTATCGGCTGTAGCTGAGTTGGGAAGTCTCTAATGGAAACCAGGGGCTGAGGTTTTCCTCCTCATTTATAAGGAGAAAACATCCAAGTCTTGTGTTTGGTCCTGAGAATAGTCCTAGAAGGTTTCATTTCCAGAGTGGGAGAACCTGGGTGGGTTAATGCTGTCACATGTCTCAGTGATCACTAGAGTAACAGAAAGATCATTCCTCCCTTAAGCGGGGGAAGAGAATCTATTGGCCACAGTAACAGCGTGCTCAGGCAGGAGCATGGCTGGCCTCCAGGCTAGGCTTGTTCTGTGCCTCCCTGCTATGCTGCCCTCTGTGGTCAGGCCCACTCTACTCTGTTTGTTAGAGGTGGACTTTCTCTGAGAGAGTCCACACAGTCTTGTGGGTGTGTCCAACCCAACCCTAGGATACTATGAATGCAATCCAAAATAGTAAACTTACTTTAAAATTATTATGAGACAGAAAAAAAAAATGGTAACTCAATTACATGGCTCTCAAGCATGAACTTCATAGATGAAGTCATGTCTCAATATAAAAAGGTTAGACATGCTGAAATGGGATTGGTAGTTTCCTAGGTGTCTTTGCAGCCCAACTCTGCTCCTTTACCTGACAAATTCTTCATTTCCAAGATGAGCATTATCAATGACACTGACCTCTTAGATGGTTGTAAGAATTAAATGAGAAAATGTATGTTAAGTACTTAGAATGGGGCTTGATGCCTGCAGAGTGTTCAGCTGTTATTGGCAGCCACAGTTAGGAGTGAGTGGTCCCACCAATTCTACCATAGGCAGCATCTAGAGGAGAGCTCCCCCTAGTTCAGTCTGTGACAGAGATAGTATCCGCATGAGGACCGGGACCCTGGATTCAACGTGAGAAAACATAGAGACAAAGCAGAGGTGCCTAGACAACTTTGCCACTGAAACATGCATCCCCCTTCTGCTTGGAGAGTTGCTCTTCCAGGGCCAATTCCCCGCAGTTCCCCTGGTTTCCTTTCTGTTGCTCCCAAAAAGAAATTTAGGGGGAAAAGAAAGTTTCTTTCAGCTCATAGTTCCAGGTGGGAGCCCATTGTACAGAAAAGCCACAGTGGCGAGACCCTGGAGAAGACTGTCACGTGACATCCCGAGTCAAGAGCAGAGAGAAGTGAATGCATAGGCCATGCTTGCCTGCTTGTGCAGGCTTGATTTCTCCCTTCTTTTGTAGTTCAGGACCCCTGACTAGGCAATGGTAAGGCTCACGGAGGCTGGGTCTTCACAGGTCAATTAAATTTATTGACAGTTTCCCACAAGCATGCCCACAGGCCAACTCAGGACCCACTCCATAGAGGGGGAGAATTGACTACTAACAGTTGTGCATACGAATCACACACACACAAACACACTCCACACACGAAATGAATTAGTAACTGTCTGCAGAGAATGGAATATATACTTAAACTGAGGACTATTGTTTTATTTCTTGAAATTTACCAGTAACTCCCAGCACAGATTTCCCCAATTAAAGGCACACCCAAATCAGTATGCAGAGAATCTGTGGCATGGAAATCGACTCTGAAGGCTTAGTTTGCATTCTAGGTAGAAAATATTGTGGGCCTGACCTAAATAACTAGAGTAGGTATTCAACTAAAACATTTTTTGTAGTATTTCCTCTGGGTTAGTCAGTAAATATTCATTTTCCACATTATCTTATTAGCTATTATTTGTAATAAAGACAAATTGGATTTATAAAATTGGAGTTAAAAAACACTGTTACAGATGGTGGCTTTGGTAAATGTTGTAAAAATGCCAGGATCCCAAGTCTGTTCCACTGTTTATACAACTTACTATGAATGCTGTAAAATCAGTCCCTATTGAAACCATTCAGGGGTTTGGGGGTTCTCCAGCACTTTTAAAGAAAAAGAGTTAATATTCTCGGTGCATGGATTTCCAGAGGGCCCATTTCTGGTCTAGGTATGACCAGAAGGGCACTGAACTGTCTAGCTGTGTTGATGGATTTAGGGATGGGCTGTTTACCTCAGCTCATCCAGTGGAGTTTTCAAACATGCAGACTAAGATACAATGGAGGTCAGATAGGAGAATGCTCCTGAACGCAACTGAAATGTGTGCCACTCTAAAGGAAAGCGCCCTGATGAAACTCCTTCTGTTACTTCCAGAATCAACTGCCTTGAATGGGGTCCAAGGTCACCCAACTGATATTGAACATTGCTTCCTGGCAAATGGCATGCTGGGCCAGCTCCCAAGGTGTTACTTTTAATATTGTATCTGTACCATTCCAGGAAACAGTGGCTGGGGAGAACATTGCCAAGAAAGTTCCCTGAGAAGTCATTCAGCCTTGATAATTTCTTGTGTTATAAACCAAGTAAAAACAGAAAGATTCTGGGGAATTTAGACCTTAAGTCAGGACTGAAGATGCTAGAATCTAAGTGCTTATGCCAAGTATTCTTTGGCGACAAGAAGTGTTTGGCAACTTTGGCTACTGGGCAAAGGCTTCACTGTTTGAACTTGTTGTTCAGTCTTGAAAAGATGGTAAGGGCTATAACAAAGGGATATTTCTTAGACAGATAGATTTAAATAACCAATTTGAATAAACTGAGTTCTTTGTGTGTCTGACTGTGTGATATGTGTGTATGTGTGTGAGTGTGTGTGTGTGTGTAAGGGGTCAGAATACAAGAGTGCAAAAGGAGACACTGACTTTAGATATCTGTTCTAAGTACTGTAAATGTCCCAATCTTTCTCTCTATTTCATTTCACAGCAAAGTGTTGCTCTTTTTGACTATCCAGTATGCAAGACAAAAATGTTATTACAAATAAACAGTTCAGTCCTCACTTACTGTTTTAATGTGAAAATTTCAGATTGCAGAGCTTATTTTTACAGATGAGGCTGGAGGTCCAAGGATCTAGAAAACAGAGTCTGGCTCAGATCTTGTTGTGGCATTGTTTCATGGTGCAAGGTGGAAAATCAAAACACAGTGAGAGGAGAAGAAGAGGAGGAGGAGGATGAATAGGAGAGGAGACAGGAGGAGAGAAGAAGAGGAGGAGGAGGAGGAAGAGGAGGAGGAAGAAGAAGAAGAAGAAGAAGAAGAAGAAGAAGAAGAAGAAGAAGAAGAAGAAGAAGAAGAGAGGATAGGGAAACTTTTTTCTCTTCAAACATTCATCTCTCACTTTGATCAGATACTCAGCTATTGGAACTGAGGCTATAAAGCAGCAGTTCTCAGCCTATGGGTAGTGACCCCTTTGGGGGTCCAATGACCCTTTCACAGGAGTCACCGAAGACCATCAGAAAACACATATTTACATTACAATTCATAACGGTAGTGAAATTACAGTTACAAAGTAGCAACTAAAATAATTTTATGGTTGGGGGTCACCACAACATGAGGAACTGTATTAAAGGATCACAATGTTAGGAAGGTTGAGAACCACTGCTATAGAGGCTCATTGGCTTAACAAGACTATAGCAGCCCCTGTGCTAAGGGAATTGGTATAAAATTGTATGATGCAGACCTGGCTGTGACATTCTCAGTGCTTGTAGTCTAAGGGGAGTAGAGGTGGTTGAATTTTCATACTCAACTACAATTGCAAGTGAATCTATAATTACAGTAAGGAGAACTATGGAAAGTTAGAAAGAACAGTAGCACTGTTTAAAAAGACATAGAACCTTTGTGGGTGTCGGGGAGGTGTGTATGGCCACATGGATTTTGAAAGGATTACTTTGGACAAGGTTGACATGAGAGTTGGTAATGTGTACAGAGCAACAGAAATCTACTGATCAGGTCCCAGCAAGTGGTGTGATAATGGACTGATTTGAGAAATCTTTGGTAGGTAAGCTTAACTGAATTTGGTAAGGAACTGGATGAGTGGGTGAGGAGCGGGAGGACTGGAACTCTGTATCAAAAATGAAATCTTGAAGTTTAAAACTCTTTAGCTAATTTCGAGGTTTATCCAAATTCAACAACAACAAAAAGCAGCATGTATATGCCCAAGAATAAGCAAAATGAAGACAGAGAAAACTAGGACTTGAGAAAATGTCCCATGGCCAACCCTTGAGCAGAATTCCCTGTCCACAAGTGTGTGAAGATCAGAGTGTAATATATTTAGTGTACATTTCGTGATCAACGTTCCCACCAGCATGTAAAGTACAATATATATATATATATATAAAATCACTTAAGGACACATTTTAAACATCCAGCCTTGAAGTCAGTTTAGCTGTGATATCAAAATGTTGTAGATCTTATAGTCATCCCTGTGATCCCCTCAAGTGCCCCTACTCATCAGAGCTGTTGAGGAAGCCTGAGACATGCCAGGTAACAATGTGTGCTTCAGGGAATGGGCCTTGCAGCGTAAGCAAGAAACACATGTATGATTTCTGCTGTACTTAGTTTTTCCTAAGTTTCAAATCATAGAAATGCCTTAGGTAGGGGTATAGTCATATAAGCTCTGCAGCATATAAACTTATAGTAGATTTTTATTGTGAGCAAGAAGTAGATACTTCTTAGTATCTCTTGTGGAACAGAACACTACGGTAATAAATATTAAATAAGTCAATATTAGACTTACATTATTAAAAGCTTGTACTGCTACCCAGACATCTTTCAGCAAGACATCATTCAACAAGTATCTATTGAGACTTTAAGGTGTGCTGAGAGGTGATGGTATGATCTTATGAACTTCCTGTCTTTAGGATGCTTGTGCTCTATTTGGAAATGGAACTAAGGCAAGCAACGGGATGACGTCATTTAATATAGCCATGATGGTTAATCGTGATGGTCAAAGTCAACTTGGCCACTTAGAGAGATGCCTGAAGGGGTGTGTGTGTGTATGTGTGTGTGTGTGTGTGTGTGTGTGTGTGTGTGTGTGTGCGTGTGTGTGTGTGTGTGTGTGTGTGTGTGTGTGTGTGTGTGTGTGTATACATGTGTGTGTGTGTGTGTTGATCAGAGGATAACCTCTGATGTTGGTTTTCACCTTCTACTTTGTTTGAGACAGTCTGTTTGTTGTTTTCTACTGTGTACACCAAGCTATCTGGCCTTTGAGTGTCCAGTGAATTTTCCAATTTTACCTCCCATCTCCCCAGAGAGACACACTGGGATTATAGACATAGGTGCTACTGTGCCTGGCTTTTACATGGTATCTTAGTTACTTTTCTATTGCTGAAAAGAGATACCATGACTAAGGCAACTTATAAAAGAAAACATTTAGTTGAGAGCTTTCTTATAGTTTCAGGGGGTGAGTTCATGACTATCATGGCATGGAGCATGGCTGCAGGCAGGCAGGCATGGAGCTGGAGCAGTAGCTGAGAGTTTACATCTTAATCTGAAAAGAGGCAGAAAGAGCAAGACCCGACCTGGCATGGGCTTTTGAAACCTCAAATCCCACCCCTAGTGACACACCTCCCCCAACAAGGCCACACCCCCTAATCCTTCCCAAAACACTTTCACCAACTAGGGACCTAGTCTGTGGGGGGGCCATTCCCACTCAGAACAGAACTCAGGTCATCCTTGCTGCTTTGCAGCAAGGGCTTTACTTACTACGCCATTTCCCCCACACCCAGGGTTATTCTCCAAGCATACTTCAAGGTATGTCTGAGGAGATGTTTCCAGAGAAGCTTGACTTGTGAAATCTTGAATATGGGCAGCACCAGCTGATAAGCAGGGAGTCTAGAAGGAATAAAAGGGAAAAGAGACAAACAGACAGCACAGGAGATCTCTCTTATTGCTCTTTCTTATCGTGACTGCTCCACTCTGCCACATCCTCCTTAACCTGGTGGACTGACATCCCTAATACCGTGTAAATAAGCCCTTCCTCTTGAGTTGTTCATGTCAAGTATTTCTTCATAACAACTTAAAGGGAACGAACACAACCATGAAGAAAGGCCACTTAGTCAAAGAATTCCTTTATAAGGAGAAGACACTTGAGCTGGAACAAGATTGATGAGAAGAAATTGTGAGAGGGAAAAGCATCCAGGAAAGGGAACAGAGATGCAAATGTCCTTAGGTAGAAAACAGCTTGCTGGCTTCTCCAACAAAAGAAAGCTAGTATGAAAAAGAAAGGAAGGAAGGAAAGGAGGGAGGGAGAGAGGGAGGGAGGGAGGGAAAGAGGGAGGGAGGGAGGGAGGGAGAGAGAGAGAGAGAGAGAGAGAGAGAGAGAGAGAGAGAGAGAGAGAGAGAAAAGAAAAGAAAAGAAAGAAACAAAGCAAAGAAAGTTATTATATTTGAACTGCCCCGAGGCCAGAAAAGAAGGGTACAGTTGAAGACCTACAGCCTTGATTCTTGAGGTACAGTGGAGTTTAGGGTTATTGTAAGAGTAGGAGGAAACCATTGAACAGGACATTTTCTTGATGCCAACAATATTTCAGATCACTCTAGCTCCTTGGTGGAGACCTGACAAACTAGGCACACTGAGTTAAGGAAGACATCAGCAGAGAAAGCTGGCCGCTTCAGGCCGGTGATAGGGGAGGGAGCAGAGAGATGGGTGAGTGGCAGCTGTCTTTTGGATATGAGCTGAGAAGCTTTGCTGGTAGACTAAATGTAGAGTGCTTGAATAAAACAGAAGCAAGGCAACCTCTAGGTTTTTTACCAAAGTATTGAAACATTGAAGCTGTGTAGGAAGGAGTCAATCCCAATTCCTACAGTCTGTCTCTCATGAGAGGCAGATGTCCTCCTGTCCTGCTGAACAGTTTTCCTTATTAAAGTGTTATTTTATTGTTCTGTCTTGGGGAAACAGGGGATGGAGGGAAGGAGAGATGGAAAGACAGAAATAGAGGGTGAGAAAGAGAGACAAAAACAGAGAGATAGAAAGACAGACAGAGATAGACAAAGAAATCAAACATGAGTGAGTGCCATGGCAGCATTCATCTTAGTGTCCAGTCAATTCATGTAAGATTTAAAAAATGTATGTGTATGTGTGTGTGTGTGTGTGTGTGTGTGTGTGTGTGTGTGTGTGTGTGTGTATATATATATATATGCATGTATGTCATGTGCAGATGTCCTCAGAGGTCAGAACAGGGTTTCAGATCCCCTGGATCTGGAGTTCCAGGTGTTTGTGAGCCACCTCATGTGAGTGCTGGGCACTGAACCCAGGTCCTCTGCAAGAGCAGCAAATGCTGTAAACTACTGAGCTGTTTCTCCAGCTCCCAAGTCCCTTGATTTAAGGAGGGCGGGGAGACTAACAGGATTAGCTGTCTGGCCTGCTTGCCCACCGATAGCTTTAGTCTGCAGCCCACTTCCTGGATCTGGCTTCCTGACTTGGCCAAGATTATGTGTCTATGCCCCAAGAGCACATGGCAAGAGATTGAGCTCCAAGAGAAGGGTCTGCTCTGAGGTCAAGGGTGCTAGAAGGTCCCCAGAGGTCACAAGATGATAGGCTGGCCCCTTTGGCTCCCTGCCTTCTGCAACCAGAGCAAGCCAAGCCCCAGAAGCCAGGGTTGGAGCTGGGTCACCACTGTGATCTGGATAGAGAGCACAGCAGGGTGTAGCCGTCCTGCAGGCTGCTCCAAAGTTGGCTTCAGACAAGAGGCGAATGTCGGGCATGCAGTTGAGATTACAAACGTGCATCGGGCCGAAGTCATATCAGGACTTAGGAAAATCGATCTTATAACCTCAGCTGTTCTTGGCAGTGCAGTCTCCTGGTTGAAGATCCACGGAGGATCTCTAAGGTGGTTTTTCCATGCTGGGTGGGTCATGCACACTCCCCCAAATGTTACTGTCTTGTTTGGAGTTAAAGCAGAGTATCATCATTCAGCATAGAAGCAGACTCAGCACGGCTAGTTCAAAGAAGTGAATCAAAGAGGTGTGGGTGGGGCTCGGGGAACTAACATAGAAAAGGAGGAACCAGCCAAGGCCAGCAATGATGGCAAGCTTTAAGCATCCGGAGGGCAAAGGGGACAAAGGGAGGAACAGAGCTTGCCTGTACCAGGTCACAGCTGGAACCACAGATTAGGCATCCCCGTCAAGCTGAATCACACAGGAAAGAGTTTCTGCCAGGGACGTGGCCCAGCAGTGGGAGAGAGCATGGAAGGGACATTCATCCCTTCTCCTGTCCCAGGGATGTTGGCCCAGCAGTGGGAGAGAGCGCGGAAGGGACATTCATCCCTTCTCCTGTCACCTCCCACGGGAAGGAGGGTGAGTCAGGAGCAGCAGGAAGAATCAGCAGCACAAGGGGAGGTCATGGTCTCCAGTCATAGGAGTGGCATTGTTTCTAAAAGCACACACACACACACACACACACACACACACACACACACACACACACACACACACACACACAAAGCATGAGTTAGTCCCCAGAGAGTTGAACTTCATTTGCTGTCGTATTATTCTGGAGGTGATGTTGTATATGCTGAAGGCATGGTGATGGTTTTGATTCTGTGTCCTCACTGTGAAAAGGAGGCAGACAACACAAAATTTGCCCATTTATGTATTGCCATGAGCTGCTTGATGTTGTTCCCATCAGTAACAGGCTGTAAATGATAGCAGTGGTCTCGTGACAGCGCCTGGGGATCTCTCTGCCCTCTTAGTTTGTGTAAATATTCTCTGAGGATTGCCTTATCCTGGTTCCTTGTCCTTAAACAGCAGGTGACTGGATTTGTAAGATGAGTGTGCTGTGCGCACATGCCTGCTCCAATATACTGTATACAGAGAGGGTTTCGGGAGAATTTGTAAGTCCATAGGCTCTTCCTTAGCCTTTTTAGAGGGTTATTGTGAGAATTAAATCTTTGTCTATGGAGTCCATAGAACAGTGCCTAACAAGATGCCCAACAAGGAGGAAGTAAGTCTGTGTGTGTGTGTGTGTGTGTGTGTGTGTGTGTGTGTGTGTGTGTGTGTACACACCAACTCTATATGTTTCCTGGAGTAAAGTGCCCTGTTACAACCTTATTGTCCTCATCCACAAAATGACACCAATTCACAGTGCCCTGCCCAACTCCATTATTGGTCATTTATGACCCCCACCCCCACCCCGCCGCCTCATTTAAACCAACAATGAGATGAATGATTTTTATAGCAGCTTTTTTTTTTTTTTTTTTTTTTTTTTGGTTTTTTGAGACAGGGTTTCTCTGTGTAGCTTTGCGCCTCTCCTGGAACTCACTTGGTAGCTCAGGCTGGCCTCGAACTCACAGAGATCCGCCTGGCTCTGCCTCCCGAGTGCTGGGATTAAAGGCGTGCGCCACCACCGCCCGGCTTTATAGCAGCTTTATTGAGATATAATTCATACATCATAAGATTCATCTATATAAAATGTACAGTTCACTGATCTTTAGTGTATTCTAAGCAGTGTAATTATCATTACCTGATACTAGAACATTTTGTTGTTCCAAAAAGAAACCTGCAGCCGTCATAGTTTGTCTGATCCCCACCCCTAGCAAATCCAAACAACCTCCAGTATGCATTCTGGGTCCATGTCTGTTCATCTTTCCTTTCTGGGTGAATCAGATAAGCAGAATTCTGCAATATGTGGGCTTTTGTATCTGTCCTATTTCATTTACCACAAAAATAAAAGGTCCACCCATTCTAGGGCACTCAGAATTTACTGCTGAGGATTCCGTAATACAGATTTTTTTGGCGGGGGTGGGGGGCAGGGTCTCTAGCCCAGGCTGGCCTCAAGCTCCCTATGTAGCTGAATATGCCCTTGAACATCTAATCCTTCTGTTTCTACCTCCCAAGGGGGCTGGGATTGCAGGACACAGCCATCACATCCAGTTTACGTGGTGCTGAGGATCGAACCCAGGGTTTTCTGTATTGCTAAGGAAGCTCTCCACCAGCTCAGCTACATCACTAGCCCTGACTGCGTTTTGCTTATTCATCAGTGATGGATGTTTAGGTTGTTTCCAAGATGTATGATCCTTATAAGTTAGTCTTTGCTCACATCTAATTTAGTTTCTTCAGATGCATTCCTAGGCTTGAAATCCTAGGTCAAAGATTTCAGGCTTCAGAGTATAACACATGCCTCATCTAGTCTTTATCACCTGAAGAGTCCCTTGTCATCTGCAGAGTCACTGCTGGACAGCCAATGAACTACAAAAGGTTGTGTCCCTCTCCACACCTGGAGATATTTTCAATAGAAACCTTCTGAATCACCACCCCCCAGGACTCTGCCCTGTTTGGGATGTCATGGGTTCTAATGGACAGTGACATACCTAACAGAAACAGATATGTATGCAGAAACCGTTTTCTAGTAACCGCTTAGAGTCTGGTGCTAGTGAAAATGCTCGGAGACTTCTAAGTGGCCAATAGACTCTGAATAGTCTCACTTTCTTTTTTTTTTTTTTTTTTTTTTAAAGACAGTCTCACTGTGTAGCTTTGGCTGGCCTATGGAGACCAAACTGACCTGGAACTCACCGAGAGTGCTGGGATCAATGGTGTGTAACAGCAGGCCCTGTGTCCCTTTTTTGTTTGTTTGGTTGGTTGGATTTTAATGCATGTTTTTACTACCAACCTCTCCAAAATGGGTTAGTGTCCACAAGAATCATTTCTCTCGATAGTGGAATTTTGACCCAAGTTTTCATGCACAGAGGATGCTAAGTATCATTAGGCTCTCAATCTGTGTATTTGCAAATGTGTTACGGATGAACTGACTTTTTTAACCTTAGAAATTTGAAGTAGAGGGCAAATATATTTTCCTCATGCTGTGGTTTTTAATCTGACAAAGCCATTAAACTCTTGTGGGGGACTCCTGGGTACAGTCTCCTCACACTTTTTCTTTATTACATGAGAGGATCCTGTGGGGAAGGCAGCTGGTGGATGAACACAGACTCTGGGAGGCCTGGAGAGTGTTTACAAATAGCATGGTCTCTGCAGCAACCAATGAGCCATAGATAAGAGAGTCGCCTCCTTGACAGCTGCCTCAATCTTTCCCAAGCCTGAAAAACATTCCCGAACCATGGTGACGAGGATGGCTGATTGTGCCTCCTTGCCCCTGACCTCTACTGGCCTTTCTGGTCACAGACAAGAGGTCTAACTGACATGCTCAGGAAGACCACCCACTGCTCCACCTGGCTCCCAGTGTCCTCAGTGCTGATGGAGCTTGCCTTGATCATTGCTACATCTTGAGAACATCAACATGTCAGGAAGAAAGTTTGGGGTGATGAATAACTGTTCTTCCTTTCCTGCTCAACTTTCAAGAGGCACCATGTAGACTGCTTCCAGTTTTTTTGTTTGTTTGGACTGGGTTTTGTGTATGGGTGTGCATGCAGGTGCATTTGGGGGGAGGTGCACTTGTGTGGGAGTGTGTGTGGAGGGTACAGGACAACCTTGTATGTGGTTCCTTAGATGTCATCCACTTTGGTTTTATATTCTTATTTACCTTGTTGGAGATAGGGTCTCTCACTTGCCTAGAACTATCGTGTAGGCTAGACAGACTGGGCAGTGAGTACCAGGGGTCTGCCTGTTTGTATTGCTCCCGCCTGGGTATTACAAGCATAAACTCCCACATCTGTATATATATTTTTTAATGTGGGTTCTAGGGCTCAAACTCAGGTCCTTGTGCTTGCAAAACTTTATCAACAGCTGTCCCCTTAACCCTAGGGCATCTGGTTTTAATCTTTGAAGTTCACCATAGATGCTATCATGCCCATTTTAATGATGAGAAAGTTGAGACACAGTTATGCTAAAAATGCAAAAATAATCTCTCATGAAATACAAACCCCTAAGGCTGGGACTGTAGATCAATGGTAGATTGTTTGCCTACCATGACTGATGCTATGGGTTCAATCCCTAGTGCTCCAGAAACTAAAAACTAAACAAACAAACAAAGGACAAAACCCCCAGACAGACAGATGAGTGAATGCAGACTCCTACGGATGCACTTAGAAAATGCCTCCATTTCTCAGAGCAAAAGAAGGCGACTTTACTGCTAGGGACTCACATCTGAGCTGGGAGCTGCGTGCATGGTGACGATCACGCCCCATACAACAAAAGCTGCAGGGCCCCACTTTGCAAGGTGGGCTCAAAGAAGCAAACAGCCTGCAGCAGAAGAAAGGTCATTGATCAGGAAACTCGGGAAATGCTGGCTACATTTAGCTGCAAAGGATTCCTGATGGTCCATCTTCTTAGAGACTCCAATAGAGACATCAGCATTGTAAAACACAGAGAACGGGAAAGTATGGGGACAATCTTTGTGGGATGCTACTTAGCATATTAAAGGTCTATTTTTTTAATATCCACACCCAAAATAAATTGTGTAATAGTCATGCTTTTTGGCTTAATTAAAAAAAAAAACAGATGAGCTACATATATAGTGAATTATTTGTCTATTTAGTAGAAAATATATCTCCCTGTAGCCTCTGCCCCTGAGATTCTTTCTTTGGAAGTGAGTATAGATTTTAAGTTCTGAGATAATGTATGTGTGTAGCAGTCTATGCATAAGATTATGTGTAAGTACACGTGTAACCTTTCAGTTCTGAGGCCCCCCCTTATATAGTGTTCTTGCTTTGTCAATATATATATTAAAAATCACATCATCCCTGCCAAAAAAGCTATATCACTTGTTTTAATATCTATGCACCATTGTGTGATGTGGACACGCCAGGTCCATTTACCCAGTACTGTGGCTGATGATCTTTCAGAATATCCCTAGCCTTTTGCTACTATTAACAGAGCTGCAGTGGGGCCCATATGCATTTGTCTTTGTTACCGTGGTGTGTCTTCTATGGACACTTAATTTAAAGCCTGGGTGGGGGCTAGGGCTTTGTGGAAGAGTGCCTACCTCAAATGCACAAGGTGGGAGTACCCACCCCAGTACTGTCACAGAAGCAAAGCACAAACAAAGCTAGAGCAAAACAAAGGCCTAAGGATATGGTACGGCTCTATAAAGGCAGGGACGGCCCGTGTTTATAGCCTGCTAATGACTATTTTTTAAATTATTTATTTATTTTTAAAGCACACTGGTGTTTTATTTTGTCTGTGGAAGGGTGTTAGGCCTCCTGGAACTGCAGTTATGGACAGTTGTGGGCCACCATGTGGGTGCTGGGAAATGAACCTGGGTCCTCTGGAAGAGCAGCTGGTGCTCTTAACTGCTGAGCCATCTCTCCAGTCCCTGCTAATGACTGTTTTAATCCAGAGAGAGAGGAAATCTGGGGAGCCGTAGATCGAAGTCCGGAAAAATGTTACCAAACGTTACCTAGAACAGCGAGAAATAAAAGAGTCTGTAATGTAAGATTTTTTTTTTTTTGAAGTTCCGTTTCTTGGAGGAAATACGGATGTTCAGATGAATGATTACGTACACTTTCCTCCCTTTAATCAACTGAAACCGAAGGCATGGAGCCTCTGGCAAGCAGACTGCACGCCCGAATATCCTTTCTCCTACTTGCACACTTGAAGCAGATTGCTCGGGTCAGCCAGGGTTGGAAGACCTGGTCCTGCTTCCTTATCCTCTTGTACTTCATTTAATTTCTGCCAAATAACATTTAGCTGTCAGACCTTTAGAGTCACTCCTGAACAAGCCGTCTTGAACGTATTTCTTCTACTTTGTGTACGGAATGCAAATAAATAGTATGGGTCACTCTGTGTGTGTCTTAGGGATATTTATATAGTTCTTTGAGGATTTCGTACAGTGTGTTTTGACCACATTCATCCCTCCACCAACTCCTCTCGGGTCCACCCCCTTCTCTACCCACCCAACTCCATGCCCCACCTCCCTCTGAAACCCATGTAGGCCAATTTGTGCGCTCCTATGTTCTTGGATATCTGGCCTTCCGCTGGAGGACAGCCAACTTATTAGTGGCTTCACTGTTAAAACTGCCTCTTCCTCCCAGCAGCTGTCAATTGCCAACAGTTCCTCACCTGGAGTGGGACGTCATGCCTACTCTATCTCCATGCAGGGATTTCGTCTGGCTTGGCTCTCAGGTGTAGTTCATGAATGTTTAAGTCCATGTGTGAAATGTCTGTCCACATGCAGACATAACATTCAAAAGTAGTTGAAGGTTTGAGCGAGTTACCATCTGATACCTTAAAATTTTGTATTAGTTCTTTGAGTGTTTTGTACAATGGGATTTAATCACAGTCACCCAGCCCTTCCCAACTCTTCCAAGATCCACTTCCCTATGTTACTTGGGTAATCTTGTGTCTTTTAAAAATATATATCAAGACCAATTTGTGCCTTGGTGGTGTGGCCTTCCACTGGAGAGTGGCCCACTTACCTCAGAGAAAACTGTCTGTCCTTCTCCCAGCAGCTAACAACTTCCAATAGCTCCATGTCTGGTGGTGAACTCTGTGCCCACCTCCCCTCTCTGTGCTAGGATTTGGTCTGTTTGGGGATTGCACTGGCCCTGTCCTTACGGTCACAACCATGTGAGGTCATATGTGCCGCAGTCCTGCTATGTCTAGAAGGCACTCTTTCCTCTAGGATTTGGTCTGTTTGGGGATTGCACTGGCCCTGTCCTTACGGTCACAACCATGTGAGGTCATATGTGCCACAGTCCTACTATGTCTGGAAGACACTCTTTCCTCATGGTCATCCAACGCCTGTGGGCTCTTAAACTCTTTCCACTCCTTCTTCTGCTGTGTGTGATCTCTGGGCCTTGGAAAGGAGATGCAGTATAGTTTGTTTGTTTGCCTTTTATTCAATAAAACATGAAATTCTTCATTTTTCCCTGAGAAATAGATGTCTAAGTAAAACAAATGGTGAAGTGATAGAAATTAATCTTTCCATATTTTGGTAAAAAGCCTGGAAATTTTCCCTGAGAAGAGTTTCCAGCTGGCTCAGTTATGTAGGCACAGGTATGTTTTGCCTTTTCTGATGCTCCTTTTGTGTAATGGGGAGCAAATAGCTTACAGCCACCACAGAAGCTACCAATCTAACTTGGGTACTTTATGTACAGCAGCTTTATATATTAATAACCACCTTGAACATGGGTACTGCTGTTATTCCCAGCTACCCCCACCCCCCGCCATTGGACACGGACAGACTGAACAATGAAATAAGTTCTTCTAGTGAAGATGTTAGAGAGCTAGAATTTGGAGCTATGATTTAAAAACTGTGCCCAAATCCAAGTTGACTTCCTTCTCTGGACTCAGATTGAAATCCTTTTTAAGCCATAAAACATACTCAGCTACTGAAGACAGGTTTTGTCCCATGTGGCTGCTCTGGACTGTCCATAACCTATGTGTATGGGGAGGTGGCGGGGGAAGACAGCCCCACCTCAAAGCTGTCTTCTCTCCCCAGGCCAGAAGCACAGTGATGAAGCAAAGGAAGGAAATCGGACTGTCTACTCACCTTTCCTGGGACAGCGTGGTGTCACCTGGAGTGACATCTAATCACAGCTCTGTGTCCTCCTTTGAGGCCAGTTTGGGATAAGTGGCTCTGTCACCATGTGTCACTGCAAACATGAAACTGAATTTAGGTTTAGCTCTTTATATAGGTATAAACCGCCCCAAGACTTGTCTGTAATATGTAGAAACGGTGTGCTTAGGGATGTCCATGGTGACATCCTATACTGACAAGTTCCTTGGTCTTTCTTGTGTCAAGAGACTGGAGGTGAGCTCAGGTAAAGCCTACATGATAGGGCACCTAGATGCCTGTAAACAGGATCTGGACTAGCAACCCAGGCCTAATTTGAGTCTAGCCCCGTGGACATCTGATTACGTACATTTGTCCCAAGGCTCTGTAAGCTCCTTTCCCACTAGGACATCTCAGAAACCATAAATAAAGAGGACTGTCACTTCCTGAGCAGTGACTGGTGCCAAGAATAGTTAGATGCTCATATTCCTTCAGAGTGGAATTGGGATTGCCGGCCCCAGGTCACCTGCCAAGCTCATACGAGGCAAGTGCCAAAACTGGGGTTCCATGCAGGCCTTGCAGTCTCTCACTTCTGCATGCGGTCTCACCACGTGCTCTGCGTCCGCAACATGCCAGATGCAGGAGACACAGATGAAAGGGAGCCTTGATTGCCAGGTTCCTCTCCTGCCAGGGGAGGATGTAATTGCAAGGATAAGAAGAGAGCCTGTGATCAGCTGATATCACACTTGTTCTTGGCAGAACTTTTGGGGACATGTGGGGGTAGAGCGGAGGAGGGGGAAGTAGTGGCTTAGCTGCAAGAGGCCTTCTGTAACCTCGCATGTCCTCCTGTTGGGACATGAGGACATTCCTGGTCCTAAATATTTAGTGGCCTCGGAGATACAAGGCTGGTCTTGGCTGTGCACGCTGCAGACAGACCAGGCACATTCCCTGCTGCCCCTGACCTTAATAGTCAATCCTCCTGGGAAGCTGGCTGGAGACTTCTGTGTCATCCAGGGCTCTGGATCTGATGTCTCTCATGGTGTAACAGGTAAATTATCATAGCCTTTTGATGCTTCTCTTATTGCCTGTTGGTTATCAATGCTATTAACCTCTCAGGTTTAAAAGAAACCGAACATTAATTGAATGGCTTTATGTTCATAGTGGTGCTCCTCCGGGTCTTCTCTGTCTCTATTTCTGCCTCTATCTTTGTTCATATAGGGAAGAAACTCAAGAATGGATATGTAGCTTTGCATAAGTATTTCTTTAATTCCACATAGGTGTCAAAGATGTCAAATGGGAATCAGCTGTTGGTATGCTTCAACTTCTTTCATCAGCTTTTTCTATTGGGACAAGGTCTCATACAGTGCAGGCTGGCCTCAAATTCGCTGGGTAGCGGAGGATCTTCTACCTCCAATGTGCTGGGATTATTGGTGTACATCCTAGCCTGTTTTATTCAGTGCTGGAGACTGAAACCAGGGCTTCTTGTACCCTAGGCAAGCATCCTTTCACCAGCTCTTGTATGCAGGGAAAAAGTATTAGGTGAAGAAAAACTCTTGCTTTTCTTATTTTTAGAAAACGTATATTTTTCTTCCTTTCTTCCCTTCCTCCCCCTCCTTCTCCCTCTCAAACTAATTTAATATTGAAGGGACCCAGTGCTCTGCAGCTCCTTTCACAGAGCCTGCTATAAATCTTAGGGCAAGCTCCACACACAGTGAATTCTGCTGCTCTCCCCTTTGTCCAAGGGTTCCTCCTTTTGTCAGGGGGGATGGGCTAACACTGGAGCTGTCTCATTGAGAAATAGACCAGCCCCGCGTGGCTCCTAGACACCCATTGTCTCAGCTCCTCTGGGACGGGCTCAGCTTTGATTCTCACTATTAGAATCTCCAGCTAGCCTTTGTCACCCGCTCTTCTCCTTGAGACTGTCGCTTTTATGACACAGTTTTCGTTGAACTGGGCTGGACTGTCGATGACTAGGAATGCTTTCCTGTAATCAGGTTCTTAAGAGGTTTCCAATGCCAGTGGTAGAGTGGTTGAGGAAATTCTTACTTGTTCTTGGCATTGGTGGTGGTGGTGGGGTTAACGGGAGTAGAATTTTGAAGAAGAATTAGTACTATTTTGTCTGTGTATGATCCTGAGGATAGAACCCAGGGCCTCACACATGCTAGGCAAATGCTTTACCATGAAGCCACATCCTCAGCCCCAAGGTTCCCTATGTTCCCCACACTATCCCCAGGGAAGAAGCAATCCATTTGTTTGTGCTTTATTAACCTAAAAGAAATTTAGCCAACAACATCCCATTCCAGGCCTGGTGCTGTCAGCTACCTGTGACAGAACTCCCATTCTCAGAAAGTGTTCGCTGTGGTAAGGGAGACAGACAGTAGACCCGTGTTGAAGCAAGAAAGCAGACACATTGCACAGATGTGAATTAGGGAATCAGTACCGAGGCTACCGGTAGACACTTACACACCACACACAAACACAATGGTGGTAGGTAGTGACTGGGGGCGGTGTGGGTGAAGGAATCCCAGATCCTCCTTCTGGGGTTGTACTTCAGTGATGCCATGGAGGGGAGCTTTGCAGGGGCAGGAGCACCAAGGCAAATGCTTGGGAGGTCGTCAGACTTGGTGGTGGGAAGCAGGAGTGTATGCTGCTATGACAGGCAGAAGCTGCTCTGTGGCACACAGAATCCAGGTGTTTCTGACAAAGGGGAGACCCACGGAAAAGGTCCTACAGGAGGCACTAGAGAGGGTGACACATGCTGTAACCAGTGCTGCGAACTGTAGGCAACACACGGTGCATGGATTTTTTAAAGGTTTTCTTGAGATAAAACTTGAATATCACTTGTATCAGTTAATTTTCCTCATGGATGTGACCAGAATAACTGACAAGAAGCAACTGAAGTAGGGAAGGGTTGTCTGGGCTCACAGTGTGAGGGGGTACAGACCACCATGGCAGCGAAGGCATGGCTGAGGAAGGGGGAAGCCGCTGGTTCCATTGCATTAGCAGTAAGAGAAGAAAAGTAGGTGGAGCTCTAAACCTTACGATACGCCCCCAGTGACCCATTTCTCCCAGGAAAGATCCACCTAAAGGTTCCAGAACCTTCACAAACAGTGCTATACTCTGGGGACCCAAGTGTTCAAACACACTCACCTCTTTGGGACATTTTATATTTAAACATCAATACTGTTCCATTTAAAGTGTCCCCCACTTGAGACACAGTTCAACGGCTTTCAGTATATTTATATGGTGACAGCCATCCCAATGAACCCGTTTTGAAATATAAGATTAACTTAACTGTCTGCTTCTTTAAAACATTGTCCTCAGATATTTGGACCAAACTCAAATACTGTCCTATCACTAGAGTCAGGTGTGGTGGCCAATGCCTGTAATCCCAGCCCTCAAGAGAGTCCAAGGCATGAGGATCTTGAGTTCTAGGCCATCTGTGCCACCCAGTGAGACCTGTCTCAAAAACAAAACAAACAGAAATTAGAGCAATTACCAACCACATGGGCTGGCCACACACACTTGGCTAAATATAAGTCCTATGAGTTGCTACAACCCCCCTCCTGATCTTGCACTTGGCTTTATATTTGCTGCATTAGGACTTGATACTTTGGGCATGGGTGCCAAGAGGTACTATGAAGCCTAAGATGGTTAAGCTAAGCATGTTAAAGACTAGAGGAAGCTGTAATTTTTAAACACAGCACATGAATCAGAGGAATTGGGAGAACCAACCTCAAGTAGGTGTTGCGAAATCGGCAGTCATGTTCAGGCAGAGGGTTGCCCAGGATTTCTAGATAATTTCAACGCAAATGGTTGATGGGTCAGCATATTTGGTGTCAGAGGCCTGTATTTCTGTCTCCAGTGAAGCATACTCAAGTTTGTGGTTAGAACAGGTCTTCTCATTTGTACATAATCATCTGAACCACCAAGTAGTACCAGGTAATGCTTGCATACTTCCATGAAGAAACTATTGCTATTAAAAGAGTACAGGCTAAAATTCTGGTAATAGTCACTACCTTCTCTGTGATTTCTGCAGACCACAAGAGCAGGATGTAAAGCCATGTTTTCATGGAAGGGTTGGATTTTGCAAAAAAGAGGTTGTTTTATATCTTACCAACAAATAGCTGCGAGGTTTGAACTATTGACAATAAATGGCTGCACCATATCCAGTCGCAAATGTCTACCCACTGAGAGATGTGAAATAAAAATTATCTCAAAAATAAAATCACTTTAAAAATGAAATATGAATTTGACCTACAAGGGTTTACCACATGGGGGAATTTGAATCATGGAAACAAATGGCTGAATGATCCAGAATATTTTCAGCATCTCCCAAATATCCTGTATTCTGAATAATTACGATGTATGGATATTTCTTATCTTATTTATCCACTTGTCAGTTGATGGACATTTGGGCTACTTGCATGTTTTTCTCTTTTTTATGAGGAAGGCTTCGGTGGTTTTTGTTCAGGTCTTCCTGTGGACCATATACTTTCTTCCTTCATGTGGTGGATGCATAGAAGTGGGGTTTCTGGGTCATGGGAAGCTGGAGGTTTAACATTTCAAATCCCTACCAAAGTGGTTTCCAGAGTCCTTCTAGCATCTTGCACTCACACCAGCAACGTGTGAAGGGTCTTGTTCTAGCCACATCCTTTCCAACACTTGATGTTGTATGCCTTTTTAGTGTTTCCATTCCAGTGCATTAAAATTGTCATCTTGGCCTGGTGTAGTGATTTAGGCCTTTAATCCCAGCACTTGGGAGGCAGAGGCAGATCGATTTCTGTGAGTTCAAGGTTAACCTGGTCTACATAGTTCGGGGCCAACCAGGGCTAACTTGGTGAGACCTTCTCAAACAAAACAAAACAGGCTATCATCTCACTGTGATTTGGGCTTCCCTAAAGATGCTGAACCTCTTTTCATAATGCTTAGTAATTTTTATGTTTTATTTGAAGAAACATTTATTCCAATCACTTGACATATTTTATCCGTAAGGCCTAAGAGCACCTCAGCAGCCTCATTTGCAAATATTCCTCCAGGTTAGGTTATTTATTTGTTTGTTTGTTTATTTATTTATACATTCTTTATGGTGTCCTCCAAAGCCCAGAAGATTATAAAGTTTGTATGGAGTCTTATTTACATTTTTCTCTTTCACTGCTTGACCTTTCGATGTATTCTCCAAGGAATTGTTGCCTAACTCCAAGCCACAAAAATTTGCCACTGTTTTCTTCTAGGAGTTCTATATTGCTTCCTTCTTGGGGTTGGGTCTGTGATTCACCATTTGTTGTTATTGTTGAACTGTGTAGCACGCGATGGGGAAGGGTCCCGCTCTTACTTTTCATGTGCTTGTCCAGTCATTACAGCAGGTTTTGTTGGAAAGATTCTTTCTTGTTGAACATTGCTGCCCGTTTTGAACAAAATCATTGATCATGAAAGTGAGTGTGCTGTTTGGTTCTCAGGTGAATGTGTTTGTAGTTGACATCTTTCTGACATGGTATAAAGCCTTGAGGATGCCCAACTCTGGGTGCCAGTAGTTTTTAGACAATTAATGACCTTTATCTTAACTGTCCTTGGCAAGTCAGCATCTATTCTAAAGCTCTTTCATGTTTACTATCTGTGATGGTTAAGGCTGGCTGTCAACTTGAATGGTCTAAAAATCACTCGGGAAGGGAATCTCAATGAGGAATTTTCTAAATGGCCTGTGATCATGTCTGTGGAAGTTTATCTTGGTTACATTAATTGAGGTGGGAAGATCTGCCTGCCCACTGTGAGTAGTGCATCTGCTAGCAAGGGATCCTTTATAGAGTAGGAAGAGTGAGCTGAGCATTAGTATGTGTGAATTAATCAGCTGCTCTCAGCTCTTGACTGTGGATGTCATGTGACTAGTTGCCATGTTCTTCCTGCTTTGATTTCTCTACAATAATGGACTGTAGTCTGGAACTGGGAGTCAAATAAACACTTTCTACCGTGAGTTCTTTGGTGTATTTTCTCACAGCAAGCAGAAAAATCTAAGACACAATTAAAACATAAGATAGAGGGCTGGAGAAACATCACCTGCTGCTCTTGCCAAGGACTGGGGTTTGGATCCCAGCGCCTACGTGGATCCTTACAACTGTCTGTAACTCTAGTTCCGGGGGATCTGAGTATCTCATCTGGCTTCTGGCTTCACATCAATTTTCAGGCCTCCAAATCCTCATACCCCATGAGATGAAACACAGATTTGTCAGCTTAGTATTTCAGATCTTTATCATGTTGTCCATTTGCTTATCAAGCCTTCTGTCTAACTTCAGAATAGGAAGGGTTGTGCTGGGTTTTGGTTTTTTGAGACAGGGTCTTCTGCAGCACAGACCTGCCTTAAGCTCCTAATCATGCCTCTGTCTCCCAAGTGCTGGCATTACAGGGTATGCAATACCATGCCTGGGTCAAAATGAGTCTTCTAATGAACCAAGCGCTTCAGTGCTTCCTGAATATTCCTTGAGACTTCTTGCTTCACTTACTGCCCACCCATGGTACGCCACTCCCTCCCTCTCCCTTCTCCTTATGCAACTCTTCTTCAGTTCCACATTAAGATTCTCCATAAATCCACTTATGAGTGGTGAATTTCTGAGTTCAAGTCTTGAGCCTTAATGATTGATTCACCAGGCAAGGATGGAAAAGTAATACACAAGTGGATCCAGCTTGCAGAAATGAGTTCTTTTGTCCACATAGTGTTTTAAATGATTCCATTTGTAATTGCATTTATTTACTTAATGTATGTCAGTGTAGGTGTGTAGTGAATACATGCTACTGCCTGTGTTTGGAGATCAGAGAACAAATCTGAGGGATGTAGTAATCCTCTCCTTCCACCATCTGGGAGCCAGGAATCGAACTCAGGTTCATCAGGCTTGGCCGCAAGTGCTTTTACCCACCGGGCCATCTCACTGGCCCTCAAATGATTTTAAAAATAGTTGCCGACAGTCAGAAACCTAAAGTTTGATAGTGATAACCAAACAAAGGAAGACAAAACGAAAGTTTCCAGCTAAGCTGCAAAAGTTCAAGTTGGGTCTGTGTCTCCACATGGCAACTACATGGGCCTGATCAACGGAGCGGTCCCATCTCTCTAATGTGTGCGCAGCCACTACACCGCTTCTGCCCAGCGCCTTGCCCCAGGCATCCTCCTCCACGTACATCCCCCAGCTGGCCTCCCCAGGCTGTGACTGGCGGTAATACTGCAGCATCTTGCAGGTACCTCTTGGTTGTCTTGAACCATGAAGTCACTATTGCTCTTCACTCGTTTGTGTCTGCAATCACCGTTAAAATGAAAGCTCCCTACTATACCACCCTGGAAACCCCGTGCTCCCTGCTATACCGCCCTGGAGACCCCGTGCTCCCTACTATACCACCCTGGAGACCCCGTGCTCCCTACTATACCGCCCTGGAGACCTCGTGCTCCCTACTATACCACCCTGGAGACCCCGTGCTCCCTACTATACCACCCTGGAGACCCCGTGCTCCCTACTATACCGCCCTGGAGACCCCGTGCTCCCTACTATACCGCCCTGGAGACCCCGTGTTTGCAAGAAACTAAATGAGTGCGTGAAGACGATTTTCAGTTTCCTATCACTCAAAAAGTTTCAGTATAATAATTTGTCAAGACCTGTCCCATGAGGAAGAAGAAGAGATATTCACATGAAAAACAGGGCCAGGGAAATGAGGCATAGGTAACAAATATGGCTGCCATGATTGTCTGCATAAAGGGAAAAGACGGTTAACAGGGATGTCACTTCCAGCAGATCCAACCTGTAAACAACTGAGCAGAAACCCCAGTGAGCGGTGGGCCTGTCCCATTACCCATGTGTTGGATAGAACTGGCTTTTATTTTTAATTAGCTTGTGTTAGTTGGGCAAAATAATGGGTTACATTGTGATGCTTTCATAGAGGCTTTTATTTTAAAAATAAATAAGTTTTCTCCCAAATAAAAATCATGCAGGGCCTCTGATAAGGTCATACAATGGAAAGTAAGTCTTCCATATTATTTCTGTCGGTTTTAAAAATAACTGTATGGGTTCACGGTTGGTTAACATTTCTTGCTTTTTATTTTTAGCAGTTGGCAAAGTGATCCATCATTCTTGTTCAACCAGCAGTTTCCAGGTTTCCACTGTCTTCTCATGAAGTTTCCCAGCATGAAGTTTGGGGAAATTTCCCTTTGGTGACCCTTTCCCAACTAAGTCCATATTTTCCAGCATTTTTTTTTCATGGATAGGAGGGAAGGCCATTCCACTACAATCAATGTTAAGCTTCCCACAGTCAAATAAGACAGCTCTAATTCTTCTATGTAGCTTCATAGACTGAAGGTCTAAAGGTTTACTTACCTTAGGAATTATTCTAAAATGTGTGAATCCAGGTGTGGTAGCACACACATGCAACCCTGCTACTACGGGCTGTGACAGAAGGATCAAGAATTCTAGGCTGTTTTGGGCTACTTGGTGACACACTGTCTCAAATAAGAGGCTGAAATTTGCCTCAGTCCTCAATGGCAGTTTACCGAGCATGTGTAGGGCATGCGCAGGGCGCGTTAAGGGCTTTGGTTCTCAGCACTCAAACATGGACAATCAACCCCTGAGTCTCTGGAGAAGGGCTCAGAATTTTTTCCCACCCCAAAGACCTGCCTGTCACTTTCGTACTGATATGGGTTGGGGACGTGGAGGGAGGTCTTCTTTTTGACCCAGGGACTTCCTAAGCTAGCTTGCCTAGTAACACAGAGTCCATCCTTTATCCTTTTAATTGCTGGTCCTACCACTCTTGCTATCTTTCTTGAATTTACTGTCTTGTATAGAGTAAAACAAGTATTTCAAGAGGTACCTTTCCATGTCTCCTATCAAAGGCAGCTTGACACATCCAGCTTGAAACTGAACACTCCTAGGATGCTCGCTACAGTAAGGCACATTGGTGTATGTGTTCCACTGCCTGCCTGGGGCTCTGCTTTCTCTCTGTATACCAAAGGGTAGAGCTGGTGTTAGATGAGGACTATGTTTATAACAATACCAAATGGAGACCCTCTGAAAGCTATTCTTCAGGATTAAGAGAACGCAACAGGGGTTGTTTCACACTGGAACACACTGTTATTTAGGGTCCTTGTGGGAACTACTTGAGGTCATCTCAGGCAGTGGCTCCATGTTTTGACAGTTCCTGGGCAAAAAGTATGCCTCTTGCCCTTTATGTCAGGAAATGCTGATGTAAAGCATTTTTAGCTGGATGTGATAACATGTGCCTACGGTCTATCCCAGTACTTGGGAGATTGAGTCAGGAAGATCCCAAGTTCATGGCCAGCCTGGGATACACAGTATAAACATATCTCAAGACAAACATACAAATGAAAGCTTTGATGCTTATGCTCCTGATGGATGGAGCCCTTCTGTAGTAAAGATGCTTCCAGAAAAAAATCTCCACTGTGTGATAAATGTTTGCATGAAACTTACATTTTGAAGGAAGACTTTAAAGCCATGTCCCACATCAGAATGCCTTAGTTTTCCTGTCCGCTATCTTTACAGTCCCCTCCTGCCTCCTTCCTGTCTTTCTTTCTCTCCCTCTTTCTCCCCGTCACACTCCCTATTAGTCATCTTCCCAGACTGTACCTGTGGGAGTATTTTGATCATTAAGTGCAGAGCAGACACACTCCAGATGTCTCCAGGGCTCTGGCCCACAATTCCCGGTCTTCCCAGTTCTGTGATATTCTTAGTTAGGGCCACAGGGAAGCTCTCGGCAGTGACGTTTTCACGAGTGTTTGTGTGTTTATCTGCTCGCTCACTCAGTCACTCTTTTGCGGCGTTGGGGATTGAACGTGGGCCCTCACAAACGTGCCCCACGTGTTTTGTCCCTGAGCCACATCTCCAGCCTCTTGAGAATGTTTGACGTTGTCATACTGCCTGCAGCATTTGCCCCCCATCCCCTCCCCATCACTGAACAAAGTGAACTAAAGTCTAAAACAATTGAACTTCGGCATTGCAGGAATGCCTTTGAGACACCTGCGTGCACGAAACAAAGGAGTGGATGTTCCGTGGTTTCGGAGGCCCAGGTGCTGTGGGTTTTGTTTTTGATTTTGATTGCTCCAAGCAGAGTTGGCTTCCAAAAGAATGCATTTATTTAGTTCATTGTGACTTTGTCATGGTTTTATTGAGGGGTGTGTGTGTGTGTGTGTGTGTGTGTGTGTGTGTGTGTGTGTGTGTGTGTGTTTGACTGGGTTTTTGTTTATTTGTTCTTTGAGACAGAGTTTCATTATTCCTGGCTGGCCTGGAATTCACTATGTAGTTCAGGCTGACCTTGAACTCATGGAGATCCACCTGCCTCTGCCTGATGAATGCTTGGATTAGAGGTGTGCACTACCAGGCCCGTGGTCAGCATTTTAGGGAAGAAGTTTGCTGTAAGAAATCTAAATTAATGCAGCTTTAACTTAATATCAAAATGGACTTTATTATATCCTAAATCTGAAAATGAAGTTCGAAGCCCACATTTGAGAATGATGAGTGGGATGGACTTTCAGCCTCCAAATGTTAGACAGACAATTTTCCCTTACCTCTGTGAGAAGTCCAAGAACAGTGTGAGGGATCTCCATTTCCACTGCGTGGAAGACAGGAGGAGACAGCAAAAAAGCAGAGGTCATATCTTAACCACTGCTGCTCTGTCCTGACCAAGCAGTTTATTCTTGGAGAAAAAGACTAACAGTTTTCCACCAGCTTCCACCCGTTTGTGGGAATATCCTTTGTCTTCTGCTCAGAATCACAGGACACAGAATGAGGGAGTGTAGCTCCCAATCCCAATTTGGAAATTAGATCCCAAACCACCCTTTCTTCTTTAGAAGAATAATTATGGAGGGCGTTGTCAAAAAATGCAAGTTTTCCAACACAAAGAAAGACCCTCTCCCACATTCAACGATGCAGCCACCACAATAAGACGTGTGGTCAATGGCGCCCTCTACTCCCAGTTTGGTCACCTTGTGGCCATTTGACCCACAGCCAAGTCACTCGGAGACCTCCTCTTGAAACCCGACTAGTCACTTGAAGTCAGACTTGCAAATGGTGTCTTTATTTGAAAAATCTTTTCCCAGTGACTAGCACTACTCAAATGAAAGGACACATTCTGGCGCCTCCCTGCAGACTCAGTCAGGAGTAGGCTGTAGGAAGAAATGTGCATCTCGATCAACCCCCAGACTTGCCTGTGAATGTAAATATGATTTCCATAACGGTCTGCATGATGGTGCCCTCTTGATGAAAGTGCAAGAAGTTGCCTTGGCTGAGCTGAGAAATGGTATTTGCTACTATAAATAATAAACTTGTTTTCTCCGAAAGCAGCCTCTGTGGGGAATACTGATCAGAAATATTCCCATCATCTCAGAGTCTTTAATGTGTTTTGCAGCTGGGTATCTTGAGGGCATCTTTCAACAAATCTATGAACTAGATTTTCTGACTCTGTCCCATGGAGAACTGGGCTATATTGCTATTAATTTGAAGCATGCGCCACAATGAAGCAATTTGGAGAAATTGTAATTGAAACATGGTACTTGACCCTGAGGGGACCATGAAAAGAGAGATTGGCTTTGCTGGCTCCTCATGCATCATTTAGTACCTGCTGCCAACACATCCAAGTTTTGCTTAGACCTTGATAATATACACCCTTCATCCACAGCCAGGTCAGCTGGCCTGTAGAATAGTGGGCCAGCCAGTTCTGTCCATTCTTCGTGGCCGTCCTTATTTTTTATTTTTCCGTAAGTTGCATTACTCTGATTAATAAGAATCTTGTGATGGAGCAGCTCACTGTGGCATCCTGGTGAGTAGCCTGCAGACTATCACTAAAGCATCCCTGGGACATGATGAAAAGACATTAGAAGTGAAGGGAGACTGGTAAACTTCAGTTGTTAATTCAACACTAACTAGGTAATAAACTAGGCGAACAAGGTAGTCCCAACTATTGGGACCCTTCCAGAACCTGCCCTGAAAGAAGTGGCGCTATGACACAAGGCACTTACTTCTACGTAAGTTGATTTTGTCGAATCATTTGGAGGATTCTTAAGGACAGTCATTTAAAGTTTTGTTTACATTCTGAGTTGAACCAAGTCAAGTTCTCTTCCAGGTGGGGCTGCTCGTTATGCCCATACTTACTTTTCCTCTTTCCTCAAAGTGTCAGAACTGGCATGTAGCTTCCCAGAATAGCTACTGTATCCTCCAGCCTCCCCTGCAGGCCACGGGACTAACTTCTGGCCAGTGAGGTGAGATATATATAATTCCCGGCTGGGTTTTGACCTTGAAGGGGCTGAGTGACCATGACCACGAATGTCCTTTCTAGTGTGGGAATGTGTGTGTACTTGGTGGGAGTGAGAACAGCTGTTTGTGGTGTAGAGATGGGGGCTGAAGGCAAAGGGTGGAGAGAAAACAGTGTGACGGCTGTGAAGTTTCTTTAGCCTATTCGGGCCTAGGCATGCAACCCACACACCCACTTCCGATTGGTCTAAGCTGTTTTGCCTTAGAGTGATTTGTTACAGCATCCGATCCTGATTCTTCCTTGTGGCCCCCTCATTTTATTATTATTATTAATGTTTGCACATTTGTATACATGTGTGTGGATGCACATGCCATGGCATGCATGTAGAAAACAGAGGACACCTTTGGGAAGTCCAGTTCTCTCCTTTCACCTTCACGTAGGTTCCACAGGACCACCCAGGTGGCAAGGCTTGTCCATCAACCTCTTGACCTGATGAGCCATCTCACCAGCCCTATGATTCCTTAGTTTTTGAAATTCGGACCAAACAGCTCTTAGATTCTGTGGCAATAAGAGTAAATTCTTTCAGCAGAAGTGACAGATCCCTGGGATAAGACAGGCTGACACAAGGGAGCACATTGAGAGGGCAGGACAGGCAGGCAGGCCTTCTGGCTGCTTGAAGGGCTCTGACTTCACAAAGGACTCTGCTGCTCCTACCTCATGCCATCCTCGGTATTAACTTCGTTATGGTCCCTATAGCTAATTCAGCCATTCTGGTTCTGAGCATCACATCCAGGGAGACAGGATTTTTTTTTTCCCGTGGTTGCCTTTTAAGAAACAAAAAATTGCCCAGAAGTTTCTCCCTTCACCAGTATAGTCCTGTGGGTGTTGCAACAGCCAATATATTAAATAGTATTCCTGACCGTGTTACTGGCAAGGGGACTTAAATTACCGGCTTGCCTCCGGGCTTTCGATGGGATCCATACCTTGGGCTGCAAGGGGGAAGGACTAAGAAGTTAACATCACCAGGTACATCAGTTGAGGACATGAATAATAGACAAGCCACCACAATGTCTTTTACGCAAGAAAACATTACAAAAGGGTCTGAATGAAAAAGGCATATATTGTGGAGTTGCTTCAGAACAGTAGGAAACAGGAAGCTGCACGCAGGTGTCATCGTGTTAGTTGTCAACATGATACCCCTGGGAAGAGGGGAATCTCCTCCATCAAATTGGTCTGTGGGTGTGTCTGTGGGGGCATCTTCTTAATTACTAATTGATGAAGGAGGACCCAACTGACTCTGGGAGATACCATCCCTGAGGAAGTGGACCTGGGCTGCATAGGAAAGATAGCTAAGCAAGCCAGAAAGCAGCATTTTTTTTTTTAGGGTCCCTGCTTCAGTTTCTACCTCCAAGTTCCTGCCTAGACTTTCTTCAATAATAAGCCGAATAAACCCTTTTCTCCTCTAGCTACTTTTGGTCATTGCTTTCTCACAGCAACGAAAAGCCAACTATGACAGCAGGGTATGAACAAAACAACTGTCCATGAATTGGAAATGGTTTTTCTCCTCGTTTTACATGGATTTGAAATTGTCTGTGTTTTTAAACAACTCTAAAGAGAAAAACAATTCAAATCAACAGAAGGAAAAGTAGGTGGAGGGGGCTGGAGAGATGCTAAATGGTTAAGAGCACTTGCTGTTCCTTCAGAGGACCTGGGTTTGGTTCCCAGCATCCACGTGGCCTCTCACAACCATCTGGGACTCCAGTTCCAGAGAATCTAAGGCCCTTTTCTGGCCTTTGAGATCACAAGTCACACATGCGGTACCCAGACATTCGTGTAGGAAAAAGTATTCCTACATATAAAATAAAAATAAGAAAATGTTAGGTAGAGAAGGCTGGCCCTATTCATGTAAGTGTTGAAAGCAGATCACACGCCCCAGAGCAGTCAGAAACTCCGCCCTGTGCTCAGAATGGCTTAGGCCCTTAGGGAGTCTGTGGTATGACTGGAACTTGTAGGCACAGACTTGGGCCTGGATAACCGGTTTCCTTCACATTGCCTAACTAAGCGTGCAGGTGCCTAGTGGGTTCAGGCTGCTTTGTTTCTTCATTATCAGAGGGGAGCCAATACCCCCACCCCCTTTGGAGAATTTGCAACAGAAAATCCTGGGCTGTGATTCCATCTCCCCATACCTGAAGCAGCCCTGGTCAGGATCGTGTGGTGTTTTTACAAGGTTTTACAAGTGAATCATATTCCACTCCTGGAGCTAGGAGGTATGGACTGGGACAGAAAGGGATTCAGGCACCCTGGTGGTGATTATCATGTTGATTTCTCTTAAAAACCAGAGGCATATGCTTTCACTAACCTGTTTGACAGGACAAAAACCAAAACACCCTGAGACTTGTTGACACCTGATGGTGACTAATGGTAGATCTAGAACTGAAGCAAGGAAGCAAGACCTTAAAATCATGCGCTTTGTCCCCACCCAGTGGCACGCCTCCACTGCGTCCAGGTCTCTGATACCCAAGTGTCCATGACTTACCACAAATAGTGAGACCTTGTATTGAAGACCACGTGACACAGTAGTAACAAGCATGGCTATCTGGAGTCAGAGAGGTTTGTGTCCAAAGCACACCATTTCAGGAACCAGCTATCAGTAAGTTTGACTAAACTTCATTACAGACAGGAGAAAAGTTGAACTCAGGAACCAAAGTGGCCTGTCACCTTGGCAGGGCCAGAGTATAGCTCCACCTCTCACTGACCCAAGAGTCCATGCTCCCACATTCACCAGTGTCTCCGATGTATTAGAGACCCCAGAGAGTTAGACAGAGATACACAAGCAAGGCCCTGAGCCCTAGCTCCCACTTTGCTTAAAGAAGCCAAGGATGTGTAATGAATGGCAGTCTCCCTGAGTTCTCACTGTTTTCTAGGAGTTCTCTGCTTTCTGTTTAAGCTTTGTTATGGAAGTTTAAACACATTTTTAAATGGCAAGACAAGTACGGTGATCACGCCTGTGCCCGGAGCAGCTGCAGCAGTTAACTTGTGACCAACCGCGCTCTGCCGTTCCCTTGTCCTCCTCTTGTTCGGAGTCACGGCTCAGTCACCATTATCCCGTCACTTCAGTAGTGAAGTATTTCAGCAAACGTCTCTGAGAGATAGACCCTTCTCACAAAGACAATCTCACACATGTAAGGATGGAAGAAAAACCTAGGCAATGTTAAACTTTAAGGTCTCTAGTACTATATGCATAAATGATTTATTCAGATAACATGTAGAAAGCATAATAAATATATATATATATAATGTAACAGATTCATATTTTTCTGCATATTGTTTGTGTTGTCAAACTATTGACATTAGTTAATATGTCTGAAGTCTCTTTCTATTCTGGAAGTTTCTGTACCATTTGTTTTTTTTCTCCTTGCAGTTTAGATATTTCTTCAATATCTAAATTGGGTTGTTTGGCCTGAAGAATTTCTCACTGTCTGGATTTAGCTAATGCCATCCTCATGGTACAATTCCCTCTGTTCTTCTGTTTGTTGGTTTTTGGTAAGTGGATCCAGGGGTTTACTCAGACTCATATTCAACCTTCCTTTTGGAGACTAATTTGTATGGATAGTGTGTTGTTCTCTCAGGAGGTCCATTGTATGGGGCCGTCAGTCTGTGGTATCAGCAGACAGAGGTGGGTCCATCATCTCCTTCACGGTTGCCAAAGAGTGACATTCTAATTTCAGGTTTATCTTTCCTTCTTCTGTATTAACAGAAATGCTTCCATGATGCATCTCAATATTTAAAATGTTTGCAAACTTACTTACCTGCTAGCCCCAGTCTCAGGGGTTTTGTATGTGTGTGTACATGTATGTATGCATGAGATATATGCTCATGTGTATGCAGGTGTACATGTATACCTGTGCATGTGAGGGCCAGAGGGCAACCGTGGGTGCCACCCTCGGGTGCCATTCGCCTTGTTTTTAGAGGCAGGGTCTCTCATTGGCTGGAATTCACGAGTAGGTTAGTCTGGTCAGCCAGGGAGCCCAGAATCTGCCAGTTTCTGCCTCCCCAGTGCTGAGATTACAAGTATACCTGGGTTTGCTTGGATTTCTCTCATGCATGGGCTCCGGGACTAGAACTCAGGTCCTCACACTTGCAAGGCACAGCCTCCTAGTTCCGCATTTTATATAAAAGAAAATCCCGTTCCAGCTCTCACCAGTATAGTAATCAGTCCCAAGAAATGCTTGCTTTCTGGCCCCAGGACATTCTTTGCCGAGGAGCACTGACCATGTTGTGATCCTGCCCACAATTCACAGGCCAAGCCAGTGGGTTGCCAAGCTAACCTCTAAACGGTCAGTAAACACATCTGCTCTCTAGCCGGAGAACGTCTGGCCAGCGTGCTCTTCCTATTCCCATCCAAATGGGGACTGTTGGGCAGAGACGATGACAAACAGATCTTAACATTACAACGAGTGGTACCAACCGTGGTGGTGTCTGCTTGTAATCACTGCTCTTGGGAGGCTGAGGCAGAAGGATCGTGAGTTTAAGCCAGGCCTGGGCTATATACAGAGATCATGGCTCAAAAAAAAAAAATTTCTCTGAGCCCCAGATGTAGTCAAATCAGCTAAGCATGTATCCAGTAACCCAGCTTGGTTAGTACCCTAACCTCAGAATCTAAACAGCAGGGTCTAATTGTAGCAGCTGTCCCGTAAATACTCTTGGTTGAGTGAGTAAAATAAATTTTCACATTTCCAAATGAATCAGTGAGGCTCTGCCTGTTTGCCATATCCTCCCTCTTACTTCAGAGCCCTGTTCCAGCAGCCTGCCTCCTGTGCAGCCTGCTTGGGGTTTTCTGCAGTACCCCAAGTTTTTTCTCCTATGTGAAGCTCTGGTAAGAAGCATTCCAAAGCTGCTCTCATAAAGCAGGTCAGTTATTTCTTTATGAGGAGAGCCCCCTCTGGACACATTTTCTTACCCTTCTAACTCATGCTTCATTCATGAGCCAATATTTGCTTCGGGGGTTTCCTCAGAATCATGGCCATTCAGATAAATATAAGTAGAATATTTTGGGAAAGAGCCAAGAGTGAGGTGAGATGCTGTCATGTTGAAAGCCCAGCTTAGTCCCACCTCTTTCAGGGTTTGTCATTTCAAGCCACCACTCAACCTAAACAGGGTTCTAGCTTCTTAGCTGTGGGCTGATGGGCATCCTGACCCTCAGACTCCTTATGGGAAGAAGTCACAGTTTAAAAGTTATTTATGTCATGTTTCAGATGTCACGCAAAGAAAAGCATTTTGACAATGAACCTTAAAGACTAGTATTGGGGGTATCCTTCCTCTTCTGTGCTCTTCCATGGACCAGAAGTAGGAGAAATCCTTAACCTACATCTGGAAGGGCAAGGCCTACCCTAGGCTGTCTGTTAACAGCCCTTGGCCAAGGCTTATGTGTCAGACTGTGATTTCACTTACATGTTCTAGGTTAGGTAAAACTTAATGGTGAAAGAAATTCGGTTTCCCTGGGGTGACAAGAGTGGATGGAGTAGGAAGAGGTCCTTTGAGGACTGACGGTCTTATTCTAGATCTGAATACAGGGGTAGATGTCAGCCCTTACCAAAATTTATTGTATGTGACTTATGTTTTGTTGTCAAAATAAAAATGGCAATGCTGTCAGTTTGCTGTGAAGTTGAATCCCAGGGAAGCAGGACAAAAGGTGAGGGACAGACTGGTGAGCAGGGAAGGCAAGGTGGTGACTACAGGCCTGTGTGTTATGTGTAAGGAAGCCCGCCATTACTTAGTGACGGCATGGTGTCAGAGAGATACCTTAGGAGGTGGCTTTGTGAACTCAGTGTGCTCTGAAGAGTGCTGGGGGTGGGGGTGGGAGGGTGGATCAGTACTTACCTGTCCTTTCTTCAGAGGCCAGGAGGAGTCTCCCGCCACAGGGACACCTGTTGGAGGCTAATTCTGAGGCCATGATGACCTACCTGGCTGTGCAGCTGTGGGAATTTTGCAAGACATTATTAGAGTTCCTCAGGCCAGAGGCAAAACCTGTGCTCAGATCCAGGGTGGAACACACCTGCTTCAGGTGTGGGCTCTGGCAGGGCTGTGCTGTGGCTAAGGGCAAACCCTGAAAAGCCAGAATGGCTTCGCCACAGTCTCGTCTCCATCACTCACTAGTTAAGCATCTCTGAGACAGTGACCTAACCTGTCTAAACCACAGTCTGCCTAGATCTGACTGAGGGGGCCCCCGGGGCCTTCCTCGGAGGAGGTTGTCTCTAGACAGTTCTCACATGCACTACCAAGCTCACTGGGCTGTCTGTCTAGTCACGGGAACAAGTGCCTTTTGAAGACAGAACAGGCCAGACACTCTTGAGGGAGGGCAAACAGACCCAGGAGGGAGCTTCATGACTGAAGGATCAAACTGTGGATAAGTTTGCAGCTTCCTAGTCCATCTGTGGGAAGTACCAAGGTCTAGTCGCACTAAATGTCAAGAGGGCTCCCTGTGAGGTTGGAACCCAGTCACTCCCAAAGGCAACCTACATAGGAATGAATGTACCGTGTTGATGCTTCCTTCCCTTGTCTCAGCTCTTCAGTCACCTACCTATAGGAGACTATGTCCCCAAACATACTTCCCCTTAACTCTTTTTGTCAGGGAAAAGCCAACCTAAGGGCATCACCTGTCACCCAGATATGGGGAGGGTTAGTTGAGGTAATAGAGAGAAAGCCTAGGAGCGGTACATAGTCCTCAGGCAGTGTGAACTAAGGCAAGCAATCAGCTTGACTTTTCCATGCAGATCACCTGGGAGCAGACAGAAAGATGACTGTCGCATTTATTATCCAAATGAGACATTTTAAGGATAGCTTTGTGTGTGTTTAAGATGTGTGCGCTTATGTGTGTACGTGAATGTGCATGAACATGGGCACATGTGAGCCATCTTGCATACGTGGAGGTCAAAGACAACCTCAGGTGTCGCTCCTTGTCTGAAGCAGCTTTTTTATTGTTCACTGCCATGTTTTCCAGGCTGCCTGGACTGCTAGCTCCTGGAGACTCTCCCGTCTCCACGCCCCCATCTCTCACTAGGAACACTGGGATTTTGAACACATGCTAACACTCCCAGCTTTGCGTGGGTTCTGGGGTACCACATGCCACCGTGCATGCCAATCACTCCACACATTGAACCGTCTTCCCAGCTCCTAAATGAGAAACTTCTGAGAGTACAGATAGACAATACGTAAAAACAGTGGCTGTTCTGGAAAATCAGATTGTACTGTAACCAACAGTTTGGTTTTTCAGAAGCACAGGAGTCCTCTCTACAAAGGAGGTCACAGCCCAAACACTATATAAAAATCAACACAACAACCCTCAATCTGCTTTAGAATTTCATATTTTTGCATTCTCCTTTCTTTTAAGTATGTGTGAATGTGTGTGTTATATGTGTGTGTGTGTGTGTGTGTGTGTGTGTGTGTGTGTGTGTGTGTGTGTGTGTGTGTTAATTCAGAGGTCAACCATGGGTATCATTTCCTAGGCACTGTCTACCTTGTTTTATGAAAGATGGTCTCTCACTGGCCTGGAGTTTACCAAGGAAGCTCAGATGACTGACTAGCAAGACCCAAGGATCTGCCCTCCTCTTCCTCATCCACAGCGGGATGATAAGCATATGCCGTCATGCCTAGCTTCTCGATGTATGTTCTCAGGACTTGAACTCAAGGTCTCCTACCAGCAAACATTTTTACCTAACAAACCATCTCCCTAGTTCCTGTGTTCTCTTAGGGTCTTAAGTTAGTTCTTAAGTTAGGGTCTAGTCTGCGTTGTGCTGTTTTATTTCTTGACAGAGATAGTATGAAAATTAAACTTTGTGACAGAGTGATGAAATTGTCACTTACAGAGAACAAACACGGGGTACCACATAGAGAGGTCCTTTAAAGATAAACACAATGAAATACTACTTTAACTTTCTATCAAGGAAAAAACCCTGAATTTTGAGAGTAAACATTTCAGAAATCAAAAGACCATACCTCAAAGTGATTCATTTCTAAGACTATTAAAGTAACTGTCTAGACCACACTGAGTCGGAGCAGTCATTTCTCACACTCTTTCCCAGGCAGACATGGAAGAGCCTTATCCATCCTCTAACCTGGTGGCCACTGGCCATAGATTTTGTGTATCTTCAGAGAACTGATCCTTAGGCTAGGAGGCAGTAGACGGTCTGGGGCAGTGGCCAGCCGACTGTGGTCCATTAGCACTCTGGCTGGTCCTGACTCAACCTTTTGCGTGACTGTCCTGGCATTGGCAGCATAGTGACAGAGCAGTGCATGAGTGGTTGTGACAGATCACACAGCCTACAAAGCTACAAAAGGTCTCTGGGTTGTCGCTGACAAAGTTTGCAATCATATAGGCGTGGAGGAACCAGTTTCTAAAAGCTCACTAGAAGATTCTGGTGTGTGCTCAGAGTTGGTAATGACAGAAGACAGTGTGTGTGTGTGTGTGTGTGTGTGTGTGTGTGTGTGTGTGTGTGTGTGTGTTCTGTTTACATGAACAATAAGTAAAGAGGCACTGAGGGGTAAGTGCTTTGCCCAGGGTTTAAAAGCCAAAGCTGCAATGAGAAATGCCTGGCCCTCTACCTCTCAGCCTCCTAGCAAGTCCCTCTATTTCTGTAGTGATGCCACCGGCTTCTGGGGAAACAGCCTCTCCACTTGACCAGCGTGGAGCCTGCTGACGGCAGTCAGTTTGCCGGCCAATGGCATTTTATGATGAATAATACAGGCAGTTGGCTTGTCATCCGGCACTGTAAATCTCAGGCATGCCAGCACGCCTTCCCTTTGTCATAGCACCATCTGGACGTAAAACTGTGGAATTTCCAACAAAGGGTGCTTGATGGACATGCATGATGGAAATCTCTGCGGAGAAAGGCTAGAGGAGAGTGAAAGCATCCATATGTCTTGATAGAGGATCATGGACTCGCTTGTTTATCATTCTACAAACGTCTTCTGGTACTTTACTGTGAGCCAAGTACAAGGACAGGCACCAAGCATGTCCTCATGCACCCTATAATTGGATGAAGAAAGCCACAGTAAATAGTAATATCTATTGAATAACTAAATAGATGAGTTGATAGGAGAAAGATGGTTGTGACTGCCATGAGTTATTACAGATAGGTACAATATAATGGTGACACACACAGGCAACAATTACCAAGTGCCTGCTGTGCCCCAGATGATCTTTTTCAGTTTTACTTGTACTGACACACTTTATATCTGCAACAGGCCTGTGGAGGTCAGTGCTATTTTAATCTACACTTTACACAGGGGGAAATGAATTGGTTAATTGGCATGTCCTGCCTCACAGGAGTGAGAAGTAATAAAACCAGAGTTTAAATATACAGCGAGCACTCTGTGTGCATGAGCTCTGAATTCTTGCATGCAACTAAATACACAACAATTATATTGAAAAAAATCACATCTGTGCTCTGTATGTGTATGGACTTTTGTTCTGTCATCCTTCTTTGAACGATACATCACCAAACTGTATCCGCAGCAACAATACTACATGGAGTAATGAATAATCTAGAGAGGATTTGAAGAGGTAGAATCAAGTCAGGTTCCGTGATACATGCTTGCACTTGGAGAGACTGAGGCAGGAGAATCCACTTGAGCTAAGGTGTTTCAGACCAGCTTAGCTAACACAATCAGAATGTGTCTAAATGAATAAGTGAGAAGTGTGTGTGGCCTACATGTAAAGACTATGCTATTTTTTAAAATAATGCATTTAGCATAGGACTTTGGTCTTACAAGTTCTAAGAACCAGTCCCTAGAGACACTGAAGGACAACAGTGCCGATCACCTAAGTCTTGTGTTTCATGGCCCAGCAGGGGGATGCTGCTCTCACAACCTGTGTTTAAACTGCCCTTCTCTCTTTCACAGTGGCTGGCTCATGCACGCACTTCATAAACATAGTGCTAAATTATGAATGAGTGAATTAATTAAAACATGTATCCATCTATACCTATGTCTTCTTATGAATAATATCTGCTATACAACGAACTGCATTGGGTCCTGCCTTATCTGTCCTCATCATTTTTCCTTTTCGAGTGTTTGAGCTACCACCAGCTAGCTCAAACATTGCTGTACCCTAACACAAAGATGAAATGCAATCGTTAGACTGAGCTCATTAAATCAGTTCAATGATTCTGAAGGAGAACCAGGGATCCATAATTTACTAAAATGTTTGAAGAATTAGTATGCAGCGAGAATAATAAAAATATGAAGCAAAACTTATACAGGATTGCTACAAGAAAAAGGGCCATCGATCATAAGCACAGAAGTGCCAAAGATGGCTTTATAGGGTGTCTTCTTGGCACGGATACACTGTACAGACGTGTGCGTGCTAAGGAAGAAGTTAAGCTCAGCTAAGCTGATTCGAAGTATGGAGAAATGTCTGTGTGCCCTAAAGCTTTGTGAGTGTCATTCTTCCTCTGGTCCCTTCCACTTTTTGTTTGAGATAGAGTTTCTCATTGGCCTGGAACTTTGTGAAGCAGGCCACAGTCTGGCCCACAAGCAGGCCACAATGGGAATCTGGCCATTGCTGCAAGCCTGGGTCCCCGACACCAGCTTTTCAGGTGGTTTCTGGGGACTGAACTCATGTCCTCACATTTGCAAGGGGAGTGCTTTACTGACTGAGCCTAGCATCCTCAGAGTCTTCTGAAGCTACTCCAGGGAGAACTGGCAGGCAGGTGCTCTTCAAACCAATTTTAAGGATATTCTTGTGAACGTGAAGCTTCACATTTTGAAAGAAGTTATATGACTTTTAGCGCCACACTCATTTCCAGACAGCCAGAGTAGAAATCCGTCAAGCAGAGCCTCCGGTCACCACGATGTTTCTCTAGGCCATGTTTAAATGTTAATGGCAACTTTGGGCCTCTCAGTAATTAATACCCTGCAGGTAACCATGCATTTGTTCAGCTCTTGGGATGTTGAATACATGTGAGATGAAAGGGGAGAATATTCGCTGGCTATATACTTTTTGAAGTTTTCAGAGCTCTTTTATATCATTAATCAGCCCAGCAAATGCCCACCTCCTTGTTCAACCTTCATATGTGGAAGGAACATCATAGTCCTTCCTCACTGTTTAGCTGACTCCTAAGGGAGGGCCCGGGTTAAACGCTTTCTTTAATCCCAGCTGAGGTTAACCTGCCCTATGTTTGCCCACCTTCCCTGGGTTTCCACAGACTAGCCTGCACAGTCACCGCAGGACACTGTGTGGTATCATGTTGTCCTTCTAATTTGCTCTTAGATACTCAGCATGTGTGTGGACTAGTGAAGACGTCCAATAAATAGTTGTAGAGTGAATAGTGTATCCTGCAGACCAATGAGCTCCCTTTGATGTCATCCATGTCAGCTTTCTGGAATTCTGTCGTGTGAGTTGAACTGTCTTGGTTTGACTTCTTAAGGGAAAAAAATAAAGCCTGAAACAATGTGTTGGTGCTGGAAGTTCATTTGGGAGGAGATTCCCTAGCAGCGTGGCAGAGAGTTGAAGAGAAAACGGGAAGGGGAAAGATGGTCTTCCACAGTGCTGGGCATCCTCTATGCCAGGACCCCAAGGCCTGTAGGCTGGGCCACTCAGCCACTACTTCCCCACTCCTCAGTGATACCCTGAGGATGCTACCTGCCTCAACCCATACTGGAAGTGGAAAAGCCAAGAGACACTGGACACAGCTAAGACTGAAGTCAAGGAGATATGAGCAAGTCACCCTCCCATAACAAACACCTCATAGAAATGAACTTACGGATTTCCTCAAGTTACTTTGTTACTTTGGCTCACCATTTAGAGGTCTGAGTTATAATTATTGGCTCCTTTGCTTTGGGCCAATGGCAGGAAATCATGTCAAGAATGCATGGCAGAGGAATGTTATGCACCTTATGGCCAGGAAACAAAAACAGGGGAAGAAGAAGGGGCCAGGGTCCCATTGCCCCCTTCGAGAACACATCCCCAGTGACCAGAAGTCCTCCTGTTCAGCCCCACCTCAGGAAGGTTGTACACCCCCTCCCCCACAGCACCACTCTGGGGAACAAACCTTTATCACTTGGGCTTTGGGGAGACACTCTTGACCCGAGCTAGAGCAGGAAAGCACTACACATGGGGGCTGCTGAAGCAGAAAACACCCCCAAGGCACTTCCTGGCTCGCTAGACTTAGCAAGCTGTGCTTTGCAAGGAATTAAGTTGTGTTCGGGGGGAGGTTTATTTCCAACATGATTTAATATATAAAGAAAAACATCCGTCCTATCATTAAGGAACATGAAATAAGGGACGACATGACTCCAGACTTTAACCTTGCCACCTTGGCCTTGGTCCCATTTTAGTGGACAGTGCAAAGAAACCACTCTGAGCCCTTGTGTTTGGTGTCTGGTCAAAGGCTGGCAGAGTCACTGCTGCTACCCACGTAGACTGGCATTTCCTTTGTTCTTCTCTTCTCTTCAGTAGTACCTGGTTTCTTTGTCGTGTTAGCGCAAAAGTAAGGCATGCTTAGGGACTCAGAAAGTATAACTGAGAGCTCTAAAGTAAAATAAAACGGAAGCCATTCATAGATGCCTCACAAGATGCAGCCATGAGACTCTTCACATATTCCTTCCCGGCGCTTTGTTCAGGCAGTTGTAAACCAGAGTCACCATATTCACACCATTGGTAACAACTGTACTGACGGTGGACACTTTCTATTTGGTAAATATCAGAATGTCCCTCGCTTGCTTCCTTTGTTCTTCAATTAATGGTTTTGTAATATTAAGCCTAACTTTCTGTGATTATAAAAGTACTACATGGAGAAACACACATACCATACTCACATGTATGTATGTATGTGTGTGTATATATATTTATATAATATATGCTTGTCTATGTTTATGTGTCCATGTAAATTTGATTACTCAGAAAGAATTTCCATCCTCTAGAGCTTCATCCAGGAAACTTTTTCTCTCAAGGCCAGAGAGTGAGTATTTTCAGCTTTGTGCACCACATGGTCTCATGACCACTCAGCTCTGCTCTTGTGGTGAACAAATTACCACAGACAATATGTAAGAAAGTGATTATGGTTGTGTTCCAAAGGCTTTATTTAGCTATCCCAGGGACTGCAGTCTTCTGACCCTTGCTCTCAGTATGGACACTAGTAGCCATACTTCCAGAAATGCATGTGTTTTCCCCCAACAAAGATGGAATTATATTCTACATGCTCTACCTCGCATAGATAAATATTTATTGGTGTCTGTGATGTGCCAGTTCATACGCAGTGGTGCAGACAATGGTGAAAGTGACAAATAAGGACCCTGCTCTTGGGGCGTTCACTGCAGAGGATCGCAATTAGCATAATGTGTGCTTGGAAAGTAATGGGGGCAGTAGTGGAGGAAAACAAGCATTCCAGTCCAGCATAGCTTGTGTGACCAATTCTCTATTTATTGGTATTTAATTTCCCTAACAGTTTCTGAAGCAGACTCCATTCTCATAAATGTTCTCTCTCTCTCTCTCTCTCTCTCTCTCTCTCTCTCTCTCTCTCTCTCTCTCTCTCTCTCTCACACACACACACACACACACACACACACACACACACACACACATACACACACACACATGCTATCCTTTTCTTCTTAGTATGAATTCCTTGCAGTAGCCAAGTCCCAAAACACACATATTATCTCAGTCGTTTGCTACTCGACTGCTTCTAGAAAACTTAGGCTAACTTACGTTTTCACCTAGCCTGCTCGCTCGCCTTACTTCTTTTGTGCAAATACGTTGACTTTGATGAATGGACAGAGTGAAAGGAAAGTGTCATTAGTCTAAGTCGTGATACAGAAATGGTGAGGTAGAGACTCATTTGTGGGGGTAGGAACGTGGTTTCTGATGTTCTGTCTCCAGGGGCTTCCTGTGACTTGATCCCTAAATAATCGTTAGAAATAAACCTCACAAGTTCCTTAGAGGCAGCCCACCCCAGCTATTAACTGCCTTCACTGTGTGCCAGAGACTGCGAAACCCTTCATGTGCACAATCGGGGTGGAGCCTCAGAGTAAAAAGTAACCGTTGGGAAGTGGCTCTGACCAAAGCCTGGAAACAAAATGTGTCTGAGACGCTACAAGAGTCAGATGATGGTGGAGACTGATCCCTGACCATGTCTGCAATCTAGCGCAGCGGCCTCAAGTGCGCAGCCCTGCCAGCTGCTTGCTTTGGCTTGAGTGGCGTGGGTCAGCCCCATTGTAAGCTTATTGACTTAGAGACATTTAAAAATCTATGGGTGTTGCATGAACTCCACTGAAGACATGAGGGAAATTAAAATCCCCAGACACCCTGGAGTTCCGTTCTCACTTGTGGACAGCTGGTTAGATCAGAGGGTAGCCCCTTACCAGGAGGATGCTGAAGACCAGTCAGGAATTTATCAGTGGTTGTTGTCGACAGCACAGGGTGCTGTGAGGAGGAAGCAGTGTTTGACTGCACTGCGGATCCACTTCTCTCCTTTATTTGCTCGCCTTGGTTTATGGCTCTGCTACTAGTCCCTGGGCATTAGGATGAGACTGAGGAGAAAAGACAGACTTGGGTCCAGCCCAACACCATCATTCAGCACGGGACATCCTGGGTGACATGGGTTGAGTGCATGGCCCCTGTACCTACAGGAGCAAGTTGAGAGGGTCCCTGAGGCATTAAAAAGCATGTGATGGGAGCATTTAACTAGATGCTGCAATGGAAGATTCTGCCTGGATAGCTTTTCAAAAGACTTAGACCTCTTAATGCCTCTTGCCAAGCTCACCTCCTCCCCGAGACACCTCAGCTGCTTGCATCTTCAGCAAACTCTCCCATCTGCCGACTTTTGAAACTGTGTTGTCCAGGTTGGGAGTCAGTGGTAACATACAGCTACTGAGTGTGTGAACTGTGCCTAGACCAAACTAGGAGATAGTACAAGTGTTAGTACATCCTGATTTCAAAGGCTCACACACAAAATGGTATCAAAATAATACCTCAGTAAAGGTAGTATACTGCTCAGAGGTTAAAACAGTAATAGTCTGGCTATATTGGTGTCTTAGTTAGGGTTTCTATTGCTGTGATAAAAACACCATGACCAAAAAAGCAAGGTGGAGAGGAAAGGGTTTATTTGGCTTATACTTCAGCATTGCTGTTCAGCATAGAAGGAAGTCAGAACAAGAATTCAAACAGGGCAGGATCCTGGAGGCAGGAGCTGATGCAGAGGCCATGGAGGGGTGCTGCTTACTGGCTTGCTTCCCTTAGCTTTGCTCAGCCTGCTTTCTTATAGAACCAGGACCACCAGCCCAGAGATGGCACCACCCACATGGACGGGGCCCTCCCCTATTGATCACTAATTGAGAAAATGCCTCCCAGCTGGATCTCATGGAGGCATTTCCTCAACTGAGGCTCCTCCTTCCTCTCTGATGACTGTAGCTTGCATCAAGTTGACATGCATCCAGCCAGTACACTTGGATTGTCTGTGTTTTATGTTTATGCCTGTGGAGATTGCATATTCACCTGTGTCTGCTTGTGTGTGGAGGCCAGAGGTCAATGCTAGGTGTCGTTCCCTGGGTGCTGGTCACTTTGTCTTTTGAGACAGGGTCTTTCTCTGGCTTGAAGCTCACCAAGTAGGCTGTATTGACTGACCAGTAAGCCCCAGAAATCTGTCTGTCCCCATTCCCCAGGACTAGGATTGCAAGTGCATGCTGGAAAGGTATCCAACCCAGGTTCTTATGCTTGCACAAGCACTTTCCTGATTACGCTATCACTCCTGTCCAGGTTAAATACATTAATAAACTTACACTACGTGTTTCTGTTTTCTTTGACTGGTGTGCCTGCTACAAAGGTGCATGTTGTACACACCGTCATATATACATGTAGCTCGTGTATTCTCAGGGTCTTAGACAGTTTTGCTGTGCCTCCCCATGGCTTTGACATCTCACTGCTTTAAATTCTCTGGCAACAAAGCAGAGCTAATGTTTCCTCACTTCTATTCCATCATTATCTGCCCGAGTGACCCCTTCCGTATCAGAGATCCAGCACGTGTTTGATAATGATCCTTCCATTCACTTCACAAATACACAGTGAGCCTGACTTTGTGTCGGACTTGCCTGAGAACCTGGACTTCACCTCAAAGCTTGGCACAGCCAACAGAGCAGGCATGATCAGCTCTCCTGCACAGATAAGGAAATTGGGATAGAAAGTTGAAGTGACTTGTTCAAGGTCACCCCCCAGGTGTGTGGCAGGAAACAAAATTTCAGCAGTCTTGTTTAGCCTCGAGTCATGTGGACTTTCTCCTTAAGTGTGCTAAGCCGCTTGTGAATCCTTCACCTCCACCCAACTGCTCTCTAAATACTCTCTTTTATTGGTGTGTGCACACTTATTACAATGCTTAATAGTCCATCCTTCCCACTAGACATCAAGTGAGAACCGAGATTATTTCCCTCCTGATTTCTGGCATCCCCAGGCCTTGTGTACGCCTGGTGCTCGGCAAGCATTTAGTAATGGCTGCTCAGCACATGAAGAAATAAATGATTAGGCCACCGTCATTATAAAAATTCATGCTGAATTCTATTTTCCTGCAGAGGATTAGAACAAATTACTACAACACTTGAAAGCCATTCCTCAACAACCGTGCTCTTATGAACATTCATTTTAGTTTTTATTTATTTGGAGCTCTGTTATGCAAAGATATCCACTTATGCATGAGGCTAGGGAGGAAACCTCTGCCTCCCTCTTTGTCCCAGTTCAGCATACTATAATTTCTTAGACCATCATAACCAAGAAAGCCACCTGTCTTTTGTCAAAACAGGACACGTATCCTTATAACAGCTGTGTGCTGGCTGTTGGCAGAGCTTTGGTACGAAGATGAGAGTTCTTTTTTTTTAATTATCATACCATAATTTATTCATTACAGAAGTGATCTGAATAGGTTGAAACATGCCAGGACCACCTAATGCTTACAAGACAGGAAACCATCCAGCCCACCAAAGAAGAAAAGACAGTCAGGCATGCGAGGGGAATGCTGAACTACAACCCATAAAGAAGGAAGAATGGTTACTAACTCCAGCCTTGCCATGTCCTGTCTTTCCTGGATTCCTCGTTACCATGAACTTTAGTAGATCACGGAGGCTAGCACATGGCTTGTGAATCCCTTGAATGTTGCCATCTTCCAGCGCAGACATTACTAATCGTTGTGGCTTACGTGTGAACTGTCCGCATAGGCTAATGTGCTGGTTCCTGGCTGCTGGTCCTATCTGGGAAGGCTGTGGGACCTTTCAGAGGTGAAGCTTTGATTAAAAAGAAGTAGGTTCCGAGGATGAGCCTTGAGACTGTATAGTCTGGTACCACTTTCTTTCCACCCTTTGCTTCCCAAGTGCAGATACAGTGTGAAGAGCTGGTCTCCGTTCCTGCTGCGAAGACTTCTCTGCCATGATGGCATGTATCTGTCCAAACTGTAAGCTGGGACAAAGCCTTTCTCCCTTAAGTTCCTTTCGTCAAGGTATTGTTTCATAGCAACAGGGAAGGTAACTAATACATTAACCAATGATAGTTTACTTTCCCACTGATCCAGGGTACATTGCCATCAATCTTCCCGTGGCACTTCCTGCAGCTGTCACCCATCAATGCCTATTTGTAGGGCAGTAGTTCTCTCTGGAGTCTCAGGAACAGAGGTAGCAATGGTTTATGGTGGTTTATTTAGTGTAGAAAAGGAAGAGATTACACTAGTATAGCTCTTACACTCCAGAGCCTCCCCGCTTCACCTGAAATCAACACCCTGGCCACAGTGATATCACAGGTCAACACTGAGATGGGCAGAAGCCCAGGAAGGATCCCTTTCTGTGGCTGTATGAGGGGGCCAGTGTTGGAATGTAGCTATGGCCTGGGCTAATTTTCCAAATTGGAGAGCTGTAGATTCAGCAAGAGAGCCTCTCTCAAAAAAATAAAGTAGAGAAATATTAAGACATCCAACATTAACCTCTGGCCTCCACACTTACACACACACACACACACACACACACACACACACACACACACACACCTATATACCATACACATGTACAGAAATAAAACTTCATCTGGGTGGTTAGCTCAGTGGTAGAGCACATCCCTAGTATGTAAGTATGTAAGAAGCAGTGGATTTCATCCCCAGGACCTCAGAGAGGGGGGCGGGGGCTGAGAGACTGAGACTCGTTCTACGGCTTTTTCATCTGCTAATAAAGTCCTTCAGTGCAAATCTCAATAACAACTGCAACCTGGGCAGCCAGCATCTCAGAACTTGGGGTTATGAGCCAAGATTGGCAGGCCAGCAAGCCACGGGGCTCCTCCTTTCTCCACCTCCCCAGCATCGAGACTACAGGTATGCTCTGCTGAGCTAGACTTTCTACACGAGTGGTAGGACTCTGAACTCAGGTCTTCATGCCCAGGCAGCGAGAACTTTAGCAACCCAGCCACATCTCCAGCCGGGTGGAGCAGGATCTAGGTACAACGTAGCTGTGAAGTGCTGCATTGTTTTTACCCCCTGCTCAAAAGAAAACTGTGACCTTCCGAGCCCCCTGCCTGCTGTGGTACCCAGGCAGCGGGGATGCTGGATCTCATACAGGTCCCCCAGTCTGAGCATGACTTGGCAAGTCAGTCTCCAGAAGGAAGTCATGTTAGCGTTTAGTGGATGACGGCAGGACAAAGACAGCTGGAGGAAATTCAGATAAGGGGTTGTCTTAGTTACCTGTCTATTGCTGTGCTAAGTAAGGTGCCATGACCAAGGCAACTCCAAGAAGAAGCATTTAAAAGTAGGCTGTGTTGATAAACATGTGACCCCAGAAATCACTCTCTCAGCTCCCCCATCCTCCTCCTCCTCCAGCCCCCTGGGAAGTCTGCAAGTGGTTATCTCCGAGTCAGGACTGGAAGTCATCAGCAATAGGTGACTGTGCTCGGGTGGATGTTTTACAGGTTCCCACACGGTACCTACAACAGGGAAAACAGAAAAGAAAATGGAGGGAGGCCGGAGCTCTCATGGCCGAGAGTCAGAGCTGGGGGCAGGTCTGGATCTTTCAAACTGATTGTAATTTCTTATTGCCGGGCCTTCGTTTCTCTTTCTGCGAAACGGGACCATTGGACTGAATGGTCCCTCAGGACCCTTCTAGGTGGGCCACTGTTCACATTCATATCACGGAGGGCCTGGGCTTCTTTCAAAATGAACTCTTTGGCCTTTTCTTCCTGCTGGGAAGTGATGATAATGTTAAGTATCAGAAGCTCGTGGGTTATGTAATTTGAAAATCTGCCCTGGTTCCTGTCTGGGTTCTCTGCTGCCTCTGAGGGCCCTGAGCATCTCAAAACAAACTCATTAGAACAGAGTTTTCTGTTAACTTCACAGGAGCCTCCCCTCTGGTGAGCTAACTTTAGTGGTCATGTTAGGTCTAAATTTAGTGATCTCGTTGGGTGGAGGTGCTGGAGGGGATATTGGAAGTAAAATGCTATCTTAGAACTTGGTTGCATTTATAGATCTTGAGAGGCCTTGGTGTGATAAAAGTCTGAGTTATGCAGTGCATTAGCAGAGTTATATAAAGCCTGTTGAATATTAATTTTGTAATGATTCACCTTACAATTTTATGAGGCTGGATATAAAAAGATTCTGTGACTAAATGAGCCCATGGTCTATAAAATGAAGTGTAGGGGAGAGAGAGAGAGTAATTGGAAGTGAAGAGAACAGAACCTTTTCCTTCTTTTCTGGGATCAGCTAACTCAGCCCTAGCCCTTTCCTGCAAATCCAGCCCTTGATAATTTCTTTTTCTTTCTTTTTGGTTTTTCAAGACAGGGTTTCTCTGTGTAGTTTTGGTGTCTGTCCTGGATCTCACTCTTTAGACCAGGCTGGCCTTAAACTCACAGAGATCCATCTGACTCAGCCTCCCAAGTGCTGAGATTAAAGGCATGTGCCACCACTACCTGGCGTTTTGACAGTTTCTTAGACCACTGTATGAGTGCATGCATCCGCACTTTGGTTTTCATGGGGGAGTGGTTCTAGGACTCCTGTGGATATCAAAATGTGTGTTACATTCCTCATATCAAATGGCAAAATATTTGCACATCTTCATGTTTAAACCATCTCTGGATTGTTTGTAATTCTCAATGCCATGTAAAAGCTATGGGATGGTGATTGTACTATGGTGTACATCTTAAAGTTCCCAACATAGAAACAATACCAATGTAGTGCATGGAAATAATAATTACACAGATGTCCCTACTCTAAATTGTATATGTGTCTCAAATGGTCATACTATGCCCGCAATGAGAACACAGATTGTGCTATTTAAGAAATAAGAAACACGCTGGGGGGGGGGGGGGTGGCACACGCCTTTAATCCCAGCACTCGGGAGGCAGAGGCAGGTGGATCTCTGTGAGTTGGAGGCCAACCTGGTCTACAGAGCGAGATCCAGGACAGCCAGAGTTACACAGAGAAACCTTGTCTGGAAAAAAACAGAAAGAAAGAAAGAAAGAAAGAAAGAAAGAAAGAAAGAAAGAAAGAAAGAAAGAAAGAGAGAGAGAGAGAGAGAGAGAGAGAGAGAGAGAGAGAGAAAGAAAGAAAGAAAAGAAAGAAGGAAGGAAGGAAGGAAGGAAGGAAGGAAGGAAGGAAGGAAGGAAGAAGAAACAAGCTAGCATCGTGGTGCACACCTGTAGACCCAGCACTTGAGAAGCTAGGAAGGAGGTTCACCAAGAGTTCCAGGCCAGTCTTAGTTACTGAGTGAGGCTTTGCCTAAAAATTAACCAACCAATCAATCAAATTATACTGGGAAAAAGAAGTCCAACTCACAAAAGAAATCAGACTCTATGATTCCATTCCCGTGATTCTAAACAAAATCCATTAACATCGTGAGAGAAAGCATATTACCAATTGCATGAGGGAAGAGAGGAAGGAAGAGGAGGCATGGGTATAAAGGGACATGAAAGGAAATTTCAGGGGTTTCCATTACAGTAGTGGGTACAGGAATATGAATCTATATATTTGTCAATCAATATCTGTTAGGCCTTACACTTGGTCTATTTGATAACATATTATACTAAAATAGATTTGATTTTTTTAATTATTTGTTATTATATGTGTATATGATGGGGCACCCTGCCATGCATGCTGAGGGCAAAAGACAGCTTTGGGAATCTGTTCTCTCAACCTACCTTTATGTGGGTTCCTGGTGATGAAATTCAGACAAGCATACTTGTACAGCAAGCCTTTTTTGTCAACTAAATCATCTCTCTGGCTCAATTTGAGGTTTCCTTTTTCTTTACATTTATTTATTTGAATAGGATGGGAGTGTTTTGCTACAATACGCATGTGGAGGTCAGGGGACAATTTGTAGGAGGAGTCAGTTCTTCCACCATGTAGGTCCCAGAGATTGAATTCGGGTCATCAGTGTTGGTGACAGATGCCTTTACCCACTGAGCCGTCTTATCAGCTCACAGATTTGATCTTTTTGAATGTGCTTGGCAATGTCTTTCCTATTGATCCATTCGCATTTCTGGAAGCTGGCCTCTCAGTCAAGATTCTTGTATTTATTCATTCGAGGATCTTGAATCCTGTAACCACAAATATAATACAAATATAGTCCTGGGTACAGCTCACTGGAAGAGCACTTATCTAGGATCATGATGCCTAGGCTTCAACCTCAAGTATAATAAATACATAAGTAACCGATACGATATTTACATTTGGCCAACATCACAGAAGTGATGGATGTCCAAAAAGAGATTTATAAATCATGATACTATGCAGAGAAATTGCTGTTACTGCGACTGTTTCACTCAGAGAGTGAGAGGGAAATTACCTCAACTTGGGCTGATTTAATAATTCAATGACTTGCTCCCCTTATTTTGGGCTGTAAATGAATTCCTCTCATACTGAATGCTTGGCAACAGGATTCAAACGTATTTCCTCAACACTGAGAAGGTAAACCTCCATCTGCCCCGCCATACACCGCTCACCCCACTCAGGCTCTCCACCCTCGGCTTCCAGGAGTGACAACTTACACAGCTGCTCCTTCACATCAAGCAGTATCAAGAGAATCATCTGAGTTTGTCACAGAGGTGGAAATTCATTTGACTCTTGTGCTTTTCAAGAAATGAGTTCTGTATTAGAAATTCTACCAGGTGGTGGGGTGTGACAGGACAGTCATAGAGTGAGCTGTGTCTCTCCTGAAAGTGAGCAACTTGCCTTCCTGACTGGACACTGAGCTCTCACTCTGAATGGGAGAAGAATCACTGTGCTGTCGGCTCCAGAGTTAACCTAAAACGACACACGCATTCAATGGATGAGTGGACGTTCAGTGTCTACTGCATGACGTCTCCTGGGAAGGGGATGTCGCCATCCACAGGACAAGCAGCATCTACTGAGTTGAACTGAAATAGTGAGGTGAGTCCACTAGGCAAAGATGGGGAGAAACAGGGACCCAAGGATCGGGAACTACAACTGTAAAGGCACTGTGGTACGAGGGCTTGGCCGAGAAGTCAGTACTGGAGAGCATCCAGAGCAAAGATCTGCATGAAATGGGGCCAGGAGGCAGGTGGGAACCAAGATGGAACTGAAAAATCAAGACTGAGTCAAATGAGAAGGCACTGAAAGGTTTTAAGAAGTAGAGAAATGATTAGATGCATCAGTACAGCTATCGTGTTAAGAGAGAATTGTCTTGAATCAAGTGAGAAAGCAAGAAAACTGGGAGCTGGGGGATGGCTGTCCTTGTGAAGGGCTTGCCACACAAGTGTGAGGACCTGAGTTGGGATTCCTAGCACACATGTAAAAGGGCAGGCATGGCAGCATGTGCCTGTCATCCCAGAACTAGGGGAGCAAACACAGGGATAGGTGGGGCTTACTGGACGGCCATTCTAGATGAATCAATCAGCTCCAGGTTCACTGAGAGATCCAGTCTAGATGAATCAGTCAGCTCCAGGTTCACTGAGAGATCCAGGCTACATGAATCAATCAGCTCCAGGTTCACTGAGAGATCCGGTCTCAATGAATCAATCAGGACAACACTTGGCAACTTTGGCCTCTGCGTGCATGCATGGACATGTGCATGCACACACACACACACACACACACACACACACACACACACACACACACACACAGGTTAATAGCACAGTCTAAGGAAAGATACTAGTGCTTGTACCATGGTGATGGTATCAGAGGTTAAGAGATGTGAATGGCAGAAGGGTGGATTGCAGAGGGAGTGCTAGGGATGGATAAATGGCAGGTAAAGAAAAAGGGCACGTAGGTTATAAGCAGCCAAGCATTTCCCGGGAGGTGACCTGGAGGAACTGGGTAGGTTCTGAGCATCCTTTGCCAGCCCTAAGAACAGTGACTAGGCCACTGTGAAGATCAGAAGAGCAGTGTTTAGAAACATTCAAAAGGAACTCGGCTTGTAAAGGCCTCTTCATTCCCCTCCCATGATTCTCCAGACCTGATAATAAGCAGGTCCTGGAAATGTCCCAGCCTTCTGACCATGGCCCCAGTCTTCCTAGAGCATTTCCGGCAACACCAGCTCAGGGTGGCTCCAAGCCTTCTCTGCCTGCTGCTGTTTATTGGCTGGGCTGCTTGTGAGCATCCTGCCGGCTGCACAGTGAGTGCTCTGAGGAGGTTCCTTTAGCTTTGCGAGCCTTTTTGGAAGATTGCCTGTTTTTGTTAATTACGGCTTAGAAATTACTTTGTCAATTATTTTGGAGCCCGGGAGTCTAAAATCTTACAGGGTGTTATTAAATATTTAAGAACTGCTTAATTTCTCCACGTGATAGGAGATTTTAGTTGAAATCTGATCCTTGGGCCGTTTACCGTCATTTAGAGTCAGAGACCCGATTTTGCCCATTAAAACAGAAAAGTGTGTGTAGAGATGTTGTTGTTGGGGAGTAGTGATCTAAATCAAGAACAGAAGCAGCCAGGGGCTGGGGATTCAGCTCAGTCGGCAGTGTTCTTGCCTAACATGCCTGAAGCCCATGGTTTGATTCCCCAGTACCATGTAAACCAAGTGTGGTGGTGCATGCCTATAATACCAGCCTTTGGGAGATGGAAACAGGAGGATCAAAAGGTCATCGTTAAGTACCTTATGAACTCAAACCCAGCCTTACTTTAGAATCTACCACATACACACATGCTCAGATGCGTGCACCTGTGGAAAATAGAAGTAATCATCTCAGCCTATGAAAATCTAGTTAAACACAAACTCCTAAATCAATGAGGAGGGGGGCTTATTGAGGCATGACAGACGCTAGCCAGAAAGGACCATGTCTTGAAACAAGTCCCCATGGCGACAAGTAGCAAGACTAGAAACCAGTTGAAAATAAATCTTTGAGACCCAGAGTTCTCGGTGATGTTCCACTGAAAACTGGAAGAAGGAAAGCATAAATCATCTTGTTCGACCAACATTAGCTGTAGAAAAGGGAAGAGGAGATAGAGTGAAACAGGAGGAGTTGGGAATGGGATGAATCATCAGGAGAAGTGGCTGTTGTTTCTGGAGTAGTGGGGTAATAAGTACGATGCTGCGGTACCCACACATATCCAGGAACCTAAAATAGGATTCATTTGGCCAAGAACTGCTGAGCAATTCATGCCCTTATGTTTCCTCTCTCCCATGCCCAGCTCTTATAATTAAATGTAGGACATTAATATCTTGATTTTCAACTTGATTACTTCTAGAATCGCCTAGCAGACAGATCTATGCATCACTATGAGGGCGGGTTAGAATAGGTTGAGGTGAGGAGACTCAGCCTGACTGTAGGCAGCTCCGTTCTATGGGCTGGAATCCCAGACTGAATAAAAGGGAGGATGTTAGTTTAGTCCTAGTGTTCATTGCTCTCAGTTTTCTGAATACAGATGCAAAGTGACCAGATGTTTCATGCCTCTGCCTTGATGCCTTTCGGGGCTGCATAAGCCCTTCACTTGCTAAAGTCACTTCTGAGGGATATTTTGTTACAACAATGAGATAAGGAATATAGATACCTCCCGTTTTCTCTTACCAGAAACAATGAGAAATGTTACCTTTCAAAATACTTTTTCTCATTAAAAAAAAAAAAAAGCTAATCTTGGAAAAATTGGAAAGTCTAGAAGAAAAATTAGATATAACCTAATTCCAAAGAAATCATGAAATGTTAAAATTTGCATAAAATCTTAGAGGGATAATGGACTTTTAGAATGGTCTGTTTCAGAGGGATTTTTTTTTTTTTTAGCAAAATTTACTAACAGTTCTAGTACCCAATGTGTAGGTTCCCCACAGCAGTCAATTCTCCAGCTCACTAGACACACCAGGAGGACTCTAGTGCAGCCTGACTCAGCCCCATCCCACCACTGTCTCTGCTGCTAATCAGAGCTCACGGGCTAAGCGTTTGGTTCTATTAGACACCAATCACAAGTCCAGGCACCTTGGACTTCTGACCAACTTAACACAAAGCTAGACTTCTTTTGTTCCCTCCTCAGATCTAGCAGTTTGCTGCTGCAACACTGCACTTACTGTTACTTTTCATAGATGACCAAGATGTAAGGCCAGATAAAGAAGGACAATGGTAAAGTCCAGAATCCTAGAACAGTGGTTTCTGTTCCAGGAGTCTGGGACATGCCATTCCCCCTGAAGGTGAGTGTTACATCAACCCAGATCCCCCCTCAACAACACTACTGTCTAAGAGTTTTATGGACATTTCACTGGGTAAGCAGGACTGAGTAAATCTTGGCCATTGGTGATTAAACTCAAATTCCAGCCTGCTTCCTGTCTCTGGAGGTCACGGGGTGTAGCCAGAAGCTCCAAACCTCTAATCACATAGTTCGTTCCTGGGGCATCTGTCCTGAAGCTGACTATAAGCATCCAGCTACCAGTGGGCTCATTAGAATCAGCTCAGAAATGATGGAAAGGTGCCCATTTTGAGAAAGAAATGATGATCCTCCAGTGAGTCTAGAGTAATATACAGTAGCCTCTGAAAATTAAGGTCCCAGGGACCTCATTGCACATTGGCAGCATCAGAGCCTATAGGGGTGGGACCGATACTCATCCTTCTTAACAGGTTCACATCTGTGAAAAAAAAATGTACTTTTCCATTAAGATTAGGCTTCTTATATTGAATCATTCAAGTTGTCTGATCTACTAATGAAGAGAGAGAGAGATTTAGGATGGATATACAGATGTTTATAAAGGGCAAATAATTTCCAGCAATGAAAACTGGATGGAATTGAAAAAATATTTTATTGAGTGAGGTAACCCAGGAAAGACAAACACATCACATTTTCTCTCATACACAGATTCTAGTTTCTGATTTTTATGTATGTATATTTGTGTTGACGCAAGTGTGGGTAGAGATCATGAAACTTGGAAAGGAGGCCACAAAAGGGGAAGAGGCTCAAAGGAAGAAGGGGACATGTGACATGGAATTGGTAGGGACAGGGCAGGAAAGATGGCTCAGTGGTTAAGAGCCCTTGCAGAGGACCCAGGTTCTGCTCCCAGCACCCACAGGATGGCTGTGCCTGCCTGTCACTTCAACTTCAGGACTTCTGATGCCCCCTTCTGGTTTCCTTAGGCATGCAGGAACATGGTTTGTGTACATACATGCATACACATAAAACTAAAATAAATAATTGTAAAAGAAAGAAAAGGAAAAAAGAAGAAAGAGAGGAAGGAAGGAAAGAAAGCAGGGCAGAGAGGGGGAGGAAGAAAAGAATTAAGGAAGGGAGGGAAGGAGGGAGAGAGAAAGGGAAGAAGGGAGGAAGGGACAGGGGAAGGAAAGAAGGAATGAAGGGAGAGAGGGACAGAGGAAGGGAAGAAGGAAGGAAGGAAGAGGGAAGGAAGGAGGGAGGGAAGGAAGGAGGGAGGGAAGGAAGGAAAGAAAGAAAGGAGGAAGGAGAGAGGGAGGAAGAGAAGAATGAAGGAAGGGAGGGAAGGAGGGAGAGAGGAAGGGAAGAAGGAAGGAAGGAGGGACGGACGGAGGAAGGGAAGGAAGGGTAATACCAGAACCAGACTGGTACCAGTGGGAAGGGGACAGGGGCATGAGAAAGAGGACTGGGAGCGGGAAGATCGACCAAAACCAAGCACATATGAAAATGCAGTAAGGAACCCCACTGCTTTGTAGACCAATTAAAATCTCTTTTACATTTTCAACAAACTATTAAGAGCCATCTCTCAGGAGTAGACCTGAGTTAGAGTAAGGAGTGTGACTTTCACTGTGTTAACCACTTACACCCTGGGTGTGCTGAAGAGGAATGTCTTCAAAACCCCTTTTGTGGTGTGTCCACTGCCAAGCTTTCACTTTGAGGGACTATGGGTATCTGTACAGCATTTCTTATTGGGGAAGACACCTGTGTGATATAAGAGGACACAGAAGGCACAATCAAGAAGAAGAAAGATTGCTGTGGAACAGAATATTTGTTTAACTATGTAAAAATGTGTTGCATTTGTTTGTGTTGCAGAATAATTGTTTAACTATGTAAAGATGTGTTGAATTTGTTTATGCTGCTTTTGTTTAGCTATGTAAAGGTGTGTTGAATTTGTTTATGCTGCATTTAACTATTTAAAGATGTGTTGAATTTGTTTATGCTGCATGTGTTTAACTATGTAAAGATGTGTTGCTGTTTCACCTTGCCTGTCTAAGGCACCTGATTGGTCTAATAAAAAAAGCTGAATGACTGGCCAATAGCTAGTCAGTAGAGGGATAGGCAGGGCTGGGCAGAGAAAGTAGGAGGAGGAATCTAGGCTAGGGGAGAATGAGGGAGAAAAAGAGGAAGACACCAGGGACCAGCCACCCAGGTAGTCACCAGACAGACGACAAGGAGGAAGCAGCAAAGTAGGACATACAGAGTGAAAGAAAGATAAAAAGCGCAAGGCAAAATGCAGATGAAGAGAAACAGATTAAAATAAGTTATAAGAGCTAGTGGAACAAGTCTAAACTAAGGTCCAGCATTCATAACTAATATTAAGTCTCCATGTCATGATTTGGGGGCTGGCAGTCCAAAAAAAGCCTGCCACAGAAGATCATTTACTCACTTGTCTAGCAACCATCTACTGATTGACCACCTACTATGTGATGCTGTAAGTGCTGAGGACCGTGGAAAGAACAGGACAGTATGGTCCTTAGTTCTGTAGAGCTTGGTCTTTACTTTGGGCAAATACCAGTGGTCTGGGGAGATGTTCAGTTGGTAACGTGCTTTCCATGCAAGCCTGAGGACCCACATAAAAAGCTGGGCATGGTTGGGTGTTCTTATAATCCCAGCACTTGTAGGAAGTAGGGGGCAGGGGCAGAGACAAGTGGATCCCTGTGACTTACTTGACCAACCAAACTAGAAGGTTCCAGGTAAAAGTGAGAGACTCTGTTTCCAAAAAAAACAAAACAAAATAGATGCCATCCTGAAGCAAGACAACTGAGGTTTGCCGCTGGCTTCTGCACTCATGTGACTACACACACACACACACACACACACACACACACACACACACACACACATGCATCTGTTTACATACAAAAGTGGTTTTTAAAAGTTAAAGAAGCGGGGCTGGAGAGATGGCTCAGTGGTTAAAAGCACTTGACTGCTCTTCCAAAGGTCCTGAGTTCAATTCCCAGCAACCACATTGTGGTTCACAACCATCAGTAATGGGATCAGATTCCTTCGTATGGTGTGCATGAAGACAGAGCATGCATATACATAAAATACACGAATAAATAAATCTTTTTTAAAAGTTAAAGAAGATAAATTTAAATGGCAAAAATAGAGGAGGTGCACCATTATGGTGCACGTGGTTGGACGGCTCTTGTCTGATGGTTAGGAATGATTTCTCTGAGAGCAGTTATCTGAGCTGAGGGGCACACACCAAGAACCAACCATACACCTAACTATAGAACCAATTTCTGGAAGAGGAAGCTACAAGGTGGAGAGTCCCAAGGTGAAATTAGCTGGAGATGTTTAGTGTCCCTAAAGAAAACTGGCATGGTTGAAGCTAAATGCATAACAGATGATATGAGATGAAGTGCAAGACTTAGGCAGGGCTAAGCCAGATCACCTCTGACCTCTACACACACATGCTATATATGTGCCCGTACTCATAGACACACAGCAGAGGTGGGGGGGGGGGGAGATGAACACACACAAAATTACCCCCTCCAAAAGCACACAGAATACATCGGAAGTCAAAAGGGAGGAAACACAGGGTCTCAAAAGTAAATGGTGTTACTACAACTGATTCACCGAAAGGAAAACACTATCAGACTCCTAATTCACACTTCAAGCAAAACCAAATTATGAGGTGGATCAAAAAGCTACACATAATGAATAAAAAAGGTGACAAAATAGAGGCTATCTTTATGATGTTAAAGTAGATTTTATAAATTAAGAATGGATCACTTAAGATTACACGGGTTTCACTGTAATCAAAATATGTAACTTCCGCATGATCTGATAGCATAAATTAAAAGCAGATGACAAACTGGTGGAGGACATTCGCAACCCCAGATCTCCAGCATAGGTCCCACCGTCAGAGGGGAATTCAAACTACCCAGTGGAGTGGATGCTTTACTAGTTGATGCCTTCCTAGGGAGGGACATGAGCCGCAGAAATATGAACAGGTTTCCCACATCACTAATACAATCAAATCCCCACAAGCTTAGAGCGCAGGGAGACGGCATTTTATGCCCATCAGAGCAGCAGACGTCTGGAGGCTGACAGTGGCATTTGGCAAGGAGTGAAGGCAAACAGGCACTTCAGCTGTGGCACTTGGCACTGGAGAACGAGTTGTCACCCCCTAATTAGACTCACAGATGCACACCCGCTGCAACACAAAGCTCCTACTTCAAATTGGATGCTGTTTGAAGAGGAGCCTCTTGGTTGCTTTGTGGGGGACAAGGCTGATTATTCCAGACACTTGTGTACTGTACACAGCTCAGCATCCCTGTGCTCCCATTCCAACTCACGAAAGTACTAACCTGAATTTCCAAATACTCAGGGGAACTGAGGGACCCCAGGGAGAAATTCCTGCTCATGTCCTCACAGTGTGGCCTGGTGCTCAGAGAGTGTGAGCCCTACACAAACTCCACAGTTGCACAGATGACAGCCAAAGATGCACTGGGTCCTAGCCTGCTTTCTGTTGCTGTGACGATTAACACTATGATAAACACTATAAAAAACTTAGCTTCATAGACAATTGTGTTAGTTATGTTTCTAACACCGTGACAAAATACCATGACCAAGGCAACTTATAAAACACAGCATTGAATTGGACTTACAGTTTCAGAGGGTTAGAACCCAGGATGACAGAAGAAAGGTGTGGTGGTAGGAACAGCTAAGAGTTCACATCTTCATCTGAAAACAGGAAGCAGAGAAAGCACACTGGGTGTGGTGGGAGTCTTTGAAACCTCAGAGCCTTCCCCCAGTGACACACCTCCTAATCCTTCCCAAATAGTCTCACCAACTGGGGACCAAGCATCAAACATAGGAGTCGATGGTAGCATTTTCCTTCAAACCACTGCAGTAATATTCTGTCATTTAGGGGACTCAAGGGAGGAACCTGGAGGCAGAAACTGAAGCAGAGACCACAGAGGGATGCTGCTTACTGGCTTGCTTCCTCTGCCTTGCTCAGCTACATTTCTTTTATAGCTCAGGCCCACTTTCCTAGGGATGGCATTGATCTCCTTGATCAATCAGCAACTAAAAAAATGTGCCATTGGGCAGTGGTGGCACATGCCTTTAATCCCAGCAGTCAGGAGGCAAAAGCAGCCTGATCTTTGAGTTTGAGGCCAGCCTGGCCTACATAGTGAGTTCCAGGACAGACAGGGCTACACAGAGAAATCCTGTCTTGAAAAAAGAAAGAAAAGGAGAGAGAGAGAGAGAGAGAGAGAGAGAGAGAGAGAGAGAGAGAGAGAGAGAGAAAGGAAGGAAGGAAGGAAGGAAGAAAGAAAGAAAGAAAGAAAGAAAGAAAGAAAGAAAGAAAGAAAGAAAGAAAGAAAGAAAGAAAGAAAGAAAGAAAGAAAGAAAGAAAGAAAGAGAAAAAGGTGCCACAGACATGCTGGCAGCCAGTCTGATAAAGGTATTTCCTCAGTCGAAGGCTTCCTTTTCCCCAGTACGTTAATTTGGCAACTAAAGTTAACTATGACGTAGGCTAAGGTTTGAATCTGAAATGTAATCCACAGTCTCCGGTTCTAAGCGCTCGGTCTCCAGCTTGGGGCACTGTTAGGATGTTGTAGAGCCTTCAGGGAACGAGGTGTGAGTGGTGGGTAACTGGGTGCAGGCCTTGTAAGGTTACGCTTACCTCAGGTTCCACCCCAAACTTTCTGCTTCCTGTCTGGGCCATGTGAAAAAGCCTGTGCCTTACAGCCCTGTCACCATGTAGTGCTGCCCTATCATGTCCGCTCTGCTGTGATGGACTGAGACCCTCTGAAACCACAAGCCAGCATAAATCCTCCACCCCTTAAACTGCTTCTGCCTGGTATGCTGTCCCAGGAACAGAAAGGTCACAAATACAGTGTGCACTGCGGCGTCCATTATTTTGAGCAAAAATTGTGCATGAACTGAGCACTATAGAGCAGTGAGGGATCCAGTGCTCTGTGGAGCAAAACGAAAATATCTAAAATAAATAAATAAATAAATAAATAAATAAAACTTTGAGTAAAATGTACAATATAATATGAAGCACTTTTTTAAAATGCTCAAACCCACAAAACCATAGAAAATACCTGCACACATAAATAGATATTTATTTAATTCATGATAGTGGTTGCCTGTGATATAGCTAAGGAGAAATTGGACTGGAGAAATCAATACAAGGACATTAAATTGTGTGTGGTTCTGTCTTTATTAAAAGTAAAGATAGGATGTGAAATCCGTGTGTAAAGGAAACTTTAATTGCTTTGAGTGTGGCTCATGGATGGGGTTTGTTGTTTTACATTGTGCTACTGTATGTCACCCCTGGGGACTGCTACCGAGACAGTAGGTAGGGCTGAGTCAATGGGAGAGGCTGAGGCTGTGCTGGACCTCAAATGATGTTCCCCTCTGTGGCTTTAGACTCCCAAGAGCCGAGGCTAACCTTTGTGCTTTGTACTGACTGGTTTTGGGTGTCAACTTGACACAAGCTACAGTCATCAAAGAGAAAGAAGTCTCTGTTGAGGAAATGCCTCCATGAGATCCAGTTGTAAGGCATTTTCTCAATTAGTGATCAATGGAGGAGGGCCCAGCCTATGGTGGGTGGTGCTATCCCTTGGTTGGTGGTCCTGGGTTCTATAAGAAAACAGGCTGAGCAAGCCATGAGGAAGCAGGCCAGTAGGCAGCACCCCTCCATGGCCTCTGCATCAACTCCTGCCTCCAGGTTTCTGCCCTGCCTGAGTTCCTGTCCTGACTTCCTTTGGTGATGAATAGCAATGTGGAAGTGTAAGCCAAATAAACCCTTCCCTCCCCAACTTGCTTTTTGGTCATGACATTTTTGTCCCAGCAACAGAAACCCTAACTAAGACATGCTCCATGTCTTCCTCACCCAGAAGTCCTTCCTAGAATGATGCTTTTCCTCGAAGATCTCCCTGCTTTCTGGGCTGTGAAGTCATCATCTAAGCAAGCCAGGCATTTGTCAACTGTTAGGTTCTTTAGTAAAATGGCACATTTCAGTGATTTTAAGGAATGGGTCCTCATCCTCCTGCCCACTTTTAATCTTGTGATTTTTTTTTTCTGAGCAATTTTCCTTCTGATGGTAAAAATATATAAAGCACTCAAGTTCCCATTCCAAAATGTACAGTTTCAATAGAGTAAGTACATTTGCACTGTTCAAACTCCAACTGGCAGCCATGTTCAGAACTTTGGCATCATCTCAAACTAAACCTCTTTCCTCCTTTTCACTTCCATCCCTTAGTTCCTCACTTCCTGGTGTCTTCTGTTTTTTCTCTCTGACTCAGCAGTATTTGTCTTCTGTGTTTTGGCTCCTTTCATTTAGTGTAATGTTTTTTGCGATTCACCCCCATTTTACCATGTGTCTAAATTTCATTCTTTTCAGGGTTGAATAACCTTCCATTGAATGGTGTATTCATTTTGTTGATCCATCTGTCAATCGAGTTCTGAATTGTCTCCTGCTTTGGTTTTTGGAAAAATGCAGCTATGAACATCAGTGTACAATTTTTTTTTTTGAGGAGCATGCCTAGAGGGGTCACTGAAGAACCACGTGGAAGGCCTATGACTCATCTTTTGAGGGGCTGCAAACTCTTTAACAGTGCAGCATCCTACATCCCCATCAGTACCGTGCAGCCGTTCTGGGTTTTGAACACTGTTGTCAGTTCTTGTTGTTTCCCGTTTCTCATAGCCACTCAGATGGGTATGAGGTAGTTCTTGACTATAGTTTACTCTGTTTCCTTAATAATCAGTGCTAAGCATTATACATGGTTTTTTGACCAGTTGATAGCATCTTAACACTCAGACTGAGTTCAGCATTTCCCCAGATGTGGTACACAGAACATAGGTCTTATTCATGGTTTCACGAGGCGGGGGGGGGGGGGGGGGGGGGGGGGGGGGGGGGGGGGAGGACTGGGGAGGGAGACTCCCTGGCTACAGAAGTTAAGAAACGAAGCCAACGTCAGTGGCTTCCTGTCATATGTGTGTTTAGTGTCTGCAAATTCAAGAGGCGGGTGTAAGATGGCGACCTTGATTTCCTGTGCTTTGGTCCCTCTCAGAAGTTTTTCCAAGCATTTTATATGTAAAGTGATTCTGTTCATTAATGCTGTGCATCCTTTTATGCTGGCTGTTTACATGTGAAGCCAACTGTTTCATGTGGTGCTCAAAGAAAATGTTATCACTTGCAACTTTGAAGGCAAAGCTGGCCATGCTGAGGCTGATGTGGTGTGCTGGCCTCTGCCACCAGACTCTGCTCAAGGGATTTTTCAGGGTTATATTTTATCGGGTACAGTTTTATTTTATACCTACATAAAAACTATTGTCAATATGAGACACAATTTAAAATTTTACCTATGGGGCTAACAAGATATTTCAGTGGGTAGAGTTACTTACTCCTAAGCCTGAGGACTTGAGTTCAATCACCAGAATAGACACACACACATACACACACACACACACACACACACACACACACACACACACACACACACACAAATAATTAATTAATTAAATAAATAAAATATAATTTTATTTTAGAGCTGGAAAGATGGCTTAGCAGTTAAGAGTGCTGGCAGTTCTTCCAAATGATCCAAGTTTAATTCTCAGAGTCCCAGCCGATGTGATTCCCTCTTCTATCTGGCCTCTGCAAGCATCTTAGTTTTGATGTTCTAGAAAACACTATAACCAAAAGCAACTTGCGAGAGTGAAGGATGTATTTCATCTTACAACTTTCAAGTCATACTCCATCACTGACAAGTCATGGCAGAAACTCAAAGATCTAACCTGGAGTCAAGCCACAAACGGCTGCTGCTTACTTGCTTGCTCCTAGTGGCTTCCTCAGCCTGCTTTCTTATACTGTCCAGGACCATCTGACCAGGGGTGGCACCACCCACAATGGGTGAGGCCCTCCCACATCAATCATTAATCAAGACAATACTGGACAGACTTGCCTATTGCTTGATATATGGAAACATTTCCCCAATTAATCCTCCTAACCAGATGAACCTAGTTTGTGTCAAGTTGACATAAAAACGAGCCAGCACAATGAGTCTGTTAAGACAAGTCCTAATGTAATCTGACTAATGTCCTTGTAAAAAGAGGAAGGGTAAACACAGAAAGAAACACCAGGGCTGCATACACAGAGGAAAGATTGTACAAAGCAAGTGCAGGGCAGCCATCTGCAAGCCAAGAAAGGAGACCACATGCAAGTCACCCTGCCGTTGCCTTGATCTTCAACTTCCAGCCTTCAGAACCCCGAGGAAATAGCTTTTGCTCATTTAAGTGCGCAGGCTGCCTCATTTTGTTATGGCAGCCCTCAAAAAATAATGATGCTGTTGATCCAAAGCCACTCATCCTAACTCACTGAGAGCCTGCTCTTCTTGTCCAACCGTCAAGGACCTAATACCACAAGTTTCTTCGGCTGACTTCTAAGGATTAAGTTGTATGTTGTAATTACATTTACATGGTTGGTGTGTTCTCTGATCTTTGGCGTGCCCCCCCCCCACACTGATAGAATCATTATAAAACAGATTCCTCTAGTGTTTGGATTAGTTACTTTCATGTCACCATGACCGAAATACCGAAAAGAACAATTTAAAGGAAGGACAGACTTACTGTTGGTTCCTGGTCCCGGAGGGTTCAACCCAAGGTTACTTGGTTCCATCTACTTGGGCAGAATACCATAACAGGAGAGCATGTGACAGGGGAGGTTCTCACCCCATGATGGACAAGGAGCAGAGAAAGGAGAGCACTGGAGGCCTAGAATTGCCTTCCAAGTTAGACCACCAGTGACGACTCCCTCCAGCTAGATCCCATCTCCCAAAATTTACAGTTTCCCACAAGTGTGGCACCAGCTGGGACCAAGTGCTCAAAGTGGGAGCCTGTTGAAACCACAATGATGCTCTAAGTCTGTTTCCTCTCTCTTCTATTTAGCTCATTCTAAATGCTTTCCACACTGCTTCTATTCCTGAACTCTGGGGTTTCCAAGCAGATGCCTATTTCCGTGACTTATTGAGCAGCTCATCACAGACAGGAAGTTGGTGTGTATATGGGGAGTCATAGGACCTGAGAACTTACTAGCTGTGTGCAACCTCAGACAGGGTATCTCATTTTTCTGGCCCGGTTTCCTCGTTTTCAGGGTACATTAATGTGTGTGTTATTTTCAGAGTTCCTGGAAGCATTAGTGTCACCGTAAGTGATGGGCATGGGCTGCTGAATGTCTTATGGTTGGTCCTCAATCAATGGTAGCTATTCTAGGTAATCGGGAAGGTTCTGTTTATTTCCCCTTTCTGCCCTTGTGGTCTAGTTTACTTAAGCTGTGTGATGTCTGCTTACCTAAGAGATTTAACTAGTTTCTTATGCTTGATGTATACAACATGGCTTGGTATATCAGCACTAAATGGCTTGGCTGCTTAAGGAGTTTTTGCTGCCTAGTGGATACATCAAAGACATGGCACAAGATGTAACGAAGTAGGAAGTGTGTAAGTTTTTTGAGGATGATTGTGTTACCTCTTACATGTCTCCTCTTGTTGACCCTCATTTATCTTATCTGTAAAGTGGGGGGGGGGCTTAGTCTAGGATATATCTCTACATAGTTTTTCTGAAACCAGTGGTTTACCCTAAAATGATGAGGGTCAAGGGAATGAACAGAGTCTTCATTCTCATCTTGTACTGCCCAGTCCCTCCTCTCATCACTGCCCTCTCTAAACACCAGGTCTCACTATTTACATCCGATTTTATTGGCTTTGCTTCTTTGCTGAGACAAGGTCTCACACTAGAGCCAAACAAGCCTAGACTTACAACACAGCCTAGGCTAGCCTTGAGCTCCTGGAAATCCTCCTGTCTCCGCTTCCTGAGTACTGGGATTACAAGTGGGAGCCACCGTGGCTAGCTTTTGGCATTTTAATGTTTGGTTAAAATAGCTAACACGCCGGGCGGTGGTGGCGCACGCCTTTAATCCCAGCACTCGGGAGGCAGAGGCAGGTGGATCTTTGTGAGTTCGAGGCCAGCCTGGTCTACAGAGCGAGATCCAGGAAAAGGTGCAAAGCTACACAGAGAAACCCTGTCTCAAAAAAACAAAAAAAAAAAAATAGCTAACACAAAAGCAGCCTTTATCAGCTTTGGAATAGTAAAGTCAATGAACTCACTCCTGAAACAACTTGGGATTTCCTTCTAGAAGGACACTGGAAAATAGTGCATGGAACTCCTCACCTGCACTGTGTTTTTTTTTGTAACGGATCTCCTAAAATCTGTCATAGCTTAGACTTGAGTGTCTTCCAAATGGCTTGTGTGTTAAAGCTCTCGGTGGATGGGCTCTGGCTTCATCCGTGGATTCGTACATTAGTGAATGGTTAAATGTGTTGCTCTATTGGAAGGTGGGGCAACTATTTGAAAGTGAAGTCAAGTTGGAAAGAAGAAGTCATGAGGGTGGGTCCTTGATGGTCTGAACCTCCCTCCTTCTCTCCCTCTGTCCTTCTTGTGATGGCCCCCTCTCCATCCATCCACATGCTCCTCTCACCATGGTGTTCTTGTCTACCTCCTAGCAATGGAGGAAGCCAAGCCAGAGCTAAACCTCTGAAACCGTGAACAAAGAGCTCTTCGTTTGAAATTACTTAAGGTCTTTGTCACACCCATGAGAAATTGACTGGCATGGTGTCAGCACGGGAAGATGGACTTGTTCTGTGGCATCTGTGAGCAGAGCGGGGTAAAGGTGCTTGTCGGGAACCATGTTGAGTTCCTTCTGCCTCCTGCACCACCTTGACCCTCGTGCTCATATCCAGAGGGGCTATCGAGGGGCAAGTGGGCGGGGAGCTGCCAAGGGGATAGGGAGACAAGCGTCTCATTCATCCACACAATGGAACAATGAAAGCCACATCTGCTGTGTCTGCCCTCCTTGTCCAGTGTTTGTGCGCTGCCCTGTGAAGCAGTTTGGCCACACCATTGACAAGGGGGAGGTATGCTCACTGACTGAAGCAGGGTCTCCAGGGGAAAGCCATGTCATTTATAGGGAGTATGATAGATACATCTAAATGGTCTCGAGGCACCGTGCCCACACTAACGGTTAGTTTGGCAGCATCCATAGCCAGCTTCATCCTTTCTAGTCGTCATCTGTTCAAAACTGGAGTCAAAGCCGCCCTGCTGGTTTCAGTAATCCTGAGACGTGAGTCTAAGGTGCTCTTATCCTGAGTTCTCGCTCCCACCCTGACAGCCCTGATTATATGGTGGGTAACTTGTTGTACTTCAGAATCTCCTCCTATCGAGCCCAGGCAAGCCTGATACCAGATGTCCGCTGACACGGAGGTCAAATTGCTGTCGCATCTTCAGCTGTTAAGGAGAACGGCCCAGTTTCATCTGTGCCTTGTGAGATCTCTGTTCTAAATATCTAATTACGTGAACTTTTAAAACTGTGATTAAACAGTAGCCCGCCGAGGGGGGGGGTTAGAAAGAAATGGGACTCTTCACTGACTTGAGATTGATGGTCCTTCCATGTGCTGCAGAAATGACTGAGCCTCTCTGCTCTGTGTTCCAGGCTTTGAGGAAAAACCCAGAAGAAAGAATGTGGGGAAGGAAAAGATGACATCGGCGCAGGGCCAACAGAACCCAAGGATCCTTCCAGTGAGAATAGACTGAGGACGTGAGAGAAGCAGCTGGTCAAAGGTGCGTGCTCAGTTCTGTGAATACCAAAGCCTTGGGTGTGTCAGTGAGCACACTCAGAGGCGTTCAGTGGGGACAGAGTAAAGCTCACACTACCATAACCATCCAAACGTCTGTGTTGCCATTGATGAGGATGAAGAATACACTTACCCTTCTGTAACCGGAAGCTCTCCTGTATCCCACCTGGCCTGTACCCGAATGACCAGTCAGAGGCTTAATATTAATTACAAACTGTTTGGTTTATGGCTCAGGCTTACTGTTAGCTAGCTATTACATCTTAAATTAATCCATGTCTATTAATCTATGTATAGACACGTGTCTCGTGGCTTTACCTGTGTTCTGTTACATCTTGCTCCCCTGGCAGCTGGCAGCACCTCCCCTGACTCCACCCCTCTCCATCTCCATCTTCAGTTTGAATGGACCACCTAACCTTATTCTGCCTCACATTGGCTTTATTTATCAGTCAATGAGAGGAACGCGTACTCACAGCATACAGAAAGACCATTCCACAGCAACCTTCCATGTTGAAATAAAAGCAAAATGCCCCAAAGTTGACCGATAAACTCCCATTTTATAGAGGTTCTCTTTCCAGAGAGAAAAATAAACTAAAACTAAAAGAAAAAGAATTTAAAAAAATTTAAATAGCAACTGTTCTGTACTTTAGACAAATTGCCTACAATATGTTGCTAAAGTTCTGCACAAGCATTCTATTTGTGAAGTTTTTTTTCTTTAAAAATTGTGTGCGTGTGTGTGTGTGTGTGTGTGTGTGTGTGTGTATGGGGTGTTTTGCCTGCATGCATGTCTATGCACCAAGTGCATGCCTGCTGCCCACAGAGGCCAGAAGAGAGCATCAGAGTCCCTGGGACAAGAGTCCCCTGGGATAGTTGTGAGCCACCATATGGATGCTGGCAATCAAGCCCAGGGCTCTGCAAGAGCAGTTGGTACTCTGTACCACTGAGTCATCTCTCTGGCCCCAAATTATTTTCTTTGTATTCACAGTTAAACACTTAACTAGCTCAGGACTGATGGACAGATGAACAAAGCTAATGGTTGGTATTTAATGATTTTGTCTGTTCTTTGACAAATCCCTTCATGTATATAACATAGATGTATATGTGTGTGTGTATATATATATATATATATATATATATATCATACACAAGTGAATTTGATCATAGCAAATCCCATTCCTCCTTTTCTCCTTATCCAACCCTTCCAACACTAATTTCCTCTTGTTCTTTTTTAATGACTCACTGACTCCAACTAGTGCTGCCCATATGTGCAGAGGCATGGGGCTACCACTAGAGCATGGGCAACCTTCCAGGGAGCACAGCCCTAAGAAAATTGACTCTTTCCTCCTCAGCAGCCACCAGCTGCCAATAGCGCTTCAGGTAGGGCTGGGCCTCAGGATCCTCTCCTCTACTCATGCTGGGAATTTTGACTGGATTGTAACTGACTCATATTATTTCTTCCCCCTTTTCCTTGATTCTGTCCTTTTTCCCTAAGTCTTAGGGTAGGATAGGGTTAATATAGATGGCCTGTTTAGGGCTAAACTTTCAACAGTCACTTATTCTCAGCTCTTTGACCCATTACAGATAAGATATCAGAAAGTCTAAATGGTCACTGAGTCCTAGGTATGGTATCTGAGCTCTTCCCACAGAATAATCTGGAAAGGCGTTAAGAACTATGTCCTGTTCACTGTCAGGAGTCACTGGGGAAATGGGAACCATACTGTGGACTGCAGGGATGGTTCAGGAGTAAGAGCACTTGTTGTACAAACATGAGGCCTGAGTTCAAATGGCCCACACTCATGTGAGAAAGCCAAGCATGGCTGTGTGTGTGTGTGTGTGTGTGTGCCTTTAATCCCAGCACCGTGGAGGCAGAAAAAGGAGGACCTGAGATGTGCTGGTTGTTAGTCTAACTCAGTTTCAGTGAAAGGCCTTGTCTCAAGGAAAAAAGGGGGGAATGCTAGGGCAGAGTACCTGTGGTGGCTTGAATAAGAACGGCCCCCATCCATAGGCTCCATTTCATAGATTTGAAAGGATTAGCAGGAGTGGCCTTGTTGAATGAAGTGTGTCACTGGGGGGGCATGGGTGGGGGCTTTGAGGTTTCAAAAGCCTAAGTCAGCCCCAGTCTCTCTGTCTTCCTGCTGCCTGTTGACCCAGATGTATTCTCAGCTGCTTCTCCAGCACCACGCCTACCTACATGTCGTGGACTAAACCTCTGAAAGTGTAAGCTAGCCCAATTCAGCGCGTTCTTTGATAAGAGTTCCTCTGGTCCTGGTGTCTCTTTCCAGCAACAGAACAGAGACTAAGACAGCGCCTCATGTCTGTCTCTGTTCTAGCTTCAGCATGTGCACAAGCAGGGGCACAGGTACGCACCCATCTGTGTATACACACATTTACACACACATACATCTGTACACACACACACACACACACACACACACACACACACACACACACACACAAATTTAAATGATAACAGCACCGAGTGGCTAGTCCACGTCCATTAGAATGGCTGGTTGCTGTTTGAATACAGTGCAGTAGAGAGGCAATTCATTGTGCTGGTAAGGCTGTGGGGAAATCAGAATCTTTGCACACTATGGCAGGAATGTGAAATGGTGTAGACACTTTGGGAAACAGTGGAAATCGTGTGGCTATCTCTCAAAATGCCTAACAGAATCACTACATCAGCCAGAAAGTCACCTCCGGCTGTCTCCTTCACAACACTGGCCAGCAGTGTTGACCAATGCTTTCTCTCAGTGTCTATACCGTCCCTTCCATTGTTGTTTTGACACGGAGTCTAGCTACGCAGCACACTCTGGCCTTGAACTCACGACCTTCCTGCCTCAGACTCTGAGTGCCGGGATTACACTTGCGTGCTTCCACACCTGGCTCTTCAGCAGTCTAGTTAACAATGACCAAAGGTGAAAACCCCCAAAAGGGCTCAGCAGTAACTGAGTGGACAAACAAGATCTAGAAACACAGTCTATGGAATACTATTCAGCCTGCGAAAGGCATGAAATTCTGATCCATGTTCCGTGGATGAACTTTGAAGGCAGCATGCTCGGAGAAAAGCAGTTATGAGAGAAGGAGCGTTGTGGGATTCCCCGGGGTGTCTGACGCAGTCCTAGGCAGAGAGAAGGCAGTGGTGGTTTCCAGGAGCTGTGGAGGGACGTGGAGAGCGACGCTTTAGAGCATGTCAAGTGTAGAGTTTCCAACTCCTGAGAGTTGTCCTCCAACTCACATGCACACCAAAAATAAAATCAAGTGGATAGATGAGAAAAAGGCAATTAAAAAGTAAGTGGCTTCAGGGGTCATTCTTATTTATATTGACTATGATTTTTTTTTAGATGCTGATAAAAAAATCCTTTTTCCAAGAAAACATGTCAATGGTTTAAATGTCACCTTTATATGCTTTATTCACTGCCAAGATTGCTTAGTAATTTCATGACCCTAGATGAAAAGTACAACATTTTGATGTACTTTAGTGTGGCAGGGAGGAAAGGGAGGGACAAGGTCACACATGTGTGTGCTGGTACATGTCAAAGCCAGAGGATCGTCTCAGGCATTATCTGTGTGTGTTTTTTTTGTTTGTTTGTTTGTTTTGTTTTGTTTAGTATGGAAAGCGAACTTGGCCAAGTATTCTGTGCTGGGGAGTCCAAGCATGGATCACCATGCCTGGCTTTTTTGAAAGTGAATTGAGCCAGCTCATCGGTTAGGAGAGCACACTGTTCCAGAGGACTGAAGTTTGACTTCTAGCACCCACATCAGGCAGCTCACAGCTGCCTGATCCTCCAGCTCTAGCCTCTTTGGCCCCCTGCACTCATGTGCACACACTGACATAGACACACACTCATACACCTAACTTAAACATAGGAGAGATGGCTCAGTGGCTAAGAGCTCATGTTCTTGCACAGGAACCGGGTTCGATTCCCAGGACCCCTGTGACAGCTCACAACCATCTATAACTCTGGTTCCTGGGGACCCAATGCCCCCTTGCACCTTCCATGGGCACCAGGCACACACATGGTGCACAGAGATACATGTGAGCAAAACGTGTACACATAAAATTTAAAAATCTAAAAAAAAATTAATAATTAAAAACAAAGGCAGGTTCTGGGATCAAACTTAGATCCTTGTGTCTGAGAAGCAAGCCCCCTGGCAGCTGAGCTAGTTCCTCAAAACCCAGACCTTGTTTTCCTTTGAAGTGATGCTTCCTACTCCCTACTTCCTACTTGCTTGCTAACTTCCAGTCCCCGGGTTAAGTACTTTACAAGTATTTGCTCAATGAAGCCTTTACAGAACGGAGAGATGCTGTCATTTCCATATCATGTATGACCGCATTGAGAACAGAGAGGCTTTGTAACACCCCCAAAGTCACACAGCGAGGAAGAGGCAGAGTTGGTCTGGGGGGGATGGCTCCAGAGCTGCTGATCTCCCAGCCCCTGTGTCTTGTGGACTCCCACTCCGAAAGCTCCAGAGTCAGGAAAGCATTGTACTCAGTGTGAGTGTTTCAAGCATTCCTATCTGGAGAGCTGGGAGGCCTTGAAGGAATTTGATTTTCTGCAGTACAGTTCTCACCTGAGGTCTATAAAGACTTCGTTTCTAGCCGGAAGAAGACTCTTTAACATTCAGGCTTCTTACTAGCTTCAGTCAGGATGCAGAACAAAGGAAGGCTGCTTACCGAAAATGCAAGTTGTCGGAGGCTTTGATAGGGAGATTTGGTAGACGAAATGTCCATGAAGTTTCTTTCCATACTGAAGGGAAAACCAGGAGTGTGCATTCCTTCCTTTCTCTGAAGATCCACGACCTGCAGAACCGGAAGACGGTTTAAGAAAAACCACCATGGCTCTGGTCAAACAAACTGGGGAGTTAAAGGGAATTTAAGTTACTTTATGGCAAGAATGCTCAGACACTTAGAAAACATCGTGAACCACCTAGAAAAGGATAGAATTTATACGATTACACAATATAACGTTTTTCTTAGCTATTTTATCCCGGAGTCCTTCTTCCATGGAAAACCATGAAGGGGGCTAGCCGCACTTTCTGGCAGGCTTTTTAAGTGGGAATTTTCCAGATCCACCGCTAGGGGTCAGTCGTGCCCCATCCGGTGCCACCCCCGCCCTTCCCTGTCCTCCCTGAACATTTACCAAATGCCACTTGGCACACCTGAGGCAGGCTGGCATTTCAAGAAGACTTTGCTCATGTTCAAGGGATGCATGAGGCAGGTATGAAAACGAGGAGCCCCCCAAACAGCTGCACTTTCAGAGCCTCTGCCTCAAATCTGCTCAGCGGGGCTCTCAGGCCCCATTTTTCCTGGAGACATGGCCTTTCTGTCATCCCAGGAGCCTCCAGTGACTGGGCCTCCAGTGGCCCCTGAGGAGAAATCCCTCAGACCCTGTGGGAACCCCACCTCCTCTTCCGGTTTAAGCTTCTGTTTCCTGTCAGGCCTGGTTGGCCACTCTGAGGAAGCTGCTGGGAGCCCTGGGTGGCGCTTGATCAGTGACCCCGGCCTGATTAGAGCTAATGTGCCTAAACGTGGGAGCAGCCCTCTTTTCCCATGTCAGGACAGACATCATCAATCTCCCACAGCATCCTTTGGTCACAGAATTCAAAATGGTCTCAGGAGCCCTTCCTGACCCAGGCAGGCATTTTTAATCAAAGGCTATTAGTTAACGTGACTAGAAAACTCTCTCCTTGAAGAAGGCTAGGATGTAGGTGATTTTATTGAATTTCTCTAACCTTCCACTGGACCCCCACACACACATACACAGAAAAGTTGGCAAAATATGGTGGCACATGCATGTAACCCCACCCCTGGGGAGGCTGAGGTAGGAGGATCTTGAATTCAAGGTCATGCCTCAAGAAAATGGTGTTTTGTTTTGATTTTTCTATTTCTGGCCCACGGTAAAGTGTGTGTCTCTACAGCCTCAGCTTCTCTTTATGATAGCTTCCCCATGACGGCCCACCCAGGTACCACACCTCATTGAAACAGGGATGCTACTACATCCCAGCATCAGCCGCAGGCCCAAACCTAGGCCACCCTGTGGCTTACCTTCTGATTCCAGATAATGTCATATGACACATGCCCATTTTAATTAGTAAGTCCATGGGGTTAGCCAGTTCTGTGAACGAAATGCTGAAAAAAAAAAAAAAAAACAGGGGTGTGTGTGTGTGTGTGTGTGTGTGTGTGTGTGTGTGTGTGTGTGCGCGCGCGCGAGAGGGTGTAATTTCAGCAAAATCTGTGTCAGGTTTGATAGGCAGGATCTGCGGTGGTGGACTTTAAACCTAGTTAGCATCTATCAGGCAGTCTTCTGTCTGTTGAATGCTGAGCACATATTCAGCATTACAGAATAAGAGAAAGAGTGGTATAGCCGCTAAGCATGGCTTCTGTAGTGAGGTGGGGCTCTCTCTCCTTTGCCTAATTGGTATTGGAGTCTCTGGTGACTTACACTTGCCGCCTACATCATACAGCTCATTTGTGTAGCCAGTGCTGTGCATTCATGTTGTATCGAGTATTACACCCCCTGCCACGGTGAGGACTGAATGGAGTTGGGAACTGGATAGTATGATTACAAGACATTTAAAGCACCTGTAGATCCCAACAAAGCCACTAGGAAAGATGAAGACAAAAGCATTCCACGAGTGAGCTTGAATTCTGATTCCATCAGCTGTGAGATCTGACAGTTAGACCCTAGATCAGTATTTGATTCACAATGGTGCATTGGGAGTGAACTTTCCCCTCACGGCCAATGGGGTGCGCTGCGGGGACAGCACACTTCCAGAACTGGCTTCCAGACAGTGTCACGGTTCACTTAGGAGAGTGAGAAAATAATGAGCAGCCATGTTCAACTTCTTTGTTCATTCTCTAGAAGATTTCCTGTGAAATTTCATGCCATCCACATTCTTATGACAGCTGAATAGATTGACGTTTGTTAAAGAGCTTCCCAGAAGTACTTGGGGAATTTATAGGGGGGTGGGGGAGGGCACATTGGATACTGGGAAGAAAGCATCGTAGAAATCCTACAAAGAGGCATGAACAGCTGATGAGATGGCTTTGTGCAAAACTATGGAAACAGTGGATGTCATTAAGGAGCAGTAGCATGCCCCATCCTCAAGTCTGCCCAAGTCTCCGTCTGGCCGTGTCGCAGATGGGAGGTGGGAGATGCTGGGTACAAAGGTAGAAATAAAAAGCTGATACTTTCCAAGTCCTGATGGTTGAAAGATACAGTCAACATCAAGCTCATCTATTTCCTGTGGCCTCTGAACGGTTTGTGGTTCAGAATCTTATACTCGCTCCTTTAGCCTTGCCTCGTGTTTGTAGCTTTACAAAGTAACTCGTTGTTCCTCAGAAAATCTTAAATCTTACTTTGAAAGAAGCTACTGTGGTTTCATTATGAATATCCACACTGGGGTTGAAGGTAATTGACAGATGCCTTATTTGTCTTTTTAAAGTTTATGTGCCTTCCAGAAGTCATTTGGTCTCTGACAAGAAAAAAAAAATATACCTCATTTGTTCAATGTTCATTTTTTTATTAGCAGTGAAATCAAGAGGTTTATCCTTCCATATATTTTCTGTTTATGTATCTTATGAAAATCACCTCCTCCCATCCCTAGCCTAACTAAGGTGAGAAAGAAGAAATTAATTTGGAGGTGATAGACTGAGGGGCAGGAAAAGTGTCTCCATAATCCCATCCAGGCAATTAAGGGCAGACTGAGTGTCCCTTCCCTGAATTGCTTGAGGACAGTGTGTTTTGGATTTTAGGTTTATTTTCTGTTTTGGAAAAACTGTACATATATAATGAAATCTTTCCAATAAAACCCAAGTCTAAACATAGACTTTCTTTTTGTTTCTCACGCAGTTCGTTTCATGCAGTACACATACAGCCTGGGGGTACAGCCTGGGGGTGGTTTATACAACATTTAAATAATTCTGTATGTGAGAGAGTTTTGTGGTGTGGAATTTTCCACTGCTGATGCTTAAACCAGTCTCATATTTGGGAATATTTTGCATTTTATGTTTCCGGGGATGTTCAACCTGCAATACCAAATAATTGGACAACATGAACTCTCAGCTTCTGCTTGCTGTACTTAGTGGGTGTTGTGACTGATAACCTTTCTCCAAAGTTTCACTTCCTGGTGGAATCAGAGGACGATTTCCTCCTCTGCTGTCCCTTTCGGCCAACCTGGCCATTGCTAAAGCCTGCAAGAGCGGCCAGTCTTTGCAGTTCATGCAGATTCCCAACTAGGCGGCAGGTGGCGCTGCTGAGCAACACTGGAGCCCTGAGTAGTGTTTCCCTGCCTTGGTGCGCTGCTCAGCTCAGCTTCCACAGGTTTAAGATAAAGATCTATAGTTCCTCCACCAGTGTGGGCAGCAAGGGAACCATATTCAGTCTGTGTCCACACTCAGCAGAAATGTGTCTTGATGAGCTGTGGAAGTGTTTTTCCATGGTCACATATTTTCTTTATTGCCTGTCATAATGGAGAAAGTTACCAATGACTCACTTTACCTATCCATCATTTCTCTCAGGGAATGCTCTGGAAAGCAGACCCCTTTCAAAAAACTGGCAAAGCTTATGGACCCCTTCGTAGGGGAAAAAACATGCACTAGTTAAATGTAGATTATATTGAAATGCAGTTATTAAATGTTAAACACATCTTGACATAAACACTCTGGTTGATTTCTACAATGAATACTTCCATCTAACTGATATTTAGTGCCGTAAAGAGGGTCTCCAGTGGTGCTTATTCTATTAAGACAAAATATAAGTTCTATAGATGAATGTGGTTACTGTGATGTCAGGGCTGTGGGGAGGATAAGCAATATTTATACCTGCAGTGTGGTATAAACAGATCTATGCTTTCCAGGAGTGATATAGTCAAGGGAACTGTGGCATTTATGCAGTTTGTACCCACATTAGCAACTGAAGGGGTGCTGGACTTACGTTGGAGATAGTGATGATAAATGATGTCATTTCCTTTAACCCGTATTCTGTTCTTGAATCCTCTCCAAGGGTCCTTTGAGAGTCATGGATATCGGGCTAAAATCTTATGGTCTCTGAGCTAGGGTGGGGACAGGGTTGACTGCAGAGCAACATTGGAGGAAGTCTCTGAGGGAGTGAGACTGTTCCATTTTAATTATGGTGATGGTTATTTGAGTGCATACATTTGTCAAAAACTTACAATCTGTACATTTGAAAGGGTAAATTTTGCTATATGTAAATTAAGCATTAATGAAAGAAAGGAAGGAAGGAAGGAGAATAAAAAAAAGATAATGGGTTGAATGTTGCTACCACTGGAAGCAACCATGGTTACTATCCCTCCTCTATTAAGGCACCTGTGGAGGGTTCATGCAGCAACAGAGTTAAGTGGGGAGACTTTGAAACAAGTACTCCTGTGCTCCAATTCTGACCCCAATGCCTGTTTGCTGTGGGACCCAGAAAAGTTCACAGATATCTCTGTGCCATGCTTTACTAGAAAAATGCACATACATGGCCATGCCTGTATTTACCTCAAACACTCATTTGAGGATTAAATGGATTTACATGTTTAAAGTGCTTACACTAATGAAAAAAAGTCAGGCACGTAGCAAGTATCAGAAAAGTGTGTAATATTTGGAAGTTCTGGGGAAGGAATTGGGGCTGTGATAAAGAGCACCAAAACAGAGATTGCTTCTGTAATCTCAGAAAGATTTTGCCTGGCCAAGAGGAGTTCATTATTAACAAAAAAGGAAAAAAAGGGGTGTCTTTGGGATGTGTGCATCCCAAAGACAAACCAACTTACTGCGAATGTTTTGCTAAATTAACTCAAAACTTTTTTTTTCTGCCCTGGCTGAGCCCCAGCTCTCAGCTGCATCACCTCCCAGCATCCTTTTCCGTTTCCAAATAACTTCCCCTGGACCATCCCACAGGACACATTTCCAGAAGATATCACTCATACATTATGCAGTGTTTGCAAATTAAAATCATACTCGATAGCTAAGCAAAGGTCTCCTATCAAACCCTGGGTGGTCTGTGCAATGAATACTTATGTTTCATTGATGCTCAATGCCATTAAGATGGTCCTCCATCTGTGTTAACCATTTGGAGCAAGACGAAGTGCTCATCAGATCAGTTTCCACTGGGTTCCTGCTACTGTTAGTGGTGTACTCAGTGTACTCTCCTATTTGGATAACAGCATACGGAGTCACATAAAGTGAATTCACTTAAGTGAAGTTTTGTTTGTTTGTTTCAATAGTTTTCTGTGCTATATTCTATATTCACAGCCCCTTTATGTGGGAGATCAGAACCATAGAATTACAGAAACATACCGTCATGAAATAATGTAAAATTTAAAGTAATTTTAGCCTTTCTCATTAAACGTGAAATGCAGTTTATAAGATAGAGGGGGGTGGAACACACAGTATGTCTAGGGAGTCTTTTTTTTTTAAGGTCATTCAAGTCTCATTATTTGAGGTAGTTTGTTTTGGTTTGGTTTGGTTGGGTTTGGGGTTTGAGACAATTTCTCCCTTTGTAGCCTACATTTACCTTTACCAACATAGCCATCCCCCTGCCCTTGAGCATGGCTTTTTTGTTTTGTTTTCTCCTCTTTCTTTGCAGGACATCATGGCCTTCTACTCAGAAACTATTCTAAAACAAAACCATAGCCCAGATGGCTTGTAATCAAAAGAAATTTATGTCTCGCAGTCTTGAGGCTGGAAGGTCAAGGTCAAGGCACCAGCTGGTTGGGTGTCTGGCAAGGTCCCATATGTATATGGCATCCTCTAGTGCTGCCCTCTATTGGTGTTAAGTAGCAAGGCAGCTCTCTGTGCCTGCCTTTAAGGGCACGACTTACATTCACACAGGTCTGTTTTTAGGACCTAATTGGTGATTAGGTTTCAACATGAATATTTTAAGGGGTGAGGGGCACAAACACTCAGAGAATAGCTGACTCTGCATATCAGCACTCTGTGGACCCATATAAATACAGCAAAATCATCAACAAAGGGACAAAAGTGTGCAAATTATTCATGGACTAGAGGCAGTGCCCAGACTTTTGACATCAAGACATGATGTTGTGGTCTACGAATGTGTTGGGTTGTGTTCATAGCTACCCCATGGGAACCTTAGACCACAGGCTGGACATGTCTAAAGACCATGAGAAGGACACAAACACCAGGAAAGCTGAAGCTAGAAGGCAGTGAGTGCTTGTCACACCTCAGTTGGAAACACGTGAGTCAGGAGACTCTCATTTTTCTCTGATGTGTGTAAGTCACAGAGTGATTGGACAAGAGCCTCAAGTGTTGACTTTAGAGTTATAAGGGAATTTGAGATAATAAGTGACTTTCTGAATTCAGAGTCTGTGAATAATGGGGATCGCCTATGTTGATGAAAATCCTCACAGAAGGGCCTGTGGTGGTCCTTCCCTCCATCTCTGATCAGTGTTGGCTAAGTGTAGAACTTACATGGGAAATGTGGCCAGGGTGTCAAATTTGTGTGCCCAAATCCCCCCTCCCCATCTGCAGTCCACCTGTCTCCATCAGAAAGCTCCCAGGGCAAACTCATGGCCAGCAGCCATGCCTGTGGGCCCAATCCAGCATACAGCTGTCTGCTTGGGATTATGTTAGAATGGGACAGGCTCTTCCACTTTTAAACAGGGGTAGGGAATTAGGTAGCTATTCCTTTGACCTATGAAGATCATACAAAGCTCACATTTTGGTCCATGATAAAATTATACTGAAGCACAGTCATGCCTGCATGTTTTATATTGTCAGTTGCTGCCTTTGTCAATGAGTAGTTACCACAAGAAATCTTTGATCCCACGAAGTTGGATATATTCAGTATCTAATGTGCATGATCTGTGAGTCAACATCAAACGGCAGTAGCTGTTTTCCTGAATCTAAAGTCTGTTTCATTTTGTCTTGATTTTGACTATTATCCTAGACATAATTTAGACCAGGGCTATGGAGAGAATTTTCTACGGCTCTCTGCCTTGTCTAGATCTGCTTTCTCCAATGTTCCAACCCCCGATATGGGGGATCATGGAGGACTTGAGATGTGCCAGCGGCACTGAACATTTAATGTTTGTTCATTTTTAATTAAACTGAAGTAGCCACATGTGACTCCTGGCTACCTTGTGGATTCAAGATTACAAACTAGCCGAAGGCTGGGCTTGTTTCCAACATTTAAAGATAAGGTGATATGATGTAAAGGTCAGAATTCTGGATTCTTGTGGAAAACTAGAACATGTAGAGGTAGCATGTTCTAAGGGGGCAAGCCGTGTTTTCCAGCTGCTCCTGTGCCCAGCTATCATACATGTTTATAGTCTGCTTCATCAGTGCCATCATCACCACCACCACCACCACCACCACCACCACCACCACCACCACCACCACCACCACCACCATCATCATTATCATCATCATCATCTAGTTCAGCCTTATACTAAGTACAGAGACATTAAGGACCTCAGAAGTCATCCAGTAATCTCTCTCTCTCTCTCTCTCTCTCTCTCTCTCTCTCTCTCTCTCTCTCTCTCTCTGAGACAAGGTCTCATGCAGTCCCAGCTGGCCTCTAATCTTCATGTAGATGAGGATAACCTTGAACTTCTGATCTGCCTGCCTCCACCTCCTGAGTTCTGGGATCATGGGTGTGTTTAGTTTGTACTATGCTGGGCACTGATCCCGGGTTTTCTGCGTGCTAGGCAAGTGCTCTACCAACCAAACTATACCCGTAGCCTGATATTCTGTAATTAACTGGCACATCATAGGCTGGCACCAGAATACAGGTCCTTGAAAGGATAACATAACATCTGAGTGTGTAGAGATGGGGATGTGGCACCTGGGGATGTGGAGGTGAGGGATGGGGGTACCTGTTTGTGTCTTATCCATGCTCATGTGTCCTATCCTCTTCTCCCATGGTGGGGAGGTGAGAGGTGTGGGGGAGGTTGAAGTGTTCTCTTCCTCTCCACGCTGACTCAGTGAGAGGCACAATGGGAGTGAGGGCATGGGAGGGGGAGAGTCCTGAACCTGTTTCCTTCTCAGGCTTCCTCTCTCATTGTTTGCCTCTGGTGCTGTCATGGCTGTCAATGCTGGGACTTCTCATGGCCCTCTGGTGGCTGCTCGTCCTCCCCCACATCTCTGCTCCCCGCAACTCCTGTGATGACTGAGATCCGCTTTCTCTTTCCCGGAGGCCTTTGGCCTTTCTTCTAAAAGTCCTAGCCAGGGAATTGCTGGGCCCAAATGAAAGCAGGCTACTTATTAAATCCCCAAGGGAAGCTAGCTTTGAAGTGGGCTTTCACAGAAGGGGAGCGACATTTTATTAGGGTAGCAAACCACTCCCACGCTCTAGTCTGAGTAGGGTTAATTCAGAAAGAGATCATCTGACTCAGTACTCTGGAAACTCACACACCTAGATCTAGGTTTGAGTCCTGTTTGCCAGTTGCTAGGTCAGTGGCCTGGGCAAAATCTGAGCCTGAATGTCCTCCAATGTCAGTGTGCCTATTGCAGAAGGCTGTGGGCAAAATGAGTATGATAGTGAGTTTGAAGGCAAATGCCACACACAGGAGCCTGCATTTACCACTTGCGTCTTGGTTTTCTGACATGCAAAGTCTTGCCCCTCTTCTACCTGAGCATGAACATGGAGCCAGATTCATGAATCTCTAACATCTTTTGTGGAGGGCGACAGGTGACTGTGACCTCTGCCTACTGAGTATCCATCCATTTGGTCTCAGGTGAGGCTGCCTCCCCCGCCCCCATGACGTCAAAGTTGGGCATGCAAGTCAGGTGTGGCGGGGCCAGAGCTAGTGAAGGTGGCCCGGGACTCCTGCAGGAATGACTAGGAGGGATCTCATTCCTCAGGAGTTGTTTAACAAGGCAGATACCAGCCTGGACCCTTGAGTGGCCCCTTGAGTGGCCCTTGAGTGACTACTACAAGGGTCTTCCTGACAGGGATTTCAGCAGTGAGGAAGGGGGTGAGAGAAAGAGGGGAGAGGCATCAGGCTGATGCGGAAACCGCTGAACTTCTCGGCCCGTAGGCTTTCCCTGTTCCTCGTTGGATTCATTCATGGCTGCTTGGCCTGTTTGTGTTGGAATTTCGTCCCTACAGTTGAAAGGCTTGGCTAAATGTCTCCCTTTTCCATTTCTCAATTTCCCTCCAATCTGTCTCCCAGTATACTTTGCAGTTAACATTAGTCTATTTCCTGACTCCAAGCCATCTCACTTACACAGCAGACGTTTTCTTCCCAGGATACTTTGCTGCCTGGGCATTTGCTGTACTTGACTTTTCTCTTGAGTTGTCTGCCCTTATCTATTCTCTAGCACAGATCTGAACAATAACCCCCCTTGCAAAACAAGTACATCAATTTTCTATTGCTGCATAACCAATTACCATAAATTTAATGGCTTACTCAGCACACATGGGTGGCTGTGGGTCAGGGCTCTCTCACATGGTTTAACTGGGCCCTTTGCCCAGGGTTTTGCCAAGTTGAAATTAAGGTGCAGGCTCAGGCTATGATCTCTCAGAGGCCCAGGCTCCTCCTCCATGCTCACTGGCTGCTGGGGGAATATGGCTCATGGACGGATGGACAGACGGACGGACGGAACCCTCAGCCCTCAGTCACCAATAGCTCTCTCACACACAGCTGGTTCCACACCAGGTCTGTTTGCTTCTTCAAAAACAGCAGGACATCTTTCTCTCCCATCTGTCCTGATGCTCTGATGGAGTAACCACTGAGGTGATGCTGTGGTGCCTTAGGCATACAGCATAAGGTGACCAGGGCCATGCGAGCCTATCCATGCCATCTTCCCTTAGCTTGAAGAGCATTGCAAGCCCCAGCTGCACACAAGGGCATGGATTACCCAGGGAGCGCACACCAGGGCCTCTGATGGAATTCTGCCATCACCTCTCACTGACCTGTCACGAATGATCTAAGCCCACTTCAGTAGTGACTCCTACTGGTTAGTAAAGTTGTCCTATATAAACAGAAGCAAGGGTGAGGGATGTGAATATATTTGGGGGTCCTAAAGATGACTGGAGTAGGCTGAGTGACCCCAAAAGTATGGAGTCCTAATTTCTGCAATCTGTAAATGTCACCTTATATAATGAAGACTTGGCAGGGGCATTAAATGAAGGTTCTTGAAATGGGGGGATTACTCCAAATTATCTAGATGGACACTACATATCATCATATTTATTTCTATGAGAGACAGACTACAGGCACATCTACAGATAGACAGTGAAGGTGATATGAAGACAGAGCCAGAGACTTGAGTGATGTGTCTGCTAGTCAGGGAGTGCCAGCAGCCACCAGAAGCATGGACATGCAAGGACCAGAGCCTCTGTCCTCCTGGGCTGTGACTTCAGCCCAGTGACAGCGATGTGGGCCTTCTGACTCTCAGAAACATGCAAACTCCGTTGCTGCTGCCTCAAGCCTCCCGTTCTGTGGTGATTTGTTGTAGAACCCCTAACAAGAGCCCCAAGAGCCTTAGAACCCAGCTCACATGTGAGGTGCTTGAGCTCAAAGAAAGTTTGATCAGCCAGATATCAGTCTAAATTTCAAAATAATATTTCTCCCAACTAAGTCTCTGGAGTGTATGTTTTGCAGCCTTGTTGGTGCTGGTTTAGAAATGACCCACTCACAAATCCCTGTGGACCATGCCAGTAGCTGACAGCCAACCCAAATGAGGCCCACCATGGTTTCATGTCAGCTGGAGAGATGGGGCACTCTATTCAGCAAAGGAGCCTTGTTTTCCTTGTACACCAGTAGCTAATCTTTCAGGGGAAATAAGATGGATGTTACCCTGCACTGTTTTTGTCTTTCTCCTTGAACATCTTCACCTTTGATGCAGGGGATCAACCCCCAGCCTTGTTCCCCGCCAGGCAAACGCTCTAACACGGACTACAGCCCCCAGTCCATGTACTGACCATTCTGTTTGCTTGCTTGTTTATCTTGAGACAGGCTCTCACTGTATAGCACAGTTTGGTCCCAAACTTTTGATCTTTCTGACTCATTCTCCTGAGCACTGGAATTGCAGATATAGGTCACCACCCTGGCTCATGTTGCTGACTTTGCTTGGCTCTTACTGTGTCAGATCCTTTTGCGTATGTTTTCACTGCATAAACATGCGATGATGCCCATCAATGTGTTGTATGAAGCGGAAACACGTAGCGACTAATAGACAATATTTCCTGCTCTCAAAAATCTCTACAGACCCAGGAAAAAGAAGCAAAAATCAAATAGACTTATGAATAAACATGAGCTTGCAGACTGAGTTAAGTCGGGAGACAAAAAAAAAAGTCATTCTAGAAGTTATTTAACACAAGATATTGGTTGAAGCTGAATCATGAACAGTTTTCTCCCAGATGTGTCTTTTCAGCCAAGAGCTGATCGTTAGGCCATTTCCAACCAGGAGAGGGAGAAGCCGGGGGTCTTCCACAGAGGTAACAGCACACAGGAGAGCCATGGCTTACTGGTCACTGCACTGGAGGACTGGAAGGATGCCAGGAAGTGGGACCATAGGGACCAAACAGGTAGGCCGAGCCTGGCCATGGACACTGAAAACCTTGAAGCCAGGAACATCTGGTTGAAATGTTAGCACCTTATTGTGTTTTTTGGTTTTCAACAGAGTCTCTCTCTGAACCTGTAGCTCATTGTTTTGGCCAGATTGACTGGCTGATGAGTCCTTCAGGCAGCCCTGTCTGTCTCTGTCCTCCGGCACTGTGGTTACAGATGTATCTAACCACATCCAGCTTTTATGTAGATATTGGGAATCCAAACTCAAGTCCTCATTCTTGAGCAGAAAGCACTAGACCATTTTTCCATCCTTTCAATATCCCCTCCTTCCCATAGGGCAGTAGTCAGTACCTTCGAAGGCTTTTTTGTGGTGAATTGTATTGTAAAAAGAAGCTATGTTAGACAGGGCTCCTATGGGTGTTCCTGGGGGACTACTCAGCCACCTACAGAAGGCTGCTAAACCCAATTTCTGCATGTGCACTGCCCCTCAGGCAGCACCTGGGATGGCATTCAAATGCCACCCCCTGAAATGTGCCGCTGGCAGACCCAGCTTGCAGCACTGCCCACCCGTAGCGATAAGAAGGCTTTATTGATCCAAACCTGCCAACGTGCGCTGTTGCTACTGACTTTCCCGTTGGGCTTTCATTGAAGAAATACCCTCTAATTACGAGGAAGCACCGTTTTTCCCTGCTGATAGGAAGAACTGGCTGTTTTCTAAGACTGATAGTTCTTAGCTGCCTGGTACCAGCGTGCTAAAGCGGGGAGAAAGCCGCGTCGCAGTGCAGACTGGTTTTATACCTTCACCCACTAAATATACTTCAGATGGGCAGTCTTGTTCTTCAGGACATTCTCAGTTGTGAGAGGCATGCGTTGTTCCCATTTGACATATTCAGAACAGGTACTGTGTGTTTTGTACATGTCTAAAGCAAGGCGTCTCTTCCCTGTCTCGCCCTGTCTCCTATGGAAACCATGTATAAATGAAATGTAACTGTGATGTTTACTTGTCTTGCCCTGGACATGGAAACACAGGCCTTGAGAAACACAGTTAAAAACCATTCCATGTATACCTCTTTCCCAGACTAGCACCAGCCTTCTGAAAAGACACCAAACTTAACAGTAAAAATTCAGTAATAAATGTCCCAACACAGCCCAGAATAGAGAAATTCCAGAAGGTTCCAACTCTCCTGGGAGTTTAGCGGCTTTCACGTCACCAGAAGTTATTAGGCAACGAGAAAATTCCCTCCACTTCTTTTCTGAGCCGTTCAAACATTTTTTTGTTGCTGTTGCTTTTATATGCAGCTCACAGCATATGAGACGCAGTTTTAATGTCTTCATCCTGCAGCTTCAGGGAAAGCCACACATCATTGGGATGCATGGTGAATCTATTACATTGTCTTGAGATAAGGGAGCTAATCAAGTCCGACTCCACAGCAAGCTGGGAGAAGATGGGATGATGGGAGCCCTGGCAATTTCAAGCACTTTTGCATATTTATTCTGCCTTAGAATCTGAAGACATCTGGGGAAGTCTGGTCATGAAGGAGGACTTCAGTGACCTGTGATTGACTACACCAGTGTAGTTCTGGAGAGGGACGACCAGGAGGAGAGGATCTGAGAACTAGGCACAAATAATGCATGCTTAATTGCCTTCAGGCAGGAGATACCATGTGAGACTGGGAGATCTGACTGGAACACCAAATTGCCTAGAGTCAAATCTGGCCTAAGTGACCTTGAATTGGTTTAATGTCCCTGTGCCATTGTTTCCTTAACTGTGACTTTGAGATGATCAAGACAATGTCTACACTACAGAGTCACGGGAGGAGGGGGCAGGGAGATGAGATTATCACACTTAGTTCATTAGTACTCAGTAAATAATAGCTATTCTTATCAGTATTGCTGAAGAGCTTATGTATTGATAGAGTCGGGTGTCTTTAATCCCTCCTTCAACAAGTGACTATTGCACCTCACATATGCCAATCACTGTCATGGTACTAAGAGTATAGTAGTCGTCATGGGAACTACTGCAACAGAGAGATGAGGAGCAGTGGGATCAAAGAGGACACCATGTTAACACTGACCCACCACTGACGCTGACAGCCTGTGAAACTTCCCATTGAAATCAGGGGATCTGGGAAGGATGTGGAACTTGTCACCGGCACCCTCTCAGTTCTCTTCTGTCACTTTTATCCACCCCTTCCAGCATTCAACCATGTTGACTCTTTCCTCCAATAAACCTTAAGTGATTGGCAAGACCAACTTCTAGTTCTGCATTTTAGATGACCAGAGAAAATCAGCACATAGAAAGGTCTGAATCTATAAGTACACCATTCATCAAATTCCGGTCATTTGGGTTTCAAGAGAAACTCAGCCAAATAGATGCTCTTTAAGCATTAGAAGGAGGGAGGCCATTGAACCAGGGACTGTCCACTCCAGGCAGTCCACATTCCCCACCCTTATCTTATCTCTCTCCTGCTTCTGCTGAGTCTCACTAACTTTGGGGCTAGCAAGAGAGCAGGGATCCTGAAAAGACACTGTGTCTTGTGGTGAAATGTCAAGGACAACTTCTCCAAATTCCAGGTGTCCCTCTCTTGTGGTGGCAGGTATCCTCAGCCTGTCTTTCCTTTGTTCCCATTTGAAAAGGATGCTTAAATTTGTGTTTCCATCCTATGAGCCAGTTAGCATGGGTTATGAGCCAGAGAGTTTGGACCTAGGAAAACCTTGTCTGATTCATGTTGCTGTCCTCCTTTTCCTCCCCCTCCTTCTCCTCCTCCTTTTCCTTTCCTTTCCTTTCCCTCTCTCTGTCTCCTTCTTCCTCTCCCTCCCCACTGTCTACCCATCTAAACAATGAGGATGATAACAGTATGCAACCTCTCAGAGATGATGAGTGCATCCGAGACTTAATGGATGAAAAGTGATGAGCATAGTACTTGAGACATGGTCAACCCTAGTAAATGTTCACGGTCACCATCACCTCTTCTACAGAAAAGTGCCACCAGTCCTACTAGATCATCGAGTGGATAATATTTCTGTTATATTTATGAATATTCCATCACTTATTTATGAAGCTCTGGTTTAAAACATGAAAAATTTAAAATCCTTGAGTCAAGAGTTTGTTCTGATTTGATTTAGATAATTGCTGGAAAGCCTGGGCTTGGAAACCTTTCCCTTTCAAACCAGAATGATGAAGCCTGTCCTAAGTTGGAATCCCAGTGTGAATTTCCTTATAGCTGTGTTTCCCAATGGTTATCACGTATGCTGCAAATGTCTTGCCCCTTTACTCCTGGGCTGTTGAAAGTCACCCCAGGAAGGTGTGCAGGCTCAATTTTGGAAGTAGAGACTTTCTTGTGTAGTCACAGTGTTCCAGAAGTCCCAAATCGGAAGATTTCTGATTCCCTGACAAAGAAGGATCCCGACTGAAGGATCAGGCCTGGGGTGACTCACATCCTGTGGGATGAGAAGTCAGCTTAGGAAGCCATGCTGTCTCCTCCTCTCTGCCCCAGGTGGGAATGGTGTTGCTTAGACACGTTTACAATTACTCAGGTGCACCTTGCTGCAGGCTGAGGCCATGTGTGCCTTTCATGAGTTGGGTCCTCTTTGTAGGAGTGCTGGGGCACTTTGTAGAAGTTAAATGAGTCATGAGTTAAACTTTCTCCAAAAGAAAGCAGCTAACAAGAGAACTCCCCAGGACAGTCGCACATGAGTGGTGAGTATCGCAAGTAGCCTAAGAATTAGAAGCTGCCAGAGAGAAACCCAGGAAATCAGAATAGCATGTCTGGTGGCTTTGGGTTTAAACTAGAGTTCTGGCAGTAATGAGTTGTTGCTGCCATGTGGCACCACCGAGAGATGAATAACAATGTCCCCTTGTCAATCAGGAGTGCTTTCTCCAGCTGTTACTACAGGTTAGTCTGCAGGACTTGTGAGTTTAACCTAGATGATCCCTGGGGACCCTGGCTCCTATTCTAGAAGGCGGACTATAGGTTTTCAAACATTAATGTTTTCCATTACAATTCTAAAACAAACAATAGCAACCAGTTGCTCTCCACCCTGCCCCCTTCCAGAACCTTGCAAGCATCACTCATGAAAAGAGGATGCCTCTAGAGTGGACCTGTGCTAGAACACTTACCCAGCGTGTGTGATGCCCTGGCTTTCATTCCCAGCACTGCAAAAATACGACAGTGTGTCTTGTGGTAAAACGCCATGCTGTTTTGCTCCTCGGTGGCCATTTTTAGGCCATAACCACTTCCTTTCTCTCTAGGGCATATGTTCAGCAGCCCACCCACAGGAGGAGCACTCTCCCAGAAGCTGCTGCCCCACAGGGTGTGTATAGTATACACATTTGGGCACTCTGACCATCCTGTGCTACACACATTCCCATTTTCTCATGTGCTGCACATTGCATTCACACACATTCATATTCTCCTAGATGCCACACATTCATACCCTCACCCGCTCACCCACCCACTCTTTGACATAGGAATGACATGGGGGTTGCCTGGTTTTCAGAGCTGCTTTTAGAACTGCAAATTAGTTCACTTTGGTAGACAGTACATTGTCATAGATGGAGGGGAATGGTCAAGAGCAAATGTTGGGCTCAGAGAGGAAGGTGGGAAGGTGCCAAAATTGGGCTTTCACCCTCCTGCTACAGATCCCAAGGGCAGCAAGCCAGGTTCTGTTCTGTGTCCTAAAAAACAGCAATTGTTTTCAGGAAATGTAATCTTTTTGAGGAAAAGGTGGAGTTTTGCTGGCACTGAGAGGGGCTACTGGGGATCTTGAAAGTGGAGGGATCCACAATTTAAACTGGCTTCAACAGTAAGAGATATTTACTGGTTCATAGAACTGAGTTGCCTAGAGGGTCCTACTTCAGTCAAGATTTGATCAGGAGGCTGACAATGTTCCCCATTCCCTTCGTTCTACATTTCCTTCAGGTGAGCTCAGTCATCAGATTGTCTTCCTTCATAACTGCAAACACACTATAGCAAGTTATTCCTATACAGGGAAGAGAGGGTAGATATATCCTTCTCCCAGAATTCCAAGCAATAGGCCTCACAGTCTCTCTGATGGGTTGATTTTTGTCCCAGGTCCACTCACATGTTAACTGGTTTGTGTTAATCAAGATTCTTTCTGAGGAGGAAGAGGAGTGGTTGGGGTTGGGGGAGGGGGAAAGTTGAGAGGAGGGACTGGGAGGAGAGGAAGGGGAGAGGATGCTGCAGGCCACAGAAATACATAGTAGAAATTCAGCTGACTAGGGCAAAGCTATTACCTGGAGGAGTTAAAAACTCTTCCAGAGGATAAAGCCAAGACTCAAGGAGTCTTGGTGATATTAGCTTTTAAATATATTAGCCAGTTTCTACAATGATTTTCCTGTGTGCTATGGTAGCTTTCCCAATTAATTCATTTTCTACGAACTTTTAATAGTGTGGTTGATCATTCTTTGGGCACCATTTCTCCTATATTTGGGGTATTTGGATAACTTCCCCCAACTGTGTTAACAACAAGTCACACAGTCAAGACCCTTCTTTTCAGGCTTTTGTTCTTTTATTTTTTAGCATTAGACTCAGAAGTCTGCCTTTCTGTAAATACTGTCATTAGCAAGTATCTGGCCAGGGCCATCTCTGGACAAAAGTATTTTATCTGAGATACCTCTCAAACATCCAAGGACAGATTGCAGATAAGATAAGCATCCAGGCCACCTGCTAGCCTCCTGAATTACGGTAAATATCCACACAGAGAGGACCACCAAGGCCAGGGGGATGTCAGGTACCAGCCTTGTTGCTTGTGCAAATTAAGCTTAAACCCTCCTTTCTCCCATAGCCCAAGTGGTATCTCTAGACTTCCCCTTTACCAATTAACTCAGAAAAAAAAGGGGCTTTTACATACCAGGTACATCAAGCTGTGACACAGGCTACCTAGCTACCCCACCTCCACCCCAGAAAACAGCACAACCAAGATTAGGCTGAGACAGATACTGCTCCAAAGGAAAAAAAGGCAGTTTTATTTTTACTCACGACTTAGTGACTTAGACTCTTCACATTTTAACTAACCACTTTTAAGAATATAGTTTGAACACATAAATCCCTTTTCTCAGATCTATAAACCAAATTCAGTTGATTCTATTCCCCATTAGTCACTTCCCTTTTGGGTTGCAAATGACAGCTGACAATTACTGCTCTTTGTGTGGATCTTATCACTTCCTCTTTGACCCTGAAAGAATTCAAGCCTGGTGACCTTGCCTTGGCCAGAACATTGTTAATTGCATGGGTATACAACTGAAAATGTCAGGGACTTCAAGGGGAAGTAGAAGAACGAAAGGAAGATGAGGAAGAGCTAGATGGGGAAGAACTAGATGGGAAAGAACTAAGATGGGAGAATTAAGATAGAACTTGAAAGAACAGCAGGAAAGTGGAGAGAGAAATCAGGCAAGAAAGGAGCTAAGCATGAGAGCAGAAAAGAAGCTGTGCAGAGGGAGAACGGACTCAGGAGGATAAAGTGGATGGACTAAAGAATTTCGTGTACGTAGATTTGTTCGAGGATCCCTCGGATTAATTAATTCGCTGCTGGTAGTGTCTCTTCTGGAACTCTGGGAAAAGACTATAGAGGGGCTGGACCCCCAGAATCTTTGTTAAGAGGGGAAACTGATCATCAGGCTGGAAAAGATTGATTAATTAATTTTAAAAAGACATTCTTTCTGAAATGGAGTCGAGGAGAGTGGAGACTGAAAACGAACACAGGTTTTCACACCAAGAAGGGAGATGGATGCCACTGGCGACTAGGCTGCTCCGTGAGACCTTCAGCCATCTAAAAGGAGAACTCATTATTTTTCTCATGTCATGTTGTGAAAGGCTGATGGCACAGTGCAAAGCCCCTGCTCCCTGCTCACCACAGCTTCCCCATGATGCGCACGCACGTGCGCGCACACAAACACACATAGAGGTAACCAACCTTCTTATTAAATAAGAAACACAGAACCAATGCAAAGAAGAAAGCCAAGAGGTCTGAGCTAAGAGCTAAAACCTTACCCTTCCTCCTGCGGTGGTCCTACCTCTCCGAACCAGAGCTACTTTCTGTGTTAAGTCCTTATATAGAATTTCTGTTCTGCCTTCTCATTGGTTGTAAACCCAACCACATGACCACCTCCTCACAGCCTGTCTGTATAGACCTCCAGGTTTTCCATGATTGGTATTGAGATTAAAGGCATGTGTATCCAATAATGGCTGTATCCCTGAACACACAGAGACTTACCCAGCTCTGCCTACCAAGTGCTGGGATTACAAGCATACACCACCACTGCCCTACTTTCCTATGGCTTGCTAATAGCTCTGACCCCGGGCAACTTTGTTTATTAACATACAAATAACATTTTAATACAAATAAAATATCACCATACACACACACACACACACACACACACACACACACACACACACACACACACACACACACACGGGGCTGGTCTTATTGTCTCCCTGCTTGAGCTGGTTTCCGTTTTTGTGGATTTTTGTTGGAAATTTCTCTGCAGCCCAGTGGATTGCCTCTCCATCATGAGGAAAAGAGTTCAGACATCTGCCTCCAGGGTAAGGATCAAGGCAGAATTCACAGTAACCGTCTCCCTGTTGTGGCTTCCGCTCCAGGAAGTGCTGAGAGCTAGCAGGTTGGGGGCGGTGGTGGTGCACAGGCCTTTAATCCCAGCACTCTAGAGGCAGAGGCAGGCGGATCTTTGTGAGTTGGGTCCAGCCTGGTCTGTTCCAGAACAGCCAGGACTGTTACACAGAGAAGCACTATCTTGAAGAAAGAAAAAAAGAAAAAAGAAAAAAAAAAAAAAAGCTGAGCCAAAGCCAGGTCCCCGCAGAAGCAGCTAGAGTAGTGGACTAGTGATCATATGGGCCATTTACTGACAGTCCACCATTTCCCCAGGGCCGTCCCTTTAGACACTGCATGTGTGTTCCTCATGAGCAGTCTTAGGGAGGAGGAGTTTTCCTCTCTATTTTACAGATACTAAGCCAGAGCCTTAACGGGTGAAATAACTCCCTCAAGGTAATGAGGCAGATAAATAAGAGAGTGGGATTTTAGCCTAGGTTTGCCAGAACTTATATAGGAACCTGAGCTTTCCCAGGATGCAATAGGAGGCAGCCTTCCCATCATCTGCCTTTCCTCCTTGGAGTCCTCATCATCTGTGGTTCATTTTATTGCCAGAACCCCATGCAGCCACTGGTCCCTCTCAGGACAGCTGCTGCTGCTGTTTATCTACCTAATCAGACCTGCCTGTCCAGTGCAATAAACCCTGATTCTTTCAGAATTCCATTTCCCCATTTTGAGCCTTTTTTTTTTTTTTATTCAAAACATACGTTCCATTCCTTCAGAAGCCCTGCCCTGTCTTCACTGTTGAAGTCCCCAAGTGCTGTTGATTGTACTGAATGTGTTCACGGAGACGGTTTGCTTTTTAACAAGGGCCTTGTCTTCCTCAATAGGGGAAGGTTTCACACAAACAAGCCAATGCCACCTGGAGCACTTGGCACGTGAACACTCTCGGTAAGCACGGTGTCTTGTTTGCACATGGAGGTGGCCAGCAGGACATTCGCTGAAAGGAACATTCTAAGTCCCGGTACTGCATGGTTCTGTTCCTTCAAAAGGAATGTTCCAGAGACGCTCCAGAACTACTTCCCAGGCAAAACTTTCTCCTCATTTCATCTTCTTGTTTCTTCCATGTCTCCTGTCCACGTTTCTCCTAATCACGTTCAGCGTCAGCCACGGCCTTTGTGATCCATGAGTGTTATTGGCACACAGCCATGTCCATCACATACGTGTTGTCCCCAGCTGCTTCCCCACCACGGCAGTAGTAGCCTGGTTACAGCTCAGACAGATTTCTTCTAGAAAGTTCAAAGTGAGGTGACCCCCTGATCCAGGTCCATAGCTCCATAGATACTCATCCATGGACTCTGACTTCCTCACATCCTACTGTGGCCTGGAATAAATCCCGATATTTGGAAAGAAGAAAACATTACCTCATTTGTGTTCACTTGCAAGGAAAAGAGGTAGTTGGCCACCCTGCCTCCACTTGAGACCTAGGATAGATACCGCTGGCCTGCCACACACCCCAGCCTTCTTCAGAGCAATGCCCCGGCAGCTGCTGTTCAGAAATTAGCTGCAGCACTAGGGTGGAAAAATGTTCTCCCTCCCCAGCCCAGGAGGCATTATCAGATCAGAAAAGTCATGTGAGACAACAATTACATTTAATGTAACCCATGGATGTCCTCTGGGTTATCCTGCCTCAGACAGCATTCCTTGTGAAGTCAAGCCGATGAAACTTAATTTACTCTCTGTTTCTTTGGTTCAACACCACACATTGTATGCATCGTATAATTAAGGACTATGTTTTAAGAAAAATTCCTCCCCTTGAAAAAGTAGGCTCATTACCAGGTAATACCCACACCATGAGAAACACCCAGGAACTAAGCTCCACTGAGAACATTCTAGAAACTCAGCTAACACTGACTTTATTCAATGGCTTCATTGTTAGAGCCCCTGGCTGTGTTTATGTTCTTTCTCTCATGCCAACTCTTACAGCTTTTTATAAGCAAGCCCCTGTTGTTGACAGGTATAGGGTAAAGGCATATGTGTGCTTCTTGTAGGGGCTAATCATCTATGCGACCCCCATCTGCCACAAGTCAGGTTGTTCTCATCCTCTTTCGCTTCATAGACAGTTCAGAAATACCTCCAAACAACGCACTCAATGCAGGTGTAGGCGCTTGCTCTGAAACCTGCCATTCTTGGAGACAGATAGGAGCTAGCTTGCATGGGCATGCACTAGCTGCTGTGAGGACCTGCCCCAGGCTGCTTTTGTTGCCAGTAAGCGGCTGAGCAAGCTTCCTCTGAGGAGGAGGTGATAGGAAAGTTGTGAATGTGGAGGCGGCTTCACTTCACAGTTTCTGGTTTCTTTTTTCTTCCGAAGTAAGTATTTTACCAAGGAGATGGGGCAAGGCTATTTAAAGGACTAGGAGATCCTCCTCTCTTCCTAGCATTAGCAGTTCTATGGAGGACTGGGAGGAGCCCACAGCTCTGGGAAGGTTGGAGCCTTGTGCAGTTTGGCATCCTGACAACCAAGTTGTAAACTGGGCGGATGGGCTACCATCCAATGTGGGGCTTTCCAAGAACCACTGTTCATCGAACCTGGAGCTGCAGAAGCCAAGCCAGAAAGACTGTGCGTGTGCTGTTGGCCATTTAAAAACAGTAAGGCAGACTTGGCAAAAGGCTTCGGCTCTTGGCACCTTTGGCTCTTGGCTCCTTATGCTTTTTTGTGTTAAATTTATGCAAATTATGGTAAAAGTGCCCTCCCAGGTGATAGGGGCTAGGGGTCTTTTAATAGTGTTTTAAGCTTTTGGATTCATGGGATCCCAATAAGATTAAGAAAATGATATTATTGATATTCTTTAGAGGAGAGAGAGAGACAGAGAGACAGAGACAGAGACAGAGAGAGAGAGAGACAGAGAGAGAGAGACAGAGAGAGAGAGACAGAGAGAGAGAGAGAATCAATCCCATTGCTTTGGATCAGACTGACGAGCTTAATAAGTATAATACCCAAGGTATCGAACAACCAAGTTATTGAAAATTGAAAAAAAGTATTACTTGAAGTCACAGTCATTAAAAGGCTGTTCCTATTAATATATTGCATATGAGGCAGTACAATTTCACTAAAAGAGACAAGGTTTAAATTAAATCACTTTTTAGTGGGCTGCCAGGGCAGTAGAAGGCTTTTTACCTAGGCCAGAGAGCAAATCACCATGAGTTCACTCAAAGGAAGAAACAGCAGGGAAACATGGTACTAGAATGAACAGGAGCTGGGCTGTTCCCAGAGCAAGAATGTCACGGATTTGGGTGTTTCCTGACTTACCTGGGATATTCATTTGCTTCCAAAGTAATGGTCCTAAAAAGATGTTGGTTGCTCCTGCCACTCAGCACCCCTTTACTTTCTTCTGGAAACAGGAAATCTTTACTGGGACAAGGATTCCTTCCAGACTACTATTAAGCTGTACTGCAGGAAGCTAGCAATCACGGCACCCACACTCCTGGGTTCTATAATGGCTCTTGCATCTGGATTGGCCAATCACTACACACATTCCTGCTTCCTCACCTGGTCACAATGCTTATGATGGTCAGTCAGCACACTCCCATGATTTAATTACTAGCTGGCAGAGAGGAGTTCTATTAATGGTAATAATGGTACCTATTTCGTAGGTCGTGGTGATTGACTGAGTATTGACAATGTCTTGAAAGTAAATCAATATATACTAGATAAAAATATTTATGATCCTTCTATTTCTAATAATCAGGCCTCCAATAGTAGGATTCCTAGCTTTTTGTCCTTAATATTAAAGAAAATAATACTATAAGAACCTTCTAGGTTAGAAAAGCCTCTACTTTTGTATTTTAATTTTTCAGAATTCTTTTACTGGGCAGAGATATTAAATAAAAACAGTATTTGGAGCCTGGGAAGGTGGCCAAGGCAGTAGAGTGCCTATGCTATAAGGCTGAGCTCAAATCTCAGCACGAATAAAAAAGCCAGGCACGGTAGCCCTCACCTGTCAGTACATTTGCACTGGATCTCTTATTTAGACCCCACGGTGGCACTCACCTGTCAGTACCTTTGCACTGGATCTCTTATTTAGACCCCATGGTGGCACTCACCTATCAGTACACTTGCACTGGATCTCTTATTTAGATCCCATGGTGGCACTCACCGATCAATACATTTGCACTGGCTCTCTTATTTAGACTCTTCCAGAAAACTCACAGGAGGCTTTTTGGGCTCCTTCCTCAGATAACTAGGAGATTTCCACTCTTGGAAGCACACTCTCCTTTCTTAACAATCTGTCTGTTTCTATTCTTTGCTAACTTAAAAGGCATGACTTTCTCTCCGGCTCTCCTCCTAGTGGCTTAGGGGCCTTCCCTTAACCTGTACTGTGTTTTTCTCTTAAACGCTAACAAAATTGTTCTCATGTTCAGACATAAAGAAAGGACGTGAGTTATGAAAGAGGACATAAAGCTAATTGTTTTTGAGTCCTGATTCTGTTGTGGATTCTTTGGTCTTGGTGTTGGAGAGGTGAATAGACTATTCTCAATACTGAAGTGTAAAACTGAATATGAAACCTCACAGCTTCCGTGCCCAATGCCGATTCTGTGATTCCACTGAGTTGTATAGACCTTGAGTCTGGTGACTTTTGGTGTGTAACGGTTTTTACTCATTTGAATTTTTATTTAATGAAGTTTATAAAATGAAAAAAAATAAATAAAAGAAAAAGGAAAGAAACATATTCCGAGTGAAGGACTTGCTGCTGACTCTGGTTAAAATGAAATGTGCGTGGAGAGACACCCAGGTCCACACCAGCAAGAGAGAAAGCAGATGGGCCGCTCTCCTTCTCGGGCAGTGCATTTGAACCTGTCGGTCCTTGTGCCTTTTTTTTTTAAAGCAGACTTCCTTGGACACACATGGAAGGTTTCTGCACTAGCAACCCCGCCCTGCCTGCTTCGCCTCTCTCCAGGATCCAGGGACTGCTTGATGGTACAGCAGGGGCAGCAAGGGAGTCTGCGCCGCCACTTACCTCATGGAGAAGGGTTTCCTCCTTGCTTATTGAAGCTTCCCTCCTTGAACCCTTGCACTTTGCTGGCAGCGCGCTCGCTCGGTTAGAGTCTGGGCTACAATGACTCCCATGTGTTTACCGTTCATCGCCTTCCTTGGTTAATGAAGTAACTGCCCACTTAGACCGGTTTTTAAATGAAGACGTTAATACTTCTGCGTTGTTGAAGACAGCGGGGTGGTTTAATGAACAGAGGATTCCAGCGCCAGTACCTTATAACAAACTGACCTTCTTCCCTTCCTGCTTTTCTTCTTTCTTCGAAACAAGCTCTCACTGTATAGCCAAAGCTCTGCCTGCTTCAGCCTCTGAAGGGCTGGGATTACAGATGGGGGCCGCCACACCAAACTACATATGTTATTTTATAAGGAGAAATCACAAAAAGGGATTAAATCTCCATTTGGGGGCACCCATTTGGGGCCGATGAGTCTGTGCTGAATTCTCAAGCACCTTCATGGTCCAAGGTGTTTGTACAAAAGAACGATGTGGTGAGGATCTGGCGTAGCCTCTGCGCTTTCTCAGTGTGAGTGTGCATCGAGTCCCCGGGACCCTCTACGCAATCAACCGCTGTGCTCTTCGGGTGTTCCACAAGCAAAGGACAAGCCCCTCTCCTCCATGCATTCTGTGTTTGCACGGTCACTGCAATCCAGGACCTCAGTGCTGTACATTCTTCACACCTCATAATCATCCTGGGGCCCTTCTCCCCCGCCCCCTGTTTGTGAGTGTGTAGGTGCTCTCTGTGTGCAGGGACCTGTGGCCTGGGTACATGTGCACATGTACGTACATGCATGTGGAAGCCAGAGGGCAATATCAGGTATCTTTTCTTAGGCTCTGCTCACTTTCCCTTCTTTCTGACTTTCTTTCTCCCTCCCCTCCCCCTCTCTTCCCCTTCCCTTCCCTTTATATTTTGAGACAAGATCTCTCACTGGCCTGGAGCTGACCAATTAGGCTGGCAGGCCCCAGGAATCGCCCTGTTTTGCCTTCTGAAGCACTGGGAAAATGAACATATGTTGCCATGCCGAGAACTCTTACGTGGGTTCTGGAGTCTGAACTCAGGTCCTCGATTTACCAACTGAGCTACTTCCCCAGTCCCCGTGGGTCTCTTTTAGTCACTCTTCAATTTATTTTGTTTTTATTATTTATTTATTATATTATATTTATATGCTTGGATCTCATTGGTTTCTTCCTGTTTGATTCCTGCTTGTACTCTACAGCATTAATAGTCTGTGGAGACAAATTGTGGTCCCTATAATCTAGTCGCTTAGTTGGATATTAGGGCTCCATGAGGCCTAGAGTTGATGGGAAACTCAAGTCACATCTTACTTTGGAATTTGGATGTGTTTACTCCTACATATGTGAATTATGCATCTACTATGTGTGGTGCTTTGCACTAGGCTCTGGAATACAGTGATAAACTCTCACCTTTCACAAAGACTTCAAGTCAAATGTAAAATGTATAATTCAAGTTCTCCAAAGATAACAGAGAATCTACATATCAGTTGATTCAGTTAATAAGTAGATATATCATCTTCGGGTTTTTTGTTTAAGATTTTATTTTTATTTTGTGTTTGAATGTTTTGTCTGTGTGTGTGTGTGTGCACAGCTTGCATGCCTGATACCCAAGGAGACCAGAAGATGGCTTGGATTCCCTAGAACTGGAGTTAGAGATAACTCCAGTTATCTACCATGTGAGTGCTGGGAACTGAACCCATGTTCTCTGGAAAAGCAGCAAGTGCTCTTAACCACTTGGTCATCTTTCCAGTCCCTCCCCATCTCACTGTGCATAGGAGATATATTACCTCAGAATATCCTAAGTTAGAGCAACTCATGTGTAGTTCTTAGAGCCTTCAAATTGCTTTCTTGGTGATTGTCTTGTTTAAGCAACCCCTCTGTATCAGCTCCATTCCCAAGGTGGCAGTAAGAGGTCTCCACCAGGTTCAAGCAAAGCTTCCAGAAGGTTCTTAGTTGATTTTTTCCTTGGATTTTTAAGGGCCCAAACTGGAGTCATATTGCTTTCCTAAACCATCTTATCATGGCAAGGAGAGCAGGATTGTTATAACTATTCCAGGCTCCTGGTTGGGGTAGAAGAATAGATGTTGGGTAATCACCGATAACCACATCAGGTGACAGAGATAAGGAATGGGAAATTCACTGTAGTGTGTTTGTGGTATGAAAAGACAGGAGGCCTTATGAAATCCCAGAAGGATTGTCTATGTACAGGCGGCCATATTGAGTCATTTCTGGTGAAAGACATGTTCTTTTGAACTACACGTAAAGCTTTCTGAAATCTGCGGAGACTACAGGGATTGGATCCCCTGCTCTCTGTGACTGTGTTTCTCCCACCACATCCATAGACTTTCCTCGAAAGGGTCCTGAGAGGTGCCAAAAGAGATTCTGAAGAACTAGATGTCAACACAAATCTTCCTAGAGCAATATGACTAACTGTGCATTTTAAGAAAGAAAATCAAGGATATATTACAAAGACGTATTCAAAACTTCATAGGAATCTTTAAGATAAACAACAAGGTAAATTCAAAATGTTGATTAAATTGCCTTAAGATATCTACCTGAACCGGTCACCTTTGCATATAATTTACTTGATGGAATAGTTGAAAAGGTCCTGCCTCCATATATTTTCACTACTGTAAAAAGCAATTAAATTAATCTGGATGTTCTCTTGACCACGTGACCATAGTTTAATGACTGTGGGATTTTGAAAACACTTCTTCAGCTAACTGTAATCTGATGTTTGTGTGGTTACACCTTTTCATGTAATGCAGTGTTTATATACACCTATACTCTGCATCTGAAGTTCTTTATTCTAATTATTTTTCCTCTCTGAAACTATAGAGTAGTGTGCTTGGAAAATGGCATTCAAAACGGAAGTGCAAACTGTCAGTAACCAACTGTTGATGTTCTCTGTACTTTTGTCGCTAATCAGGATATGGGCTTAGAAGTTCTATTTTAGAAACAAGGAGCAAGCGCATCAGGCACCTGAGCTGCATCATCCCATCCTGCCCCCAGCATAACCTCTCCTAGGAATAGAAGTAGCCTCTGCCTGTACCAGTTCACTGTAGAAAGGTGCTTTGGAGAACTAAGCCACTTAGGAGGGATAAATATACCTCAGATAATCCATGTTGCTCCTGTCAAGACCACTCTGCATCAGGTCAAATTAAGATTACCATGGTTTAGACCTAGAATCTGGTCTGCCATCTTCTTTCTTACCTCCCAGTATCTCCATCTTACTGGAAATATCTTACACTTGATTATGCCTGATCCCTGGGTCTCCACCACTTTGTCCCAGTCATTTTTTCTTGTTTTCAGACAGTGGTTGGGTCTAGTCAGATACCAGCTTCAGGTTTTCTCATTCTTGGAAAATGCTTCCAGACCTAAAGTTTAGTCACAAGCTTTATGAGGATGCTGATTGTTTTGTGTGTGTTGTATATATTTGTGCATGTTTGTGTGGGTATACATGGGGGGTGGTATATATGCATACGGGTGCTCATGTATTTGGAGGTCAGAGGACAAACACAGATGTCCTTCCTCAGGTTCTGTCCACCTTCCTTTGAGATAGGGTCTCCTACTGGCTGCGTGTGAGCCTGGGGATCTGCTTAGAATACCCCAGACTCTGCTTTTCAAGAGTGTGTAAGGGTGTTTTGCCTATGGGTATGCCAATACACCAAGTGCGTGCCTTGTGCCTGCGGAGGCCAGAAGAGGAGGTTGTCAGATCCCCTGGAATTGGAGTTACAGGAAGTTGTGGGCTGCCATGTGGGTGCTGGGAATTGAGCTGGGGTCCTCTGGAGGAGCAGCCAGTGCTCTTAACCATTGAGCCATCTCTCCAGCACCCAGCTGCTTTTTTATTTTTTTAACATGATTCCCAAGGATGGAGCTCAGGTCCTTGTGCTCGTAAAGCAAGCGTTCCACTGACTGAGTCAGCACTCCAGTCTGCTTGGTTCTCATTTCCAGTCAATTCCAGGTGTTCTCCTGGAAGACGAAGTGCTAAACGGTCTTACTAATAAAAAAAAAAAAAAGCCAGATGTTGGGGTGAAAACTGAGAGATCAGAGGAATAGAACAAGCCAAGCCACAAGTTCTTACCGCCAAGAAATCCTCAGCCCAAGAAAGAGCTACTTCCTGTATACTCACGCCTATATGCCTTTCTGTGCCCTGCCATCTCACTTCCTCTCTCCGCCCAGCTACTCACTTCCTCTTTCCACCCAGCTCTATCACTTCCTGTCTGTCTGTACAGACCTCCAGACCTCTATGGCTAACTAGTGCTAGGATTAAAAGCGTGTGCCACCACACCTAGCTCTGTTCCCAGTGTGGCCCTGAACTCACAGAAATCAGGATGAATCTCTGCCTCCCAATGCTAGGATTAAAGGTGTGTGCTACCGTTGCCTGACCTCTGTGTTTAATATAGTGGCTGGCTTTTTCCTCTGATCCCTAGATAAGCTTTATTGGGGTGCACAAATAAAATATAACCACACTCTCTTATTACAACCAACTTTTTAAAATGAAGAAAGTCTCTTTTTTGTAGGGCCACAGACAGTTTTTACATTTCCATCCTCAGTCCACAGGCTTATTGCAGACCTCCAAGGGCCAGATACCGTGCCAGGCACCAGAGTAGTGACAAACACGCAGAGTCCCTGTGCTAATGGAGTTCGTGCCAGAATCAAGCAGTATCAAAATGGATGAGTGTTATAATAGGGAAGATGGAGCTGCTGGAATGGAGTGCCCACCAGCTTAGATGGACCCACAGGAAAGCTGAGCCTTGAGAATAGGTGGGAATTGTCTGGATGAAATTTTGGGTTGGAGGAGATGGTCCAGGTCTGAAAGAATAGTAAGCACTGAGGTGCTGGAGTCAAAGCATTAGAAACCCAGGTGAGAACAGTGTCACCCTCTCTAGTGAGGCAGAGCATAGAACAGGAGCATGGTGGTTTGAATGAGAATGGCCCCCATCAGCTCATATGTTTGAATGTTTGATCCCCAATTGGTAGAACTATTTGGGAAGGATTAAGAGGTGTGGCCTTGTTGGAGGAAGTGTGTCACTTTGAATTTCCAAAAGCCCACACCATTCCCAGTTAGCTCTCTCTGCCTCTTGCTTATGGGTCATGATATGAATTCTCAGATGTTCTTGCCGCCACGCCTTCACTCTACCTAATGGACTCTGGCTCTCTGCAACCAGAAGCCCAATTAAACACTTTCTTTTTGTTTTTTTTTTTTGTTTTTTTGTTTTTTGTTTTTTTTCGAGACAGGGTTTCTCTGTGTAGCTTTGCGCCTGTCCTGGAACTCACTTGGTAGCCCAGGCTGGCCTCGAACTCACAGAGATCCGCCTGGCTCTGCCTCCCGAGTGCTGGGATTAAAGGCGTGCGCCACCACCGCCCGGCTAAACACTTTCTTTTATAAGACTCAGTCATGGTGCCTTGTCACAGCAATAGGAAAGTGACTAAACCAAGGAACATTGGAGCAGCTTCAGACATTACTAAGGGGCAGAGCCACTCCTGAGATCCAATTTTAGTGCCTGGATTTTCAGACTTAAACCATCATTTCCCCCCAAAGAAGTGGGAACCTCAGCACAGACTGAATGGATGTAGAGATGTTAGTTAGGATCAGGACCAGTTGAGTGCTCTGGGGTTGCCTGCTGGAGGAATTCTTGCTCTGAAGGACTCCAGGGTGAAGGAAATGAGAGAGGGACACTCATTCACAGGTTTCTTGGAAGGTTGAAATCTTAAAGCTCCCACTTGCGAAAGTTGGACCACCCTCGGTTCCTCTTTTGGGAGGAATGACGAATTCAGTATGGACTGTTCACCCATTTGGAAACGGAGACAACCAATTTCATTTTCTGTTCAGACAATTCATGTGACTTGACATCCTTCGGGTAGAAACAATGTAACAGTCCTGGCACATCGGAGTCTTCTCTTGGAACTTATTTCTTCCAATTCTTTTCTTCCTTTAAATCCAATTTTACCAGATTGCCTCAAATGACTTCTTTTAAAAACATGTGAGTTTTGAATATCCTGAGTTGTCCTTTTTTTGCCATTGCATCATCCTTTATTTACTCTTGTAAAATAACTCTCCAGACTTGTGCCATGAGGAGTGTGTCTATGTAGCACTGTCTGTGTCTGGAGGGATATTCAAGAAACTAGGAATCACATACCTTTAGGGGAAAGAGACACTATCTAAATACTTGGGTATATAATGTTTTGTGTGACTTAGATGAAGGGGATGTTTTCTCTCTTTGTTTGCATCTGTATGGGCTTTGTTGTTGTTGCTGTTTGTTTTTTAAGACAGGGTTTCACACACCCCAAACTAACCTCAATATGTAGCTGATGCTGGCCTTGAACTCTTGATCCCCCTGTTCCACCTCCCAAATGCTGAAATTACAAGCAAAAACCACCACACCTAGCTGGAATCTTTTGTCAGAGCTATGAGTTCAGGCTTACCCACTGGAGTTCTGGTTACAGGACAACCTCCACTTACATCAGCAGGGTGTTGAGCAGCAAACAATGTGAGCCATCTCATCTGGCAGCCCAGGAAATGAGGAGCTGAGGACCAAGGGTGTGATGGAAGCCTGTCCTGCACTCACTGACTAGCATTTTGTTTGATGGTGTGTGCACTTCAAAATTAGAAATTCTAAAGTAGCATGTCCTGATATAGAAAACCAGGGGAGGAAGCCCCTCCACCAAATCCAGTAAGCTCATCTCAGAAAGCACTATTGTTAATAATTCATACCAGGTAGAGTAGTACAGCCTTGACCCAAGCACTATGAATATGGAGGATCAGGAATTCAAAGTCATCCTGAAGCTAGCCTGGACTACAAGGCTAACCTGAACTACAGGAGAGCCTGCCACAGGAAAAGCAATAATAATTCATGATATGTTCCTCCATCTTTCTAAGTTTCATAGCTATGTTCATGTACAGCATTTTCTTCCATTTTTATTTTTACTTTTTCTTATAACATATGTTCTTTATCCACATCAACAGAAAGTTTAACGCCTTGTTTTTCTGTTGCTGGCAGTAAGTTTACATGCTTCTTGCAGAATACCTGTAAATCCAGACAAAGTTGTGTCCTGTGTTATTGCCTTTTCTTTTAAGGTTCACATGTTTACAGTATATGATTCAGCAGCTTCCTGTGTCATTTTAGTTCTGCAGACATAACCCAATGTCAAGACATTTCACTGTCCGAGTAGAAACGCTGCGTCCACACACAGTCAGTTCCTAGTTCTCCTACTTCCCCCTCCAGCCCTGAGCAACCACTAATCTACTTCCTGTCTACACTGATTGGGGCCTTTTACAGAAATGGGGTTGTGTGCTGTGGCTTTGTACTCAGCTTTTCTCACTCTGCAGAGTGGTTTTGAGATTTATCCATAGCATGAACTATATTTTGTTCTTTTCTTAAAGCTCCCTGTTTCTATTGATTATTTACTTCTGTGGTGCTGAGAATTGAACATAGGGCCGCCGCCCGCCCCCCCCCCCACACACGCACACACTCACAACTTAGCCTTTGATGTTTGTGTGTTTCTTTGTTTTGTTTTTGAGACAGGATCTCTCTCCATAACCCTGGCTGTCTTGGAACTCACTATGTAGACCAGGTTGTTCTCAAATGCTTGGAAATCGGCCTGCCTTTGCCTCCTGAATGCTGGGGTTAAAGGCCTGTGCCACCATACCTGGCAGCCCCCGGTTTTTGAGACAGTGTCTTGCTCTGTAGCTTAGGCTGGCTTTGAACTTGTGATCTTTTTCCCCTCTCCTGAGTGCACTCTCATGTCCAGCACCAGCTACTTAGTTATTATTGTTTGACTTTTCGTCACGTGCCATAAAATTCGTACTCTTAAGGCTGCACTGTTTTTTGGTATATTCAAGGTTATGCTGTGCTTGCCACTGTGCAGTTCTAGACCAGTTTCATCACCCCCTGAAGAAATCCCTTATTCATTAGTGGTCATTTCTCATCTACCCCATCCATGTCCCGACTACTGCATGACCACTAACTTACTCTCCACTTCTAAGATGTCTATAATTTTGTCATTTTGTTTTTCTCCTTTTACCTAATATGATGATTTCAGTATTAGAAAACAGTAACATCTATTGGTACCTTGTTCCTATTTATGGATGAATAATGCAGATATACCATATTCTGTACATCTCCTCATCAGGTATTAGACATGTGAGTTTTCCACTTTGGGGCTACTATAAACAATATCACTGTAAACACATGTGCCCCAGTTTTGTTGAGCATATGTTTTCGATTCTCTTCGGTATTTGCCTTATTCCTTTTCATTGTTGAGAATATTCAGTTGGTTGGATGGGAGTGTACCGTATTCTTGTGTGTGTGGTGCTGGGGATTGAACCCACGGCCTTGTGAATACTAAGGCAAGGTCTCTACAGCTGAGCTTCATTCTCAGCCCTGTATTTTTAAAGTGCGTTCATCGTGTAGTACTTGTGGATTTTCTTCCCACCCTTCAGCTGATCTAAATACTGTTGCTATGAACTCTTGCACATACATTTTTTTTAATGCCTGCTTTACTTCTTATGGAGTCCCTGCATCATATGGACTCTTGAAGAAATGCATCTCTTCCACAGTGGCCACAACATGCCCTATTCCTACCAGCAGGACAGAAGGATTGCAGTTTCTCCAAATCTTTGCTAACATGTGTGTCTTAGTTAGGGTTTCTGTTGCAGTGATGAAGCACTCTGACCCAAAGAAACTTGGAGGAGAAAAGGGTTTATTTTGCATATATGTTCATCACCAGAGGCCATTGGGGCAGGTACTTAAACAGGGAAGAAACCTGGAAGCAGGAACTCACGCAGAGGCTGTGGAGGGATACTGCTTACTGGCTTGCTACTTACGGAATGCTCAGCCTGCTTTTTTCTAGAACTCAGGACCACCAACCTAGGGATGGACTGCCTACAAAGGGCTGTATCCTCCCACATCACTAGTTAAGTAAATACCCTACAGGCTTGCCTGCAGCCAGGTCTTAGGTAGGCATTTTCTCAGTTGAAGTTTCTTCCTCGCAGATGACTCCAGCCTGTGTCAAGTTGACATAAACACTAGCCAGCACAATTTGTCACTATTCATATTTCTTTATTTCTTCTTGTGGATTTGAAGCAGTCTATTATTGTGGTTTTGATTTGCACTTCCCTGTTGACTAATGATGTTGTATCTCTTTCCATGTGCTGATACATTTTTGTTCTGTTCCATCTCTTAAAGAGGTGCTTTTTTTTTTTTTTTTTTTTGGTTTTTCGAGACAGGGTTTCTCTGTGTAGCTTTGCGCCTCTCCTGGAACTCACTTGCTAGTCCAGGCTGGCCTCGAACTCTCAGAGATCCGCCTGGCTCTGCCTCCCGAGTGCTGGGATTAAAGGCGTGCGCCACCACCGCCCGGCGAGGTGCATTTTTTTTTTATTTGATTTCTTATTTTGTTTTATTTTTTGAGACAGGATCTCATGTAAACTGGGCCTTAAAGTTGCTATGTAGTCAAAATGACCTGGAACATCTGATCTTTTTTTTTTCTCTCAAGTGTTGAGGTTAAAACTCAAATAAGCACCTCCACACCCAGTTTCTACAGTGTCAGAAATGGAACTCTGGGGTCCATGTACTGTATGTAAATGCTCTACTAGCCTAGCTACATTCCCAGCTGAAGGGCATATTTTTAGAAGGCTCCACTTTGTGCCTTATTCAGGAAATAGTGTTCTAAATCAACCACAGTCCATCTTAGGCGGCAGCCCGCAGAGTCGGAGTCTCTGAAAAAGGGAGAGATGATGACTAGGCAGCTAACATCATCTGCCCAGATATACAAGCCCACAAGGCATGATCCAAGATTACCTGCAACCTTACCAGACTGAGACACTAATAGCCCATTCCTAGGTGTGGAAGTGTACCTTCAGTGTCTTCGGCCTGCCCCTTCCAAACTGAAATCTAGCCTTGCTTTCTTTGTGGACTCCAAGCAGGTCGTGCCGCTCTGCCTTGTGCCCACAGCTCTCCGCACACTGTTTCCCGACTGGCCCCAGCCTGGAGGCCTGTGGCATGCTGGCGTTTTGCTCATTCTTGCAGACAGTCCATGTCATAGTGAAGTACAGTGTGTTGTTACCTTCCACTGTGAAGTTAATTTTAGAATAGCAAAATACAAGAAATGCTTTTGGGTCTGTTTGGGGTTTGTTGTTGGTTTTTTGTTTTGTTTTGTTTTGTTTTTTTGATGCTTAATTTGGCTTTGCTTTTGCTTGTACTGCCAAAGGCCAAATATTTGAAATTCCTAGCAATAATCATACCAAATTTTCTGTACTTTACTGGTGCTGGGAAAATGGTCCATTTTCAAGACCGATCACTCACATTTGTTTGAAGACCGAGATGGATTGGCCTTAAGCGCCCTATTTTATTTTGGTTTTAAGTACTTTCGTAGCCTTGACATTGGACAATTTCTCCTTTTCGCTTTCCTATCTGTGCCCCAGGAAGGTAGGTTAGTAAGTCTTTCAAGAATCAAGAATTTGCATAAATGTGTTTGTTTCCCTGCTACTGTTTCTTGTATAGATGCGACGGGCCACTGTGTCTCAAGGAACTTACCCTCCATCTACTATTCTGTTACTTCTCATCTTAGGTTTTTTTTTTTTTATTGTCATTGTTTTCTTATGGAACCCTGGTAAACGCAAAGGGCGTGCTTTTTTTGTCACACTCAGTTCCCAGAATAATAAAGTGCATTCTGGAGCCATCAAAATCTAGAGTAGAATGACTATTCATGTTTTCCCAACATTTATATTTGAAGCGTGGATTCCCCATGCCATGGGTAGAGGTGTGACCTTTGGGAGGAAGGAGGGCTGGAATGACATCGTGGAGATGGACTCTTATGGAGACAGGTGCCCCTAGACAGGGATGAGCAGATCCAGAAATTACCCTCTCTGCTGTCTGAGAATACAGTGAGGGTGCAGCCCCCATAGACCAGGAAATGCCCCTCCTCCACTGCCAAGTGAGCTGGCACTTTAATACCAGACTTCTTAGCCTCCACCATGATGAAAAGTAAATTCTACTGCTGAAGTCTCTCAGTATGAGCCTTTTGTCACCGCAGCCCAAGCTAAGACGTTGCTTAAAATTTCAGTATGAGGCCAAAGAAAATTATAACTGATAAATATAAGTAGATACTTTTGTATCTACTAGAGCAGGATGGAAAATTTAGCAGCTACATCATATAAGAATGACTTTATAAATTTTTCCCACTGGTCTTTGGCAGCTATTCTAACCTCTCTATATATCAGATTCCTATCTATCAATTGGGATTAAAATGTCCTTTTCTACATGATCTTGGAAAATGCGTGAAAGTCAACTGAAAGTGTAGCTGAAGCCGTCTGCATTTATTTAGGAGAAAAGCACGCTATGGAATTTATTACAGTTTATTTTTGTCATTGTCGATGTGGATGTAAATGAGGTATAAACACAAGGTGACAGGTTATAGGGTGGGCAGTCAGTCACAAGACTGTCACCATTGCTTCTGTAAATGGGGTCAACCCTTTCTGTCTGGTCCACACCAGTTTCCATAGAGCGGGCATCCCCTTCAGACACTTTCACAGCTGCATCAATGAGGTCTAAAACTGGACCTGGGAAGAATTTCCAGCATCTGCTCAGTGGGTTAATGAGCAAAATGGGAACAATCAGGAGCCTAGAACTGCCTTGTAATTCAGGCAAGAAGGACAGCGCCCCTCCTTGTGCGTTTGAGTGGCGAGAATACAACTTGATACACAGAAGGATGGAATTATTAAGAGATTGAGGGATTTTCTCTTCCCTCCTCTCTCTCCTTCCTCTCTTTTCCCACATTTCTTCCTCCCCTCTTCCCTTCCCTTCCCTCACCTTCCTTTCCTAGTCCTCCTCTTCCTGTTCTTCTAGGGATGGAATGATCTTGCCAAAGTGGAAGCTCAATTGCTGCCTTCCTAAGGGATGTTATTTAGTTTATCATGATTTCAGCCTTTGGGAATGCCATTCATAGGCACAGAAGTCAACTAATCCATCCTTCATCATTGGCTGTAGGCATGGGGGCAGGTTCCCTGTACCTGAGGACCTCCTACTGCCTGCCCACTTACTTCCTGTCCTGCTACTTGAGGACAGGGCCGAGAACTGGGTGCTCCACAGGGAAAGAAGACAGAGAATGGGAAAGGGCGAAAAGCTAGCCTTTGGCTCTAGCGGGACTGCAAAAGAGCATGTCCCTGCTGGCCAGGTCTTCCAACCTTTGGGGGTAAGAGCTAGAGCAGGGGGTGTGCAGGCCTCTGCACAAGAAGCAGCTACTGTACAAGGAGGTCCCCAGGGCTGGGAGATGGCTGCTTGTAAAGGACAATTTCTCCTACCAACCTCTTCCTGCGTTCTGTCTCTAGCATTTAATATTTTGTGGTATTGAGGAGTGAATCTAGAGGCCTTGCATGTGCTATACAAGTCCTCTACCAACCTCTATCCATACCTTCACTTTCCTGTTTAGTTTGAGGCCTGGTTTTAGTGTGTTTCCAAGGTTGGCCTTCAACTCACTGTGTGGCCCAAGCAGACCTTGAATTTACAATCCTCATACCCTAAGACCCCCAGTAGCTGGAACGAAAGGCAAGTACCGCCAGGCGCAGCTCCTCTTGCTCCATTCTGCACGCTAGGAGTGGAGGAAGCAGAAGGACTCATGGTTTAGTTATGGAGTCTTTCCTGGGACCTCCTTCAAGCTCTTCCTTTGCACCCTGTGATCCTACATACACACCCCTACTTGATTTCCCTGGTCCCTCACCCCTAGTGTCTCCTGGACCCTTGTTGTCTTTCTCCCTAAAATTCACAAATATAGGTTTTTGTTTTTGTTTGTTTGTTTTTTTTTAACCTCAGGACCTTGGTTATCACAGCCCTCCGAGACTTGAATTTCTCCTCCTTGACGGTCACTAGCTCTCCCCTCCCCAGCTGTCAGATCTCAGCTTAAATGGTCTTTGCTCAGGGAGACATTCCTGACTCCCCCCGGCATGATATGGCTCTCGTGATCCCCCTGTGGCAGTGCCTGCTCCTTTATGGTCCTCATTCAAACGTCTGACAGTCTCACTCTCCACCAAGGCCCTCTCAGACAGAGATGGCCTCAGTTCTCTCACTGTGTGTTCCTAGTGCGTCGCTTGGGTCTCTGACTGACACATGGTACAGATGATGGCCTTTGGCAAAGGCGAGTTTGTGTTTGGAGACTGGATGGACGGCTTTCTGTATTCACTGCTCAGACAGTCATTCATTGTTCCTTCAGTCAACAGTGAGAGACTGCCTGCTCTGTGCCAGCCAGGAGAATGGATGGATGGATAAGACTCTTCCCCAATGTCTATGGGTGGTTTCGGGGTGGGGGGACATAGGTATCAGTTTTCCTAATAACATGTAGAATTTGTGAAAAGCTTTTTGATGTTGCTGTTGTGATGACTGGGGCACTACTGAGATTTAGTGGGCAAAGCCCGAAGTATCTGTCTTAGTTACTTTTCTGATTGCTGTTAGAGAATGTCGTCTGGCAACAGGAGCATGGGGCATTTGTCACCTTACGTCTGCACTCAAGAGTCAGAGATGCCGGGTGGTGGTGGCGCACGCCTTTAATCCCAGCACTCGGGAGGCAGAGCCAGGCGGATCTCTGTGAGTTCGAGGCCAGCCTGGGCTACCAAGTGAGTTCCAGGAAAGGCACAAAGCTATAAGAGAGAGAGAGAGAGAGAGAGAGAGAGAGAGAGAGAGAGAGAGAGAGAGAGAGAGAGAAGCCGACTGAGAGACAGACGTTTGAAACCTCAAAGCCCACCCCAAGTGACACACCTCCTCCAACAAAGCCACACCTCCTAATCCTTCCCAAAATAGTTCCACCAACTTGGGATCAACCATTCAAAAATATAAGCCCATGGGAACCATTCTCATTCAAACCACAACACATAGTGAGTTTCAACCTAGATTAACTGCATCATGAGAATTTGTCTCAAGAAATGAAACAAATGCCAAAGAAAAGCTTAACTTAAATAAAACAATTAAGCTTAAAGTAAAGGAAGAAAATATCAATAGCTTATGATGAAAATTATGCCTTCCTTTTATGATATTTTTTAAGAGAAAATGAAGCAGTGGGAAGCAGAATTCCAGCTCTTTCTTTGAAGGCTTTGGGTCCCTTATAATTCTGGGGTGTGAAAGCTGAGCTGGGGTGATTGCTTCACTTCTTCTCCTACTGGCTCCTTGGGGAGGATGGTTCTGCATGGTAGAAGTCACAGGAGGGAAGAAGTGCAGTGTGGAGTTTACGTAGACCTGGGGTCCTTCAAGTCAGATCTCTGATGTTGGGTACTGTCATAGGCACTGCAGCAGGCTGGACAGTATCTCAGACCTCTTTTAACTAGATGCCAGCAGCACTCCTTGGTTGTGACAACCAGAAACACACGCAAACATTGCACAGATTTAAGGTGGGGCGCAAAATTGTTCTTGTTTGGAAACCATTGAGCTGGACCTTGCTTGCATCCACCTTAAGCCTTGGGTCAGATATCCATGGTTTTTCAGAACTTGACTTCAGGTATGCAGAGTATGACTGAACAATGTCCACGGATGTGAGAAGGACTCTTGTTTTTTGTTGTTTTTGTTTTTGTTTTTTTTTTTTCCGTCTTGCTCCTTAGAAATGGGCTTCCTCTGTGTAACCCAGGTGGGACTGGAACTTACCGTGTTGCCCAGACTACTCCTAGATTTGAGCTCTTTCTGCCTCAGCCTCTCCAGTGCTGGGATTACATCATCGTGCCCAGCTCAGACTGACTCTAATATGCAGTGGGAACCCCTGGGAGCCGTGTTAGATAGAGCTGGCTGCCTCTCCCTTTCTGGGGGTTGTGAGTTTGTACCATCTTTCTGGAGCTCACCGTTGCTCCTCTTCCTGCTGAGTGTTGAAAGAAGAGCCTACAGAAGCCTCGGGGATGATGACAAATTTTCTTTGACGTCCACAGCAGCACTCCCAGGTGTGTGAGTAATGCTGTCAGCCAAAGCATCCCCTAACCCTCTGGAGAGAGCTACAGGAAATTACAGTGTGTTGCAGGGAGCTCTGATGCTGGGGAGAGGGGAAATCTGCTTCTTGAGTTAAAGGGGGGAAATAAGACAGTGTTCAAACTAGTGTCCTTTAGCTCTCTTCCCATGGCCAATTACAGACCGGCTTCAGGGTGTGGGTCTGGGTTCTGGTCTTTCCCTGTGGCTGGTCAGCTAGGCTGCTCTTTTTCTCTGTAGCTGCACACCTCTATTCAGCTGCCCCCACATCAGTTCCTAGAATGGAAGAGGAAGCATCTCTACCTGTGTTTGCTGGGAACGATGGCTTCTGTCTTACATGCGGCTTTGAGCGTACTCTGTTTTCCAAGTCCGCAGGAAAAGTCAGCTCTGGTAGGGAAGACTGAGCTTCTAAAAAGCATTTTGGGGAGCTTGGAGCAGAGCATCAGAACTGCTCTTCGAAACAAGTCACCTCTGACCCTTACCCTCAGCAAAGGAAAAGGACCTACCAAGTCATTTAAAAGTTATTTTAAAGAAGCATTATTTGTGTATGCATGCCTGCATGTTTGAGTGGGTACATGTATCGGTGCAGGCACATGTGCGCATGTATGTTCATGTGCGTGTGGAGGCCAGAGCTCTCTATCTTGGTTTTTGTTGTTATTGTTGTTGTTTGGATTTTTGTTTGTTTGTTTGTTGTTTTGTTTTGAGACAGGGTCTGCCACTGACCTGGAGCTTCAGGATTAGGTTGGGCCAGCAAGTCCCAGGGTTGTACCCATCTCTGCCTCCCTAGCCCTGAGATTACAAGCATAGGCCACCATGGTCAGCTTTAAAAATGCGTATTTGGGCACTGGAGAGATGGCTTGGTGGTTAAGAGCACTGGGTACTCTTCAAGGGGACCTGGATTCGCATCCCAGCACCCACATGTGGCAGCTCACAATTGCAATTCCAGTTTCAGAGGATATGACGCCCTCTTCTGGCCTCCACAGGTACTGCACGCACAGGGTACACAGACACACATGCAGGCAAAGTATTCATACACAGAAACATTTTAATGTATATTTTACTTACTGTTTTATCTAAATCCAAAAAGTTCAGACAATTCCTTCTTTTAGTAGTGAGGCTGGCTAGTTGTCCTGGGTGCTTGCCTTTTGTCAGCCACTGGTCTAAACACTTCCTAAAGAGTACTTTGACTTGAACTTCCCCAGCCCCCCATAGTGGGTTCTGACAACGTCCCCATGTCATACCTGAGGACATTCAGACTTTCCTTGTTTAAGGGGTATATTCGAGGTACTCAGGGTTTGAAGGCAGGTTTAGCTCCCGTCCACCATTCTTCTCCTCCACAGGGTGACAATTTTCATGTGAATTGCAATCCCCTGAGGCTAGGTAAAAATCGAGATCACTAACCTTAGTATCCATGACTCCCAGTCCACGACAGGCCTGAACACTTCCAACCTGAACAAGCCCCCAAGTGCTGCTGACTGGCTGGTCTAGCAAACCCTGTTATAGACTATGTCTCCCTTTCTGAAAGGTTGTGGAGGCCTCCTGCAGGAGTAGGGGGTGAGGCTGGCAGCTCAGGAGGTCAAGTGCTTGTTGTGCAAGCCTGAGGACCTAAGTTCGGATCCTCAGCAACCAAGCAACAACTACCAGGTGAGCATGAATGCCTCTAACCCCAGAACTGGGAGGTAGAGACAGGCAGATTCTGGGGGCACAATAGCCAGCTAATCTAGCCAAGAAGTGAGCTTAAGTTCATTGAGAGACCCTGTCTAGAAGGATAAGCTGGAGGGGCTGGGAATGTAACTCTCTCAGTAGAATACCTATCCGCCAGCATATACAGGCTCTGGATTTAATCTTCAGTACTACACGAACTGGGTGTAGTGTCAGTGCCGACCTGTAATCTCAGCACTTGGGAGACAGAGATCGTCCTGACTACATAGCAAGTTTGAGGCCAGCCTGACTCCAGAAGCCCCCATTGGAAGGGATAATAATAATGCAGATAAGTGATTGAAGAAGACATCAACATATCGACTGCACATGAGCAAGCATGGACGCACATAAGCATGTACACATGAAAAGAAAAGAAAAGAAGGATCGTTCTCTTAAGCACTAGCTTTGAAACCTTGAGTGAAAATGTCCCAGGCTGCAATTGACTGCTGACATGAGACCTGATCAGTACCTGCCAAAGTGTCTTGAGAGCATCTTTTTCTCAGAGGACAGTGTCACGAGACACTGGTAATTGACCTGTTGGGGGTGTTATTCTGGTATTCCCTAGGCTGCCTGACATTTCCGAGAACTGAGTCAACTGCATCATTAAAAAAAGATGTGTGTACCACGGTTTGCTCTACACAGGCCATTTTTTTGAAGTTCAGTAATTTCCCATCAGCAAGGTGACATTTCTTTTCCAAATTATGCTTGCTTCATTTTATCCCAGTTCAGTCAAACCTGCTATATCAGATTGTGTGTAAACACCATGTCTGTTATCCTGGTGAAGTACAGCCAGGATGTTAATAGGAAGGAGCAGACAGGTTTTACTGCCAAGAAAGAGCAGCAGCTCCCAGAGTAGTTGTGTCTATGAATCCTACAGACCCCCAAGCAATTTTTTTTTCTTTCTGGCTGTTAAAAGTTTTCCAATTACAGCTACTTTGAAACCAGCAGGATTTTTTTGTTTTGTTTTGAAGACAGATTTTTGTGTTGTTTTGAATGCTGGTGTTACACCTGAATTGAGATGCTAAGGGCATATTTGAAACCTGAAATGAAGCTGATCGACTGACAGATAATCTGTCCTGAGGCCTCCGGAGCTAGTTTGGCAGAAAAGCTTCGGCATCTTACCTCTCAGCCGCTTAATAGCAAGGATAATAGTGCAGGTCTGGATCCACTAATGAAATGTTCACCATGTCCAACAGGTAGATTCAGAGAAAAACACCTGAATATATCTCCGTCCTGAAATCTGGTGCAGTGGGGTTTTTATTATTATTATATTAGCATATATGAATTATATATAATAATGGGCTTCTTGTGATACGTTCATGCACATGAATAATGTAATTTGATCCTACTCATTCTCATTGCCCTCTTCTGACTCCCTCCTTTTCCTGATGGTCCCCTCTCTCCCACCAGGTATCCCCATTAAACTCTCTTGTCTTTGTGTGTGTATATGTGATCCAATGGGTTTAATTGGGGTTGCTTCCAAGCTGCAGTGATCTTGCTCTGCGAAATGGGATAGGATTCTAGGGACTGCAATATATGAACATTCTAAAGGAAAATACAGACGCAGGGTATGTGGGACTCGTTGGATTCCCTTTTCAAATGCCTTAAACAGTATCACTCCCTGTGGGAGACCTTTCAAAAGCATGAATCGTCCCATGGCTTCTTGAGCTGAGGAACAGTTTTTACCTTTCTATTTATCTATTTATTTCTTATTTATTTTGAGTGACAAGCTCCCTATTCTGGTTTGTGAGGCCAGCTGTAGCTAGGCATGTCCTGAGGCTGAATAGTATACAAACTGACCAGGGGATCCTCTTCCCAACCTTCTGGCTCCCAGCGAGTCACAACTGGACGCTGTTTGCAGAGGATCAAAGACGCCCTGTTTTTCTTCTGAGCCCACAGCTGCACTGGCACCGGACTCATCGAGGTGTCAGCGGACTTGCTTTGCTTGTGGACACAGCAGGCTGGCATTTTCTTGGGGACCCTCAAGTTAGGAGCAAAGAGACTCTGGAAGCGCGCACATACTGTTGCTTTGAGTCTCTTCATCTGGCTTCAGCAAAGCCAAGAAAACATGCACAATTCCCCCAGGGGTGAGATCTAAAGGGAGATGCTCCTGGATTTTTTTTTTCTCCCCTTTCCTTCTGCTTCTGTGGCTTTCCCAAAGGTGTTTATCAGTGAGGTGGACAGAGCAAGATGCAAGGCAGAGAAACCTTATAGAATAGAATAAAGGGGCCGTGTGTGTGTGTGTGTGTGTGTGTGTGTGTGTGTGTGTGTGTGCAAGCGCGCTGAAATGCAGCTCCCCACTAGGTCTGCAAAGAGTTGCTGGGCTTCGCCAGTGGCCCGGTACCCTGGAGCAGCACCGCGGGGAGTCCTCACCGGCCAGGGCTTCCCCCGCCCTGGGAGCGCCCAGGGCTGGCCTGGCGGAGCTTAGGAAGCTGGCGCTGCGGGCGGGCGGGGTGACACACAACCTCCCTCCGTGCCAGCCGCAGCCGTTGGCTGGCGGGCGCCCAATCCCGGGGCATGCCGCCCCAACCTGGCCGGGACACACAGTGAAAGGCGAGTTTGGTGGCAGATCTGACCCCTGGGGCTTGTCAGCTGCAGCAGTGTGGCGAGCCCATTCTCGGGGACCCCAGGCTTGGAGGGAAAGCCGCGGCAATGGCTTCGGTGTTCATGTGCGGAGTGGAGGACTTGCTGTTCAGCGGCAGCCGCTTCGTGTGGAACTTGACCGTGTCCACGCTGCGGAGATGGTACACCGAGAGGCTGCGGGCTTGCCAGCAGGTGCTGCGGACGTGGTGCGGGCTGCGGGACGTGTACCAGGTGAGCCGGTGAGCCCGCGCCTAGGGCCCGTTGCGGGATGCCAGGCGCTCAGCCCGGAGCCGGTCCACCTGTATGATTTCATAACCTCACGCTTCTGATAGCTTTGTTTTCAACTCCTAGCGAGGAGCTTGGTGCTTGGGTCAAATCCTCAGCGGCTCTAGCTAACAGTAGCCTGACATTTTTTTTTTTCTTTCCCCAGTTGGGCATGAGGGCACTTGGGAGTTACACACACACACACACACACACACACACCAGCAGACATGTGTTACAAAGTGATGGAGGTACCTGCTGGCACCAGGAAAGGGGGCTGTGGCTTTGCAGCAGAGCGTTTGCAGAAAGCGACTTAGGGGTTGAGAGGATTATTTCTATTTCATTTCGTGGGGGGTGGCCATTTCAGAGGCTCTGATTTCCCATCATTGCTTGCTGTCAGAGCATGTCTCGGTGAATTTGCCTTCTTCCATCTGATTTTATTGCACTTTTCCACCAGGCAGCCCCAGCTTGCAGAGACCAGCCAGGAAAAGCTGATTCTGGGCTGTGTCGACTGGCTTTGGGGAGGAAGCACAGCAAATTTTGAGCACTTTGTGGGAGGCTGACAGGCTAGGGAAGGGAAGGGTGGCTTGGCCAAGCGCTGGAATGCTCGCGCTTGGATTTAATCTGTCACACAACACAGCCTCTTTATTGCTTTGCTGGCCCCATCTTGCAGGCAAAATCTGTTGCAACTTTGCCCAGTGAGGAGACCATTCATCCTCTCTGGAACTGCAACTTGCCTGGATTTTTGTGAACAGTATTATATGGTTTTAAAAGTCCTCTATTTTGATTATTAATACCTTCAATATAAAATATAAAAAACTACATTGTTAAATTATGGAGGTTTTTTTTTTTTTAACCTGTGCTTGTTTCCTGGATATGGAGTAGTTTTGTTACAATTTTTGGAACCTCTCACACGTAACCTGACCCTATTCCTAATAGGGCTGAAATATATCTGTCATAGTGTCTCCCTCACGAGACCAAGCTTTGATTTTGAAAAGTCATAGTCTTCCATCAACCAGATAGAATAAAGGCCAGCTAAGGACAGACTACAAGAGTTCTGAGGAATGAATGTTCCCTTCCCATCCTTGTTAAAAATATAAGGAACATTTTAACCTGGGGTTTCATGGCTCCTGGTTTGCCTAACAGGTCTGTGATATTATGCATTTTGAAATGGAACCAGCAGGGCACATTGAGAGCCCTGGAAGGTCGCTGGGGCTTGAGAGCATTAGGGAACTGTAGATATTGCCCATCTGGCCTCAAGGGACGACACCCCTGGCTTTCGGGAGCCAGATGTGTGTCTGTCTTGGGCCTTTTCTTTCTTGGGAAGTCCTTGCCCAGTTTTGTTTATAGAGTAAGTCCCCACTCCCTTGTGCAGCGCTGCCTTTTCTTTTTAATATTTGAGGAACTTTCAAAAAGAGAGCACAAATATTGTAGTCAACCGGACAGGCTCTGTGTCCCCACTCGCCATGGATTCAGAGGATTTGTGACTTACTGCTAATGCTGTTACTGAACGATTTAGAAATGAGGGCTCCAAAAACCAGAGAGTCATTGGCTTCTCTGGGAGATTGATCAATTGTTATTCTTTTTAACTTTGAAAATGTTTTGTGTGTATGGGTTCATGAGTGTGTGGGCATGGGCATGTAGGCAGGCATGTGGTACATGTGCACATATGTATGTGTGGTCAAAAGTGTCACTCCTCAGCAATATCATCCACCTTAGTTTTGAGACAAAGTCTCTTATTGGCCTGGGGCTTGCCATCCAATATCCCAGATAGAGCTAGTTGCTTGGCTGTTTTTAAAGATGTTTGTTTGTTTGTTTGTTTGTTTGTTCTGGGTGTGGAACCCAGGGCCTTGGTTATTCTAGGTGAATGCTGTACTTCTGAGCTCCATTGCTAGCTTAGAAAGATCATTTTTCCAAACAAACCAACAAGCTAAAAAACACAAATAAAAAATAAAAATGTTTTTCAAATGCTGAGTAATAAAACAAGGGTGCAGACTTACATAGACTGAACAGAAGTAAAGAAAATGATTTCTACCCTCAGCCCCCAAGATAGACAAAGGATGAATCCAAGCTCTTTCTGTGTGGGACCATGGGGAAATTAACTTTCCTATGCTTCCCTTCCATCCTCTGTAAAGTGAGGAATAGAACAGTACTAATTAAAGAGGTTAATAAGAGTTAATTGACATGTAGCATATTTAGCACACTGCCTAGAGCTTGGAAAGCATCCAGTAAATATTATCTGTTCTATCATGTAGGATTTTTATTTTATTGTGGTTAGAGGCCTAACTCAGAACTAGCAACAGAGTAAAAAGAAGTGACAGCGGCAGCTTATAGCTCTACTGGTCGACTAAGCGTGAGGTGCGGTTTGATGAGGGCACGCTGCTTGTTTCCCGGCCCGGTTACGCTCAGTTATGGGCCTTATCCCCATCAGACTCCTTTCCTTCTGGCACCTGATAACTGTAGCAGTTCATTAGGCTTACATATCAACACAGCTAGAAAGGAAGTGAATTTCTTATATCCACCGAACTATCAAAAGAGCCCTGTGTATCCTCTGGGCTGCTAATGCCCACCCCACTGCTATGCACTACCATGATGCCATGCATTGATTGGCACAGGGGACAGGATCATTCTCCATCCATTCTCAGTGGCGTGATATGGCCCAAAAGGAGCAGAAATTATTTCAGGGAGAGATGTCAAATAAAAAAGCTCCCTCCTTGGGCTGGTGTGGATGGAGCTCACTGGTAGAACACTTGCCTAGCGTGTATGAGGCTCTGGGTTCAATTTTCAATGTGTCAATAATAATAATAATAATAATAATAATAATACATAAGTAAATATACAATGTATGTCGTTAAAAGTGAAAAGGGGAGCCAGTGAACTGACTCAGCAGGTAAAGGAGCTTGCCCCCAAGTCTGATGACCTGATTTCAGTCCCCAGAATCCACATGGTGAATGAGAGAGCAGACTCCTACAAGTTGTCCTCTGACCCCAACTTGTACACATAGCACCCATCCACATGCAAACACAATACATAAATGGTTTATTTTTTAGTGACGATTGAGTGGATTGCCAAACAAAAATGTCCACTAAAATAAAAGACTCTTTAAGGTGGCAATAATGAACAAAAGGGTTAAGAAACACCAGATTGCCTGACTGGAGTATAAGGCAGTTTCTGAAACTGTGAATGAGGTGGGGCCCACTGACCACACATTTGCCTGGGTTAGTCAGTGTCTGATGCTCTGACAAATACCTGAGAAAGCAGTTTAGTGGGGAGGATTTATTTTGGCTCAGGGTTTTGGTCTAGGGTGGTGGGCTGGTTCCACTGTAACTGGTGGGCTGGTTGCCTGTAACAAGGCAAAAGCATCATAGTGGAAGACCGTGGCAGGGAAGGACGCCTACATCATGGTAGCCAGGATACAGAAATATAGAAGATGGCACCATGGAAAAGATGTGCCTTTCCAAGGCAAGCTCCTGGTCACCCATTTCCTCTGATCACGGCCTCTACCTTTTACAGACTCCATTTCAGTTATGAATCCATCCATGCTTTAATCCTTTGATTAGATCAGGGCCGTCCCCAAAGCTCTGCCAAAGGAAGGTACAATGAGGAAGGGTACAGAATTTGATTAAAAGGCAACCATGGGCTGGGGTGGTGGCTCAAAGGGTGAGAGAAAATGCTAAACAAGTATGAGGAGCTGAGTTCGAATACTCAGAACATATGTAAGAAATTGGGCGTGGCCATTGTGCCTTTGGGTGATTGAAACAGGATTTCTGGAGCTTGCTGGCTGCAATGCTGCTTCCAGGTTCAATGAGAGAGAGAGACCCTGTTTCAGGGAAATAAGGCAGAGAGTGATAGGGAAAGACGCCTAAAGTCCTCCTCTGGCCTTCCGGCATGCACATGGGGCGTGCGCGCACACACACATAGGTGTGCAAGCAAGCGTGCACACACACATACACACACACACTTTTAATGCAACCAGCTGTGCCGCCACATAATGAGAATCTCAAACCTAGCATTCTCCCAATAAAAAGGGTTACTCTTCAAGGTAAGCTCAAAGATGAAGAGACAAATACCTTTTAAAGTGTTTTTGCTACGCTTGTTTGAACTGAATGTGGGGGCTCATGATGAGAATACTTGTATTGCTACCCTGGAATTCTGAACTCTAAACTGTGCAGAAGAATGTGCTACCATTCTGCCCCGTACATGACTGTATGAACTGGTTGCACACCAGAGTCACATGTGTTACTCAACCCATTTTTTTTTTATCATCTTGTTTTTTTTTAAGGTGTTAATTTTCTTGCTTCTAGTCTCAATAGTCTTGTTTGTGAAGAAACCTAATGCTGGATCACTCTAGAGAGAGAGAGAGAGACCAGGGTGGGGCAGGAGAGATCCATTACCTGAAATATCTGGCAGGCCCCTAGGGTGTTTTGTTTATTCATATACGACACTTGAAAGATGATACTTCACCTATTCATAAAGCATTTGGCAGTGATATGGTTGCCTGGCTGGCAAGGCTGGGAAGGCATAATTTCTTTGGAATTGAACACTTCCTCCACTTCTAGATGTTGGAACAGCAAGTGATTTAATTTGCCAACAAACTATGAATAATGAAGGTATTTACTATAAGGCATTTTTATAGTAATGGAACTAAATAAAAAACAGGAAGAGAGGTTCCATGAGACCGTTTGACAAAGACCCACTGTATAAGGGAAGACTTAAGTTTGATTCAGGTAGCAGACTTGAAAACTTACCTTTAATTTAGGCAAAATTCTTAAAGTTCATTTTTCAGTTGCTTGCCTATCCTGCTCACATCTCTCCTGGATGGGACACACTGTAATCATTAATCACCTCACTCATGTGAGTTAGAAAGTGATGGGAGGATACTGTTGACAAAAGATGAACTCTTTTTGCTTTTTGGGAAGTGTGACATGCGCTAACAAAGCCCTCAGTTTGTTACTTGGGTTTTAGATTTTCTCCTCACCAGAGTCCCCAAGGTAGAATTTCCTACAAGCCTTGAAAGGAGTCATTGCCTCCAACAGGACGCAACTTGAACCGAATCTGGGGTATTTAAGTGACTAGACGAGGCTGGATCAGCTCCTCTGGGACAGGCAGCTGGCAGAGAGGAGAAGGCACAGTGTTCAGGACTTGAAGAGTCTGCAGGCTCAGTCTGACCGAGCCTGACATTGTACAAATTACTTCTCTCTGAAGCTCATTTCCTCTTGGGTAACAAGGAAGTGCTATGACTGCAGTTGGGATCAAGTGGGAAACTCACGAGATATATTCATAAAACACTTGACACTTTGCAGGCGTAAGAAAATGCTTAATAAAGGCCAGCTCTTGGTTATATAAAACCCTTTGAGCTCAGAGTGTCTGTGATGAAAGGTCACTGACAGTATTGCTATTGGTTTTATACCTAAGACAAGCTGTATGGAAACTAAGTTCCCATTTTCAGTGGGTAAATGTTCATTAAGAAAGAAGGCAAGAATTCCTTCATGTATGGGTTAGATGTAGGGCATTTGAAGTGTTCTCTTCTGGTAGTCCCATATTCTTCTAAGCCCATTCATAAATCTAGGAAGCCGTAGGCATCTTGTAGTCAGGTTTCTGAACTCATTTCTCTATGATGATCCACCGAGTGCTAATACTTGAGTTTTGTGTCTCCCTAGCTTGATTGAAAAAAAGCTATGTGTTCCCAAGACAATTCTGCACCAAGCATTTGATGATATCTGCTATTTTAAAGCCAAGACACTTTGCTTGCTTTGACCCTTTGTTTTACACTCCAGAAACTAGTCTGCCTCCTGTTTTTACGAATAAAGTTTTATTGTCACACAGCCATGCAGTTACCCATCTGTGGCTGCTTTAATACTACAGGGGTGGAATAGCTCTGTGTGGCTCAGCTGCTTAGAGTTAAACGGCTGATATAAATCTGAAAAAAAAAAATTACCACCCTCCCCTTTACAGAAAACCTTTGCCAATCTCTGGAGTGTGAGGTAAAGAATGTTAAGGGAAGACAAGTCCACAATCCTATCACAGGAAAACAGAATTTGAAAGATTTTCTCATCATCTCAGCCTAAGTGGCCTGGAGAATGGCTTACTGGGTAGAGTGCTTGCTCTGCAAGCATAAGGATCTGCATTCGAATCCCCAGCACTCACAAAAAGCTGAGCATCAGAAGTCACAGCTCATGGTCAACCAGTCTAGCCAAAATAGTAAGCTTAGTTCAGTGAGAGACCCTGTCTCAAGGAACTAAGGAAAAGCAAGGGGAGAAGATATCTGATGTCCTGCTCTGACCATCTCCCCCACATACACCCCCACCCCCAATACATACACAGTGCAAAAATTTAAGATTGTAATTAAAAAATGTTCAAGGTAAGTGCTCAGCTCTCTTTTACTCAGTTCTTTGTTTTTACAGTGTAATGACTGATATTACCAGTAATTCATTAATTTGCATGTTCATGCACACCTAAGTAATTAACATCTGCCCACTTTGTTACCAGTTACTGCATCAAAGGTTAGCAGCAGTCATTTTCCCTGCCCTCTATGAACATAATGTTAAGTAGAGGAGAATGCTAAGAAAATAACACTCTATAAAAATGACTGACTTTCAGGCGACACTCAGAGAACTTCTACCAGAAGAGAGTAATCTGAAAGGCAGACAATAGGAGACTTCCTGGAGAAGGTGATTCCTGTGTTGGTCTTTGAAGGACAAGTAGAGTTCTGCAGGTGAAGGGAAACAGAAGGGCTTTCCAGGCACAGGTGATTGCAAAAAGGATTTCTTCAAAGCCTGATGAGCAGAAACAGCGACAGAGCGATTTGGACTGAGAGTAACACCTGCCCTCAAATGATCTTGTACTTTTGACATTTTTCTTCAGACTTTTAGGAAAGGGAGCTATTGACTAGCTTAGAACTATTCCTGGCAGTTCTGAGACTGGTAGATTTCAAGAGGGCAGAATAGTGGAGGCCAGAGGGAAGGGGATCAAGAAGGTGGTGATGGCAATATTGGTGCATTACTCAGAGCAGAGTGAGTTCAAGTCCCAGCATCCACATGACGGCTCCTAACTGTCAATAACCTCAGTGCCAGGAGATCCGATGTCCTCTTCTGACCTCTGTGGGCACTGCACACATGTGGTAGTGACAACAAACTGCCCAGGGTCATACAGAAGTAAAGATTTGGATTTCTCCATGCTATCTAGCCCATGACATGGTAGCCAGCACAGCTCATTACTATCTTTCAGGCTCATAGAATGCTCACAGTAATGTCAGTTACCAGGATAGAAAGTGAAGTGCTTTTTAGGGTCTGGAAATTAGGTGCACAGCCTCCAAGGGCTTATGTTACTTCTCACAGATCATGGGTGAGAATAGGTCTACAATAGACCCAACTCACCATACACGAGAGCCAGGAACAGCATACATGCTGGTGCACCGTGTTGCTTAGCAATCACCCTGGGGTCAACAAGCAGAAAGGTTATCCGTAGGCCTGTAAGAATTGTTCCCTGTGTAGGGTACTAGGAACAGAGCAGAGTTAGCAAAGAGAGTTTAGTTACAATTCACATTCATTGAAGCCACAACTGACCTCACAGGTAGCTCTGAAGCCAAGAGTTATCCCACGCTGGAACAGATCACTGGTTTTCCCCCTCTTGGCCCATTAGTCCACCCTTGAAGGTGGCCCTTGAAAGCTGGGCTACCTTGGGGGAGGCAGGTCTCTTTAAAGGAAGGACAATTTCCAGAAGGAGTTGAGAGCTGTCAGTTCACAGAGCTCCCCACAGCTGAGAAGAATCTGTCTGGCAATACATCATAGCATCTTTTACAAATGCCTCCCAGCAGGTGCTGGGCCCAGGCCGGAACTAAATCAGGGCCAGGAGGAAGGAAGTGCAGAGTGAAAACCACAGGAACAGGAAGATGCAGAATTCGACTGTTAAAAGTTGCACAACCTTCAGAGTGGTCACTTGACTGCTACCTACCCTCTGCTGAAGAGACTGGGTAGCCATGGGATCTAGTACTAGTTACTACTATCTACTACTACTACTAACTAACTACCAACTAGCAATAGGCAACTAAGAGCCTCATTCATCCTCCCCCTGAAAAGCAAAGTGACCTTTCCTTTTTTTAGCCTATTACATAACATAAATATATTTTTCAGAGTCATATCATTTAAGGTCAAAGAGTTTAGTCTCACAGTCTTTAAAATACATTTGTGAACTTTCCATCACACAGCTTGGCAAACACAAGGTTAAGAGCAGACTCTCCTGCCATTTCAAGTGAGTGTTTGTTTTTCTCTTTCGGTCTTGCAGTTATAAAAAAAAAAGTCCTCGTTCACCCCCTGCTTAGGTTTATTCTGAACGTTATATTTTGGTGTCCTGACTGGTTGTTGTGGAAGAACTTGCATGTCTCAAATTAAGAATAAGATCTGTAGTTCTGAATCTTATAAGCAAGACCATATGACTTACAGCATGAAAGAAGGCAAAAATTAAGCCTTCGCTGAAAAAAAATACTGAAGGTTTACATGCAATTCCATCAGCATCGTGTATGCAAATGTACGTGTGGTCATCTCGCAATAAACCCTGCTATGAAAGAAGCAGGTAAATGTGGCAAGTTCTCCGGTCTCATTCTCTCCTAATGTCCCAATCACTTTTAGTCAGTTGAATTTTGTGTTTGGGTTGAGTTTTTGATGAATAGCTGTTTTCTGTTTGACGGATGCTTTTATTGAATCTTACTGTCTGAGTTTAACTATACTACTAGGCACTAAACTCTGTGTGCTAGGCCTACACTTGGCTCTTCACACAAATGATATTGGCATTCAGGAAATGAGAAAAAACAATTTTAAGGAGCCAGATGGTTGCACACACCTGGAATCGGAGCACTTGGGAGGTTGAGGCAGGAGAATCGTGAGGTTTTGTTTTATTGTTGTTGTTGTTGTTTTTAAAGCAGCCTTGGCTACATAATGACTTCCTGTCCAAAAAGAAAAAAGAAAAGGAAAATCTGTATAAAAATACAAAAAGCACATTGATAGATTCTTGCAACTCTCAGTTTTAAGGAAGATTATTGATATTTTCCCAGTTCTGCTTCAAACATTGTTTGTGGTGTAACAAAATCACACAGAGTCAGCTGAAACCTCCTTTGTTCCTGCCCCCTTTTCCTGGAAATAGTCACGCCTAGGGGGGTACAACAGCAGTAGAGTGCCTGCTCAGCATTTTCAGGGTCCTGGGTTCAATTTCCAGTGAAGAGAAAGATTACGTCTATAATCCCAGCACTTAGGAAACTAAGGCAGGGGAGGATCATAATGAGTTAAAGGTGAGTGAGTTACATAATCAGAACTTATCTCCACAGAAAGAGTCTTACCCGGACATTGACAGGCAAATTATTACAGAATAATAATAATGTTGCCCCATCTGCTTTTATCTATAAATGATACATACTATTTATACCAAACTTATGTGTGTAAGTGCATCATTCTTCCCTTGTATTTTTCTCTCAGCCCGTTTTTGGAATGCATCTCTAAGTTCCATTAGCCCTGCATTCCACTGATGAATATACCCATCTCTTGCTAAGGAACCTCGCATCCCTCCCAGCTTGTCAGTGTTCTAAAGAACTATAGTAAAAACAAGTGTGTTTGTTCTTCATGACACAAGCAGGAGCTTCTCCATGGTATGTGTGGAACACAAGTATCACTGGATACTCCTGCGTGATGTACCTTGTCTTTGGCTCATCCTGAAGGTGTCAAGGATCCATGTCACCGGTTTTATGACTGCATTAGCCAGTAGGTGACTGTGCTCTAGAGGACTCAGCACAAGGCCTCTGGTCACCAACTCACTTCTTCAGCTATTGAAAGGTAAAGAACTTATCATGATCTGATTGGTCTAATCAGATCCATCTGTCTGTTATTCGTCCACTCAGAATGAACTGGAAGAAAAGTTTGAAAATGATATCTAGAGATTCGGACTTCAAGAGTCCGAATTCTGGGCTTGGGATGATGGCTCAGGCAGTAAAGCGTGTCTTGAAAGGTCAAAGAACTGGGTTCAATCCCAGAACCCATGTTTTTGTAAAAAGCTTAAGTGTGGTATCATGTGCTTGCAATCCCAGCACTGGGAAGGTAGAGACAAGTGGATCCCTGGGACTCACTGGCCAGCCGTCCTAGCCACTTGGTGAGTTATAGGCCAGTGAGAAACCTTCACTCAACAAACAAGGTGGACAGCACCTGAGGAAGGACAGCTGAGGTTGTCCTCTGGTGTTTATGCATGTATAGACACACACAGATACACACACACACACATACAGACACACACACATACACACACACAACACACACACACACACACACACACACACACACACACACACACACACACACACACGAACCCAAATCCTAACTCAGTTGTTATTAGCCATATTGAGTTCTCTGAAGCTCAGTGTTTCTCTGCTGTAAATGTGGACAATGATAGTCTCTTTTCCCTGGAAGAGCTGTTTTTCTGAGATTATCGTAAGAATTTAATGTACTGCTAATTTAAAACATTGTTACTTTTATGTGGATGGATAATCGGTGTTAGATGGAGGATAGCTAGAAGGACGGATGAGTGATTGGAAGTTGATGGGGGCTGATTGGCTGGACAATGGATAGACGATGGATGGATGGACGGATGGATGGATGGATGGATGGATGGACAGACGGACAGATGGATGGACGGACGGACGGACGGATGGATGGATGGATGGATGGATGGATGGATAGATGGATGAGTGGATGGATAATAATAAATGGATGCATGTTGAATAATCGTCTTCATAGAATCATGGCTCTCAATGTATAGTATAAACCTTATAGCTTCTAAAATATACAAGAGCCTTGTCCCCCTTCCTCCCATCACCCCAAATGAAGAATTACAGTCTTTACCACCGTGTGGGGAAGTGAGGACCACATCATTTGATGGTTCAGTTTTTGGTTAGGTTGCTCGAGTCCTGATGCTGATGTTGCCCTGTTTTATTCAGGGAAAGCTAAATACTTACAACTTGTTGTTTTATTTTATCTCCAAACCAAGTTAGAAGTCTATTTTTCCTAATCCTGAACCCCACTCCAAAAGACTATGAGCTCTAGATTCCAGTCTGTGACCAGCCTAGCCCCTGTTGCTGGTCATCTTCTGGGTAAATGGTCCATGTTATAAACTTTAGGTTTTTGACTGCTCAGGAGACCCAGATATCCTAAGTATCACACTGCCCTTGGGTAGTGGCCAGCAAATATTTTTACAGAAATTAGTTTGTCTCATTAAAATGCAATAAAATATTCATTACCTAAGTGAGAACAGGACCTTCATTTAAAAGGGAGGTCTATCAAGATGGCTCAGTGTTAAAGCACTTGCTGTATAAGCCTGGCGACTGGAGTTTGGTCCTTGGGTCCCACATAAAGCAGGAAGGGACAGCTGACTCCCCTGCTGTTTGGGACTTTTTGCTGGTATGATGGAAAGCCATTGAAAGGGGTTGAAGAGATGGTTTAGTCAATGAAATGTTCGCCTTGCAAGCACAAGGACCTGAGCTGGGACTCCAGAACCTACTTTTAAACAAAACAGCAGCAGCAGCAAGACAAGCATAGTGTATGCACTATAGTCCCAGCACTGAGGAGGCAGACCCAGGCAGATCCCTGATGCTCACTGGCCAGCCAGCCTAGCCTACTTGGCAAGCCCTTGACCAATGAGAGATCCTGTCTCAACAAAACGAGGATGGACAGTATCAGGAGAATAATAGCTGGTGTTGTTTCCTGGCTTCCACATATGCGTGCAGATATACATGTACCTGCATACGAATGAACTCACACACACATACGGATTATGTTTTCATTAATTCAGCAAATATTTGCAAAAGGCCCCTTATACCCCAACTCAAGTCTAAATTGTGGAAATACAGCAGTAAACAGAAGAAAAGTGCCTGCCCTCTTGGAACTTGCATTCTAGTTGGTTGACCCTTTCTGACAGAATTCAGACTTACATTTTGAGCTGTCCACACTCCTGGAATGATCTGCATCTTAAACTTGCTACCCACATCTCAACCCCTGATCTCTTCCCCCAAGCCCACTCCCCTGCAGAAGATGGCAGGTGGAAATGTGTCCTCCACAGTCTCACCACATACCTGTCTCCACCTTCACACTGAACATCAATTCTCCCTATCTTCATCACCGCTGCTCTGGGCCAGACTCCCTTGCCAACTTAGCTGGGCCTTTGTGGCACCCTCCTGATGGGCCTCTCCTGGCACCATCTTTCCCCTGAAGCCTGGTTTCAAACTTATCATTCAAAGTAGGGCAAAACAAGCCGCTGCCCTGTCCAGCCATTGTCTCAGCCACTTCAGGACACTACAAAAGAGTTGCCTTTACTATCACTGAAAGGACTCGTGCAGTGAGTACCTCCGTGAGGCTCTTCCCAACTCCACCCAAGGCCCAGCCAACACATCCATCTCTAGGCCTTAACCCCTAATTCTGTCGCTCTGTCCCTCATGATGCTGTCTTGCTGTCCCCCAACACAACCTCCAAGCCTTCACCCTTTGTACTGTTCTCTTCTAATGACCTCACCCCCCTCTCCCCGAGTAGTGTACAATGCTCTTCTGCCTTCATCTCCTAAAAGTCTATTTTAGATGTCACCTGCCCAGAATGCACTTACCCACTGTATTTTTCTCTATAACTATTAGTATCTCTGGCTTTATGAATCTATTTGATGATTGGCTCATCTATACCTTCCAGGCCAGATGTTAGTAAGAGGTAGCCAGGGACTTCACTGTGGTGTCCTCTGGAACAGTGGCTGGCACCTGGTGTGAACTCCAGAAGTACTTGTTGTCAGATGCACACATGGGTGTGCTCGCTGTACACTTTGGTGGCTCTGGGGTGGAGCAGGTAGGAGCCCATTTGTGATTACTAGTACCTGCACATGGTAGGATACAGCATTCCTACGACTGTCCAGGGGCCTGTTTCTATTCTGGAAAGCTTCAGAAGGTTCATACTAGAAGAACGCCTTGCCAATTGACATTTGCCATGAGTGATTATGCTTCTTTGTTATTGAAAATAATGGCTCAGTATGAGGTGCTAGAGAGCACATTTGTGGGGCTTCTCTGATGATCATTTCATGAGGGAAGTGTGTTAGGGGCAGAGTAGACAGGGAAGTACACATACCCAAGGACCGTTTGGAAACTCACCCTTGACCAGAACCCTCTGTGCCCACCCCAGGGTGGGAGGTTGGCAGCCCTGTAGCCCTCATCAGCTCTGAATGCCAAGTGATTGCCATTTCCTGCCAGGACCTGTGGTTGGACTCTGGACGGTATCCTGTCTTTCCTAACAGATGCTGATGGTTGTCTCAAAACATTTACTTTCTTTTCTTGTTGTCTTTAACCATTTGTCAGGCAACACTTCTCCATTCCCCTCTCTCTCATTTTCACCCACTGAAGTTAAGTGTGGTAGGGCCTGTTTTTATTTTATCTGTTTGGGTTCTTAGGAGTGAAAAGCAAAAGCGAGTCTCTCTCTCTCTCTCTCTCTCTCTCTCTCTCTCTCTCTCTCTCTCTCTCTCTCTCTCTCTCTCTCTCTCCTGGTCGTTATTAATGTTTCATTAAAAACTTGCTTTGCTTAACTCTTGGCTGTCTGCAGGTGTTTTCCAGTTCTGCAAGCACAGACAGTATAAAGGAACTCCGACCTTGTTTAATTATCAACCTCAAATAATGACAGAATCATAATCTCAGGAGCAAATGAAATGTTAGGTATTTTGCAAATACTTACTAAAGAGATGAATACTTTATTTTTTAATAAATAAGCTAACACCAGTGCCGTACTACAGACTCTTAACCATCAGCTCCATCTTCCATCGGGTTTGTATATATTAAACTTTCAAGGCATTGATGACAAATAGAGGTCCAGCCAAGCTCATAAGATTTGGCTGTTAAAGTCTTTTTGGAAATATATGTTTTTAGTAAATGCATTTTCCTTGAATAAACTTCAGAAGCCAGTTTTTGAGAGGCAATTTCTGGAGTCTGGACAATGTCCTTTGTCTACTACTCAGTGCTGACAGTGTGAATTTTTCAAGTTCAGATGCTATAGTAGGTTGTAAATAATATCAAAGGTTTGCCATACTAGAACCTGAATATTGTATGTTTTGAATAAATCATACTTGTATGTTGTCTTCCTTTCCTCTCTTTGGTTATATTTTTATTGTCTTACTCTCAGTCAATGGGAGATATTTAAATATATAAATAAATAAATCATGCATGTCTACCGTCGGCATACATGTGAAATAAGTATTGATCCATGTATGTGTGTGTGTGTGTGTGTGTGTGTGTGTGTGTTGTGTGCCATGTTGGTTTGATAGTCACTGCGCCCCAGTACCCTACACAAACAACTTAAGGAAGGAAGGATTTGTTTTGGCTGACTGCTCCAAGTCCATTACAATAGGAGGTCTGGTGGACAGAACAGCTCACTTCACGGCAACCAGCAGACAGAGAGCATACCAGCAATACCTAGGTTTCTCACTTTTCCCTTTTGATCCTGGACCTGCAGCCTCCAGGATGGTGCCACCTATATTTAGGGTTGCTCTTCTCCATTGAGTTAATCCTCTCTGGAATGCTCACCACCCCCCCCCCCACACACACACACACACTCAGAGCTATACCTCACCAATCTCCTAGACTCTTCTCCATGCAATCAAGCTGACTATCAAGATCAACCATCACATACATGCACCTGTGTGACTGTCTTGAGTTTCCTCAGGGAGTAAAACCAGGAGCTGATGCCTTAGCTAAGCATAACTGTGACTTTCTTATCCTTAGTCAACATCCCTTCCAAACTTACGGCATGACTGAAACAGTCTACCAACAATGTGGTTAGACTCCATTGGAGGTATATTCTTTAGGAAATGCCTATAAAGTTCACAGAAGTTCAGCAAATAAAAATTTGGTGAGTGACATCTGTAACACAGATCTTAAAAGGCCTTATTAATTAAAAAAAAAAAGGAAGAAACTTGGAGCCAGATATTGGGGTGAAAGCTAAAAGATCAGAGAACCAGAACAAGCCAGCCACGTTCTTACCTCTACGAAATCCTCAGCCTCAAGAGAGAGACTTCCTGTTTACTCATGCTTTATATACCTTTCTGTGCCCTGCCATCTTATTTCCTTCCTGTGCTGGGATTAAAGGCATGTGCCACCACGCCTGGCTCTGTTCCCAGGCCTTGAGCTCACTGAGATCTGGATGAATCTCTGCCTCCCGAATGCTAGGATTAAAGGCGTGTGCTACCACTGCCTGACCTCCATGTTTAATATAGTGCCTGGCTTTGTCCTCCTATCCTCAGGCAAGCTTTATTGAGGTACACAATATATCACCACAGACTTCCATGTCTACTGGTTAAAGAAGAGCAGAGAGCTTATAGGTGCTGAACTTCCTGCTGGCCTGGCTGATCCACTTATCTGTGAACCTGGAACATAGTGGCAACTGGATATTAGGTGAAAAAGCAAAGAGCCAGCTACTAAAACACAGTATGGCTATTGCTCTTTGGCCCACTCCTGTCTGAGGTCAAGGCATGTGGTCACAGGCCTGAGGGACCTGCAAGGAAAAAGAGAAGCAACAGCATGGGACCCCACAGTGCCTTCCTGGACCACAGCAGCTTCATTACTTGCAGGAACTGAATGCCATCAGTCTGTTTTAATGATGGACCTTTCAGTGGCATGAGTGTTATCTGTTTTCTTTAAGCAGTATTCACACATCTGGTGGGAACCAAGGCTCATAGACAGTAAGCTTTCAACCCTGTGCCTTACTCATTACTTCCTGTGTTACCCAGAGTACATGGCTAACCCCTTGGAGACTAGTGTGCTCTTCCAATAAGCAGCTATGCAGTATCTCAAAATACTGTTGTCGTGTAAGGTGTGGAGGAACAAGCCTGTAACTCTAGCAGTGGAGAAGCTTAGATGGGGAGGATAGTGGGTTTGAGGTCAGCCTGGACTACATGGTGAATTCCAGGCCAGCATGCAATACATAGTGAGACACTACCTCAAACGAAACAATGATGTATATCAATAATACAGTTTTTTGACTAACATACAAAAGCCCTTGAGTTTGACCCCCAGCACCCCCAGACAAGTGGAAAAATATATATGACTGCTTAGAGTAATGGAATAATGTCCTAACAAGAACCCAAAGTTCTACCTTACTAAAATAAACAACAAAAACAAAAGGGAAAGCATTCTGGAAATGAGATTCTCTCTTCTCTCATATAGATTAAATTACCCAGAGTGATAATTAATGAAGATATTTTGAAGCAGAAAAAAAAAAACTTATTCTGGTAAATTCTTACAATCTTTTTGTAGGACAGTTTAGTTGCATGCAATCAAAATGTAAGATGTGTCCCCCTTGATGTGTCTTTGGGGAGGGAGATTTTATTGTTTCATTATTAGCAAACCAGTAAGTTAAGTGACAGTCCTCTTGTGTGATTAGTTTAAATGTCAACTTGATACAGTGTAGAAGTACTTGTGTCAATAAGGAGTTATCTAGAACAGTTTGGTTTATGGACATGCTTATGGGGGATTATCTTGATTACATTAATTGAGATGGGAAGAACTGCCCACTCTGGGTGGCACCATTCCCTAGGCAAGGGATTCTGCACCGTGGAAGAGTAGAGAAAGTGAGCCGAGCACAAGTAAGCATGCATGAATTCATTGTTCTCTTCTTTTAACTCTGAATGTAATGTGATCAGCTGTTTCAAGTCCATGCCACCTTTTTGTCCATGCTGGGATGGACTCTAACCTGTAATTGTAAGCTGTAATAAATCCTTCCTTCTCTAAGGTGTATGAGTCAGTATTTTATCACAACAGGAACGAAACTAAGATACTCTGTAACATGACCTCACCAGGCATAGAAAATAATCTGTGCTATATTTTCAGGTAAAAAAGAAAGTATAAAACAATATACGGTGTGTGTGAGTGTGTGTTCACACATGCATATGGATGTGTGTATATATATGTATGTTTATATAGATACAGATAAATGTAAGCCATGTACATTCATACATGTGAATGGCTAGGGTTAGAAATGTACATGCCAAATCAGTAATATTTTATACCCAAGCAGTATAAGTGAATAAAGGGAGGAGTTTCCACTTTTTTAACTTTCATAATTTTGAATTTTTTATATTACAAGAGCGTGTACACTTTTTGTAAACCTTTCTTTTCAGAACACTTGATCCAAGGCAGGTGTGTTGGCATACATACCTCTAGTTCCCAAACTCAGAAGGTACAGGGACAAAGACTTGTGAGTTCAAGGCTAACCTGAACATTATCAGAGGCTCTGTCTCAACAAAACAGAAAAGAAAGCAAAAGAAATCTATTTTCTCTAGACTCATGTCTAGACTGTTTCTGGAACAGAGCTCTGACTTCACCTGGCTCTTCTCTCACAGAGCCAGCATGTAGCAATGCCTCCAGTGTTTACATAGTGTGGCCACTTAATAATGACCACTAGTCATTGTTGATTCCATTGCTGCAGAGCAGAAGGAACAGAACCATAGCATCTACAGAAGGAACAGCTGTGCACTTTTGAGAACCATAGAATTGTCATTAAAATACTGTACATTCACCAACTGAACTGCTATATGTAGGCATGACTTAGAGGGTAAAAGTTCTTTAGTGTATATCAATGAGATTTTCTAAATATACCATGACTCACATATTACATTATTACAGCATGAATTTTAAAGCAATGAAACCATCCTATACATATTACCCTGAAGTCTACTGACTTGCTTACTAACGTATCTTGTGTACAATGGTATCTTATTATTCCTCAAACTATTGTGTAATGAGTGCACCACATTTCCATCGGTCACGTATTGATGGATATTTATGTTGCCTCCAGTTTTTATCAAGGCAGTGCTATGATAAATATTCATATACATGAGATGTTTGTGGTCAGATTTCTGTAAGATGAATAGCTTGAAGCAGTACTGCTGGAAGGTTTCTGGTTTTCCAAAAAGACCGGAGCAGTTTATACTGACATGGAGTGAATGAATCCTAGCCAGCAACTCTTGATTTATACCAGTCTGCTAGTCAAAAGTGTGCATTTCTTATCTGTCTTCATTTTACCTCCTTCATTAATAGAGCTTTCCAACTGCCATGATTTTCTTAAGGTCTGATTCTCAGAACGGTGGAACTGTTCTTGCCTGATAGCATCCGGGGAAGTGTATTCTGCATTTTATCATGGTGTGTGTTGGTTTATATGTTTTCAGAGCCAAACCTGACACTGAGTTTTAGTCTCTTAGAAAATGTTTGTCAAAATGAGTGGTATGGAATTTTGTTGTGCAGTTAAAGCAGGTTGGTATGGAGCACTGGTTCATGTCCAAGTGCATAGTGATATACCACATGGTTCCTCCACCATGCACATAAATCTTTACAAAGAGCCTAGTTATTTCTTTGAGTCACTGTATTGTATGGCTTCATACTCTGGATTCTCCATTTATTGTTTAGTACATTTCAGCAATTGGAGTCTATCCCAGATATAAACATGCTAAATTTCATTTAGGTAAACCTGATGGAAATCACCAAAGCCTTTACTTATTTATTTAGTGTAAGCAAGACAGGGGGCGTGGGCAGGAAGAGAAAACAGCACTGTGTCTTTTCTCTTTTACATCTTAATACCCCAGGCCTTTGCTTATCAACTTTTTAAATTCATAGTTATTAAGTTAAATGTGATTTAGCCTGAGTCTGTCTCATTGAAGTTTTGTTGTTGTTGTTGTTTGCCACCAGCAACCATGGAACTTCCCCGTGTCTCTGAGAGAGAGCAGAATTGGTCACTTGAGGGGTGGTTGAAATTGCCAGGCTCCCTCCATCAAGTGATTCCATAGATGACATCATCCTGAGGTGGGATGGGGACAGAGTGGTCTAAACTTGTGTTTGTGTGTAGCTTTTGACCAGGGCTAGACTAACTCAGAGGGCAAATAGAACTGCTGCAGGAAATCTACCTCCAAAGGGCTTCGTCACTCTTCCCAGCTGGTTTTGTGATAGTGCCCACCAGGCAAGTGGCAGAATGGCTGGTCTCAGTATCTATCTCTTATGCTGTCTGCCAAGGGGCCAGGCTGGCCCTCTGCCCTGGAACCTAGTTAGCCTGATGCTTATATGTTTCTAAACCCCTCATCTGTAATAAATGGCTCCAATCTGAGCTGTCCCCTAGCAGGCTTGTGGTTTTGAGTACTTGGTTTCCTATTGTTTGCACTGAATTGGGAAGCTATGGAACCTTTAAGATTCAGGGTCTAGATGACAGATGTGAGCTGACAGGGTCAGGCCTTAAGGGTGATAGCCATCTTCCAGTCTGGCCACCATGTAAAGAGCACCACATTGCCCCTGATACCACGGATCCCTCTGCCATGCCGTCCCCTGTGAAACTGTGACCCAGGATAAACCTTCGCTCCCATGAGTGGCCTTCCTGGGCTATTTTGTCACAGTGATGAGAAAATTCACTAACTCAAAAAGCTTGGGAGTCAGAACCAGAGGTGTGGGAGGTGGGGCAGGTCTAGGCCTGACAGTCGTGTGGCATGGCATGGTGTCATCATGGGCTGTTTAGTTCCCTAGTTCTCTCCTTCCATGCTCATTTTCCAAACCTGCTTCTTCTAGCCACTTTTTCCACCATCACCTGATAGGTGTGGTTTGGTTCAGAAATCTGTGGCACCTCCCATGCTTCCTGGGGAAATCCTGGTTGGCTCTGGGCAGGGTTTCTCTACTATTTCAGGTCTTAGAAACCACAGAAGATGGTAGCATTTCCATGGCACTGGTACATGGGTGGGACTAATCAGGGATGGGTATGACCATTGTAGGTATGGTGGCTACACTGAAGACTCAGAAGACCCATAGCTCAGGACCGCCAGAGCTTGTGAAGCTGTGGTTGAAGCTGATCATAGTACCCTTATTCCTCTGCTAGTGATGGGATCGAAGTAACCAGGTAGCCTAAGGCAGGCAAGGAAAAGCTCTCTGGTCTTCAAAGAGGGTGGGTAGAGTAGAGATCTCATGCCTGGAAGGGTGGCAGTCATGTTGCAATTATGAATGTCAGCTTGCAGATAACATGCTGCAATAGAAAAACAGGAAGAATTTGAGGCCTTCAATATATTGCTAATGGTAGAACTCATCAACCGTGAAACTGTCTTAGCCCTGATACTAAGATCAAAGATCTCTAGTAGTCAAGCAACTATTAGTTACTGTTCTCCCGATTGTGAGCAAATCCCTGGCAAGGAGAAAGAGGGAGCACAGTCCATTGTGGTGGGAAGTCATGGAGGCAGGAGTGGGAGGGGGCTGGTCACGTTGCAATGAATGATGCTGTTCGGTGCATGCTCTCCTTTTGCTAGAGTCTAGGACCCATGTTTAGGGTAAATCTTCCCACCTCGGTTAGTGCACTCTAGATAATCCCTCACATGGATGTCAGAGGCATGTCTCCTGGGTGTCAAGTTCACAATCAGTATAAGCAAATTATAAACTGTCACAGAGATTTTCCATTTGGCTTCATTGGTGTTACTGCAGAAAAACTTTATGATCTAGTAGCCACTCGAGACTTAGAAAAGAGTCGTGCAACAGCGGCAAGGATAAACGAGACTCAAAATAGGAACCTCCTGAGAAACGAGATCAGAAACTGGGGATGTGCCATGGAGAGGAAGGTGTTTAAGCTCAAAGACAGATGGGTTGAAGCAGGAGGGAAACGCTGACAACATTAAGGTCCTCTACATGGAAGAGTCCAGGACACTTTACATTGATGTCCATTGCTACTTCTTGGTTAGATGTTAGAGGGAGGGAAGAGATGCTTTGGGACAGTTCTGAGGGGCAGAGAGACCCTTGAGTTTGAGGCCAGACTAGTCTACAGAGTGCTAGAGCAGCCAGAGCTACACAGAGAAACTCTGTCCCAAGAAACGAAAACAAATGAACAAAAAACATTTTTGTGCCTCAATTTTCTCATTTGTAAAATGGAGATAGTAATAAGAGTCCCGACCTCAAAGGTATTACAAGGTTTGTGCTAGGTAATCCTTCAGTGTGGAGCCTAGACAGGGTCTGGTGCACATTAAGGTACTACATAAGGGTTTGTTCCTCCTAATCTTTAGTTATCATTTACACCTATACTCTTGAAAATAGTCACTCAGCAGTACAGTCCCTGCTACTCCACAGTTTGCTGTGACTATGTTAAGAAGACTCAGGGCTGGTGAGAAGGCTCAGGTGGTAACAGTGCTTGCTGCACAAGCCTGGCCCCAGATTTCAATCTCCAGAGGCCACAGGATGGAAGGAGAGAACTGACTTCTGAAGGTTGTCCTCTGAGCTCTACACACACACCACACACACTCACACACTCATGTACACACACATCACACTCACACACACGCGGAGAGGGAGGGAGGGAAGGAGGGAGGGAGGGAGGGAGGGACAGAAAGAGAGGGGGCAGTAACAACAATTTAAAAGAACACCTAGCTGAGAGTGAAGTGGCAGGCATGGAACCCCAGCGCTGAGAGGAAGGCTGAAGCAGGAGGATCGCAAGTGTGAGAGCAGCCAGGGCTACACAGTGAGTTCCAGGACACTAGGACACTGTGAGTTCCAGGGTAAGACTCTTCTCCAAAAACTGCCAACAAGAAGGAGAAGGGGGAAGAGAAGAGGAGGAGGAGGAGGAAGAGAAGAAGAAGGAGGAGGAGGAAGAGGAAGAGGAGGAAGAGGGAGAGGAGACCCATAATACCATGTTCTGGTGAAAAGAAAGGACAGCTAGCCCTCTCACAGCTTACTAGTAGGCATGTAAAACGATGGGTAGGACAGTTAGGGGAAGGGGACTATTTGGCAGTTTCATAAAAAATTAAAGGCTATCTGCCCTATAATCTGTTTGCTCAACTCTTGCATATTTACTAATGAAAAGGAAATGTATGTACATATGTCTGAGTGCACATCACACACACACACACACACACACACACACACACACACACACACACACACAATGGTTCAGTGTGTGAAGCTGTGCTTAAAAGAACACATCTCTTAATTCAATTTATAGCAAATTCTAGGATAGAAAAAACTTACCTATGTTGCTATAAATCTGAAGAGTGTCTATAAAATTGTCAGGTAACTTTCTAGAAGTGTTCTCTGTCTCGGTAGCGGCTTATACCATGGATGGAGTACATAGGGTATGTACGTATGTCTTGGGTATAAATTCTAATTCAAATTTTTATTTTAGAGTGTGTATGTGTGTGTGTGATGTGCAAGTACATATGTGTACAGATGCACAGAGGCTGGACGAGGATGTTGAGTGTCGTCCTGTATCAGTTTCTGCCTTAGTTTCTTGAAACAGGGTCTCTGACCAGACTGAGAGCCAGGCTGGCATTCAGAAAGCCAAAGCAGCCCCCCAGGCCCCCGCTGCACAGCACTGAAAGTGGTGGTGGATGTCTGAACTCACAGCAGTCCACGCCAGCTTGCTGCTCCACAATGAGATCCTGGCCCAGAAAAAAGGGGATGGTACAACTCAGGATCTTAAGAACTGGTAAGGAAGGTAAAACACAAAGCTTCTCTTTCCTGAGTCGGGACACTCCTGGGTGACCAGTCATTCAGTGATACTGAACAGAGTATCATCCATTTGCAGATAGGTGAGGATCTATCCTCAGCAAGATATTCCAGTGAATGGGGCTGGCAGAATTAGAAAGTTGTCATGTTGCAGTCCTTGATTAAATAAATACCTGGGTCATTAGTTTTCTACCATAACAGATAGAATGTCCTTCCAATGCAGGAACACACAGTGGGGTGGGGAGAGGGAAGGGGAGGGGGAAGGGAAGGAATTGGATACGGTCAAACTTGAGTATAATCCCGGAACTCTGGAGGATGAGGCAGGAGGATTGTAAGTTTGAAGCCAAGCTGTACCACATAATGAGACCTTGACTGAAAAAATAAACAAAAAAGAAAAAATACTCATCAATTGGAAATCTGAACTCTAACACATTTGAAGATGTTGAGGATTTTTTTCCTTTTAGCTATCTGGGGCTATGTTCAAAAGGAATGCCGTGGTCTTTTATGTTGAAATAGTTACAGATGCCTGAAGTCTTAGATTTGGTTCAAAATGACCCAGAGGACAGAAAGGGGGTGAGAATATAGATGAAGCAAGAGTGGCCAGATTAAAAAGTGGGTGCAGAAACCAGGGGGACACAGGGTGTGAAGCCAGTTTGCCACAGTGTGTGTGTGCCTCTGAAGTCTTCCTTCATGCAAAGTTTCATTTTTAGGCAAGAGTAACTCTAACTTAAGGCCAGCCTGGTCTACATAGAGAAGACTCCCTGTGTCAGAAGAAGTGGAGGAGGAGGGAGAAGAGGAGGAGGAGGAGGAGGAGGAGGAGGAGGAGGAGGAGGAGGAGGAGGAGGAGGAGGAGCACATAGTTTTGTTTTCTTTTCCAAGGATTGATTGTAAAAGGGCAGAGAAAGGGGAAAACGAAACAGAGCCAACAATCAGAATCCACAGAAAGACAGGAAGGAAGTGAGATGGAAAGCTGCGTGGTCAGCCACTTTCTTTGCACATTTTCTGCAGCAACCTCTTGGAAAGGTGTGGCTTGGGACTTTGGGCACTGGGTGCAGATTCTGTTTTCTTAACCCCAACAGAGAGGCTCCTTGCACTGACTTCTCCGAGTCTTAGTTTCCTGTGTGTAAAATGGACTTCAAACATGTTCTTCAAAGGCCTTTTTTTGTCTTTAATTTTCCGAACACGAGGAAGTTATTAAGTTTTACAGGGTGTGTGTCCATCGCTTGAAAAGCCGCACGTGCCTTTGGCCTCTCGCTGTGAGACAGACATGAGCACCCCACAACGCCTGCCTCTCTCCCTCAAGCTTTTCACCTCTGCCTTTCCATTTGTGGTTAAGAAAAAAGAGAATCCGCCCTATACAAGAGACTTCCCTCTTTTTCTGCTTGGGGAACATGAGTAACAGATTTTTCCATCGGAGCTGTTTTTCCTGGACACAGAGTCCCCGACGGCCACAGCATGTGATCTCGGGGAGACCTTAAATAAACTTGCAGTGTTCCTTATCAGCCTCAGTTTTAGTAACTTATGAATCCACTTTCTGTAGTTGGTGATTTTCCTTTTTAAACAGAAGTTCTTTTTTCATTCAGTAGCTTCTGAGAGCTTTCCAGGTACCTCCTCGTGTAGCCCTGTGACATAACGGGCGTGCCCTGGGCTGAGCCCAATCCTTGTAGCAGCTGTCTCTCCCTGTCTCGCCCAGCATTTTCCCTGGTAGGATTCCTCGGCCCTCTCTATCATGGTTTCCGACTGTATTTTGTGGATTTCTATTTTCATCTGAAAGTATCTTGTGTATTACTTGCCTTTCTATCCTTTCCCTGTCCTGGATTTCTCTCCTGCTCACTCACTGGTCTCTACCACCCAGCACAATGCCAGGCAGAGAAAGCCACATCACTGATGTGGCCCTGTGCAAAAGGTACACACCCAACTCCTTATTCAACAAGAACCAGGCACGGCAGAGCCTGTAACGCCCACACTTGGGAGGCAGAGGGAGGGTCCTGAGTTCAAGACAAGCCTTTTGACACTGTCTCAAAAAAAAAAAAAACAAGGGCTGGAGACGTACTTCACAGGTAGAGCATTTGTCCAGCATACGCACAGCCCTTAGTTTGACCCCAAGCAACACAAAGTAATAATAACAGTAGTATTAAGAAGCCAAACATTGGGTAGGGTGGTGGTGGCGCACACCTTTAATCCCAGCACTCAGGGAGGCAGAGGCAGGCGAATCTCTGTGAGTTTGAGGCCAGCCTGGTCTCCAAAGCGAGTTCCAGGAAAGGTGCAAAGCTACACAGAGAAACCCTGTCACGAAAAACCAAAAAAAAAAGAAGCCAAACATTAAACCAGGCACGAGGTCCTTCTGAGCCTGGGAACCTGTGGGACCACAACGCCACCCTGAGCACCCATGGTACCAGCTCTGGAGCCCACCACCTTCTGAACAGCCAAAGTAATAGTCCTTGTAATGAATGAAAACTGAGGAAGTACCATGCGTGCTGTGGTTACGGGCTGATTACAATGAAGGGCAGAAGACAGTGTGTATGGAAGAGACGCTGGTCCCAGACAGACAGTGAAGTATGATATCCAGGGGCCACTGCTCTCCTCCAGGACCACAAAGTCCAATTGGCTGAGGGTTAGAACATGATGTTTTCCAAGTTGATTTCCCTGTAGCACCCCTGTGTGTATTTGGTGCCTGAGCATATCTGAACAGAATCAAATTAGATCTAGAGGCCGAACTCTGAAAGGAAGTATTCCTTTCTTTACCGCAAAGCTCCCTACACGTGGGATACAGCTTATCTTGTAGTTATGGTGGATGGCTTGGTGCTAGGTGAAGCTGTTGGCTTTGGAAGGTGGGCACACATCGCCTGTGTTGGGGTTTGCAGTGTGCCTGGCATTTGCCTGGCATGTGAAGTGTTTGGTGAATAATGAAAATGATAGTTTAGCGATAATACAAAGACACTCTATAATTCTTCAAAAGTGGGGGGGGGGGGGGCGACGATGAGGACCAGAGAGATGGCTCAGCAGTTCAGAGCACTTGCTGCTTTTGCAGAGGACTCAGGTTAGGTTTCCAGCACCCACGTGGCAGCTCACATCTGTCTGTAACTTGAGTTTCAGGGAATTTGATACCCTTTTCTGGCCTCTGAAGGCACTACATCCATGTGGTGCTCATACATAATGCAAGCAGATCACTCACACATATAAAATAAAAAATAATTAAATTTTCAGAAAAAAAAAATGGGACCCTATACACACATTTTCCCCTAGACTGTTCTGTGTGTTTTCCCTTGTCTTACTTCCAGGAGCAGGGAAAGTCCCCATTACACCTGCCCAAGTTCGCCAAGTAGGTGAGCCTACAATCACACCACGATGAATGTTTGATAGTCTTGTTTCACGGGCGCTGGTCAGTTCACTTTCACAGGGACTCTGCTGTGGGTTGGACATTGACCCCCCTCAAGTCTTCCTGGGTCAGAAGCTTCCTTCCCCGAACTCTGTGGTAATGGTACTTGGAGTTGGGGTATTTGAGTTAGGATCTGATGAGGTCATAAGGGTGGAGAGCCCATGATGGCATTACTGATATTATACAAAAAGGAAGAGAAACCCAAGTCAGCCAGCTTGCTCTGTCTTTCTGCGTGGATGATGTGGCCAGAAGACTTTTAACAGATGTCAATACCATACCCCAGGACATCCCAGCCTCCAGAACCATGAGATAAATCTTTATTTTTGTAAATTACCTGTCTGTAGTATTTTGTTATAACAACAGAAAATGAACTAAGACAGGGTTCTTAAGCAGGAACCCAGGTTAAGTCTGCCCCAGAGCTGGGTACTTGTCAGGAAGCATTGGGAAGAACAATCAAATCAGATAGAACATGCTTTACCCATCCCTGCCCCTGGTCTCTGAATGCTACTTGTCTAGGAGCACTTCCAAACTGGTTGCGGCATTCCTGTCTGATAACTTAATGCTGCAGGCATGGACCACTTCATTCTGAGCCTAGCCATATCCCCAGGCTTCCTCCATCTTTCCACCTAGAGCCTATCCAACCTTGTGTTGATAGCACCAGGATCCAGAGTCACATGGAGCAATTGGTTAATGGTGTCCGAGTCACACTGTCCTTTCTCTCACAATTGACACGTTACAGAGAATCTTTTCACCCACATGTAGAAGCAGAAATTACAGAGTGAGTAACGGAAAAGTTCAGGGAATGACTTTGGATACAGTCGCATCCAGTAATCTAGTCATCCAGAGCACGTCAGCGAAACCTCTGTCTCCAACCCTGCTGCCTACTGGGGTGTGTCCTGGTGGCTCTAGGCTGTCATCCCAGCTACTTTGTCATTCTAAACAATTATAGAGTGCTTCTGGAATACTAAAGCCGGAGATGAGATACTAATCTAATACTTAAGATCATTCATAATCTGATTAATAATCTAAGGACTCGTAACAGCTACTGCTCTTTTCACAAATACGGTGCTGAAAGTAAACCCAGGCCTTTGTGCATGGCAAGCAGAGCTCTGTCACTGGGCAGCACCCCATGTTTTCACCTTCATCCCCACTTCTGCAGGTGTGTGTTGGCACTGATGAGAAAGTCCCTCTTTGGGTTATCTTCACAGTCCTAACGATGACATCTTCACTTGGGCTCAGGCTGTTTGAGACTCACAACTTTCTGACATCATTACATTTTCTCAACCTGTCAATGTGTGTGTGTGGGTTCCACAGCAAAACCACTGTCTGTGTGGCCCCTGAAGAGTGCTTAAGCAACGTGTTCCTTCCAACTCCCAGCTCTCCTGGTTGTCAGAATGCGTGTGCACAAATAATCGCTAAATCCAGAGTAAATTGTCACATTTTCTGCCAGTCACGTTGTGTCCCCTCTGTCTGCACCCAAACGGGTTGCTGATGAAACTGGCTTCTGGTGGGGTCCTTCCCACAGTCTATTGTCATTTAGAGTAAGGAAAACCTTTGAAAGCACCTCCTGATGTTAAGACCATTCGTGCTCAGACAGATAAATTCGCGGCGGAGGAGGGAGGCCGCTCACCCTGCAGTCCTGGGGCATCTGACACTTTCCAGGCATCAGATTCCCAGGGCCTGGCCTGCGCTATCTCCTCTAACCCCTCCAACACCCTTGAGAGACGGGGATTTTTGTCCCCACTCTACAAAGGAGGAAATGGGTTCCCACAAAGATCAAGTAGCATTCTCAAAGACAGACCACTACAAAACACCAAGGTTTGCTTCACTCTCCAACTTAAGCTTTTGCCCATAATGCCAGGAGGCTCTTATGTGTCAGATGGAAGAACCATGGTGCCATGCTATGAGCTCTTTCTCAACTGCCCTAAGAAAAATAAGTCAATTTATTATATTTCTGTGTATTTTTTCTCGTTTTTACCTTGAAGTAATATGTACTTTGAATATTCCCCACCCTGTGAGTAATTCCATTAGTAAATTATTCTCTAAAATGCAAATGATGTAATCTGCCCTCTGTGAGTCCACAGTTAGCCTGCCAAGATAGACACTCTGTGCCTGGCATCCCTGATGGTGACTGATGTTGATGCTTTCCCCATGGAACTCGGAGTTTATTTCTGAGTGCAAAAGCCATTGGCGTGAGATGTCTGTGAGAAGCAAAGTTTATTAAATACTCTATTCCATGCATTAAATTCCCGGGCTAACCCAGAATATGCACAGGATGGGGAGACAGATTAGAATTTGAGTGGTACCCAGCATAGACCATCTCTTGAGTAATTCTCAATCCCTCTTGGACATTGTAAATGAGGTTGAGAATACAGTTCACAGTATGTCATCATATGTTTTAAGTGTATAATGGAGAGAGGCTTCAGGTGGCCAAAAGAAATAGCAGGCTCTTTAGCTGGATTTTCCCCTGTTGCCTTCCTGACTCATGTTGAAAGGCTTTTGTTTCTAATCAAAGCAACAAACAGTAAGGTCACTTCCTTGCGATTATATGGCAGCGGAAGGTGTCAGGGGCTTTGGGTCCTCACTTCTCCCGGCTTGTAGTTGGAGGACACAGCACACGCACCCCACAGCGCTGAATACATGTGTCCTGTGTCCTGCACCTTCTCGCCTTTCTCTTTAAATGAGCCTCGACCATGGATTGGAGGTAAGAGTAATCTCTCTGGACAGCAGACTGCAGACAGTGTCATTGGGCGTCGTGAGCTTTCACCAGTGTGTCTTAGCAAAATTTTGGACAGATTTTACATTACATAGGGGAAGGTTCCTGTAAACATAACATTTCAGAAACCAACTGTTAAGAAACAGAACTAACAAAGCATGTTTGTCTTTCCATTTTTCAAGGAATTCCTCCTTCCTAACTCCTATTGAGTAAGGGCTGGAGCAATACCATAGCGGAGACAGCTCTTAATGCCCGTCTTTTGGATGGTTTTCCTGTTTTGTGTAAAAATGCTCTCTTGGCTTCTTTAGCAGACTCAAAAGTCTGGTTTTCCGATTTTCTCTAGCACTTTAGTGATTGTTGAAGTGTGTCATTCCAGGTCACCGTCTGCCTCACACACCTACTGTTTTTCTATTCTTTCTTTTCTCTTAATTATTTGGTAATTTGAAAGATTCGAGTTCCTTCACTTATCCTGGAAAGAACTGTGGAAAGGATCCCTGCGCACAGCACAAAAATGCTCTTGATGTGTGATTGTTAATCACCTCATCAAGATGGGGTCCTTCCATTTCTGTCTGGTACTTGGCAGCAAAGGTCCTAGTGTCCTAGAACTCATTAGTGTCCTCTCTGAAAGGACCCTTTGATGTGTGCCCCTGCTCTGCTTAGGGAAGCCGAGGATTGAATTCTGCCCATTACTCTAGTTCACGGCAAAGCTTCTGTGTGAGTGGAATTCATCAGCTCACCGTAGAGACCTCGGAAATGCTGTTTTTGTGGATAGCTATCAATTAATTAATAAAACTCCTCTGATTTGTCAGAGGAAGTCCTACATCCTTATTAAAGGGAAGCTTTTTGCTCTTTCCCCTTGTAATGTGGTTATGGTAAACTCATTAAAGGCCAATGTCGTGTGTTCATCTTTCTTCCCTGGTCGGTTGTCGGTGATGGGGGAAGGGAGGGAAATCTGGGTAGACTTCAGAAAAGAAAGGAAATTGTCTCATGCAGTGGAGTGCAAAGCTCTGGGGGGACAGGAGGAAGTCTGTGGAGGAAGTAGATGGGATTGCGTAAGCGGAGAGAAAGCTTCAAGAAATAAATATATGACAATGGAGACTGCGATGGGACCTCCCACCATAATAGAACACAATGGTTTGGCCTTAGAAGTGAGCCATCTGTCTCTAAATCGGTCCTACCTAAAGGTGCCTGACGTCTGAAAGAATGTATTAGTTTCTGAAATGCAGCCCTGTGGTCTGGATTCGCAGAGTAGCATTGTAGTGGCCCAGGGCTCGTGTGGTGCGATTCACACTAGAAATTCTCCTTGCAAAGTAAAGCCATCCTACTCTGCAGTCCCTTTAAGAGGTCAGAAACTGTAACTCTTACCCAGAGCTATCACGAGTTGACCTTCCAGCCTCCCTGCCGGAGCGCATTCTGTTTTTCCGGCATACTGTTTACTGGCTTTCCATCTGAAAGCTGGAGAAGGTGCTACCGTGGAAATACAGGATGAGCTGAAGGGCGCTGTGCCCCATCCCACAGAGAGGCTGATCAGTGACCAACAGGATGTGGGGAAGTAGGGAGAGAAACACCTCTGATTGAGGAGACCTGTACCATGAAATGCTTAAGCTGGAGTAAGACATAAATTACCTTGTCCAGTCTCCACATTCTGTCACTGGGGATGAAGAAAACTGCCTCTCTTTCTCCCAGCAGCTATCAAATGCCAATAGTTCCCTCAGCTAGCAGTGGGATATCGTGTCCATCTTCCACCCTCTGGCTGGGATTTGTGTATGGCTAGAGCTTGTGCAGACCTTGTGCCTGCTGTCACAATTGCTACAAGTTCATATGTGTGGCTGCCCTTTCTGGAAACACTGTTTCCTTGATACTATGGACCACCTTTGGCTCCCCGCCTCCCAGCTCTTCCATAAAGATCCCTCAGACAATATGTAGGGAAGATGGTTTTTTAAAAAAATGCATGCTCCCAAGCCTGAAGAATTGAGTTTCTTCCCCAGGACCCGCATGGTAGAAGGGCAGAACCAACTCCCACAAATTACCCTTTGACCTTTACACATGCATCATGTCATGTCCATGTCCTCCTGCTTAGACACAAATGCACATACTTACATACAAATACATAAATTTCAAAATAAAATAAAGTAAGTGAAGGGGCTCTCTCAAAAGTTTGTGCCCCATTGGGGCAGAGCACAGTCTAGAGCCCAGGTCTCTGAGTCCCAGCTCTGCCCGATGCCCACACTGAGTTTCAGGGACATCTGGTCACTCTGCCCAGTTTCCAGTATCTCTGCCTACCATGCAGAAAAGCATCTTTTCACAGAAGCACCTTGGGATAGAAATTCAAGAGCAATATTCCAAATGAGGTCTTTGCCCTAAGAGCAACTGCTGGCAGAAAACTATGGGCTCATACAGAAAAGTCCCCAAGAAACAGTCTCCAGTCACAGTGAGAAGTAGCAGTAGGTAAAACTTAAATTGCTAAGAAACATGAGCTGGAGACATAGTTATGTCCAGGGAAAGTGTTTGCATAGCAAGCTCTTTCCTCTCCACACTTCAGAGTCTTCCTTGCTGGGTTCAGAGCTGAGACTTAACACCAAGGCTCCCTTGCAGCTCAGAAACTCTCCCTCTCGCTCCAAACCATTTGACTTCCTTCCCTGGGACCCCTATACATCGAAGCGATGTATATCTCTCTGCTTGCTTCCATCCCCTTTCTCCTTTGCTCCCCTCCCTCCCTCTCTTCCACCTCTCCCTTCTGTTCTCTTTTCCACAGCTTTGCTTTTAACCTAGAAAGGAAATCAAGAGACAAGGATGTCCCAGGTTCCTCAGAGCCAGCAGCAGTGTGTGCGGAACCAACACAGTCGGGGAAAGTTGGGGATGGAGACTTGCTGCAGTTGTTAACTGGAAGCAGACACCGAGGTGCCGTCTAGGAAGAAATCAGAACATGCGGGTTATGAGTGCAACTCTCCTATTCCAACTAGGCACCATTCCTTAGATCAAATGTCTTTAAAAGTCAACATAGTGTAGTGAGATGTACTCGTAACCCCAGCTACATAGGAGGCAGAAACTGGAGGGAGAGCCCTTGAGCCCAGAAGTTCACAGCTAGCATGGATTAGATAGTGAGGCTTTTTCCCCAAAACAAAACCACAAACAAAAGCATCCAACACTTGGCTAGAGCTAGCTCAGCAGTTAAGAGCACTTGCTGCTCTTTCAGAGGACCTGAGTTCAATTTTTAGTACTCACATCCAGCTTACAATCATCTATAACTCCAGTTCTAAGGGGATCCAACAGCCTCCATGGGCACCAGGCACACAAGTGATGCACAGACATACATGCAGGCAAAACACCCATGCACATAAAATAAAATTAAATAAAAAATAAAAAACCACCTTATACCTATTTCCTGGGTTCCATACCAGTACTATGTCCTATACCAGTACTACGTCAGACTTAAGTTAATAAAGGTGAGTTAAGTACAGCTAGAGAGCCGTGGAAGCCTCCAGCAGTCAGCAAGGACAGACAGCCGCTCACCCACCACTCTCTGCCACACACCCAATCTTTACTATTAGTTCGTTTACCACTCACTTGGTGAATATCAAAGCCATTGACTTGAGATAACTGCGATAAGTTATCCTAATTAATATGATTCTGAAGTCAAAGAATTAAATTGACTTTTGCACTAACCACTGTATTCGAGTTGTAAGACTCATGTGTATACAGGTAGAAATCAAATTGGGTCAGTTCAGGCAAATAGTGACTCTCTGGTACATTTGGAAATTCTGGTTTTGACATGTTCTGCCCCCCAGAAACAGAGAGAAAGGAAGTGTTGAGTGTGTACAGTTAACACAGTCTTTGTGAAAACCCTGCTTTCCTAGTCACAGACTGTTGAGGGAGAACTGCCCACCGTCTGCCTGCCGGTAAAGATATGCCCAATAGGTAGGAGGTGGATACTGTTGCTTCATAGTATGCTTCTGTATCTACCCCAAAGACAGTAAGTAAAGGCAATGGTGTTGTGAAAGTATCTAGATATTGCCAGAATTTCGAGTGTCTGGCAAATGGGTAGTTTTTCAGGGAATGTAGTGTTTCTGTTCACATGAATAAGCATCAGTGGTTCCTTTGGATCCACTTGTCTGTTGGCATCTTGCCCTTATCAGAGCATCTTTCAGCATTTGTCCTATGGATACATCAGACCCCTTTGCCCCTGTGGACATTCGTCTGGATTCACTAGGCAGAAATTCACAAATAGAGGCAGAGAAGAGAGTTATAGAATGTCTTTTGCAGACTTGGTGTTGGCTTGAGGGTAGACTGGGGGGTGTTTGCATTTCAAGGACATATTTTTCAGCCACCTTCTGGATCTGAACCCAAAACAAGTGGGATGAAAGTTCTAGAATGTTTTCCTGGAAAGAGTCTCCTCAATATATTTTGCTTCTATTGTGGGAAATGGGGCCTTGCACACTCACTGCATTAGAATACTGTGAGAGGTTTCAGCCTGGGCTCTGCTGTCTTAGACTGAATCTTCCTGAGAAAGGTAAGGTGCTTGGCCTCCATGTGTGATGCCTCTGAGTCCACTTGCCCTGTCTAACAGAGCACCTGAGAGTGGGTAACTTCTTTTAAAATGCAACAAGCAGGAACTGTTTCTCCCTGTGCTGGGGGCTAGGAAGTCCAAAGTCAAGGTGGCAGCATTTGACCTTGCTGTTAACATATGGACTCCCTAGATGCATTTCTCCTTCTCCCAGACTTCAGATCATAACCCTCTGCAACTCCCAGATGGAGAGCTGGTAAGAAAGCAAGCTGTGCTGTGGCCTTGCAGCCCACCTCCTTGTAACTACAGGATACATTTATGGTCCTACTCAATGTCTGCCTGCCTCCATGCAGAACACAGGCGAGGCCAGGCTAGGTTGCATGGTGTGGCGTATGTCTTCCCCCGTGAAAACCTGTAAGAGTCAGAAACCCCTTTTGTTCTCCAGAACTGAAGGATCTGGCTCTCTCCCTTTAGGACTCCCATCACTCATGGTACTTATCTCCTCTGACATTCTCCCACTTCAAGGCCCGCCCCCGATCATGGCTGTCCACAGTGGAGGCTCTTTCTCTCTCTTAATAAAGCTCATTCTAGAGGACAACTTCCTGAAGCTCTGTTCAATGAACCTGCTGTTCTTGCTCTCTAACACAGGCGAGGGCCCCCTTACTGCATCCTCATGTGGGAGAAGGCAGAAAACCAAACTGTCAAGGTAGCCTAACACTGCATGAAACCTCTTTTCTAAGGGCCTCAGCCCCACCAAGGGAGGAATGGGCCTGAAACCTCATTACCATTAAGACCCATCGGTTAAGTTCTTCCACTGAGCCACACCTAGATGTTGCAGAGAGCACATTCATGCATCCTCATGTCCCAGAAATGCAGTTTTATGGAATGCTAGCCTCTACCCTTATTTGAATGTGCTGAAATTGTGGTATCTTGGCATTGACCAGGGCTCTACAGAAGGTGTCTTAGATCTGAGAGCAGGGCCTGCCACCTCCCTCCTGCAGCTGTTTGTACTGCTTCTCTGAGAGGAGGAATCATAGTTTTAGTAACAGCTAGGTCCAGAGGTAACAATGCCCTCTTGGTACGTGGCCTTGTGCTGTGAGAGTCAGATCAATGTGTGTAGCACATGTCTGTAGTGCCCACAGAGGTCAGAAGAAGGCATTGGATCCCCTGAAGCTGGAATTACAGATATGAACCACCATGTTGGTGCTGGGAATTGAACCTGGGTCCTCTGCAAGAGCAGCCGTTGCTCTTAACTATTGAGTCATCTCTTCAGCCCCCCTCCCCCGATTTTCTTTTTGAAAGAAATAACTGATCATCTTGTGATGTGTTTATTTATTTTTATTTACTTATTTCTGAGTTGTGTTTCGCTGCATATCTCAGATTGGACTTGAATTTGCTGTATTTCCCAGGCTGTTCTCTAACTTGCCATCCTGGTTTAGCCTCCTTGAGTCTTATAATTAAAATCATGGGCCACCAAACCCAACTCTTTCAGTGTTTTATGTGACAAAAAGTACCATGTTGCTTTTCCAGTTTCCATAAAATGAATGAGGAAGTACATGCTCTCCTTCCATGGGTGTTTTAAGTAACTCCTTTTTCAAGGAGCACACTGCATGCTCGACAGTGAAGAAGACTCATCTTGTCCTTGGAGGCAGATAGCCCATAGTGGAGGGCATTGCTATTTAGTTACTACTGTAAAAAGTGCAGCAAACAGTATGGAGAGAATGGAAGGAACAACCCTACAGAGTGGGAGGTGTGGAGCCCTGGGCTGTCCAACAACTGTGTGTTTAAACCTCTATCATTCAGATCAGGAAACCAGACAACAAAGACATGAGGTCAGCTGTCCAGGGTGGCGACAGTAACACAATGATTCTCAACCTGTGGCTTGTGACCCCTTTGTAGCCTGAGGTGTTGAACGACCCTTTCACAAGGGTCACCTAAGACCATCGGAAAACACAGATATTTACATTACAATTCATAACAGTAGCAAAATTACAGTTATGAAGTAGCAACGAAAGTAATTGTATACTTGAGGGTCACCACAGCATGCGGCACTGTATTAAAGGGCTGCAGCATTAGGAAGGTTGAGAACCACAGCATTAGTGTAAAGGCTAAGCTGGGTTTTGAACCCTTGCTGGTCCTATCTTCACCCATAAGCATTGCATGATAGTAACAATAAGAAAATGATACTGTTTGTGGGGTGTGTGTGTGTGTGTGTGTGTGTGTGTGTGTGTGTGTGCAGATATACTCATGGAGGCTAGAGTTTGATGTCAGATGTCTTCTTCAATCTCTCTCCACCTTTTTCTTTTTGTGTATATGTGTGTAGGTGCACGTGTGTGTGAAGGTGCCCATGGATATCTGTGTATGTGCTTGTGGAGAGCGACTGACACAGGGGTCTTCCTCAATCACTGTCTTGCCTTCTATAGTAAAGCAGGATCTCTCCAGTCGAACCCAATCAGTCTAGCTAGCCAGCTTGCCCTGGGACTACCCTACCTCCACCTCATGAGCACTGGAGTTACAAGTAGGCTACCATGCGCACCCAAAATTTAACTGGGTGGTCAGGGTACAAGCTCAGGCCCTCACCCTTGAATAGTGAGGGCTTTAACCCACTGAGCCTCTCCCAGGCCTCCCCCCACCCTTTTTCTTGAGACAGGGAAACTGGAGATCACCGATTTGGTTAGATTGACTGTCCAGCAAACCCCAAGAACTCCTCTCTTCTCCTCCCCAGCATTGGAATGATAGATGGATAGCCACTGTGCCTGACTTTTTAATGTGGGTACAGGGGATTTAAATTTAGGACCCTCATAACTGCAAGATCTTTATAACTGAACCATTTTCCAGAAAATAATTTTAATCTATGTGCTTAAAGATAAAATATGCTAGCTAGACCGTCTCCAGCCCCATTTTCTGGAGATGGAAAGGAGGTGGAGTGGAGAAAACCTAGAAGGAGGTGTGTGTGGGAATAGCCCAGGGAATGAGGAAAAACGAGAACATAACAAGGGGGAAAAGGATGAAACTGTGTAGGACTGGATTCTGACTGAGGTCAGCTCCAAAGCTAACTGTGATTTTCTCAAGAAGACCCTTCCAGACCTGCGTGTGATCTGAAGACACGGGGAAGTGTTCTTCAGGGTTGGATGGGCCATTTCAGATGAACATAATGCATATATTGAGAGCAGCCAGCCTGGAAATGTGGAAATGTTCTATTTAATGTACTGCCCTGTCCTACCAATGTCCACCCCAAGACCACTGTGTTCATTTTGGGGGGCCTACAGAAGGGTGTTTCCTTAACGGTTCCTGAACCTACATGTTCTTGTGTCCATTTCAGTCATTAATAATCCTCTTGGCTGACAGTTAAGTCTGGGCACTGTGTTGGAGGCTATGGATACCTTCTTCGCCTCTGTCCTCATCCGTGTTTGTCAGATAAAGAAACCGACTCTCAGGAATCAGACGATTTACTCTGAGAATCTGCCCGATTGACCTGGCAGGAATGGAGATATTCTAAACAGAATCATGTGTGCGTCCCTTTGCCTGCGTCCCTTTGCCTATCAGATTACTGAGACAGTGGAGCCCAAGAAATTGGAATTTCCCCAGGAATCTCATGCTGGGAGATGGAAAGGTCTGGGAGTCGTGTGCCAGCCAGACAGGGAGTTTGTCTCCTGGAAAGAGGTTTCTTATTGTTTTGACAACTTGTCAGATCCCCTTGCGGGAGAGACTGGAGCTGAGGCAGTGGCAATGGCTGGACCACACCTTGGCTGGGACTGCTTGGCCATGCATACCTCTTAACCCAGTGGTTCTCAACCTTCCTGATGCTGTGACCCCTTGATACAGTTCCTCACATTGTGGTGACCCCCAACCCTAAGATCATTCTCATTGATACTTCATAACTGTAATGTTGCTACTGTTATGAATCATAATGTGAATGTCTGATATGCAGGATATCTGATATGTGATATGAAAGGATCACTTGACACCCCCTCAAAGGGGTCACAACCCACATGTTGAGAAGCACTGCCTAGACCTCTGTTTAAACCTACACTTCGCCTTAGGGCCCCAAAGATGGACTTGGGGGTCACCGGCTCTCTTTGTTTCTCTTCCCAGGTGGTCCCACTGGATAAGTCTCAGCTCTCTGCCTTTCACGGTTCCTTAACTAACTTACTTGGCCTGATGAGGACTGGTAACCAAGCCTGGCTTCTTTTCTCAGGGATGCCAGGGCCAGACTGATGCTGACTAGTCTGGTACATTAGTCCTGGACAGCTGTGTGCCTGGTGCTTACCCCGCTCTGTCTTCCCTCCCCACAGAAAACACTTCTTACTTCACCAACATAACATCTCTCCAGAGTTAATGATGAAACCGACCCTAAAACTTAGATTTTACATGAAATTTCACTCTCTGGGCCCCGACAGTTAAATCCCACAGCTGGAGCCCGGGGACACGAAAATGAAAGGGCACTGAATAGAACACCAGGTACCCTCCCCTGACCTGAAGCAGCCTTGTAAGCATGTTACAGAGTTACCAGAGCACGAAGATGTTTAACTAGCTTGCTGGCTCACTGAATTGGTCAGTGCTGACACAGAAGAAGGGGACTCTAAAGGAGAAGTGGGGGGAGGGGGGCTTAGATTTAACAAGTAGACGTTTGGGCGGAGAACTGAAGGCCAGAACAGAACAGTTTTAACATAATCGGGTGCTTACCATGCGCTTGGTGTCTGTGACTGTGTAAATGGAGTTGATCATGAGTATGTGGGTCCCTCGCTCATGTTCGTTCTACTTTGCTGAACAGCCTTATGGGGGTGTCACCGCAGCTTCCTTCTCCTCCTTTTTTACCTTTGAATCCATCTGCTTCCCATCTCCATTACTAAGAGATGATTCACAGATACTACACGTCACCCAGCGTGATCCGGTGGTTCTAACGGTTTGTACACTCATTTGCAGATGAGGACCGTTTGTAAAACTACCTAGATCGTTTCTCTCTCTCTCTCTCTCTCTCTCTCTCTCTCTCTCTCTCTCTCTCTCTCTCTCTCTCTCTCTCCCATCGTTGCCCCACCCCCAATCTCCCCAATCTCCTCTCACAGTAACCAGAGTCATCGTATAGAAATGTCCCCAGATTGCCTCCTCCATGCCTCAGAGCCTCCCGTGACTGCAAAGCCCTGCCTTTGTAACAAACCCCACAATCTTCTGTGGCCTGATGTGCAGTGAAGAACACTCCAGCCCAGTGGCTGCCAGCTTCATCATGGTGTGGAGTTAGCGCACCCAGGAAGCCTTGTGGAAACACAGGTTGCAGGTACATCGTGAGTGTCTACTTTTGTTCTGAGACAGGGTCTCGTATTTCATAGGTTGAGCTTTAGTTCAGTATGTAGCCAAGGATGTCCTTGCATGCTACCTACTGAGATACACCCCCGCCCCTACTCTGGATTTCTAACCCTATGGGTGGTCCAGGAAACGGCACCCTTTGAGAACTCCTGATGAACCTCCAATTGACTCTTGTATTTGCTCTGTTCTTGGCATTATTCTCCAGCCACACTTTCTGCCATTGTTTTCTTAAGTCATTCATTCTCTGTAGGTGACTTGAGTCCCAAAGAAAATGAAAATTGATTCCTGAGGAGTAAAGAAAAAGTTGAGACCTTACAGCAGTCTGTGGCTCTTCTGAGCTTAGTTCTGCCTTAGAGATACAGATATCTGTGGGGTTAAAATTTCACTCAGGAGGCAAATTTCTTGGTTGCAATAGTGAGGTAAAAAAAGAAAGAAAGAAAGAAAAACTTTGTCCAACACTGTCTTGAACTAAGCAAGATTTTGCCTCATGACCTTGCACTTCTTGGTTCTCTCTTTCTGGAATGTTCTTGTCTCTGTCTTACTAAGGCTGATTCCTCAGCGTTACCATTGCAGATTATATGTCAGGCTCCTCAAATGGCCCTCTCCTGACTGCCCTGCCCAGAGCCACAGCTCACCCCCGTCTCCCCGCTTCCTGTGTGTGTGGTCCTTACTGATCTGAAGTCAGCCTCCTTGCTGCCTCCTTCACTTAGAGAGCAAGAACCTGCGCCTACTCAGTGTGTGTCACTGTTGGCTCCCCAGACTCTATTAGTAAGTTCTGGAATATAAGAAAAGCCGGCTATTAGTTGTGAATACATGAAGCGGTGTTTATCACATAGCCCACCGAGAAGTGGGGCTGAGATTTGAGCCAATGGCAGAACCTGAATAAAGATCCCGGCATAAGAATGTCACCACCTGGGCTTGTGGATGACTGTGGGCATCTCATGGCCACTTAAGGAGCCAAGGCTTTCCCAAAGGTTTTTCCCCACCACTTTTTTTTCTCCCATGACTATCCCTAGCATGAATAAGGGGAGGGAGCATGAAACCCCGGTAACCTGGGGTGAGGAGTCTGTGCCAAGGCCTAAAGGTGACAGAAGCCTCGCGTTTTGCAAACTCGGAGACTGGACCCCAAAACCTTAATCAAATTCCCAAGGTTGAGTAGCCAGTAACTGAAGAGAATATAGAGCCATCCTGTCCTGCCTTCCTCTGGAACCTGACCGTGAGTCTATTACACCCGAGTTTAGCTCATCAACTTTACAGTGTGAGCCACCACGTTCTAGAACATTCTCTTTGTCTCAGGGTAATCTTTGAATATGGATGCAAAAAACGTTTTCTTTTTTTGGTCTTGGAAAGTAGGGAGGTTACTTAAAATGGTATATCTCATGATCCACAAATGGAATATAAATAATTTTTGGTCCCTTCATCTGTGGTATGAGATTCAGTGGTCTGATATTCATCTGTCAAACCAAATCTGCCATCATTATGCTAGAGCCGAGAAGGACCTCGCTCAGGGTAGGTCCACTCACTGGAAAGAGAAAGAAACAAAGTAGTGTAGGATACAGGCAGAAGGGATCATGTTCACGACTGCACTGTATTCTCATAATCAGAAAAAGAAATGATAGAGTAGAATCGTGTTCAACCAAAGAAGGAGGAAGTCCTTATTGTCCTGGATACAATCTTCATGAGTAACTTACTATTGCATTTGCAGCAGGAATTTCTGTAGCAGCACTCAAATTATCTGGTATCTTTGACATTCTGCCAGAATATTCATGGACTGCAGGGACAGCGGGGCTCCCTGGTTCCCAGTTCGGGCTTCTGTGCCACTCTTGGCCCAATCCACGTGATGAGAACATCTGCTTATTTAAAGAAGTCACTTCAGGGCTGGTGAGGTGGTTTAGTTGGTAAAAGCACTTGCTGCCGAGGCCAGCAGCCTGTGCTCCATGCTCAGGACCCACACAATAGAAGGACAGAACCTGGGCTAGAGAGATGGCTCAGTGGTTAAGAGCACTGGCTGCTCTTCCAGAGGATCCAGGTTTAATTCCCAGCAACCACATGACAGCTCACAACTGTCTGTAACTCCACTTCCAGGGGATCCGACACTGTCACATAGACATACATGCAGGCAAAACACCAATGCACATAAAATAAAAAATAAATTTAAAAAAAAAGAGAAAACTGACTCCTGAAAGTTGTCCTCTTTCATACATGTGCCATAGCATAGGCACACACACACACACACACACACACACACACACACACACACACACAAATAATAATAGTATTATTATTAATATTAATAGTAGTAGTAGTAAAAAACATGAACAAATCCCTTCTTGTGGTAGAATCTTCCCTGTTCCAATTTGCTGCTGGGGCTCCTCCTACCTGTCTCAGGGGCTGTTATTAAAAATTCTTTGGTACATTTATTTTCATTGACTTCAGTGTCATAAAAGGCTGAGCTACAGAGCCAGCCAGACCCACCCTGGCAGGCCACTGCTGATTGCTGAAATCCTCCTAGGCAAGATCTACATTCACTTATTTGTTATTTTTTTTCCAGGATCTCCCTTTTTAAACAGGTCTCACTATAAGTCCAGGCTGGCTCCAAACATGAGCTCCTCCTGCCTCTGGCTAAGTGCTGAGACTACATGTATGGACAGCCTCACACAACTTTGCATTAGTTTTACATTTTTAATTTCCACTCATTTAGAAGAAAGAGTGACTTCAGGTATTGGACATGAGTTTGGACAGATAAAGCTATATGTTTTTCTAGTACTAACTTGGCCATGGATTGTTTTAACGGTGGATGCTTAAGTGAAATATATTCAATACTAAAAGTGTACAAGTTAAAATGAAGCTGCACAGCTTCAGTTTTGAATGCTAATTCTACCTGGAAGTAAGTTCATTAAGTTGTATAGTCTTTGGATATGATTAATTTTAGTGTGTGATATTCTTACTTATGTCCAAGTTTTTATAGTAAAGAAAAAATAGTTTCCCTGCGTGGACGCCTTCCCACTGTAAGAAGACGGAAGGAACCATTGCATACTAGAGCTGGCTTATAGTCTAGTGTGCTTAAACTTTACTTTTTAGAGCATTTTTGTAGTAAGACTGCAGAATCTACAGAAATATTATGACACCCCCCACTCCCCAACCCCCGAGTCCCACTAGCCCTGGAGCCAGGAGTCAGGACACTGTCTAGCTGTGGAGCCATACAGAGAAGTCATATTAAAGTGACCTCACCTGTGAAGTAGAATTATGACTCCTAAAGTTCAAAAGAGGAAATAGTAGTAGAAGTATTTTGACCCAAATTACATCTTGGGGTCTTGTCTCAAATGAAAACAGAAACAAAACAAACAAATAAACAAAAAGCAGGTGTGGTGGTATATGCCTGTAATCCAGGACTTGGGAAGAGGAAACAGGAGAAATTACAGGCCATGGAGACTACGAGGCCAGCCTGGGCTACCTAAGACCCCATCTTAAAAAGAAAACAAGGAGAGAGGAACAGTGTCCCATGCCTTTAATCGCAGCGCTTGGGAGGTAGAGGCAGGGTGATCTCTGAATTAGAGGTCAGCTCAGTCTACATCATAAGTTCCAGACCAGTCAGAGCTGTATATCGAGACCCTATCTCAGGAAGCGGGGGCGGGCGACAAAGGGAGAGACGTAGCTTAGCACGTTTATCTCAAGGAGCTATTCGCTTCTTTCTTTCCTGGGACTCAGGGGCCCAGGAGAAGAGCCAGGCTCTCACCTGCCCATGGCCTTTGGAAGCATATAAATATCACACAGGTAGTATAGAATAAAGCTGGGCTTTAACCCCAAGCCTGTGCTCTTGACCCTCATGCTTTGTTGAGGTTTTGAAACAAACTCTCGGTGTATACCTCCAGCTGCCTTGGAAGTCACTGTGTAGAACAGGCTGGCTTTGAACACGCAGCATACAGGTATATGCCACACCAGCTACTTCAGCCGCTGCTAAAGAAATGCTTACAATGAATGAAGCAAATGTCTATCCATTTCACAGCAGTTCCTCAGAGAGAGGGGTATAATTTGCTCAGCATCACCAGCCAGGTTGCCACAGGCCAGAATCAGACATCCCAGACAGGTGTGGCTCCTAAGGAATTGCTCCTGTCCTAAAGGGCTAAAGCAACCCCCGGCTTATGTTTTCACCTGTCTCTGAACTACAGAACTGAGTGACTCCAGAGAGCTTGCATAATGTATTGCCTGCCTCCCCGAAGTATGGAAACCACCCCACCCCCACCCCAGTGGCCAGCCTTGTGTCCCCATCCTCCCCTCACCCCACTTCAGAAAGCCACACTAAGGGGAACAAGTATCAGACCAGGGCCCATGTGGGCCACAGGGGAAAATATTTGGTTCCCTGGATACAGCCCTCTATGTGTTGGGTGAGATTTCCTCTCCCAAGGCGCAGCCCTTCCGAGGGAGGGAAGTGAGAACAGTACAGAGCGGGAAGAGAAGTGGGGAGAAACTTGCCAACTAAACAGAAAGGTAGGCTCCTGAGCATGACACGTGTCTGTTTTGCTGGTGAATGAGAAATCCTGACCGGTCCTGCAGCAGGCCATCAGGTCTCAGCTGCCTGAGTTACCAGGGGAAAGATCCCAAGGGACAGAGGCAGCGCAGTCATTTGGAACCTGACAGTTCCATAGCTAAGGAATCACATGAATACATTCAAGGTTTTGTTTTTGTTTTGAGAAAAGGTCTCATGTAGCCAAGGCTGGCTTCCAACTCCCTGTGTAGCCGAGGATGGCCTTACATTTCTGGTCTTCCTACCTTCACAGTGCTGGGAAAATAGGCATGTGGGGCCACACCTGGTTTATGCATTTCTGGGGCTCGGACCCAGGAGTTTGTGCATGTTAGGCAAGAACTCTACCAACCAAATTACAATCCCAGACCCACAAAATTCCAAAGCAACAGGCAAAGGAAGCACTGAATGTAGAATGGCTTGAACTGTAGAAAGGGGTAAAATCTCAGAAGTGAAGCCAGAGGTGGAAATGAAGCTCGTTCATTTCATTCATTCACTCATTCATTCATTCACCCATCTTGCACATGTTTTCTTGCACATACAATGAGCTGGGTACCATTTTAGGGGCTCAAATGGAACCTGTATTCTGGTGACTGATGGATTGGAAAGTGGAGTAACACAGCCTTTGACATGGGCGTGGGGTCGCTTAGCACTGAGCCTGCCCACAGGTGCACTAACACACGTCGGTCTGCTGTTATGATGGCCTCTATTTACCAAGCTCTGTGCTCGGCATGCAGCCACCCTGTTGGCAGGTATTATTATCACCGTTTGATTTTTTTTTTTAATCCTTCAAAAGTTTAATTTTAGTAAGCCGTGGCTTGGACACAGCTGTGTATATCTGAGGTTTCTGGTATTTCATCTCTACCACATGGTCTCACAGTGGCCTGAGCATCCTGAAGATGGGGGCGAACATTGCTGTGTCCTCAGGGTACTCCGCGCTATTACCCAGGGCGGTGCTGGCAGAGGCTTCACCGCTTGCCCTCCGGGTCAGGGGCACAGATTGTGGCATTTCCCAGTCTTTGTAATAGAGATCTCACTGAGCTGAGAAGAGTTGAACCATCGTCTGCCGTTAAAGCACATCGCTCCCCTCCAAGTTCAGTGAACATAAATGCCCTCAATAGCAGAGGTGGCTGTGAAATGTAGGAGACCGGGTAGTGGGGTGTTCCAGATGCCTTTGTCCTGAGTTGTGTGTGTCACTGCTTTGATGTATGTACTTAAAGTACAGTAGATACGTACTTTCATTTTAAAATATTATTTGTGCCTAACAACCAGCTGGAAAATGGACAACGTGTTCTCAGGAGCTGCTTGACTGATCCCATCATATGTTGACTGATCCCATTACAGGTTCTCTTGCAAAGGATTTATTTGTTCTCCTCATCATTCGCCTACTGCTTACCAAACAACAACAACAAAACCCCACTTTTTTGTTGTTTTGTTTTGCTTTTAGGAAACGGCCACTCTCTTTTCCATAGTGTTGTCTTCTCCTAAACTGTGGCCTTCTGGTTTCTGTTTTGTTTCATTTCACTAAAACTTAATTCCATGATAACTTCAGAAGGACTCTGCAATCACACTTAAAAACAGCCTGCAAAAACTTCTCATGCCTGAGTGCTGGAAGCTTCTAGACTGAGAGGGGTGTTTCTTCTGTGATGATATAATAAGTCCTGCATCTTGAGATTCAAGGTTTTCTGGACTGGGACAGTAGTTCACTGGCAGAGTGCTTGCCCAGTGAGCGAAGGGCCCTGGGTTCCATCCCCAGTACAAGCAAGAAAGAAAAAGATGGGGGAGAAAAAAAGGTTTTTTTTCCTAAAAACCTCAAATGAACTTTACTTTTCCAATTTGGTAAACTTTTCTAAATCCTTTGCCCAAATATGACATTTCTACCAACTGGTTGGAGACAGGCCAGGAATCTGGCTCTATTTAGTCCGTTTTTATTCATTGTGAGTTCCCTGAGGATTTCTTCAGCCTCGGCTTGCACATGGATCACAAAGAACAGAGAGAGAGTGATAAACACCCACCAGGGGTTTGAACGGAGCTGAAGAGGAATAGAAACAGAGTAACTGTGAGATGTGTACTCAAATGGAGGCTAAGGGGAGGGGGCTTCCATAAGGTGTGTTTGTGTCTAGGTCTGATGTAGGTGATCTGTTTGCCCCACGGTGGGCGGCTTAGAGTCAGGCTGGCTGTACATGTTCGACAGTCAACGATCGTACCCAAGCGTCTTCACGAGTACTGCCGTTCATGGAAAAGCCCTTCCCCTGAGCTGCACATGTCATTACTTTTTAAATTTTTGAAAGCCGCTCTGCCTCTGCCCCTTCCTATTGGCTGCTTTTCTCAGGAAAGGAGAAAACAGTTGGCAGAACTTAAAGTTTCCAGACCACAGGGTGTCCGCTGCTTGCATAACCCCAAAGCCATAATTTCCACTTTCTCCAACGCCACTGGGAACTTCCCTCGATGCTAACCTGTGCTGCGGACCCACCAGAGCTTGCCTTGGTTTACCCTTTTGTGACTTCCTGTCTGTAGTATTTGTGCTTCCTCATTGTTTCTTCTTTTTCTTTTCGGTTTTTTTTTTCCTTTTTCCTCATTGATACTGTACCACAATGTCTAAAAATACAGCCTAAACACTGGTTTTCAAGAAAGAGGAGTTGCACAAATAACCTGAGTGGCTTTGTGGCCATGAACTCTCGACAGCCTCCTCTGGGTCTGTCGGGAGGTACTAGCTGCAGAGACACCGTCAAACCGTTTCTAGGGAGAATGTGGTTCCCACTGCACTTGCATCTGTGAAGTTACGACCCCGGCCATTTTCCTTTCTCGTCATCTGGTGAGCCTCTTGCCAAGTTGGCTCAGTCCTTCATTACCTGTTGGGACTTCAGGGAGTTATTCTCGAACACTTGGGGGTCCAGCTTTCTAACTGGAAAAGAGAAACCGTTGATTTCATGGAATGCTTGCCAGAATGCAGTAAGCAAAACGTGTATAAACATACATAGTGTAGGCAGGGCTGGGGAGGGGGCTTGAGCCTGAGTTTGATCCCCCACAACACTTCAAAAAAAGCCAGAGCATGGTGGCACACACCTTTAATCCTAGCACTCCAGAGGCAGGGGCAGGTGCATCTCTGTGAATTCAAGGCTAGCTTGGTCTACATAGTGAGTTCCAGGATTCCAGAACAGCCAGAACTACACAGAGAGACCGTGTCCAAAAAAAAAAAGTGCATGGCAACCCTACTCATAATGCCAGTGCTAGGGTGACAGAGATGGGTGGAACCTTGGGACTTGATGGGTAGCACCTTGGGACTTAATGGGTGGCACCTTGGGACTTGCTAGCCAGGCAGTCTAGCCTAATCAGGAAACTCCGGGACAGTGAGAGACTCTCTCAAAAAACCAAGGTGTACAGCACCTGAGGAACAATGTTTGAGCTTATCCTTTGGGCTCCCTATGCACACACACATGGGCACATGCACTTGCACTCACACATGCACTCACAAGTATGTGTGAATATGCATACACACATACAAAGAAGCAGGGTGTAAAAATCATGTATGTTTATATGATCCAAAAGTGGAAGTGAAATCATGTAATGACCCAAGTGGACTAATGGGAGTCGGGGGTGGGGGAAATATGGGGGAAAATGGGCTTGTCTGAAAATGCTCTTATGAAACCCAGTACCATATTTGAGTTTAAAAATACATTTTATCAGGGGGACCGGGGAGGAGTAGAGAGTGAGGAAAACTATGCTCCAAATATATTGTATGACAGTCTCAAAGAATAAATAGAAACATTCAATGTGTGTATGAATGAGTGGGTGAATAAACCCACCTAATACAAATGACTTATGTGCGTGTATTAACTTCTTTTTTTGTTATTGTTGGTGGTGGTGATGGTGACGGTGAGAATTAAGGAACTCAGTCCCAGGAACAGTCTCATCATAGTCATACAAAACCCCAGAGATGGACAACAGCTTCCCCTGGCTTCAGGCCCAGGGGAGGCTGTAAAGGGTGTGTTTGTAGTGCTGGGGATAAAGCTGAGTGCCTCACACATGCTCAGCAAACACTCCACCGCTGAGCTATGCCCTCACCCCTCAGTGGTGGTTTTGAGTTAGTTTATTGATTATGACGGGGAAGTAAGAAAGGAATTAATCCCAGAGATTGGATTGCTGCCCTCTCCAGGGCTTGACTAATGGGTTGATTTTCAACTCGAATATGACCGTTTGACATCTTAATAGTCCAAAAGAAACATGTGAGTGGGTGAGGGGGAAATAAGCCACGTAAGTGATCTAAGTATTTACAGTTAGTGGAATAGTTAACAAACTATGTCTACTGGCCATGGAACTGACTGCACTAGGGTAAAAGCCTGTGTCTTCCACTTTGCATGGTTATCTTCCATTCCTTAGAAATAGATTCTAGTTTCAACTGTTTAAATACAAGAGGAGAAAAATTAAACAGGAAAGGCTGGAAGTCTACGGGTGGAGCATGTGCTTAACATGAGCGGCGCCCTCCCTGGCTTTAATGCCCAGCATCAAAGGGAACAACAGAGAATTACAGGAACCCAGACATGGTGGTACACACCTGGAACCCCAGCACTCAGAAGGCCGATGTCTGAGCTGCATAGTGAACTCCAGGCCAACCTAAGCTACAGAATAGGGCTCTGCCTCAAACAACAAGTAAAAAATAAATAAATAAAACAAAAAGATAAATGCTTTTAAAGCTAGGTGAAATCTATTCTCCTCTCTTTTGTGTGTGTGTGTGTGTGTGTGTGTGTGTGTGTGTGTGTGTGTGTGTGTGTGTGTAAGTGAAGGGGGGTGTGTGGAGGTCAGAGAACAACTTTTGAGAGTTGCTGGGACTGGGTTTTGCTTGCTATTTCTGCCTGTTAGCTACCTAGCCAGGTACTCAGTTTAGCTAGCCCGAGAGCTTCCAGACAAGTCTGTGGTCTCCACCACTTACTTCCCTGCTGGGATACGGGAATTGCAGATATATCTATCTCTTCTATGCACTGAGCTGTATCCCCAGCCCACGAAGTTTTTTCTTTCGTTTCCATTATACAGGGACAGAAACTGAAACTCAGAAAAGGCCACGGTCTCAGGGTCTCAGATACTGCTAAGCCTGAAACAAAACTAAAAATAAAAATCTGAGTTTCCTGACTCCACATCCTGTCTGCACCTCCTGGTGACTCTCAGCTCCGAGCTGATGTTGTGTCTTTTCTTTTCAGCCAGCCTTATAATACCAGGCTACCATCTTGAACGGATTGCCTCTTGTAAAAATGCCCTCCCCAGAGACTGTCTTGCCCCAAGGTACCAGTGCTGGGGGGTTGGGGGAGAGAGAACAGCTGTTCACAGAATCCAGAATCCAGACTTCTGGCCTGCCTTGTGGGCTCTTCTGGCCTCTCCACACCCTGCAGGCAGATCAGAGCTTGCAATTGAATGCTAAAGCCCAGAAAAGAGGTTAGCTTTCAGTCCCTGCCTGGGCCACTTGTCAGCAACAATGAACAAGGAAACCTTCTCTCCATGGATAGCCTCCTTTCTTGTGCCTCCTGGGTAAACTGAAAGTGAGCTCTAGCAGAGCCCTGAGCTCAGCTCAGGGCTTTATTTCAAGTCCCTACCCTCTCCTTTCCTTAGGTTTGTTTATTTGTTTGTTTATTTATTTAGGTAGGTAGGTAGTTATGTGTGTGTGCTAGGGCACACCTGTGAAGGACAGAGGACCGCTTAGGTCTGTTCTCTCCATCCACCTTGTGAGTTCCAGGGATCAAATTCAGGCATCAGACTTGGCGATATGCCCTTTGACCTGCTGAGCCTTCAGCCCTTTCCACGACCTGAAATTTTCTTACTGGTTTAATGCCCATAGTTTCTCTCCTTTTCTCTAAAGCAGTTTTTTTTTTTTCTCCATAGGAGCGATTCTGCCCAGGAGCAGACCTTTATTGATGCTTGGCGATGTATTTAGTGTCATAGTAGTGGGAGGTGTCCTCTGACATCTAGTGGGTAGTGCTCAGTCACTCCTCACCGGAGGAGCACCAAAACCTTCTGCAGCTGCAAATGCACTGTTGAGGCTCAGGCCTCTAGCACGAGCTCCATGGACAGTGCCCTTGTGGTCTCAACAATCGATCCCTGTTTGTACTAAGAGTGGCACTTTTTCTCAGACTGCTGTTGCTTGAGCAGGTGTATGAGCACATAATGGAGAGCCTGAATGTTTGGCATTGTGAACAGGACTCAATCACAAGCCAGGTGCATGTGGACTCAGGCCCCTGATGTCACCCAACTGATGAGTGGTAGAGCCACTCACTCAGTGTGGGTGAATTGCGTCTCCGCTGTGCAGTACAACCCACTAGCAAACACGGACTGCAGGAGGTGCTCAGCCCGGCCATTACTTACTGTTACATTTTCTTAAGACGGCGATTCTGTAGTTCAGTTTCTTCCCTTCTTTTTCTGTCTGCTCTGACAAGATGTCTGATTTAGCCAAGGCTGTCCTTGAACTCTCAATCCTTCTGCCTCAGACTCCTGAGTTGTTGGGATCACACACATGCACAGCCATGCCCAGCATTCAATTTCATCCTTAGCAAACTGAATTCTCAATTTCCCATTCTTCCCTCACCCATCTATTTTTCATCTTTTACTTTTTTGCTACCTGCCTTTCTTCCTGGCCCTCTGTCTCCTTTGCCTTTACTTCTCCCAAGGGGCCTTTCCAGGAGCCTGTGACTCCCACCCCACATTGCAGCAGGGTGACTAGCCCCTCTGGGGACTCCACTCTGGCCTCTGTATAATCAGAGTAGTATATGCTTCCTACTTCCTGGGCTTGTTAGCAGCATGCAGCAAGAGAGTACACATGTTGTGTGCCACCAAGTCCGTGCTCAATAGGAAGTGCAGTTGCATGCTGGGAAGGCAGGCACTGTCTTGAGAGAATTAAAGGGGAGATCACAGCTGACTCTTCTGGAGACATCTGTGTCAGTGCAGGCCATTCTCGGGACGAGGGTGTCAATAGCTCACACTCAGTCACCACCCAGAGACGATATAAAAGGGCCCTGTTCTGCTGGGGTTGACATCATCCGGGTGAAATATAAAACTCCATCCACTCAATAGGTCTCAGAGTAAGACTGGCCTAGATCGCCCCCTCTCTCACCCCAGAGACGCTCATCTGATGAGGAGTTTTACAGCTCACCTTGCTCTCTGGATGGAAGGCTTGTTTCCTGGTGTGTCAGGTTTTCTGGGCCATGGTTTGGGAGATGCTTGGGAAGCCTCCCTTTAGATCATCCGCTATCAATGTAAAGCAGCAGTTCTCAACCTGTGGGTTGTGACCCCTCAGGAGGGTCGAACAATTTTCACAGAGGTCCCCTAAGACCACTGGGAAACACAGATATTTACATTATGGTTCATACCAGTAGCACAATTACAGTTATGAAGCAGCAACAAAAATAATTTTATGGTTGAGGGTCACCATGGCATGAGGAACTGTATTAAATGGTCGCTGCTTCAGGAAGGTTGAAAACCACCTATGTAAATGTTCATGAATGTCTTTTAACATCTAGATTCAATTCGTTCACAAGGAAGATCTGTACAGGTGCCATGACACTCACGTGGAGGTCACAGGACAGCCTTACCTCGACTTCCACTTTGTTCTGAAACTGGGTCTCCTTTGGTTCACTACTTTTTTTTTTTAAAACATAATTCTTTATTGGTTCTTTGGAAATTTCATGTCATACACCCCAATCCTGCTTACCTCCCAGTCCCTCCATGTCTGCTCCTCAACCCTGCAGTGTGCTCCCCCCAAAAAAATTAAAAATAAAACCAAAGAAACAAACAAAACAAAGAACAAAACAAACAAACAAACCAACAAACCTCCCTCCCCCATCTTTCCCACACCCCTGCATTCATCCTGGTGGCATGGGAGCTGCAGTGTGTTATACAGTATGCCCCTTCTGTCCAATCAGCCCCTCCTACAAAATGTTCATTGCAGTGAATCATTGGTCTGGTTCATGAGGCTACACAGATGGTTCAGGGGTTAAGAACACTGGCTGCTCTTCTGGAGATGCTAAGTTCATTTCCCAGCAACCACATGGTGGCTCACAGCTATCTATAATGAGATCTGGTGCCCTCTTCTGGCCTGCAGGCATATATGAGAGCAGAACACTATATATAATGTTCATTACTTATACCACCAGGCCAGCAAGCCACCAGGGATTCTTCTGTGTCCACCTCCCACCTCTCTTTAGGAACACTAGGATTACGGATGTGTGTTTACTGCATCCAGATTGACAGGTGATCTGGGGATCCTAATTCAGGTCTCCAGGCTTGCAGGGGTTTCTCAGAAGCGTGTTACTCCCAGCCTTCACTCAGAAGCTTTGGGAGACCCAGTCTCACTCAGCTAGTTGTTTGTCTGTCTGTCTTCTACCACTAGATCTTAAGTTTCACAGACAGACCAACAACTAGCTGAGTGAGAAAATGTAGGTCCTAGGGACACAGAACAGCATGGTGGAGTAGAGGAGACAAGGAAGGCCTCTCTGAGAAGGTGACAGACATCTGATCTCGGGTCTGAAGGAAGTGAAGGAACCTGAGGATGGGTTGAGTTGGAAGCAAGGCATTCCAGGCGGAGGGAACAGCATGTGTGAAGCCCCCAAAGTAGGACCGAGGCTTGATTTGAGGGAAGGAAAGGGGGCCAGTGTGGCTGTGCTGAGCTAGAGGTGAGCCGTGAAAGAGAAAGAAGGAGCCCTGTGTTACTTGCTCTTCTTGTCATGAAATACCTCACAAACACAGCTTAAGGACAGACAGGCTTGTGTGCCTCACAGTTCAATCCATCGTGGCAGCAGCGAGACACCACCAGAGGCTGCTGGTCACATTGTATCAATAGTGAGAAATGAGAGAGAGAAAGGAGGGGGAAGGAGAGAGAGGAGAGAGAAAGAGAGAGAGATGGAAAGAGAGAGGAGAGGGAGGAGAGAAGAGGGAGGAGAGAGAGAGAGAGAGAGAGAGAGAGAGAGAGAGAGAGAGAGAGAGAGAGAGAGAGGAAGGAAGGAAGGAAGGAAGGAAGGAAGGAAGGAAGGAAGGAAGGAAGGAAGGAAGAGAGAGGAGAGAAAGGAGAGGGGAATGTTGGAGCTCAACTCACTCTTTTTAACTTTTATTGATTCTTTGTGGATTTCACATCACGCATCCCAATCCCACTTATCCCCAACCCCCCTCACATCTGCCCTTTGCCCTTGCAACCCCCTCCCAATCAAAACCAAATTTAAAAAGAAAAACCAAAACCAAAACAAAACAATGAAACAAAACAAAAACTAAAAAAAGCGGAGGAGACGAAGCTTGTCCTGGAGCAGTAGTGAGTGTGGTCCGTCAAGTCACACGGTTTACCCTTTTGTCCATTCATCTTTACTTGCAAGTGTTCGTTGCCACGAGTCACTGGTCTGGCTCGAGGCCTCTGGCTTCTGCTACTCCACTGATAATGGGCTCTCACTAGGGCTGTCTCTTGGATATCCTGTTGCTGGCCTGTGCCGTGGAGATCCTGCTGATTTGGATCTGAAGGTTCGTCCTCTTCACAGTCCTGCTCCAACAGTTCATAGATGAGGTGGATGTTGGGGTGGGCCAGCTCACAGCCCTGGTTCTGGGCCTGGGTTGATGATGAGCTCTCCAGCCCTGCCTCGGCCAGCTCACCCAGTGCAGCCTGCTGCAAGGAGTGAAGCCATTTCTCCTGCTCTCTCTCTGGTCCTCAGATCCGGCTCACCCACACTCACACCATCAGGGCCGGTTCTACTGTTAGCCCAAGCGAGGTGCAGGGCCCTCTCTCCCGATTGCTGTAGAGGGAGTATGGGGGGAGTGGGCAGGGTCAGTTCTACTCTCACACCCTCAGAGCTGACAGCTCCACTGTGCTGCCCTGGCAGGGTGCAGGACCTGCCTTCTTGTGTGCCGCAGCTGGTGAGGGGCAGGGCTAGTTCTCTCGCGGGACCCCGGGGCCAGCTCTCTCACCTGCCATAGTTAGTAATGGGTGAGGAGGGGGCATCTTTCTCTCACACACACCACCACATGGCAGAAGAGGGGGGCAGGGTCAGCTTTCCTGCTCTCATGCCCTCACGGCATCCCCAGCCACAGGGTCAGCTCTAGTGTGCTGCCCAGGTGGGGTACATGCCTGTGGTAAGGGGTGGGGCCATCTTTCCCGAGTGCAGGGGTCCAGCTCTCCTACTGCAGTCTCCAGTAAGGGGCAGGGCCAGCTATCCCAGGGCCAGTGAAGAGCAGGCTTACTCAGCACAGCACGGTCCCAATGACCCCCTGTGCTAACCACAGGCCACAGACATCATCACAGACCCCAAGCTCACTTTCTTTTATTCAATCTGGGACCTCAGCCCATGAGATAATTGTCACCAACATTTAAGACGCGTCTTCCAACCCTAGGAAACCCATCTAGGCTCCTTCACAGGCATGCCCAGAGGTCTGTGTCCAAGGTACTTGTAGAATCTGCTGACAAGATTAGCCATCATAGGCCTGTTCTTGTCAGCACAAATGAGGAGTTAGTTTCCGGGCGTGTTGTGTGGGAAGAGATTGGACATCTCTAAATAGAAAAGCAGAGAGGTCCAGGCTTCACTTAGAAGGCATTGCTCCTGTGGCCAGGTCCTCACAGTGATAGGATCATTGCCCAGCTGCATGGGAACTATGGACCTGGTCAGAGAGCTGACCTGGGACTCATCCAGATGGTAGGTCAGACCTCGGCTGGGTCACACCAACCAAAGCCCTGACAAGTCATTTTGAGGAGGCCAGGTCTCTTCTGCTGAGTCTCAGGAAAAGTCAGTAAGGAACCAGAAGAAAGAGGGGGAACAAGACGCTTGCTACTTCCTTATCAAGTGTTTGTGTTTCTGTGTTCCGTGCACCAGCTGAAGCAAAACCAAAGGAGTTTGCTCTGTTTTCATAGTTGTTATTTCCTGTTCAGTTTTAGTCTGACCCCAGATACTCTAAGTGGGTCCCTTCTGCCTGTGTGGGATTGTTACCACCCGGCTCTCCTCTCATCTCCTCAGTCAGGAGGTGAGTGTTCCCGTGTAGACCCGAGCCTCACCATGTGCTGTGGCAGCTGGGCGCTGGAAGCAGAGGTCAAGCCTGTAGCAGATTCTCACTTCCCTGTAAGTCTTCCCCACATGACAACTGACCCACCAGACAAAGCATTTCCACCTGCTACCAGCACTTGCCGGCTGAGGACCTGCTCTTATCAGCTGGGAAGCAAACGCAGCCTGAGGTGGGAGTTCTAACCCAGAATGCACCATTCTAACCTCTGGATACCTGGAGTTGGGTGGGGAAGAGGTGGGAGAAAGTGAATCATCTGGACGGGTGCTGCACAAGGGTCTCCAGAGAGATCGCCTTTGAATATATATAGTGTGTATGTGTGTGTGATTTTCCTGCAGAAGTTGCTACTCTTAGCTGTCATTGACAGGAAGAGGTAAATTCTGAAACTATTCCCATGGTCTCTGTGGAGCTCAAAAGTGATTCTGAATTTAGATATATAATTAAGGAATTCCACATTCTTGTGTCAAATGTGGAGAGCCCTGGGTGAAAATAGAAAATCAAGCATTTTTGAGAGTCATGCTTTAAAATAAGTGAGACATGCCCATAACTGACCTGTTGACACAATATTTGTTTGAATTAGATGGCTTTTTTTTAAGCTGAGTTACTTTACATACCTCAATTAAGCTCTGACTCTGGAGGCAGAGTTCAGAGTCTCATTTCCAGGTGTAGCATTAATGACTTGTGTGGCTTTGGGTGAATCTGACCTTATTTCCCCTATCGCAAACCAATGGCTGTTAATAGATGCTCTCCCTATTCTGTTTTGTCAACTCCATGGTTCTAAGTGCTTCCTGTGGAAGTATTTTTATCTGGAAGTGAATGAGTTTCCCTGACTGCTCCATGGTGTTGTCTTTCCATTTCTCCCTGCTCCAATGCTCCTTTGGCAATGGTCTTCACAGGAACTTGTTGGTGTCTGCTGGATGCAGGACTGTGTGCGATGCTGTGCGACTGAGAGTTAGGGTCCTCAGCTGAGCTCTTGCTCCATTGTTTATGAATCTTGTGAATCACGGGGTTTCCTTTGGTTTCCCTCATGATGTTGGAGTGAGGAGAGTACCTGACTCGGGGACATCCCAGCGTTGACCATGTGGCAGCCCCTGGATTGCAGAGGGTGCCCGTGAGGGGTGCCATTAGTATTGCTATTAAAGTGACCTGATTGTGCAGATGCGCTGGAGGCAAGCAGGAACCCGTGGTCCTTTCTCTTCCTTTATTTCTACCAGCTCTGCACAATTTTTCTGTCACATGCTTTTTAACCAGCTTGCTAATTTACCCCGCCATTGATCTTCTCTAAAATGAGTATGTATAAGATTACAGAAAAGTTTACCTGTTTACCAGCTTTCAAAGAATCGAGTGTGCCCTAGTGTTAACTGCTACCTTGACACATTCTAGAAGCATCTGTGAGAAAAGTCTCAGTTGAGGAACTGCCTTTACCAGGTTGGTCTGTGGACACATCCATGATGTGTTGTCTGGAGAGCTAATTGCCCTAGGAGAATCCAGTCCACTGTGGTTCCCCTGGCCCATGCCTTTGGATAGAGCATCATGGTAGTGGGAGGCTGTGCTGGAGAAGCTTCTTTGCCTCATTGCAGCTAGGGGGTAGAGCAAAGGGCACATACAGGAAGGGCACAAGACACAGCCTCCAAGAACACTCCACTAGAACTCTCTCCTCCAAGTAGGCTGCCTCTGGCCTTTCAGCACCTCCAAACACTGCTATTACATGAATTCATCAAAGGATTATTCCGTTCGTTGAGTCAGAGTCCTTGTGATCTAATGATCTCTGGAAACATCCTCACAGATATTGGTGAAATTATTAAGGCCACACCACGTAGTTAAAAGGAAGGTTTATTTTGTGGAGTAACTTACAAGTGAAGGGATAGGTAACAGGGTCTGGGAAAGGTGTGGCGCAGTCCGGCGGTGTTCTCTGGAGAACTCTGCTCGGTCTACCTCTAGCGTCCAGGGTCCAGGAACCAAGAGAGACAGCGCATCCAGATCTCGGGTCTTCAGGGTCCTCTCTCGGCCCCGCCTTGTAGGCGTGACAGTTACTGAAGCCTCAATGGGGGTGGGAACTTGCAGATCAAAGCTGGAATGGCAACCCACTACACACAGATTTATCCAGAAGTGGGCAACACTAATAGACATTTACTAATCTATCTGAATTGATGATCAAGGTAATCCCTGTGAGCAATTTCCCTGTGCTCAGCAGGACCTTCATCAGTACTGGGATATCTTTTCTGGTGCCATGAAATTTTATTGAATCAAGGTTTGCTCACTCATCTGACATGACTCCCTCAGGTCATACACTTGGGGGAACCAGAAACCACAATACTGTGCCTTGTGCTGTCAAATACTGCCATGGAGGAAATCAAACCCCGTGTTCCCAAATCTTTCCCTTGTCAAAGAAGTTCTCCCTTGCAGTTGGAATTTTATGGCTTCTCTTATTAAGGTTTCTGTTGTCAACTAAAATCTATTCATAAGCATTTGTTTTGATGAACAAAATACATCTCTCACTTTTCAACCTCCAATGTAAGTAAATGACAAGGGCAGGCCTTTCTGTTCCTAGTGACAATCAAATCAACCCTATGACATCCCCTCAGAAGCACCATCCTGCAGAGGAAGGGATTCAGGGAATATTGAACAGGATGCTCAGAGTATAGACAAATACTAGTGTGTGCTCCCGCCCTGCCCTCCTTCACTGGCCCTCGTCATCTCTTACCACACCATGCAGGGAAGTGTCTGCCACTCTCCTTTCCATATGTCAGTCTCTCTGAGGGCTATTTCTCATCATCTCACCACGGCACACCTGAGATGATGAGGAGACTGTGTGGGCCGTCATTTTGGAGTCTGACCTTTGGAAACAATTTGTTTTAGTTAATTACAGAAACCCATGGCCCAGAGAGAAGGCTCAGTTGGTAAAACACTTGCCTAGCAAATGTGAGAGCTTGAGTTGAGATTCCCCACACCTGCTGGAAAGAGCTGGGCACAGAAGTCTGCTCTTGTCATTTTAGGGACGGTAAGATGGGAGGCAGAAATGGGCAGATGCTCCGAAGATACACCTACCCTGCCCCACCCCCACACAACCTGTGTGTCTTACTTGAAGGAGAATTCAGTGCAGATAGATTAGTAAATGTCTATTGGTGTGGCACACTTCTGGATACGTCTGTGATCCACAGAGGAAGGAAGCAGACCATTCTGAGACTCTCGGGACTTTTGTAGAATGCAAAGACACGAGTTCACACAGACCAGGAGAAGCATGAAAACCGTCTGGAAAGACGTTAGAGACTGACAGTGATTCCCAAGCTTTCCACTCAGCCCACCTGATTGCTCATGCCCCCTTCAGCTACCTGTCCTCCGAATTCTTCCTGCAGGACTTTCTCCACACACAGCAGTAACCCCACAGCAGCCAAGGTTCCAGATCCAGTTCCAGATTCCTTGGACTGAAGTTCTGACGGCCCCAGCTTGGGGCAGGTGGCCATGGTTAGTTCAGTCAACTAAGATCAAGTTGTGTGTCACTACAAAGTGTGTCACATCAAAAAGACATTCATTGTTTAGTAGTCTAGAGTAATCCCGGGCTTGGGAGTTAGAGACAGAAAGATCAGCCTGAAGTCATCCTTGGCTACATAGGAACCAGAAGCCAGCCTAGGCTACAGAAGACTCTGTCTCATAATACTACCAAATAATAATAATAATAATAAAGTTATGTGTTGAGAAAAGAAATGCCGATTGGTTGGAGGAAGGTCCAAAAACAAATTGACATAGCAAGTGGATCCTTTGTTTGTTTGTTTGTTTGTTTGAAGGGATTATTTGTTTTTGAGACAGGATTTCTCTGTATAGCCCTAGCTATCCAAAAATTCACTATGTAGACCAGGCTGGCCTTGAACTCACAGAGATCTGCCTGCCTCTGCCTCCTGAATGCTAGGATTAAAGGTGTGCGCCGATAGATACATTTTTAAAAGAGAGATAAATATATTTGGATTATGGGCAACCTAGTGACTTGAAATATTGTGTGAGTTATGGCATTTTCTTTAATGGACGTGTGTGTGTGTGTGTGTGTGTGTGTGTGTGTGTGTGTGTGTGTGTGTGTTTTCAAGGATTGTTTTACTTTCTGTAGGACATGTATAGAGTTAGTTCTAGGGCAGTTTTGCAAAAGTAAAATGATTTAAACCAACACATTTCTTTATCCACCCTGGTGCCCTCCCCCAGTATGGATAACTAGAAAATGGATGGTGTTTTTTGTTTGCTTGTCCCTCTGTTTCTATTTGTTGCTGGGGTTTTATTTTGTTGTGTTAAGTTGTGTTTTCAGTTTAGTGCATTTTGTTTTGTTTTTGATACAAGGTCTCAAATTGGCTGTGTAGCCCAGGCTGTCCTTGTACTCCTGGGGTTTCTCCTGCTTCAGCCTCCTGAGTACTGTTAATATTATAACCATTCATCACTATGCCTGTGACTCGGGGCCTTGAACATGTTAGTCATATCAGCCACTGGGCTATGCCCAATTACCTTGTTCACGTTTTGACTTGGTTCTTTACTTTCCTGGGTAATTTTGAATAAATTATCCTAAAGTTTGTGTGTCAATTTCCCAGTCTATAAAATGAGGACAATGCCATCATGTTGCTATTTGCAGACCTTTTGGGGAGAGGTGGTTGAAGCAGGTTCTCTAATATCCCAGGCTGGTCTCAAACTCTTACTGAGTCAAGGCTGGCCTTGAACTTCTGATAGTCCTGCTGCTGTCTTCCCAGTGCTGAGATCGCAAGCATGTGCCACCATCTCCAGTGTGTGTGGTACTGGTAAGCAAACCCAGGCCTTCATGCATGCTAGGCAAGCACTCTCGACTCTCAGCTGCATCTCCAACCCCTTTGGAGGATCTCTAATGAGACCATATACATAACATGCATTGACCAGCTCAGTGACCAGAACTAGCATGCCATCCATTTAGCCACCCTAGGTGTGTATTTGACCTTGGCATTGCCTAGCTAAGCGAGTAATCTATGGCCACAAACTAAGCAAAGCTTGTCCACTCACCTCTTATCACCAGTTCTGTGGTTTCTTTGGGCCATGTGTCTATAACCCATGGTATGACCTGTTAAGCTAGTTCACAGGTGCTTAAAACAGAGTTCAATCAAAACTCTGAGTGCAGAAAATATTTTTTTTGCATTGAAAACAGGTTTCTTATACCCACCCTTGAGCCTCTGTTGCTTCATCTATTGAATATGAATAATAATAGGAATCCTGGAATGCACCATTATAGCTCATAGGTAATTTATATAAGACACCTAGGACAATGCATGTATACAGCTGATGCTCAGTAATGGAGTCGATCTTTTTTTTTTTGAGATAGGGTCTCACTACGTTTCTCAGGCTGGTCTCAAACTCCTGCACTCTAGTGATTTGCTCATCCATACGTTGGTGTAGCTAGAACCACAAGCATGAACCACTAAACTCATTTTTTTATTCATTTATTTATTTGTTTTGAGCTTTTGAAGTATTCTTTCATGTAGCTCAGGATGGTCTTGAATTCATTATGTAGCCAAGACTGATCTCGAATCCCTGATCCTCCTGCCTCCTTTTCCCAAGCAGTGGGATTACGGTGTGCACCATCACATCCAACTCAATTTTTCTTTTCAAATTGGGTTCACAAATGTCTGAATTTTGAACAGTACCTGAAAGGAAAAGAATGTTGTCCCAGCTTCTCAAATGTGACCCAACAAGTCCATGTTTGTGGTCAAAATTAGACATGCAGACTTCACCGGGCTGTTGCTCATATCGGAGATGCTGGGGACAACCTAGGTATCTCTCGGAAGGAGACTCAGAGCAATAAACAGTCCTATGCCACAGAACAGTGAAGCAAAAATAAATCCCTATAGGGAAATTTTCCAAGAAATATCAGTGAGAAACACCAAAGGCAAAGCCACGAGTACAGGTTGGTCACATTTGAAATGAAAGTTTATGTGAGTGTGCATACATGTATACATATATGCATTACATGGATGGATAGTTTCACACACAAAAATAGTGAGTGCTTCATTTGGATAAGTCTGTGTAACAAATATATATATATATATATATATATATATATATATATATATAATGTTTTTTGTTTTATTGGTTTTTTGTTTGTTTGTTTGTTTGTTTTGAGATAGGGTTTCTCTGTGTTTCCTTGGCTATCCTAGAACTCGCTTCATAGACCATAGATCTCAAAGCCAGAGAGATCTACCTGCCTCTGCCTCCTGATCGCTGGGATTAAAGGCATGCATCACCACTGTCTGGTGGTAACATAACAATATTAACTATATTTAATAAAAATATAAATATAGAAGTATAAGCCAGGGGCTAGGAATGTTGCTCAGTGGTAGAGCTTATGCCTATCCTATGTGGGGTTCTGAGTTCAGTCTCAACGCTGCACCAAGAGGGGGGAAAAGCATAGATGAAGTGGGAGCGATTTATCTATGGGTACTTCCATCCGTAGTCCCACTGCCCAGCGTGCTTCTTAGGCTGTGAGGTTTCAAGTTTGGGGCCAGCCTAGACTATACAGCAAGACCCTGTCTCAGAAAGACAGAAAATATCTGTAAGTGTTCACATCAGAAGTGTCCATAAAGGTGGCCTTCAAGATGCCCCTCAAAGGGACAGGATGGTGACATCTACAGATGGGATGGTTTGGAGTGTGAGTTTATCAAGGGAAAGGTGGGTGGCTTACAACCGGTATTTCCCAGCACTGCAGTTTTAAACTTTAAAAAAAGAATTACATATTGAAAACTGATATGTCAAACTGTCAGCCGTGCACCTCAACCGCTAACTATAGATGGTGATCTATTAAAAGGGGCAAAGAGTTCAAAAGTTGAGGCCTTGCATTTGAACTTCAGTCTCACGCTTTCCTCCTTGTATTATGGAAGTTTCGAATTTACCAAGGCGCAGCCTTGATGAACGGTGTTTCCATTTGTGAAAGGTCACCATGACTCAAGGAAACATTTGCTTTCTTCTGGGAGACCTGCTTCTCTACACTTGACCTTGTGCCCTGTGTGAACTTGGCCTACTATACAGGCATTAGTTTTGTTGTTGTTAGTCTTGTTCCCCCCATACATTAAGTCGTCTTTGCTTTTCATCTTCTTACTTTAAATCCATGTGACTGCTCCCAGGCACAGCCAACCCTTTGACATTGTGACACGTCATTGTCATCCCCAAAGTCTGCAATCAAGAACTGCACAATCTAGTTATTTTTTTTTTTTAATTCTCATAATGTCTCCAGTAAGTGTGACTTTGTGTTGGGCCGCTCTCAAAGCTGTCCTTGGCCTCATGCAGCATGCAGACTGCAGTTCGGTCATACCCGAAAGCCCGTTGCAAGTCTGCTTCTGAGAAGCCCACTAATGAGCTCACTGGAACATGGCGCATATATACAATTAAGTGAGTCTGCAGTGTGCTGACAGACCGGGCTCTGACATCATATCTCTCAACTTTTTTTGTCCCCACAGATGACAGAAGGCAGGCACTGCCAGGTGCACCTGCTGGATGACAGGAGACTGGAGCTGCTGGTTCAGGTAGGCATTGGGTCCTCAGGGGTAACCACTCCCTGCCCTCTTTGGAGCATGGGGGCCTGTGTCCAGGCTGCTCACCTAACTGTGCCTAGAACTCAATGTTTTAAAGTGACTGAAGGGAGAAGAGGTGGCTCTGAGGTCGGCAAACTTGGTCTGCACGTGAGTTATTGTAGCTTAGTCTTCCTGAAAGAATTCTGACTCAAGCTGGTCATGGATGAGTGGAAGCTCTTTGTAAAATGTGATGCTACGTGATTTTTATCCATTTTACTTGTTGATGATTTTCTTTCTATTTGCCCAACACCCTGGACCAAAGTTTAAAAAACCAGTTGAATTCCTATTGAGAAGAATAGAGGTCTAGATGCCTCTTCAAGACCAAGCCTACTTTACCTTCTCATTGAGCCTTGTCCTTCACCCACTGCACCCACACTGCCATTAAAACAAATAGGACAGGAGCTGGAGAGATGGTTCAGTGGGCCAGAGTGCTTGTTGCCCTTGTAGAAGATCCAGGTTCGATTCCCAGCACCCACATGGTGGCTCACAACCCCCTAAAACTCCAGTTCTGACCTCCACAGGCACCAAGCATGTGCGCAGTGTTCAAACATACATGCAGAAAAAACACCACACATGAAGTAAAATGAATAAGTCTGTTTCTGAGGTTGGAGGATAAAATATCACCGCGTAAGTCTTTTAAAAAATTAGAGGGCTAGGATGCAGCACAGTAGTTTTGTCAACTTTTAATCCAGATTTCTGCCTACTTCTCTCCTTCCTCCCGCCCCCTTCTTTCCTTCCCTGTCCCTTCTCTCATCTCCTCCTTTTCTTCCTAGCTTCCTTTCCTTGTCCCTCCCTCCCCATTTCATCTCCTCCAACAGCAACATCCAGACTTCACACCATCACTCTGTACCCCTGACTGTTAAGCTCAGGGTCCAGAAGGGAGCCATTCAGGCTACTGCCCAGCGGTACCCCTGCTTCCCCAGTCCCTGCAAGACCAACATCAGCCATCAGTTGGATGCTCTGGCAGATCCCAAACCACACTTCTTCCCGCCAAGCCCATAGTATCCCCGAAGCTCACAGATAGTTCCTTCTCGAACTGGGTTCTCAGAACGTAGTGGTGATGATGGTGTGAAGAATGGCTAAGAAATCACACAAGCAAGCAAAGACAGCTTTTGATGGTTAGGGAGGGAAAATATGAGCAATGGGAGAGATAGGCTGCTAATCAGACTTGTGTTTTGACAGCCCAAGCTTTTATCAAGAGAGCTGCTGGACCTTGTGGCATCGCATTTCAACCTGAAAGAGAAGGAGTACTTTGGAATAACGTTTATAGATGACACGTGAGTGTTCTGGTTTTTCATGTCTTTGCCTTTTGCTTGCCCAGTGCGCATGCTGATTCTCGTGGTTGGCAATAAGGGAGAAGGTAGTTGTATCCTGTTTAGCTACAAGTGTCTCAGCATGGAAATTTTTTTCTACAAATGACATAAAGGAAGAAGAAAAGGAACACAGAGCACTTAAAAGTCTTGAAATATTGCCAGGTATGGTAGCAAATGCCTCAGGAAGTAGAGGCAAGATGAAGGATGCAAGTTCTAGGCCACCTGGTCTACATAATGAGTCACAGGCAGGCCAGGGCTGTGAAGCAGGATAATGAAAAAAGAAAAACCAAAAACCTCAGAATGTGTTTAGAAATGTGTGCAAATGAGTTTGAGTCTATGTGACTGGTCTTTGAATGGGTGGTCATGTTCCCCAACTCACTCATATGTCAGGGATAGAAACACTAGGTTGTTATTCACATGAGGATCGTGAAGCTAGTTTAATGTTTTGGCGTTAATGGTTAGGAAGTTTAAAGCCCAATTTGTGACTGGCCTTAAAGATATACACATTTGAATACGGATTTAGCTTTTACCACAATCTAAGTCTCCTTCATGTTGTCCTGGAAGTTGTTTGTTTATTTTCCATCTGGTTCCATTCTTTACATTAACATATTGGGGGGGGGTCCCTGTCTGTCTGTTTTATACCAGCCTAGTTTGTCTATATTATATGTGGTCCGATATGTTATGAGAGGAATCCTTCCCTTTTCTGAAGACATTTTCCAAAGAGTTCAAGAAAATGTGTTCCAGACACAAAATATGCTGGCCAACCACCATGTTCTTTCCATAACTCTCTCGATGTAAGTGGTTTTTCAGTTGTTCAGTGAAACCAGGAAGAAAATAACCTCAAGAACGAGTTAGTTTGTGTTTAACACCTTGTACCCACTAATGATTTCTCATCAGGGCCTCCACAAAGTCTAAACAAAATCCTCAACTCAGGCTGCTAAAACCCTGACACTTGTTTAGAGATGTACAACCCTCCCCCCCCCACACACAAAAACTTATAGCAGACTCAGAATGTTTTCTGAAGATGATTCACCCAAAGCAGGGGGGAATGCAGTGGGCTTCACCCTCGTACCCTTAATTCACCCAATAGCTGGTGGAGAGGGGGTTGATCATCTGCTCTCTGCTGGATAAAAGAGGAAATGCATGTGTCCGTTTTCCACAATACTAGCCAGAAAGCCACAGCAGTTCGCATGAATCAGTGGTTGAACGGCCACACAAGTGTAGGCAGAACCTGTGTGTGAATGAAAGTATATAAGACCTATGATCACGAACACATCATAACTGAATGATATGCTATGGACTGCAATTGCTACGAGCACCGTCATTTAGAAGGAGATCATATCAAGTTGAAGCTAAAGGCCTGAAGACTGGCGTCACGCATTTGTTTCACAAATGTCTCCTGAGTGTCCACAAGCTACCAGATGGTATTCTGCGTGCCGGGGAATCATCTTTGAGCCACGCAGTTGAGATTCCCTGCTTGCAAGGGTTGATATTGCAGTGCTTGTGGTCTAGTTTAACAAGCAAAGAGTTGATGAGAAGATGCCAGAGACGATAAGCTCACTGAGATCGTGTGAAAGGCCATATGAGGGAAAGCTGGTAGGGGCAGTTCTAGACAGAGTGGGCCAGGATGGTGTCTGGAAGACAGCGTGCATCGAACACCAAGAACCGGCTCTGCCAACAAAAGTCTAATTGCCAAAGATGGAACCCAGTTTGACCTTTGTGTTTTGTTTTAATATGATGTTTGTTTGGTTGAGGTGGGGGCCTCAGGTAGTCCAAGCTGCCCTTGAACTCCCGACCCTCCTGCCTCTACCTCAGTGTTGGGGTTATAGGTATGTGCCACCCAGAACCCTGTAGCTGTGTGATGCGACAGAAGTATTGGACATTGTTGACACTCATGCTCCACATCTATCACCTGCACAGAACTATAGTCCTTATATGGCAAATACCATATGAGGGGCCCTGAATAGAGTGCTGGCATTCTGTATTTCAGGCATGTTGAGTAAGACATTTGAGTCCAGAGCACAGGCACACATGCAAGAGAGGCCTTTCAGGGCACTGGAATGCTGTCACAGAATTCTCTCTAGAACTGGGCCAGCCACACAGAATCCACAGAGGGGTAGGGAGGTGGCAGTCTAGGCAAGCATCACTTGAAACCAACGTACACCATGCTCTTGCTCAGTGTGAAAACACCAGCCTGAGGGTGGATTCAGGGGTGAGCAGCAAAGGACAAGATCACGGGTGAGCCCCATGAGTCACAGGGATGGCAGTGCACAGGATTTAGAACTACCTTGTCAGCACTGGAAAGAAGGGTCCAGACCATGTGGAGGGCTTCTGGGGAAGCCCCAAGCACAGTGCCTTGTCCAGACATTCTAACTTGCTTCAGAAAGAAAAGGAAAAGATCTGAGCATAGTGCTGCCTGCCCGTAATCCCAGCACCCAGAAGGTTTCCACAAACTCTAGGCCAACCTAGGCCATATAGAAAACACTATCAAGTAAGAAAGGGGCTGGGGAGAGGGCTCACTGGGTAAGAACGTTTGCTGCACAGTCATGAGGACCTGAATTCTAATCCCTAGGACCCATGTTAAAAAAACAACAACAACAACAACTGGGTGTGGCCGCACGCATCTGTAACCCTCGCACTGTGTAAGGAAGAGGAAGTGATTCCCGGGACTTACTGACTGCCAGCGTAACTCCTGATTCAATAGCAACCCCGCCACAGAGAGTAAGAGAGGGAGTTATAGAGGGAGACGCCCATTGCTGTCTTCTGGCCTCTGCATAGACATGTACAAAACACACAAACATGTACATCACACACACACACCGAAAAGGGAGGACGGTATGAATGACTTCCCTGGAGGACTCAGGCCACCATCTTCCTTGTCTGCCCTGGGATTTGTGGGCTCCCTTCCCTTAGACTTCTGCCCCAGAAGTCAAACCTTACAGCCTTCCCAGGAAGCTGGTGAGCCCTGACCCCCCATAGAGGTGACAGACAACCCCTAATGTCTGAATTACAGCCAGCTGGGGAAGGAGTCTCCTGGCCCCATCTGTGCTTAGTCTCAGGAGTCTGAGTTTGTCTTTTCTGGGAGAAGGAAGGTCTTGGCCGTTTCCACCTTTCCGAGGAACAGGTCTGGAAACATGTTTATGTCTAAGGGTGTTTCTTCGGAAAGTCTTGGTCACAAACCTAGTTCTTTGTCTGGTAAATATTTTTGGAAGGTTTTTTTTTTTTTTTTCTCTCCAGCACTCCCCCATGAAACCACCAAGTCGATCCCTCCCAGGGCACTGGCTGGGTTGCCTTTTCCAGCCCCGGTGCCACATCAGCCTGTGGCAAACCCAACAGAGGAAGACAAAGCTGAAACCAGCTACTATCTTAACCCCAGCTCATGGAGCCAAAGGAGAAATGGGAAAGCAGACCACAGTTACGTAAGGAAGGCAGCAACACCGACCAAGTAAAGCAAATTCCTGACAGGGAGGGATGGAATTCCTGAGGCTGCACTTGCTGAGGCATCCCAGCTCTGTGTGCAGGGTAGTCTTCCACCTCTAGAGGGCAGTCTCAGCCCTCCTTCCCCACAAAGGGCCCTTCTTTCGCCATCCCTTCACCCATTTTGAAGAACTTTGCTGAGCGACCTTTGTTGATGCAGAAATAACAAATAGACTACAACAGTTGCTTTGGATCTCTGTCCTTTCTGGTGGACCTGAGACAATGGGGCTTCCAGAGCACAGAATCTGGACCAAAGAGAACCCATGGCTTATGGTTACGAGTGCTTATCTTTGGTTTTTGTTTTGTTTTGTTTTGTTGTTGGTTGGTTGGTTTTTTTTTTTTTAATTAATTAGATCTCATCATTATTGATGAAAAATTTAAAAACAGCAAGATGAAAACATTAAATGAACCTTATTATATCTTAGTATTTAGACATAGGTAATTTTCTTTCTTATTTTTCAGAACTTTTATTCTGAAATGAAATGAGAATGGCCTGAACTACATGTGGAGGTCAAGGCCAGTTTTCACAACACGGGGAGGCCAGTCTCAATTATAAACAACAGAAATCTGGTTTCTAGGGCCAGAGATAGAGCTTCAAGTTAGAGCTCTTGCCTAGTGTGCACAAAGATTCAAGTCCCAATATAGGGAAAAATTCAAATCTCTAAAACATAGTTTCATGCTTTAGAAGTGTATTTACTATTATGTATACATGAATATCCCCTTAGAGTATTTATCGTGACTAAGGCTAGCCTTTTTGATGCCTCCCCACTCTGACTGTAGTCTCTTCCAAAGAGGTAAGCAGTATCTACAACTTGTTCTGTGTCCATCTAGAATTCTATATTAAAATTTTTCTCCATGTTTAATAGTGTCTTGACCCTATTCTGGTGTTTAACGTAACTGGAATGTGCTGTGCATGTGATGTACCACTCGCTCTGTTCATTCTTACACAATGTTTGATGCAAGTTCATATAAAACACCTTACACGTTTTCAGTTATGCCACATCTTCTCTATAACGAAAGAATAAAGGACATACCCACCTGTGATGGTGTGCCGCATACTCAGGAGGAGGAGACAGGAGGATTGTGGTGCCAGGCCAGCCTGGAGGCCAAGGGAGACCCTCTCCCAAAGGAAAGAATGGGGAAGAGAAAATGGAAAGGGAGGAGGGGAAGGGGAGGACAGGACGAGGAAATGGGAAAGGAAGAGGTGAGGAGGAGGACAGGAAGAGGAAATGGAAAGGGAAGAGGGGAGGGGGAGGACAGGAAGAGGAAATGGAGAGGGAGGAGGGGAAGGGGATGACAGGAAGAGGAAATGGAGAGGGATGAGGGGAAGGGAAGGACAGGAAGAGGAAATGGAAAGGGAAGAAAGGAAGGGGAGGACAGGAAGAGGAAATGGAAAGGGAAGAGGGGAGGTGGAAGGGAGAAGGGGATGGATTCAAAGCTGGTCTGGTCTGCCATATGAAACCTTGAAAGACTTCAAACCACTGTGCCTCGTATTTTGACACCTATGATTAACAGCTTTGGAGTTGATGTGTCTTTAAATAAGTGCCACATTAAACCCGACAAAATAGAACGCAAGAGTCCTTTGACTCCAGCCTTCCATTTTTGTTCTTACACCCAAAATCACGAGTTCTAAGAAGTTCTCCAATGTTCCACCAAGGAAATCTTGGGGTTCCCCAATGCTCCACCAAGGATATCTTGGGGTGTTTTCCAGCAGCCTTATCTTGTAATTATAAAAACACAGACACAGAAACTGAGCCCAGTGTTATTCTAAAAGGTAGGGAATCCCCTGGTATTATTTACCCTATATTGAGAGTCCTGGATTCAAATCCCAGACCTGCCATTTTCCTTAGATATTTACTATAGAATGTAACATAAATACATATAGATGTCCAACTTGGTTGATGTATGTGAGGGGGTACAGTAAGGAAACCACTGAAATGGCTGCTCCATGGTATGGTTAGGGGGAAGGTTTCTATTGTGGGTAAGAGAAAGAAAATCTCCAGAGGCATCTGGAAGAGTCCAGAGCAGAGAGTAAAAGAAGTAGACTGGACAAGGCCAGGATTATCTATTAGAGAAGCAAAACAGTGGGGGAGATCAAGGGGAGTGGGCAAATCATATGGATTGTAAGGACAGTAGCTGGGGGCAGTAGCTGGGGGGGGGGGGGCAGGAGGCTAGCATGGACTTTGAAATGTATAACAAGGACTTGTGAGCAGAGACGGAGGGACTTGGAGGCCAGCATCGGCTTTGATGTGTGACCACAGGTGCATTGATGGAGAGAGCCTTGACCCTTCTGCCAAAAGCCAGGGGAATGACCCCTTTGGGGATGAGACAGACGTGTTTCACAAATTCCCAAATATGGCCGGCTTTTATCTGGCCCGACGGCCAGAAATCCTTCTGTAGTCCAGCTTGAGCTTATTTCTAGACACATGGACTACCTGAGACCCAAGAGTTGACAAAAAGTATTTGCTCAGTAAAGAGTGGCTGTTATCATGTATGCTGTTACTATTTGTACCCATGTTTCCTATCTGCTTGTTTCCAATTTTTTAAAGAGTGTTTTGTGTGTGTGTGTTTTGCCTGCATGTATGTATGTGTGCCGAGTATATAGAGTGCCCACGGAGGACAGAAGAAGGCACTAGAATCCCCAGAACTGGAGTCACAGATGATTGGTTATGAGCCACCATGTGGGTGCTGGGAACTGAACCCCAGGTCTTCTGTAAAAGCAGGCCATGTATTTTTCTGCTGAGCCATCTCTCCAGCCCCCTTTTCTATCTACTTATATTGGAATTTCCTTTAATTATTTATTCAAGGACCAAAATAGGCTGGAAAATGTTTTCTAGCTCATAACAGATTTTGCTGGAATTCAACATCCTCTTCCCAGCACCAGAAGCATGTCCTGAAACTGGATTTAGTGTAAGCATGTTGGAGCAGGCTCTAAGATGAATGGGCCAGTTGAACAGCCTTGGAAATCATGTAAACAAACCACAGAGCATCAAGCCAGAGAGGTCAAGGTCTTGAGAGAACTGTTTATACCTGTGAACTGGTGAGGCTCTGAAGTAAATAAATATTTAAACATCTGTAAGTCATGTGTCCACAGAAATAGCTCCAGAGAGTGCCGACCTGTGCATGCACTGAAAATCACAGTGTTGTACTTGACTGGAATCTTCCTCCTTCTTCACTAAAATACATCACATTTAACCTTTTATACAAATTTAAAGATTAATTTAGTGTTGTTCAGTATCTTAACCTCCCAAAGCATTATCCAATTCTTATTTATTCTCTCATTTTTTCTTAAATATGTGCATGCAATATATATGGATTTCCATTGGTTAAGCTGGGCATTCCATTGGGCAAGCTGGGCATAGTAGAGCAAACCTAGGCTATAGCAAGACTCTGTGTCCATAAACAAAAGGCAGTATAGGTAATATATTATACTTACTGTTATTCTCTTTATTAAAATTTTAAATTTATTTTTATTTATTTATTTTATTTGAAACAAGGTCTCACTAAATAGTCCTAGCTGGCTCAGTCTTGTATAGACCAAGCTAGCCTCGAACTCACAGAGATCCATTTGCTCTTCCTCCTCCCCCGAGTGCTTGGATTAAAGGCATGCATCACCATGCCTAGGAAATCTTGCTGTTTTTAATTTAAGGTGTTTGTTTGGTTGGTTGGTTGGTGGTTGGGTGGGTGGGTGGGTTAGATGGTTGGTTAGTTGGTTGGTGGTTGGGTGGTTGGTTGGTTGGTTTTTCAAGACAGGGTTTCTCTGTGTTACAGCTGTGGCTGTCCTGGAACTTGCTTTGTAGACCAGCCTGCCCTTGAACTCAGATCTGTCTGCCTCTACCTCCCAAGTGCTAATTCTAGAAAATTGTTCCAAGCAATTTTGCAAGCAGTCTCTCCAGCTTGTTTTATGACTGCTTTGTATTTCTCTGCACAGATTTAGATCATTACGCTAATGATACCCTATAAATATTTGGGTTATTTCCAGACTTTTGGCTATCAAAATGAGTGATTTTTATATATGGGTCATTTTTCAAATGTGCAAGTTCCTCTTAATAAGCTCTTCTAGTTAGAAATGCTAGCTCGGAAATAGACAGGTACAATAAAATTGCTGAAGTGACCTCACAGCCCGTAGTGTCCTTGCCTGGAATGTGAGCATGACTGTGTCCAGGCAGCTTTGCCAGCACCATGCATTGCTGAACTTTCCATGCCATCCTTTCCTTTGCTTCTTCTTGCAGGGGTCAAGAGAACTGGCTACAGCTAGACCACAGAGTTCTGGAGCATGATTTGCCTAAGAAGCCTGGCCCAGCTATTCTGCATTTTGCTGTCAGGTATGTGTGGGCACACCCAGCATTCACCTCCTTTTTTGTTTATTTTATTTTTATTTTTCAACATTTCTAGTCATCAGAGATAGTGAATAAAAAGAAAAAAGACCCCATGAGAACATGACCATGTGAAGGAGATTGTCTACTGTCTTAGTCTCGGTTACCATAGATACAGTGTAGAGTTGTTTTCTTTGAAGATAAAGGAGGGAAGCATCTTGCTTTATTCCTCAAAGATTCTTAGATTAAATATAAGGCTGAGTAACCTAAGAGATGTATTTTAATGTTTAAGCTTTTTTTTATTCAATAAACTGTTAGGATTCTTCAACTCTGAAATCTGGCAAACATTTACTGTTATACTTTATGTTGGGATAATGTGTTCTAAAGATGTGGAAACAATTGCGTTTTATACAATTCTACAACTGAAATCGAAGTTACAATGCCAAACAAATGCCCAGAGAAAGAATTATCCTAACAACTCAGAGACCCAAATTGTTTCGTGCAGGGACAGACAAGGATAACTCTCACAGCCCTTCCTTGACATGTTCTGTGAGCTCTGTTTGGAGAAATCCCTTAACAAGAACCCAAAACTGATAGATTTAACTAAATCAGGGATTCTCAGAGCTGGCTGTAGCTAGAGTTTTCCTGCCTGGCCCACAGTCAGGACAAATCTCTCTCACCTGCCAGTCCCACAGCTGCTCAGACCCAACCAAGTAAACACAGAGACTTATATTGGTTACAAACTGTATGGCTGTGGCAGGCTTCTTGCTAACTGTTCTTACAGCTTAAATTAATCCATTTCTATAAATCTATACCTTGCCACGTGACTCGTGGCTTACTGGCATCTTCACATGCTGCTTGTCATGGCGGCGGCTGGCAGTGTCTCTCTCTGCCTTCCTGTTCTCTTCTTTCTCCTCTCTGTTAGTCCCGCCTACATTTCCTGCCTGGCCACTGGCCAATCCGTGTTTTATTTATTGACCAATCAGAGCAATTTGACATACAGACCATCCCACAGCAGCTGGCCCAGGAAAATATTTTAGCATTAACTACTACCAATCTAAGAGAAGTAGAATGCTCAAGACTAATCTTCTTGCCCTCTCCATAGCTTCAGATACAAAACATTACCAATGGACCCCAAAGTCCCTCCTGTAGTAGCCCTGCCCCCACCTTGACTCTGATGAACAGCTTTACAACAAATTTGTATTGCCGGTCAATTTTTCAAATCAATTTTATTTTCATAAAGCTGATTCAGAAGCCTCAGCCAGGAAAGGCACTTGCTGCCAAGGGTGACAGCCTGGTTTTGATAACGGGGACCTCCCTGGTGGATGAAGAAAACCTGCTCCAACAGTTGTCCCCTGACATCCATATGCAGGCACAGACACACAAAATAAATAAGTGTAAAAATCATTTTCAGCTAATTCAACCAGAAGAATAGTCTAAGATCAAGGTGAATTTTAATGATGAAGATGTGTCTCATTTCATACTATGATATTGGGGACTCCACCCCCCACTCCCCTTCCCCTCCCCCTCTCTACTTGTCCTCCTCCTTACTATAATGTTGAGGCAAAGTAAGTTATGATGAAATTTTACAAACACTGTTCTTTCCCTACTTATCCTCCTCCTTACTATAATGTTGAGGCAAAGTAAGTTACGATGAAATTTTACAAACACTGTGGTTTCCTTACCTCATCTGCTCCACGAAATTCAGAAGCACAAAGATACCGTATCTTACCCCTTTTTAAAATTGTGGTTCTTACATGAATTAGCTACTGAGAGTTGCTGAGCCTCAGCTTGCACATAATGTGTTCACAGCCCTGGGAAGGGGAGGGGGGTCTTGTTCTTGTTGGTGTTCATTTTCTCAGTTTTTGATTCTGGAGCTAGAGAGATGGCTCTTCCAGAGGACCTGAGTTTGACTCCTAGCACCCATATGATGGCTTCAAACCATCCATAACTCCAGTTCCAGAGGATTTGATACCCTCTTCTGGCCTCCATGATACATGCGCAAGCAAAACACATAAAATTACATTTTTGGCTGGGTGGTAGTGGCGCACTACTTTAATCTCAGCACTTGGGAGGCAGAGGCAGGTGGATCTCTGTGAGTTGGAGGCCAGCCTGGTCTATAAAGAAAGTTTCAGGACAGGCTCCAAAGCTACACAGAGAAACCCTGTCTAGAAAAAAACAATTAAAAAAATTACATTTTTGATTCTGAGATCTGCATTGGATTTTTTTTTCCTTGCCTTTAACTCTATTTGTTATTGGGTGGTTTTTAATGGTGCTAGGGATTGAATCCAGGGTCTTGCCCATCCTAGGTCTATGCTCCACCGCTGAGCTGTGCCCCCAATGCCTCAGAACATCTATTAATGCCCAAGAAGGGGGGCACATAGAGATGACTTATTTAAGTGTAATTCATAGCTGGAGAATTGTCCAAGGATCCTAAAGAAAACCTGGAATTTACTGACACCCAGTGATGTGAGGCTGGTGTGCCCAGAAACAGAGGAAAAGGAGGCACAGACAGAGGCAAGGAGAGAGCTGCCTGTTAGTGGCTGAGCAGGGGTCAGAACAGTGAAGGGAAAATGGCTAGCTGCAAATGAGGTACCTGTCCATAAGGAAGGAAGTCATCGCTGTGAACATGTCAAACTCAGACAACACAGAATGAGCCGTTCCTCCCCAACCAGCCTTCAACCTCCAGCTCTCCTCTCAGTTTCCCACCTTAGAGGGCGGGTTGTGTAGTGGCTTACTGTTTACATCTTACTAAGGATAGAGAAAGTTCTGTTTCTTTGCTTTTACATACTTCAGCTGTCCAGCCTCCTGCAAGCGTGGGCTGTTCTGGGCTCCGTTAAAATCTGGGCACCGTCAGCACCTTCTGCATCCATCTTTGGGTGCACGTGCCATGTTTCTGCTGCGTCACGGCTCAGCCAAAGCATGTGTCTTTGGAGAACCTTAACAAGTGTCATTTATTCAGTGGCCACACTTGTGTGCCTGTTCTTTGACAGCTGCTGTGGTCTAGCGTGCGTCTGAAAATTCCAGAGCGCAGACGCTGCCTCCCCTTCCTGGCCGTCTTTCACAAGGCCGTGCTATCTTTTTCCAGCAGGTTCCTGGGATTCCACAGCAGTTGCTGGCTTGTTCCTGGGCCTTCAGCCCCTACTTAGCACGTTATCTCAAATGTCCTGTAAACACTTGGTGTTCACTTTCTCCTCTCTGCTGGCATATTTGAAACCCTTATCAAGGCTTTAATGATTCATGTAATTCAGCCTCCCAACAAGACAGTGATATCATCATAGCCTTTATTATTCCAATTAAGAAGCTGTTGTTACTATGGTTAAAGAAATGAATCCTGAATGGACTTCACTGAGGTCACAGAGTGGAGACTCCTAGTGCAGGGACAGCTAGTGAATGGCTTTTGTCACACACACTTGTTTGTCAGAGGGTCTCACACCTCCAATTAGAAGACACAGAATTGTTGGTGACATTTCTATCTAAGGAAAGAACCTGTTGGGTTACCTGTGTTGACTAGAGAATGCAACCAAGGAATTCAAACTAGAATTTTTAAAAAGAATTTTTTTTTATAAAAAAGCCTAAATATGATGATGCTCACTTGTAATCCCAGCTCCAATGAGGCCAAAACAAGTGGATCCGTGGGGCTTGCTGGCCAGTCAGCCTAGCCTGTTTAGTGAGCCCCAGATAGGGAGAGACTCGGTCTTGGCACTGGGTGTGTGTGTGTGGGGGGGGTGTACACACACACACACACACACACACACACACACACACACACACAAACAAACAAATGCAATCAAGGGTATTATTTGGTTGTTTTGATCTTTGAGCACTATAACAGTATCTGAAAGTTCAGGAGCCCTTGATACATGGACCCTCATGCATAGACACCAGATAATGTGCTAGGAGAGCACAGGAGCCCCTCATGTGCAGATACCAGGTGATGTACTGGGAGAGCACAGAAGCCCCTCATGTGTGGATACTAGGTGATATGCTGGGGTACAGAGTACAGGGACCCCTCATGCATAGATAGCAGGTGAAGTGTATCCACACAGCACACACACACACACACACACACACACACACACACACACACACAGATGTCAGTGACATACCAGGATACAGAACATGGGGGCCCCTCATGCAGGGACATTGGATGATAGTCTAGTGTACAGCATACGGGGCCCTTCATACATGGCCATCTAGGTAATGAGTTAGCACACAGTCAGAAAGGATCCCCTCTGGTGGCCACACATTGCCAGGATGCATATCACTGTTGTTCTTAATGCAAACAATTGGAAATACCCAAATGCTGACACCAGGGATAGGGTGAGCAAGTTCTGGCATCTTACAGCAAGCTGTAATAAGGAGGTGAGAGCATATGCTGTATTTTGGTGCCTCCAGAGGGAGAACTGGGACCCAGTGGAATCATATTGGGAAAATTGTCAAACTATGCACTGACTCTCCCCTTTAGAACCAAAGCTTCCACCTCACCCTCACTCAGTCCTGGCCTGGGTCCTGCCTGTGTGCCGTGGAAGACGGTTCTGCTGCTGAGCCCCTCTCTTGGTTCTCCCCCTGTGAATCACAACTTCATTAAGTCACTATTCTCAGGGATGTTCTCATCTGCCTTGTCTCCTGGGCGCTTGCGTGGTGAGGCAGGTTGTGTCTGAACAAATAGAGAATCAGCATGTATTTATGACGGATGCTAATAGATCCTTGAGAGAAGCTCAGGATTTCTTTAAGTTGGTACTTTTTAGAAATATTTAAGGGCCAGGGAACCATCTGGAAGGAACTACACTGAGCCTCAAAGAAACATTTCTCATTTCCTTCTTTTTATTCATCATTTATTGTTTCTGCTCAGGAGAGACAACAGTGCATGAGGAAACATCTCTGCCATGCTCATCTGAAAGTGGACAGCCATTCCTTAGTCTCTTGCTGAGCCCATTCATCTGGCAGTTACCCTGGGTCTGGTCGTGTGCTGATGCTGGCGTCGCAATGATAAATGATAGCAATAGAATCTTGCTCTCACAGCCATTGGGGAGACATTGACACTAAAAAAGTGAATGTGTAGGGTATTTTATGGAAGAGATTCCGGAAAAGGAAAATGCTTTCAAGATGGAGAACAGGAGGTGTTGGTGAAGCCAGGGCTGCTGTGTTAATCAGAGTGGTCCAAGACATCTAACCACAGAAGCTGTTATCAGCAAAGACCTGGAGATGAGGCAAGGAGGTATCAGATCTCTAGGGAGGTTCACGCCAGGCCAGGAGACTAGTAAGTAAGCAGGCCAGGCAGTGGGAGCATACCTGGTAGGGAGTTGTGTGTCTGGAGAGAACCCAAAGGAGGGAGTGGGATTGAAGGTGGCGGCAGCAGCAGCTTGGAGTTCAGGGGCAAAGCATGGGCTTGTGGGACTTAAGAGACTTAACAGACTCACTGTGGCTGCCGTGTTGAGTGGAATTGGGGGGTGGGGCTGGGAGGAGAAGAGGTAGGAAGGAGTTGTGATGATCCGGGAAAGAAATGAGAGAGGGGAGGGGAATAACTGCATCCCACACTCCAGTAACTTGGAGATGACAAGGAGACCTTCAGCAAGGTCTTGTGAGAATGCAAGAGAAAGCAGAGGATGTGAACTGACCTTACAAAACCGTATGCCAATATGAAAAAAAGTCTTCTTTTTCAGCTTTGGGTTTATGGAGAGAGAGAGAGAGAGAGAGAGAGAGAGAGAGAGAGAGAGAGAGAGAGAGAGAGAGAGAGAGAGAGAGAGGAGAGGGAGGGAGGGAGGGAGAGAAGGAAGGAAGGAAGGAAGGAAGGCAGGAAGGAAGGAAGGAAGGAAGGGAGAGAAGAAACACTGTATGCTTTTGCCGAGACGTTTCTTCTTTCCTGTAATGTAACAAGCCCTGTAGTAGGCAACAGTCTGAACACAGGACATGAGTTGTTACATTTACTCCTGACGTGGACACGGTAGTCCTGCCAGTGAGGAAGTAAGTGAATCTCTGCCTTACACCCTGACGACGCAGGAAGCCGCTCCAACACAGAATGCTTCCCCATAGAGGAGGGAGGAAAAAAAAAATCAAAGGAGAATCACACCGCATTTTGTTTATGATTTCAGCATTAAACATTTGCACCTCCCATTTACAAAACCTCCATGATATACGTTAAATGTTTGTATAAGGGCCATCAAGATTGCTCGATGGGTAAAGGTGCCTGCTGCCGAGCCTGAGTTCAACTCCAAAGATCCGTGTGGCTGAAGGAGAGCATGGGCACTCACAAATTATCCTCTGACATGTGTGTGCATGTGCACACACACTAAATAAATAAGTTTTTGAAAATTTGGAACAAAATTTGAAAAAAATATGCATATGACCCATTTGTGAATGGGCCAGTATAATTTATGAATGTGAACCACCTCCATGCGAGTGCAAACTCCCTCAGACTTCTGGGGACTTCTCCCCCCAGATGGGTTGTTGCTATCCTACAGCGGTAAATTATCTTTGGCAAACATGCCTTTTTGGTAATGGAGCCCAGATGTGAACATTTGAAAAGCTGATAGTGAGTGAGCTATTACAAGCTTGATTTAAACAGGAGTGCAGGGACTTGCCTGACCTCCCCGGAAAGACTCCTAATCCCTCAGGGGAGGGCAGTGGGGCTGGTGCAGGCTGGTACCACCCTGATCCACCCACTGGGACCTCAGTACCTTTCACCAGCCTTATCCCCTGAACAGCTCTTAGGTTCTTCATTCCTTTTTTTATGGGTCTTTTTCTTCTCCCTTCTTTTCCTCCCCATACTTGCTCTATCCCAGACTATACATGTCCTCTCTGTGGCACCCCAAAGCATTGTTGGGGACACTCAGGACTGAGCTTGGAGGAGAATTCTGTTAGGAAATGTGAGGGAAAACTGCTACCATCTTGTCTGAGTTGTTGGGAACAAGGAGCCTTTGAAAGCTCCCTGCATACTTTGCCGTTGTCCTCTGGCCTGCCTTTGGAAGTTAGGCCTCTGGAAGAGATGAGCAAGGACCAGCTATGGTGGCACACATCCTCTAATGCCAGCATTCAGGAGGCCAAAGGAAGAGAATCTTGAGTTCAAGGCCAGCCTAGGCCACACAGCAAGACTTTGTCCCAAAAATAAAGAACAAGGAATGAGTTCTACTTTAGGGAACATCGTGACTACAACAGTGGCTTCGTCACTCTGCTAGATATTAAATAAATAAATAAATAAATAAATAAATAAATAAATAAATAAATAAGCACCTTATTTATTTGTAGTCTGCAGTGAAGAGAGATTTGTTGATGTGGAAAGATGCTTCAGGCAAATTCTAGGTGAAAAAAATCACAAAATAGAATATGCAACTTGAAAGTACTTTTGTAAAATATATGAACACATTGACAGTTTCAGGATCTGGAGAAATGACTCAGCAGTTCAGAGCACTGGCTGCTCTTTCAGAGGACCGGGATTCAATTCCCAGTACCCACAAGGTTGTGAACAACTATCTGAAACTCTAGTTCCAGGACATCTGGCATCCTCACACAGACATATATGTAGGCAAAACACCAGTCCACATGAAACAAAAATAAATAAAACATTTAAAAAGAAAAAGGAGTTTCAGATGTTAGCAGGGGTTAAATTTCAGAGTAGAGTGACTCTGGTGATGAATTCTTGACATCTCTTTATGCTCTTCCTGCAATGGACAGCAGTAAATCACATGAACAAATTGTTTTTTAATTCAAGTGCAAAGAGTAATCAAAAGACTCTCTACCATGGCTGTGACAAGATCGCATGAATTATCTCACAGCCATTGAGGGGGAGGTGAGTGTAACAAGTCATAGGGAAAACCACCTTTTTAAAGAGGAATGTGACTTAAAAGTCCAAAGGAGTAACAGAGTCTTCCCTCCTGGCTCAGCAGAGGGTAGGCAGGATGTGAACCTTTCCTTGGCCCTGAAGTCAGTCCCTTCTGGATTCAGAACATCCCAGAACCTGGGAGTAGCTATGAGTCATTTCATGTCAATTGTGACCCTGTCAGTGGCCAGACCAATTCTGAACTTCCAGGTGGTGTGTGTCGTTTCCACTTGTGAAGTTACACCAATCTAATTCAAGTCCAAGAAAGACACAAAATCTCCTGAACTCATTCCTAGTTCAGATTCAAGTTTCTTACAGATTTACAGTTGTGCTCCTCGATCAAATAGCAGGCTGTTTCTGCCTACAGTAGTCAGCTTTAAAAAAAAAAAAAAAGCCACAAAACGAATACCTGCTCCCTCTCTCTCCCTCCCTCCCTCCCTCCCTCTCCCCCCCCCCCCTCTGTGTCTCTCAGGCCAATGAAGAAGCATTAGGGTGCCATAAAAAAAAAGATTTAGTATTTTGAAGGGTAAGAGAAACTATAGAATAAAAAGGTAGAAAGCTGGGGCCGGTGACATTACTGAGCAAACAAAGGTACTTGCCCTGAAAGTCTGGTGAGCTGAGTTGAACCCCCAGAACCCATGTCAAAGTGGAAGGAGAGAACCAAGTCTACAAAATTGTTCTCTGACCACCACATGCACACTGTGGCAGCCTGAGCACACCACACACACACACACACACACACACACACACACACACACACACACACACACACAGAGGAATAGCAAAGATAATAAACTTTGCAAGTTAAATGTGTGCTCTTTCATGCAGGGTTTCTCAAGAGCTGTTAGTTGGGGCTAGATTGTCTTTGGCTGGCTGTAAAATGCTGAGAGGCATGCCTGGCCTCATCCATGGCTGCCAACACCCCCGCCCCAAGGTCTGATCATCAAAACTCACACTCCGCATCTCTCAGCCCCCCACCTGGACAGCAGGCTTTCCCACAGTTCTCGTTCCTGGGCCAGCCTTGTCACTCCCCAGCCATGTAGCTTTGGTGCACCTCGCCAGTGAAAACGAAACAGGTCCCGCTAATCTAGCATGAGGGTCTGTTGGATCATCACACGATAATGGGGATGGAGGCTTGCAACACGTGTTAGATGTTTGCATGTTTTAAACCACAGAGTCTGTCTGTCTCCACGTGCTGAGGAGGTAAAACAGCCATTCGGTGATATACAGCCTTTCACTGTGGAGGATTTGAGCCTGCCCAGCTTGGGGCTGACCCAGTCCCCTCTGTGTGGGGTAGAGCATTTGTCTTCCTTACTCGCCATCCCCAGCTGTCCTCTCCCTGCCAGACATGCCTTCCCGCTCCTCTTCCCAGACCCTTGCAAAACCTTAGCCTCTGTTTGCCCTCAGGAGGTTAAGAGCACCCTGCTTTGAAGAGACAAGCACTTAATAAACAGTCCCTAGGGATGCTCACTCCTGTCCCTAGCAGGTCACAGCAAGGTCCTCACACTCCTCACACAAGGTCACCAGCCCTTCTAGAGAGCTGGGAAGACTCAGTTTCCTTTGAGGAGAAGAGCCCGAGGGCAGGCCCCTCCAGGCTCAGCTGATGTCCTGTCCGGCTCCCCAGTACATCTGGAAATGCAGGAAGGAGGAAGAGGAGGAGATGCAGAGTAGGGGAAGCCAAGAATGCTTCTCTTGGGAATTTTCCAAGACTGCTCCCCTCACAGAGATGAAAGGCAACACACTGGACTCCCTTCCATACTATGACTACATAACAGTGGAGAGAAAGAGATGCACTTGGAGACCAAGAGAGGCATTTAAATTACAACTCAGCATTCCACTTGCATGGTGGAGGGGCCATGGCTGCACTGAAGGGTCGTTACAAGCGATAAATAGGGATTGATCACCCTGCTCAGAATGTGGATTAGGATCTAATGAGACTTCTGAGGCATGTGGCTCCAGTGAGTTCTATCTATCTGTCTCTGTCTCTGTCATCTCTCTCTCTCTTGTGTGTGTCTGTACTCATCTATGTAGGTGCCTGTGGGTAAGTGGATACACCTGGATGTGTAATTGGTAATTGAGGCTAGAAGACAGCAAGTCCTCTGCTGCATGGGCAATCTCCCCAGCTGGAAGGAAGTTTTTAACATTATCCACAGCCACCCAGAGAAACTAGAGTGAGGCGGTTTGATCTGGCTCCACCCCTTACCAGTCGTCAACTGAACCATACAAAGTGATTGAGTAACTCTTGCTCACTTTACCCCCTTCAGAAGATTGTCACTCAAGTTCAGCCATGACCTTAGCAAAGAAAGAGAATGTGCTCACTTGAGGAGAACAGAAGTCATGGCTGACCAGGCAGCTGTTTGTTGAGCAATATTTCCCCATCCTGTCTCCCATGGAGAAACCAGCCTTAAGAAGTAAGGCAGAGAGTGACCAGTTTACAATCAGCTGAGGCTACATAGTAAGCTCAGGGGCAGCCTGGGCTACATGTTTTATGAGCCCCTGGCATGTACCCTATGCCATACAGCATATACCACCCACTACGTTTGGCCCCTGTCAGATGTCATGGAGGTCTGAAAGGGAAGAGGGGCCCTGAGAGCCAGACTGACGGCCTGAACTCTGGAGACAGACCTATGAAGGCTTTGAGATATAGACAGCTGTCCGCCCGGCCCCACAGCACTGCTGTGACCACTAGAGATAAATACCACGACACAAAAAGGGTGGCTGCCCAAACATCAGTGTCCATTCAAAGGAGAGCCCAGTGTGTGTGTGTGTGTGTGTGTGTGTGTGTGTGTGTGTGTGTGTGTGCACATATGTGCATTCGGAGGTCAGAAGTCAACCTCAGAAGTCATTCCTCAGGTGATGTCCATCTTGGTTTGGGGACTGGGTGTCAATGGCCTGAAGCTCACTCAGGGACTAGGCTGTCTGGCTAGCAAGCCCCAGGAATTCACCTGTCTGAAATGAATGCCACCATACCCAGCTTTTTTTTTTTTTTTTTTTGGTTTTTTTTGTTTGTTTGTTTGTTTTGTTTTTTCAAGACAGGGTTTCTCTGTGTAGTTTTGGTGCCTGTCCTGGATCTCACACTTGTACACCAGAGCGGGCCTCGAACTCACAGAGATCCGCCTGGCTCTGCCTCCCAAGTGCTGGGATTAAAGGCGTGCGCCACCCGGCCACACCCAGCTTTTTTACATGGGCCCCAGGGCTTGAACCCAGGTCCCCCTGCTTGCAGGGCAAGCGGTTTACCTACCGAGTCATCTTTCCGCTTGCTGTTCTTTTCCATACGCCGTCTTGCTATCTGACTGGAAGGAGGCCATCTCCCTCCAACCACCAGCCGCCTTTCCATGGCATTGAGACGTCATGTTCTAGAATCCCTTATGAGTGATGAGGTGAACCGTGAGGAGTGGGAGCATGTTGGGGAAGGGGCAGGAAAAGCAAGGACTGGAGCTCCCCCAAGCAAATTTTCTTCCCAAGAAATTACCCTTTATCACGTTTCTGGTTTATCTCCAGAGAGACACCTATTCAAAGAGCCAGGGTTGGTTCTGAAGCTGGATGTTTAGACTGACCCTCAGAGTCACAGAATCCTGGTGACATTCCTTATAGGAAACCCACAGAAAAGAAACACTGTCTTTTGCAAGAAGGGCTGAAGCAATAGGTATTGCGTCCATTCGTGAGTCTAGAGAGTCATCATTCCTGAAGACCATCTGTGCTTTCCACACACCCCTTACACCCGAAGTTGTCACAAGGATCCCCTGCGCAGGATGGTGGACTCAGAGAGCTGGTAACTGGATGCCTGGGCAGAAGCACTAACCAGGGAAGAACGTCAGAGGTTAGTGAGAAATAGGATAGGGGCTTGTTTGCTGGAACTAGGATTCAGTCAGGGGCCTGGGCATCAGAGATGAGCCCAGTGTCTGGTATGGAGGGATCTGTTCACAGCTGGAAGAGCTCCAGATAGATCTGGTGCTGGGCCACCAGCAATGGTGGGTCCTTCAGTTCTCAAAGCCTGGCACAAGAACTGTGTGGGTTGATATGTCCTCCGCCTGGAATGACCTCCCTGCCACTGTCACCTGCTGACCTCATACATTCTTTAAGACTCAGATCAAATGCCCCCTATCTCGTGGCACTTAGGCGATGGATTCCATTTTGGCAGCACACTCCCTCTTATTTATCAGTTGAATTAATTGCATCCCTCTCGTAGGCTCCCACGACACTTTGTTCATAGTACACTTCATTGAGAGTGTTACTGTAGGAAAGAATTATATCACATTTGCTCGAGACATAAACTAGGAAGTCTACTCAACTCAGTTTGAATTGTGGCTCCACAACTTTCTACCACTGTGGCCAAGAGAGGAGAGCATCGCGTCTCTGTTCTTCAGCCTTCTCATTTGCGGGATGGGTTCAGGATTTGCTTCCTGCTGTATCTAGTTTTACTGATAAAGAAAAAAAAATGATGTCTGTTGAAGAACGCTGTATATTGCTGCTAGTACTTAATTAGATTCTTTGGTTGCCAGAAAATGGGTTCCAACTGCAACTAGCATAGAAAGTAAAACCATTGCAGGAAAACGAATCTAACGAAGCCTCAGAGGAGACAGGGTTTTGGTGACTCTGGAGAGCAGGGACACATTAGGATGCTACAGACAGGACAAGAAAGATCCAGGCGCTTTTATTGTAGGTCATTTTACCAGTGCTAAATTCCACAGTGAAAGCACTGGTCTGGTCTAGCCTGGGCCACATGCCTGTACACTGGAGTGTACTCCCCTGTCCTCCAAGGGAGTCTTTGCTGAGGCTCACCCATTTATATCGAGTCATCAGCCTTCTGGCTTTGCCCATGTGATTCCTGCCGCCAATCGATGCAGTGTTATTGATTCAGACACGGAATTTAAACAGAAAGTGCTGGAGACAGAGGGAAAATCTGAATGAGAATTGGATTTTAAATAGCGTGAGGGAATTATTATGAACTTGTTAGTGTGAAAATCCATTGCACTTATGGCTTTAGTACGATTCTATTCTACGAGAGGTACTCACTGAAATAGTTCAGAGAGACAATAGCCCTGCATAATAGTAATCCAGCACATTCTGTTGTGGCTATGTATGCTGCCTTTCCTTTATGATGCATGGTCTTTGAAGGAAAGCCTGTTCATCTTCAGGTCTTTATATGAGAGTGGTGTGATAGAGTTGAACACTGTTTGAGCCCAACGGGTTGTCCCTCAGTCATCGATTCTATAGACAGATCTGAACATTTGTATTTGGCATTTACTTTCTCCAATTCTCTTCGACCTGATAATGGAGATAAAATGATATGGAGAACTCTTGCACATAAATTTATCTAAAGCTCATAGAGGGCTTTAGATAAATGGTTTACTGTCTTCACCAATACTGCCATTATTGTCCCTGATTCCCCCATCATCTTTCTCAATGTCTGGTGCCAGTCAGGTATTCAATGTTTGATAAATGAATAATTTCTAGTTCTATATAAAGTTATGTACACCCATGATTAGTTTGATTGACTGATGGTCTGTTGACAGTGAATGAACTGTATTCATTGCTGTACTCCAAACAATTTATAAAATGAATGTTTTGGACAGCAAATATCTATTGAATACAGAGTGGTGATTTAAAAGGTAAAGGAGGAATAGAACATAGAATCTTGGGGTGGAGAACAGGCTTGGGGTTCTATTGGTATGACCTGGGGACTCTGGGCTAGGAGATCCCTGCCCTGGGAGAGCAGCCCCCTTCTGGACAGCTCCAACATTATACATTAGTCTAAAATCTACCATCTGCTAGCTGTTGCCTACAGGTGCTGGCTCTGCTCTTTTGAAGGCACAGAGAAAACACATGTCCATACATGTTAATGCACTACTGATTACACTAGTCTTGTTTCCCTTCGTGTTTATTAACATAACTCAGACAGCCGCCATTACTGAGGGCTTAGCTTCCGGTTACAAATGCTGGCTCAGCACCTCAGAAAGACAGCCAAAAAGAGGATCTGGTTAACAGCATTCTCGGCAGAGTCAAAGGAGCCCAAGTTAGACCTACCCTGTTGTGCAAGCAGAGCTCTGAAGCCCGATGGCTGTGTCTGTGAAAGGATGAAAGCAGAGGTGAGATTGTGACTGTTACATAGAAGAAGGCATGGGAACCCTGAGCACACCTCAGCACACAAGCAGGAGCCCAGTCAACAGCCAGGATCCTGAAGCTGCCCTTCAGTCTCTTACTGGAAACCTGCTTGGGTTATCTCCATAGATAGAATCAGAGATTTTAAAAATAATAATAATAATACAAAGGAGCCTGGTGTGGTGGTACAAGCAAGCCTTTGTTCTCAGTCTCCAGAGGCAGAGGCAGGCAGATCTCTATAGTGAGTTCGAGGCCAGCATGGCCTACATAGCAAGTGGCATGCCAACCGGGGATTCACAGTAAGAGCCAGTTTCAAAACAAAACAAACAGATAAAAAAGGACAGTAGGAAACAAATGAGCACCACCACCTGGCTGAAAGAGATTAGGGACAGAACTGTTCATCTCAGCCTCACAGCAGCAGCCACCCTCTGGCGCTCCTCTCCCTGATATCCACCACCACAATGACTAGGCCACCCTCTCCAACTCCCGCTGTTTCCTCTCCTGTCCACGCCCCTCCTCACTTCCTGTGGATTCCGTTTTCTGCCTCTCTTAGCCTCCTATGAGACCGTCTTATCCGGCCTCTCCCACTCTGCCCGTTTTCATACAATGAGAAGGCTCTGCTGGGTAGCACTCTCTCTTCCTCAGAGCTCTGATCAGGATAAAACAAACTAAAGCAACGAGAGAACACCCAAAATATCATGAATGTTGTCCCGGTGAAGGTCAAATTCCAAAACTGTTTATCACACTGTCCAAAGAAGGCTCTGTTTAACTACCGCGTTTGTATCTCCTGGATTTATTCTTTTGCTTAGCAGAATCTTGTGTCCTCTTGATCTTCAGATATAGTTCAAATTCTATCACACCCTTCAAGCCTGTTTAATGAAGTAAGGTTTCCCTGAGCCTCAATGACTAGAATTTACTGGGTTCCTACTGTATGTAGGCATTGTACCGGGCACCTCATTTGTTATGTGTCTCACAATCACAGGAGAGCCAGCCCTCCTAGAGAAGTATCAGTGGCTTCATCTTATACACAAGGATCTAGTTTAGATAAATCATATGACTTTATTCTCGTTATACAGCAGTGGTTCTCAACCTGTGGGTCATGACCCCTTTGACGGGGGTCGCCTAAAACTATCTCCATATCAAATATCTACGTTACGATTCATAACAGTAGCCAGATTACAGTTATGAGGTAGCAATGAAAATAATTTTTTTATGGTTGGGGGTCACCACGACATGAGGAACTGTATTAAAGGGTCCCAGCATTAGGAAGCTTGAGAACCACTGCTCTGCAGGAATTCAGTGAGGACAGGAGAGAGATTTTCTTAGCAATTGTAAGATTTTTTTTAAAACATTTTACACTTCATATCTAATTTCAACTCTACAAAATTAAAAGTGCAATCATGACCCCTACTTTGATAAAGACACAATGAATAACTTGCCCAAGACCGTACACGTAATAAACAAGAGAGGTGACATTCTAGATTTTTCTTACTCAAAAGCCTGTTTTCCTATAAGCCTCTCCTTACCTTTCCTGCCTTCATACTTCTCAAAACCCAAGCCTCCCCAGCCTTCATTAATCTCACTTAGCAGTGAGCTAAACCCTTTTAAGTAACAATATCCCAGATTTACTCTCCTCCTGGAGCCTCCCTTGACAAGTCAACACACAGAGGTGGCATTTTCCAAACCATCTTAACAACATTTCTGTGAAGAATTCTTTTACAGCCTTTTCTTTTCCGCTGCATTCCTGGCTCACATATTTCATTAACAATGAAGAAGAACAGGGTCGAATGCCCAACCCCCATCATGGCTTCGCACGCCTGAGGATACTATCCCCCTGCCACGGCCCTCTTGTGTTTTGCTTCTCACCCATGTGAGAGCAAGTTCTTTTTGAGGATCCGAGCTGTGTGAGCTGTCCTAGGAGAGTGAGTCTCTCGTGTATTATTCAACAACAAGTTTCGAGAACTCAGAAAATGCAGAGACTCGGATTTGTCTGGACTCAGCACAGAGCGCCCGATCCTCTGCGGCCAGCTTCAGCACCCTGGGGTGGTGGGAACTGGCTGACACACTCAGCTTCCCTCCCTTCCCACCTCAAAGCTGTCAGAGCTCCCCGGATGAAAAGGCAACTTCGACTCTGTAGGCTCACAAACTGTACAAGGAAAATCTTAGAGTGGGCATGAGGACTGAGGCCCTGAAACCCCTGATTTACATGAGAAAAGACCAACACTAACAGCTTTAGGGAGCTTGGCTTCCAGCCAAGGGAAACTCTAGCTCTTCCTAGAAAAAGAAGGAACGGGGCCTGGAGGCCCCACTCACCCCAACTCTGAGAACCACTGGGCCAGCAACATGCCTTGAGGTTCAGATATGCCCTACCTACTCAGTAGGTCACTGATGCATTTGGCTCTGGGCTCCTACCTGAGCTCTGTGCTGAAGATGTCTGAGGCTTTCTGAGCTCCCAGCACATGGGTCAGAGAATGAGCCACACAGTGTTTGCAGGTGGACCCGTGTTGAGTCTCCCATCCTACACAGTCATGTTCCGTAGGCAGTTCCATCTGTGTGTGAGCCCTGAGGTGGTGTGCAGCGTGGAAACAAGAGCAGAGCCATAGGACTCCTTAACATTGTCTCTGAGGAAACGAAATCATACCAAGAGAAGGAAGTTCAGTCTGAAGAAACAAAGTCCTGTACTGTCTTTCAGGTTCTACATCGAGAGCATATCCTTTCTAAAGGATAAGAACACGGTGGAACTGTTTTTCCTGAACGCAAAGGCCTGTGTACACAAGGTAAGGCACTTGTTTGTGTTCATGGAGTATTTCCCCCTGCAAGGTCTTGCCTGTCTTTTCACATCTAAACTAAAGAAAGAATACAGTCTCCCTCTGCAAACCCAACCAACCCACCCCTCCCCAGCTCACCCCTCCCCAACCCCTCTTCACATGTAGAATGGTGGGCCACACCTCCACTCAGTCACTGCTTCAAAGGTAGCTGAGGCTCCATCCACATGGAATGACCGAGAAAGACAGAAAGATGGGTCCAGTAGGTTGTAGGAAGCCTCTCCCACCTTAGCTCCAAGGAAGCAGCTCAGCACCAGGGTTCTTTCCCCAGGTCAGTTCCCTTTACGCATGGGCCAGCGGGAATGGTTTTGTTTCTTTTGTGTCTATCAATCAAGGACAGGTTGCTTTTATAAAATTCAGTAAACATGCATTTCGGGGGGGGTTGGGGGTGGGGACGATCCAGGTCGGTGTTGCAGCCAAGTCGAACTGCCTGTACAAAGTTTGGTTTGCTTTGCTTTGCTTCGCTTTTGTATGGTGTGGGTACGAGCCTGGGGGGTTGGCTGGTTGGGTTTCGAGGCAGTCTTGCTATGCAGCGCAGGCTCTTTTTCTTTTCTTACTTTTATTTATTTGTATGTGTGTGTTGAGGTGCAGGGTTGCACATGCCACAGCACACATGTGGAAGTCAGAAGGCAACTTTCAGGAGAGGAGTCTGTTCTTACCATTTTTACATGAATCACAGATAAAACTCAAGACTGTCCTGAGCCATCTCACTGGCCCTCATGAACTGGTGTATTTATTCTGTTCACATATACTATGATTAATTACAGGAGTGGATGTAAGTCTGTCACCTTCCTATTATTTTTACTTTTTTCTGACTTCTTTTGATTTGTGTGTGTGTGTGTGTGTGTGTGTGTGTGGTGTGACGCCTGTATCTGTACATGTGTGAGTGACAGCTCATGCCTGCCATAGCACATGTGCTAACATCAGAGGACATCCTTGGGTACTGATCCTCACCTTCTACCTTGTTGAAGACCATGTTCACCAGGCTAGCTCGCCCTTCAGGGTCCAGGTACTCTACCTTCCATCGCATGTAAACTCTGGAATTACACACACGACTGTGCCCGGCTTTTTGTGAGTTCTGAGGATCAGTACTTGCATGTCAAGGGATTCACAGTCTCCCCAGACTTTGATTGAGTGTTTCATGATTTTATTTTACCTCCTTTGTTGGATTCATGCTGAATCTTTGTTTGGCTATTTTCATGATTGCTTTAGAGTTTACAGTGTGCATCTCACACATATGTGAGACCCTCCGATCTCTTCATGTAGGTGGTTTCTGTCTTGCCTCCCTTTTGGCTGCTGTATGCTGGGAACATTGCTACTTCGTGTGAACTTTCGATCACCTTCAAAAGATATGAAAATGCTATAAAACATATTTATCAGTGCAGCCTCCATTTCTGTTTGTCTTCATTCTTTTCTGCCTGATTTAATTTTTCTTCTACCTGAAACACACGGGGTAACATTTCCTATAGTGCGAGAATCTGCTGGTGGCTTGTTCTCTTAGCTTCTTTCTGAAGTACTGGCCTTTGACTTTGGGATTTTTGTTTGTTTGTTTGTTTGATTGATTGATTGACTGGTTGTTTGTTTGATTGTTTGGTTGGTTGGTCGGTTTTGGTTTTTTTGAGACAAGGTTTCTCTTTATAACCCTGGCTGTCCAGGAATTCACTCTGTAGACCAGGCTGGCCTCCAACTCACAGAGATCTGCTGCCCCTGCCTCCCGAGTGCTGGCATGAAAGTCATGGGCCAGCGCCCCACCCCCGCCTCATCCCCCGTCTGTCTTCAGGTTTTGAAAGATAGTTCATTGGATATAAAATTGTATGTTGGCAGTTTTTTTTTTTTCCTATGGAGATAGTGATTTATTTGGATTTTGCTTGAGTCGCTGCTGGGTAGTCGGCTGTCACACCAGTCCCTGTGGCTCAGTGTGTGGTGTGCGTTTTTTCTCTTGCTGCTTTTCCGTGTTTCCACTTTGAGCAGTGTGATTATAACAAGGTGGTGACATAGTGTGTCCCCCAATATACTGTGCACCCTAATAAACTTATCTGGGGTCAGAGAACAGAACAGCCACTAGATTAGACAGAGAGGCCAGACAGTGGTGGCACATGCCTTTAATCCTAGCATTCCAGCCAGTTCAAGGCCACACTAGGAACAGAGCCAGGCATGGTGGCACACACCTTTAATCCCAGCAATTGAGATCTCGTGTCTTTGCTTGGGCAGGACACATGCCTTTAATCCCAGGAAGTGATGGTAGGAAGCAGAAAGGTATATAAGGCGTGAGGACTGGAAACTAGAGGCTTTAAGCTTTTAGCCTTTTTAGCAGCATTTCAGCTGAGATCCCTTCTGGGTGAGGACTCCAAGGTTTTCAGTCTGAGGATTCATGGAAACAGAATTGGCTGAGGAGTCAGTAAGGTAAGGTTGGCTGTGGCTTGTTCTGCTTCTCTGAACTTTCAGAATTCACCCCAATATCTGGCTCTGGGTTTTTTGTTATTAAGACTGTTCAGCAATTCATGCTACATAACAATACCTTCTTAGTGTGTCAAATGACTTAAGTGTCTTGGTTTTTTTAGGTTTATTGTTTATATTAAATTTAGAAAGGGGTGTATGGGGGGTAAAGTCTTTGTGTGTGTTTAGGTGTGTGTTGGTCATATGTATGCTGGTACTATTGCATGTGTGTGCATGTGCAGATGGAGATCAGAGGTCAACCTTGGGTGTCTTTCCAGAAACCTCACCTTGTATTTTGAGGCACAGTTTCTCATTAGGACCTAGAACTCACCAACTTGGCTGAGCTGGGTGACCAATAATCTCCTTGTGACCTTTTTTATGTGACTCCAGATATCTAGGTGTATAAAATAGGTATAGAGATTATTGATAACAAATCATATAGAATTTTATTTTAAAACAATTCTTTGGTATACACATATTTTACCATTTTTTAAAAGATTAAAGTGAATTTGCATATTAATGAGATGGATGTGTTTGTTGGTTTTTACATACAGAATTCAGTCTTAGCTGAGTATTAGACACTACACTGCAGGATGTAACAAATCTTGAACATTTTTCATAGTTGATTAATATTTGATTTTATAATTGTCAATACTGAGAACACTGTTTCATGCAACTATGAAATGCAAATGCCAGAAATGTGTTTAGAGCTATTTGAGAAATTATTGGAAGTTTGGTCCTAACCCCAAGTAGAAATCCACTGAACTACTTTTTATGAAAGCTAACAACTCATATAGTAATTTTTAAATTCAAGTGTTCTAATACAATACAATCGAAAGATACACTAATTTGATACTTACGCACCGAGGAATCATGGTAGGAAAATATTAGAAGTCTTCGTTCTCCGTAATAAAATCATTGCTCTTCTGTAAGAGGAGACAAGTTTGTACATACAGTAAAAATACTGCAGGTCCCACATTCCGCTGTTCACCGTGGGTTATCCACTTTTAGACATTGTTAGCTGGCGTATTGTTATGTAAGGTGTGCACAGGGCGAAGTATGCATGTTGTGTGTGCAGAACTGAGCCTGCGATGATGTGGAGTGATACCACACAGATAAGCAACTCCCGAAACACGTGGTTTCTCATGCATGTGATTATCAATCAGGCTTTGGTTGTGGCACATGCAGAAAACTTTTACTGTTGCCAGAATATTTTTTTCAAACCCCACAAGTCACGTTACCCCATATGACAGTGTGGCCACAATCTCAGGAGCTGGTTTTAGGCCATTAGAAGTGACTCTGGGGCTTAAGTTGCTCCTTTGTTTTCTTTTAGGTTTGGGGTATTTTGGTTTGGTTTGGTTTGGTTTGGTTTGGTTTGGTTTGGTTTGGTTTGGTTGGGTGTTTCCTTGTTTGTTTTGGTTGTGTGTGCATGCAGGGTTGTGGTGGGGGGCCGTGTGTGTGTGTGTGTGTGTGTGTGTGTGTGTGTGTGTGTGTGTCTGTGATCTTACGTAGTTTCTGTTGCTGCATCCTTAGTTCCACCCTTCTATTGTAACCTAACCTTCATGAATCACATCTGGTGTGTTCCAGTGTTTATTGTTAGAAGGATTTTTAGAAACATGTTTTACAGGTTAGTCGGTTGACTACTTAACTTTGGACTGAATAAAATGTAACTGTAATAACTGTTTTCATATCCTTGGCTGCTTAGTCTAATTTATGCCCAGTTCTGGGTGGCTCCAATTGATTTCATTTTCAGGCCACATTTTGCCAGCCTGGTGATATGTGATTACATGCTAAATGTTCATATATTTAAAATTTTTTGACTTTATTTGTAATTAAATGTATATGGTGATCTGCCTAATGTGGGTGTGGGAATTGAACCTGGGTCCTCTGCAAGAGCAGCCAGTGCTCTTGACTGCTGAGTCATCTCTCCAACACCCTGGATGTCACTAATTTTACCTTTTGGAATGCGACTTGCTTTTGTCTACTCCTAACTACCCTTTGCTTTAGTTTCCAGATGGAGTTTAGTTGTCAGGATACAGTTTGGGTTTTTTTTTTCCAGGCTTGCTTTTAGGATTTGGTAGGCAGGCCCAGAGCAGAACTCTTACTATAAACCAGCTATTCCCCATCGCTGAGGCCAGACTTTACTGGGTCTGCTTCCCAGTGCCCCAGGAATTTCAAGGCTTGCTAGTCTTCCTCATGGCGACAAGCATCATTTCCAATCCCATATGAGAACCTACCACTATTTCCTTCCATGGTTCCCAACTTCAGGTAATCCTTCATGCAGAGTGGTTGGTCCTCTGCTCAGGACCCACTGGGCTCCTCTCTCCTTTTCTGCAAGTGCCCCGCCCCCTCCTCTGGCACTCTGTTCTGCAAATTCTTTTCATTTTAGTTCTTCCATCTTCCAACTCCAACTCCTCAACTCAAGGTTTCTGCTATGTTCCCTGTGTTCATAGTCTGGAGGCCTCCACAGTAAGAACAACGTGAGACTTCACTTGTTCAAGGTTCACTGTTTGTGTTGCCGGCTGCTCAGTATTTTGAAAACTCTTGGGGTTGTTTGTTTGTTGTCTTATGGGGTGGGGTGGAATTTTTCAGATAAGAGACACATTATTCCATCTTGGCTGGAAGCTGAAGTATTCGAAGCAGAATCTTTGGTTGGCACTATGAAAAACCTCAAATGTTCCCACACCAAAATTTTACTATAGCCCTTTCTTTTTTTTTTTTTTTTTTTTTCAAGACAGGGTTTCTCTATGTAGTTTTGTGCTTTTCCTGGAACTCACTTTGTAGACCAGGCTGGCCTCGAACTCACAGAGATCCTCCTGCCTCTACCTCCCAAGTGCTGGGATTAAAGGCGTGCGCCACCACCACCTGGCCTATAGTCCTTTCTTTTGAGGTTCAGGTTTCCCTAAACGTTGACTGGTGAGTCAACACTAATACCCAAATGCAGCACTTACTAAATTGAGAAAGTGTCCTGTGATGACACTGGTCAGCCTCCTGTGTAGACGAACACAGGATGTGTGATGTCTTCACTGCCTAGCTGACCGTGCTCCAACAAAATGGCTTTCTCCGCTGCTTGTTTACTCTGTTGTTAATGCAAACAAAAAGAAGAAAAATTTAAAGCCTATAGTTTTAAACTCATGATGTTTTTCTTGCTGCTTTATTTACTAAATTCTGCTTGTCTGGATGAGTAATGCAAAGCAGAACTCTTTTCCTCTCATCCCATCATCCTCTGTCGGTTGCAGGTGTTCCTGTCTCAATGGGAGTTTTCTTATGCCTTTTCAGAGAAGTCAGAATACTTACTATTATTTTAGAAATAGGATCTCACTATATATAGCCCAGACTCATCTCAAACTGACAGAAATCCACCTGCCTCAGTCTCCTAAATGCTGGAATTACAAGCCTGTGTCACCATGCCCAGATAGACTTTTATAGTTTTTTTAAAAAGTAATATTGCCTATTATATATGTATGTGTGTGAGGCTATTGTTCAGTTACTACTTTTTTAAAATCAAGTGATAGGAATTTAAAGTGAATATTTTCTGTGTAATTAGTATGCAAGCCCATGCCAGTCAAAAGAGAAGTTACAGAATCAAGTGAATGTTCACAGAACAGAACAACTGTCTGTCCGTCCAGTTTTAAGTAATTTCTTAAAGTGTCTGTCTGATTGTTTAAGGACATTTGACATAAGGACTATCAACTGAACCACGGCTGTAGAATAAATAAGTTTTATGAACACATAGCCTTAGCTGTGGATCATGTGTAGGTGGATTTATTTATTGGCAAAACTGAGTCAGTAGTTTTGACAGCTCTTGTGAGTTGGGGCTCACAGCTGGATCTAAGAGTGAATAGGCTTCCCTCCACAGTGTGTAGGACAGGATGTGCTCAGTCACTCTTACCACCCCCATACAATTCTTCATCTTTGCCAGAGAGCTTCCCTTCTCTTGTTATTTTTCCCTTCCACAGAGGAGAGAATGAGCCAGCAGAGAGAGTTCTGATTTGCAAATACAAAGCCACACTGTTGACATAGTTCATTATAAGAAATATGACTGTAAGATTTAATACAGTAGCTGGAGCTCTGCATGCTGATATAAAAGTCGGTTTATATGCATCAGATTCAGCTTCAGTAATAAGTCATTTGAAATGCTGGGTAGCTTCCAGTGGTTTTGTAAATATCATTGCCCATATGCATTGTGAATATGCCATTGGTGACCTTTAGCTGTGTTGAAAGAAATACCTCATTTCTGACTTTGAGTATCAAGGAGAGTCTGGAGAAGAGATAAAGATTTTTCATTTTTGTTTACCGCAAAGCATATTCACATGTGCACAATTGAGCACACCTTGGGCATAACTGTTCATTAGGTAAATATGAAGAGTCGATGGTCAACATTTCTTACTTCCTAAGCACTCAAGAAATAGCAAAGGTGGCCAGATGTGGTGGTACATGCCTGTTACCATAGTACTTGGGGCATGGATGCAGGAGGCTCAAGAGTTCAAGACCAGTCTCTGATCCATACTGAGTTCAAGGCCGGCCTGGGCTACATGAAACTCTATCTCAGAAAAGATATAAACAAAAACATAGAGTTTTCCAAAGGGGGAAAAAAATACATGACAGTATCTAGGCATTTACATTTACCATAATTTACACTTTATAGGGATTATTGATAACACTTAGCTGTGCTGTATTCGACTTTAATTATAGTCATCAGGAAAGGATGAATGAGATAGATTAATTCTGCTCTCACCTTCTTTGAAGCAGCTTCTTTGAGTAGTAGGCAGACATTAATTGCTGAGTCACATAGTTAACTGATCAAAGTGCTGAGATTAAATGACTATTGGTGCTCAACTCTAAATGGGACATCTGTATCAACTACAAGAAGCTCTGGGAACACCACAGAAGAGGGGCAGAGGGAATGCAGGAGCTGGAGGATGAGGAGAGCTGGAAAATGCTGCCTTTTGGACTTGGCCTTGGCGCTCATGAACTACTGCAGCTGTGGTCACTTAAGTAAGGGGAGGCCTCAGTCAACAGCCCTGGTAGGCAGCACTGATTGGACTTTGTGGGTTTCAGAAAAAAAAGGAAAAGGGTTTGAAGATGGGAGAGAGATGTGTTGAAGAATGTCCAGGGAAATGAAAGGGGTAGTTGCCGGGTGGTGGTGGCACACGCCTTTAATCCCAGCACTCGGGAGGCAGAGGCAGGCAGATCTCTGTGAGTTCGAGGCCAGCCTGGGCTACAGAGTGAGATCCAGTACAGGCTCCAAAGCTACACAGAGAAACCCTGTCTCAAAAAACCAAAAAAAAAAAAAAAAAAAAAAAAAAAAAGAAAGAAAGGGGTAGTTGAGGGTGGATATGATCTAGATACATTATATACGTATGTACAATTGCCAAAGAGCCTTCCTCTTCCCCTTCCCCCCCCTCCTCCTCCTTCTTCTTATTGAGACAAGGTCTTACTATATAGCCCTGACTAACCTGGAATTTACTATGTAAACCAGGCTAGCCTTTAATTCACAGAGATTTACCTGCCTCTGCAGGGAATAAAGGCATGCACCACTACTACCAGCACTAAAGTTCCTATTAAAAAAAGATAAATGATAATAGTTTTATAGAGAGAACATTTCATGTCCAGTCTAATTTTTTTTATCAACTCCCCTTGGAATTTTCCCTAATATTTTAGGTGTCAATTAAAGATCAGTTGTCATCTTATAGAAAACTGGTTGTGGGCTTAGTATAAGTAGCTCAGTTGATTGAGTGCTTACCTAGCATGCACAGGGCCCTGGGTTCAATACCCTGCACTGCAGAAACCAGGTCTGGGAGAACAGAAATGTAATTGCCACACTAGAGAGGTGGAGTCAGGAGGATCGGAATCTCAAGGTCATGCTCAGCTATATAGTGAGTTTGAGAGTAATTTAGGATACCTGAGACCCTCTCTAAAAACAAAAGGCGATGAGAACTATTGATTGTTTATTTGAGACAAGGTCTAATTATGTAGCCCAGCTGGCCTCCAATTTATAATCCTGCCTCAGCCTCCCAAGTGGTAGGTTTACAAGTGTGTGCCAGCCTACTCAGAAGAAAGAAAATTCTTGAAGCATTGGTGTGCAAACCAAACTCAGCCGTGGCTGGACCTGAGAATATGGGAGAGCATGTTCCTGGCAGGCATTTATTTGGAGCCTATGGGCGCTATATTGGTTTATGGCTGTTTATCTCTAGAGAAACCCAGAAGTCTTCCTAATTTTTCTTCTGGTATTTTAAATTCCAATTTTAACATCAAGGAAAATTAAATCTTTTTCCCCTAGGAAAGAAAAAGAAAGAAAATCTACCCCGGTAGTGGTTTTGACAAAGCCCCACTTCCTGTGTGGCCGTTCCATTAAATAACGCAGGTGATGGTGTGCCTCTGTTTGCAGTGTGGGAAAATATGCAAATCATAGTACGCTTTGACCTTGACCTTGACCTGTTTTCTAAGTTGAGGATTCAGTGTGAGGGCTACCTTGGGCCTGTGCTAGCTATGTGGTTTAAAATGGTATTTAACCTGCCCCCAGGAAACTCTCAGGACAGCATGGTGAGGTTAGGGTAGCATTTCTCATCATGTGACCTGTGACTACTTCAATCCAATTTTCACCAAATACTCATTATTAAACAGGGAGTGGGGGGAGGGTATTGCAATTCGTGCCTTTAATTCCTGTACCGGGGAGGCAGAGGCAGGCAGAGCTCTGTGAGTCAAGGATAACCTGGTCCACACAGTAAGTTCCAAGCCAGCCCCTGCCCCACCTCCACACTAAAAAGAAAAGTATTTATTTTGTTTATGTGTGTTTATATGATATGTGTATGTATGTGTTCGTGTGTAAAGGCACACATGAGTGTCAATCCTCACTTCCCATCTTGATTGAGGTGAGGTCTCATGTTGTTCGTGGCTACACTGTTTCTGCCTAGTCTGTTGTTGGTCCTGGAACTTCCAGGGAATTCTTCATCTGTCTCCCATCTCACCATAGGAGTGTTGTGATTACAGACTCTCATCACCATGTCTGCTTTATACATGTGTTCTATGGTCATCAAGTTCGTACTGCAATTTCTTTTATCTGCTGTACCATCATCTCCCTGGCTCCCCAAAATTCTCGTTATTAACAAGTAGGTTCATGCCTTCCTGCCCCTCTACAGCCACAGACTGGGGATGTGGAAGGAGTGAAAATTCAGCTCTGTGAGCAAGGTTTTCAGTGGACCTTCTGCACACATAAGTGGAAAAGCCGTTGGGCTTTGCGCGTGTCCAATCTGTAGAATGTATAATGCATTAAATGAGTCCAGGATAGACACAGGAGTCTAGGAATGGCCCTTTTAAATCTGTTCCTCAGGTTTACTCAGTGGGGTTGCTTTGAGATTTCACTTTAAGAATGAGTGAACTCCTTAGAGTAGATATGGTGGCTCACACCTATAATCCCAGCACTTGAGAGACTGAGGTACTGGGTAGAAGGATCAATGTGGGTTGGTGCAGGCTGAGTCTGGGCTACAGAGTGAGTTCCAGGTCAGCTTGGGATAGAGTGAGACCTTGACTTAAAAATCAGCAATTAAGATGTATGGAGTTCATTCCCTTCCTGATGGGAAGGAGAGAAATGAGCGAAGGGCCCCTTCGGTGCTCAGAATGTTCAGTGCTCAGAGCATGGCATTGAATTTGATTTCTACAGGAGCTCATGAAGGAGCAGTTGAATACAGGAGACACAGACCAGACTTTAATGTCATGGGACTAGTAAGGGAGAAAAGAGTCCTTAGAGTTAGGCCCATGGCAGGCCTTAAAAGTGTCTTTTGCTTATCACAGGTTTGTTTCAATCACTGTGTTCAATCACTGTTCTTGGGAAATCAAACTGTCTTTAGTAATTTAGGTCTCCGGGGTATTGTCTCCACTGCTTACAGAGTAGAGCACATCGTAGCAGCCACTAAGCAGAAAACAGGTGTGATTCAGTCTGCACTTTCTGTCTGTATTCATTTTTCTAGTTCTCACGCTGCCCCATTAGGTAAGATCTCTTACTGTTCCCAGATTATTTGAGGGGATACCGAGGTATGGAAGTTACATAGTGTACACAGTGTCACATAGTTAGTGGCTGAGCAGTAAGAAGACAGAATCTCTGCATTTAGCTGCTCCACATCCACTTCTTTGTTTCATTTAATATTAATGTATGTGTATGTGGGGGGAGGGTAGGTGTCGGAGGGTGTGGTGGGTGTGCCAACAGTGTATGTGTGGAAATCAGAGGACAACTTTAGGAGTTGCTTCTCTCCTTCTACTGTGGGTTCCAGGGATTGAACTCAGGTGGTAAGGTTTGCATGGCAAGCGCCTTTACCTGATGAACCATCTCACCACCCCATATCCTGCCTTTTGATGGAGAATTACCTGCCTCATGAGAGTCACACTTAATTCCAAACTTTGTAGATGCCGATGTTCTTAGCCCAGGGAGGTCCATAAGATACCTCTCTATATTATATACAGGATGGCTTTCATGGGCAGGACTTAGTGACAAAGTTCTCTCCTCTGAAAAGATCTTTCAGAAGTACGTTAGCCCTTGCATTGAACACAGCCTCCAAGGCAGTGAGAAACTGCCCTCACTGACCAGCCAATCCAAGCAGAGGCCGGCCCCTCTCGGTGTCATCATTCCAGTGGGATCCCTTGAACCTGTTCAGCTTCCCCAGTGAGAGCACAGCTGGCACACCTCACCTTTGAAAACAGCTGCCTGTGCCAGCTGGGGACGGTGTGGAAATGCTGAACCCTACATGGAGGAACTGTGGGAGTTGCCAGTGTGCCAGCTGTGGTCCACACGGAGAAACCAAAGGAAACAGGACTGGATGTCCTCCCCGGATTATGATGCCTGTATGCTTTCTTGACCACGTCTGAAATACAGCGATCAGCCAGAACTTATCTCAAGCACCCCTTTATGATAATCAGTGAGCTGAACCCAGGTTTGGCAATTATGATAACATTGGCTGTCTTCTCTCTTCTCTCTTTTCGTGTGCATGAAATCATGGTAAGTATCCACTGAGCCTCGTACCTTCTCCCTCTGTAAATCAATGATCTTGTGAGGAAACAACAAAAACAGAAAACAAGAACAAGCAAGCCCATGGGTTGTTCTCTGGTAGTGAGCAGATACAACAGTGGCTTCCATCCGAAGAATCAAGAGAACAGAGATTTGCTACAGTTCATGTTGTTGAATGGCTCCTGGACACCCAGGCGTTAAAGCTTTGTCCCCAGGGTGCCATAATTGAGAAGTAGTGGAAACTTTAAGTGTGGCATCTAATGGGAAGCTCTTAGATCATTGGAGGCACATTACTGATTGGGATACAACACCCCAGAAACCTCCTCTCTTACTTTGCTTCCTGGCCAAGAAGTGGTTGGTTGTGGTCTGTCACACTGTTTTCCTGCACTGTGCAGCCTTCAGTGGTTCAACCATTTGTGGCTTGAGACCTCCAAAACCATGAGCCAAAATAAACCTTTTCTATGTATGTATGTAATGCATGTACATATCTATCTACTTATTTGTCTGTCTGTCTATCTACCTACCTGTCCATCCATCTATGTGTGTGTGTGTGTGTGTGTGTGTGTGTGTGTGTGTGTGTGTGTGTGTGTGTAGTTTAAGCCTCCTCAGAGGATAGGATTGTTAGTTGTTGTTCTAATCTTAGATGGTCTTTTAATAAAAAACTGAAAGTCAGATATCTGGGTGAAAGCTGAAAGATCAGACCTAGGGAGACTGGCTCCAGAAACCATATTATTTATTTTTCAGTTTTCTTTCTAGTAAAACAATTATTGTGCTCAATTAAGGACTAGGGCCTCTGATGAACATTACCTTATCATTCCCAGAGCTATTACTTCTTGCAGCCTAAAAAAAAAAACAAAAAAACAAAAAAAACACTGTCTTCAGTGGGCTTTGTTCATGTGCATGTCTTTAAGACATAGCATTTCCTTCCAGTTCCAGGGATCTTGCAGAAACTGGACATGTCTGTGATCCCCAGATAGTGCTTGTTACTTTTTCCTTGGATAATGTAAAAAAGACATTCAAGACATTTTTCTTAGTTCTGCAATATAGAATTAGGATGGTTGTAATTAACACACACACACACACACACACATTGTACTTCAAATAAACAGCTAAAAAAAAAATAAAAGGCAAAACCCTATCTGGGGGCAGTGAGAAGGACCAGCAGATAAAAGTGATTGCTGCACAAACCCGATGACCTGAGTTCAGTCCCTGGAACCCACATAAAGGTGGAACGAAAGGACTGAATCTGCAGTTACCCTCTGGCCTCTCACATGGGCCCTGGCACACATTCCACAGATACACTAGTTTTTAAACTGTTTCATAAGGGCTTGGGAGGTAGATCAGTGGTAGAATACTTCCACGGCGTACCTAAGAACGTGGGGTCAGATTCCCAACACAAAAGTTTTTCAGGCCAATATGAGTTTAAGACTGAGTGTTGACCTTGGTGGCACACAGCTGTGATCCTGGCACTTGGAGGTAGAGGCAGGAGGATCACAAGTAATGGCAGCCAATCTCACCAGCATGTTGAGACCCTTTCTCAAAAGAGACACTGGGACTTGGGAGATGGCTGGCGGGATAAGGGCACCTGCTGCCAAACCTGAGGACATCAGTTCTGTCCCCTGGACCCACATGGTGAAAGAAGAGACTCCTGTCAGATGCCTACATGCTCCCACACATACAAGGCACGCAATAAATAAATGTAGTAAAAACAAATTTAAAGACACTCCGTGTTATACCATTTTCATGAGAATGCCACAGATAAAACCTAGGTGTGTTCCGGTTATTTGTTGTTACTGTTTTCAGGGTGTTTTTTAAATTTATTTTTAATTGACATACGAAGTGCTGGCTTCATGGTGGCATTTTCATACATGTGTGTCATTATTTGTTGTTCTCATGTGTCCCCTGTCCTCACCACTGGGCCCTACCCCCATATTTTTTTCCTTTGAATGAAGCATCTTTGAAGTCAGTAAGAGACACTGAGCTAGGCGCCATGCCAGTCAGTCCCTCCTGTCCCATAGTAGGACGAGATAGTCTGTCAACATAGAGGACACAGTGGCCCAGCTGGTCAGGCCTCCTGGATAGCACTGCACACCCCTTGCTTCCCTAATAACTACTCACCTCTCTGTACTTTAAATAAATGTGCAAATGCAGGTAAGCCAAACATTAGTAACCCTATTAAATAAATGAGTTCCTGCAAGGACAGGCAGCACTGTTTATTTTTGTCTTTCCTCTTACCCCATTTCTTGACCCAGACTTCATATGGCATGCTTTTTCATTCGCAGACTTGAGAAGCCTGGCCCTGGCATCCCAGACTCACTTTCATCATACTCAGGGTGATAGTGTGTTGCACAATGTCCCCAGAATCTCAATGCCATTTGCATTGAAGCGTGTGAATCTGGAGGCCTCTAAGCTCTCTTAAGAGCCTGGCTGTTTATGGAAAGTCATCTGGCCACTTGCAGTAAGATGAGGGATCCATCTTTCTAGGGCTGACTGGGTCTATGCAACAGCAGGCTTTATTGAAAAACAAAGTAAGCTGAGCATGGTGGCGCAAGCCTTTTAATCCCTATATTCAGAAGGCAGAGACAGACAAATCTCTGAGTTCGAGGCCAGCCTGGTCTACAGAGCAAGTTCCAGAACAGCCAAGATTATATAGAGAGAGACCCTGTCTCGAAAAACAACAACAACAAAACCAAACCAACCAAACAAAATCCTTCTCAAAAAGATGCTTTATTTACTTGGTTTTTGAGATAAGGTCTCACTGTGTAGCCCAGGCTGGCCTTCGACTTCTGCTCTTCCTGCCTCAGTCTCCCCAGTGTTAGGATGACAATAGTGTGAAACCATGCCCAGTTTCACCATAAATTTTTTTAAATAAATAAAAATTTCTTACAATTACTGTTTCTAATAGTAAGAGACTAGAAATTGCATAAATGTATTCCAACATGACTTAGTTAAACAAATAGCAAGCCACCCACATGATAGGGTGTTAACTATACAGACAAGAATATTTGAGCTCTCCTTAACTCACATGGAAATAAATGTAAATGTTGCTAGACTTTAAATGAATAAATTAAAAACTACAGAATAGTGAGTACAGTGTGGTTAGACTTAACTGAACTGTTTACTTACCTATATAAAAATGCATCATAGGAAATAGAAGATGTGTAGCATCGTATGCACCTTTATTAATGCTGGGAGAGATTTGGGGGGAAAGCTTCGGTTTTCACATTATAATCAACACATTTCCTGTACTTAATTTTACAATCCCAACTGGCTTTTCTAGCTATTTAAACAGGTTAGAATGTGTGTGTGTGTGTGTGTGTGTGTGTGTGTGTGTGTGTGTGTGTGTGTGTGTGTGTTCCTGTGTAGGTACATGTGTATGCATGTGCTTGTGTACCCGTGTGTGTGCAGAGGCCAGAGGTTAAGTCAAGAATATCCCTCAATCACTCACTGCCTTTTGGGGGTGAGGGGAGTGTCTTTCACTGAATTTAGACTGGCTGGTCACTGAGCCACAAAGATCCTCCTGTCTCCACCTCCTCAGCTCCAGATTTATAGGCTTGCATTACTACATCCAGCTTTCTCCTCTTCTCCTTTTATGTGTGCCAAGGCTCCAGCCTCGGGTCCTCGTGCTTGAATGGTAAGCGCTTTACCAAATGAGTCATTCTCCCAGCCCTGGACTTAGGCTTAAATCAGGAAGATAGATACAAACTCAGGATACCCATGAAATGTGTTCATGGGTATCAAGAGAATACAAAGATTTTGCTGACTGCTTTCCATCCAAAAACATTTACTCACCCTTCTTTCTAGCCAAACACAATGAAAGTTGAGATTTCTATCTGAATGATCCAGAAAAGCCAAAGATCCACCGCAAAACTACAACTGCCGTTGCTTTATCCCTGTTGCCAAATATATTAGTTGTGGAAGAGCTGTGTGGTGGGCTGGTAGAGTTTGAACCCTAGACTCAGACAACCCGGCTTCAGCAACATGGCCTTGGCACTAATCTGGCCAAGCCATTTACATTTTAAGCCTCTGTCATTGGCCATAGAGAGGGGATAGTAACATTTCTTCCCTGATGGATAAGTTAGAATATATGTGAAACATATAGAAGTATCTTGCATAGACACTGCCTTGCTGTGTGTATTGTTGCTGTTGTTACTGGAGTGGTCCCTTCTTTCCCTCCCAGTGAGTATCTGAAGCTGAGCCAACATTTACATGTACTGGTTTTGCTTATATGTACATACCTACAAAGTTTATAAATCAGGCCTAGTATGAGATCAACAACAGTAATTAATCATAATATAATACAGCTATAAAATATGTTGTAGTAAAAGTCATGTGGGTGTGGTCTGTGTGAAAGCCCCTGAGAGCTAAAATGACAACTAAGTGACTTATATGTGGGGTAGCATATACAATATGGACACACTTAGACAAAGGGTAGTTCAGGCCCCAGGCAAACCATATGAGATTTCCTTCTGCATCTCATTAAAACTATGAATTATTTTTACAATTCTGCATTTAAGTTCTTCAGATTGTGATTGCCTGTGATCACTGAAACCCCAGAGAGCAAGCCCTCAGATGAAAGACAGTGGCTCTACTGTGGCATACTAAGCCCCTTAACGGGCTATGCATGCCCTCATTCATCACCTGCAGCTTCCTGCCACACTCTGCGGTCTTCTGTGAGACACACTAGGCTAGACCACACCACTTTTGACATGGTTATCTACTTACTGTCTTGTTTATTTTCCTATCTCTACCTGTCCTCTGTTACCATGTAAAGGTCTGGATTGGGTTCATTTTCTCTGTCAGTTAAAGAATTAAAAAGTGGGAAAAGTCTTGAGCAGGGTTGCAGCATGGAAAAATCTCAAATATAGGAGACAGAATCAGCTGGTGTAGAAAGGCTTCTGTTAGAGGTGAGTAGACACACACACACACAGCAAGGCACACAGGAAAGGCCTCTACAAAGCCAGTGAGCCTCAAATCCAGTCTCTCCACAAGGGCTGTTGGTTTTAAGGGACTTTGAGGGGAGTTCTTCTGTAATTTAGGGCTGGCCAGCTTGAACAAAGATGGGGTATCTGATAGATCCACAAGTTTGCCATAAACATATCCTGAACCAGTCTTGAGTATGGAAAGTTGGTCCATTACCAGGGGGCCTTACTGGCCAGAGAAAAAGCCAGCCAGGCCTTTGCTTTAAGCTACCAGGCTTTTGTCTCAGGTCAGGAGGTTGAGGAAGAAGCCCGCCATCTTGGAAGTTCAGTGTCTGTATTATCTAGTCACGGTCCCTCTCCTTGTCTAACTCCCAGTCCCTCGCTTCCACTGCATGCCTTTCTCTGCCTGGCTTTCCCTCTTGCACGTTTTCACTCACTGTTCCCCTCTGCTCCAGAGTCCTGACCTGGAAGCAGTTTCTCCCCTTTCCTCTCCACCACTACCATCACTTCCTCCAGAGTGTTCTTTGCTTCTGACTCCAGAAGACAATGTTTTCCTTCCAGCATCCGCCTGTGGTGATATATTGTGTCCCCCAATATATTGTGCACCCTAATAAAACTTATCAGGAGTCAGAAAACAGAATAGCCACTAGATTAGACATAGAGACCAGATGGTGGTGGCACACACCTTAAATCCTAGCATTCCGGAGACAGAGATCCATCTGGATCCATCTGGATCTCTGTGAGTTCAAGGCCACACTGGAAACAGAGCCAGGCAGGGTGGCACACACCAGGACTTGAGATCTCATGTCTTTGCTTGGGAAAGACACATGCCTTTAATCCCAGGAAGTAATATGGCAGGACACAGAAAGGTATATAAGGCCTGAGGAAACAGGAACTCGCGCTCTTAAGGCATGAGGATCAGGAACTAGAGGCTTTTAGAAGCAGTTCAGCTGAGATCCATTCGGGTGAGGACTCAGAAGTTTTCAGTCTGAGGAAACAAGATCAGCTGAGGAACTGGCCAGGTGAGGTTAGCTGTGGCCTGTTCTATCTCTCTGATCTTTCAGAATTTACCCCAATATCTAGAGCCAGTTTTTTTTTTATTATTATTAATAAGACCAGTTAGCAATTCATCTTACATCTGCCCCTCCCCAACACATGAACTCTTCTGCTGGTTTTTAATTACAGCATTTTAGTCGGTGCCTATTGGGTCGTGTGTGTTTATGGGGGACTGTATGACATTTTAGTGCATGTATACCATCTATAACAATTAGTGGTAAGGCCGGGCGGTGGTGGCGCACGCCTTTAATCCCAGCACTCGGGAGGCAGAGTCAGGCGGATCTCTGTGAGTTCGAGGCCAGCCTGGGCTACCAAGTGAGTCCCAGGAAAGGCGCAAAGCTACACAGAGAAACCCTGTCTCGAAAAACCAAAAAAAAAAGAAAAAAAAAAACAATTAGTGGTAAGAACACTTTAAAATCTCTTTAAGAGCTACTGTGAAGTAGTCAATTACTTTTTCCCAGCCATAGTTACCCTCCTGTGCTACCCAGCAGAAGTCAGTTGTCTTACCAGTCTGCATCCCTCAGTCATCCTTTCTCTATCCTTGCTGCCCCTTCTCTGCGACAGCTGTTCTACCTCTGTTCTCATCCATTTCTGCAATACACTTATTATTATTACTATTATTATTATTATCATTATTATTATTATTATTATTAGTGGTGGCAGTGGTGGTGGCGGTGGTGGTGGTGGTGGTGGCGGTGGTGGTGGTGGCGGTAATGGTGGTACTAGGGCTTTACCTCAGGTACATGCTAGGCAAGTTCTCCACTACTGAGCTATACCCCTAGGCCCTCTTAATCCACTTTTGAGGTCCAGTTTCATCATCATCTCCCTGCTGCTGGCGCGTAGACAAACATCCATAACAGGCCCTCAGTAATTACATACCAAGTGAACAAAATAGATGTAACTTAACGGTAAGATAAATGGATCAGACTGCAAAATGGGCCTGCGAAAGGATCACGTCAAACTGAAAAGCAATTCTGAGTAGCAACCATAAAATTAGTCATTTTCAACCTTCAATCTTACTTCAATTTCACTACCAAACAGGAGCCTATTGTTTCTAAATTCAATTTTCCAGAGTGTATACAGTACTGGGGGAACCTTGAAATCCAATTCAGTGAAGCTCCAGGAATACAATTTTAGCAGTGTGTGATGGGGTGGGGTCAGAGGTCTCCGTGTGTCTGCCATGCCTCTTGATGCGGCACTCGCTGGTGAGCATCTTTTGGAGACATTTGGGAGAACTACAAAACCAGCCACAGGGCTCCTTCTGCTCTTGGAGTTAGGTATGGTTCTCTATGCAAATGAGCCATAGGCTTCCGATTGCTCTAGGACGGACAGGTGTTGAGCATATACGAAGAGAGAGAGTCCACTGTTTGGAGCCTCATTTTAGCCAAATCTTCCAAAATGTTCTCCACGCTGACCATCAGCTCAACTGCCCTGACTGTAATTGGCTTCCCTTTTTCTTGTCGTAAGGCCCAGAGTTATCACAGCATACAGCAACTCAGGGATGGACAGGAAAACAGAAAAAAATGAGTCTCCCAAAAGTCAATGGCTTTGAGTATGTCAGTGTATGCCTTTAATGCCAGCACTTATGACGGGCTGCGGAGTAAGGCCCTATCTCTGGGGGTGGGGTTAAAAGGGAATATTTGAATATTTAGTACAGGTTGGTTCATGGCTAGGAGGCTTTCTTTTAGTTCATGTTCATGGAAAGACTGTTACTATCCTTACTGATGGTGCTTTAAGAAAAAGGACTGAGAGCGAGGATGCTGGCACCTTGAGTAAAGTACTCTTTGCACAAGCGTGAGGTCGTGAGTTCAGACCCCTTGAACCCTCGAAAAGCTAGATGCAGTAGCTCATGTCTGTAACATTGTCACCCCTGAGGGGCAGGGGAGGCAGAGATGGAACCTCATGTCAGATAAGTGAACCAGAGACCCTCTCTGAAAAAAAAAAAAGTAAAAGGCAAGGGCCAAACCTGTGATTGTCCTTTGACCTCCACACATGCACCGTGACATGTGCCACGACGTGTTCAACTGCATACACACACACACACACACACACACACACACACACACACACACACACACAGACTGAAAGTAGGAAAGAAAGGAGGGAGGGAGGGAGGGAGGGAGAAAGAAAAATAAAGAGCACTTAAAATCAGGCATGGTGGCTCACTCCTGTAATACTAGCACTTGGAAGGTGGAGGCCAGAGGATCAAGGCTTCAGGGTCACCCTACTAGTCTACATAGTGATTTCAAGGCCATCCTGGGTTACACGACACCCAGTCACAAACAAACAAAAACCAAAAATGAGAGAGGGGTTAGCGTCTGCATTACTTAACTGAACACGTAGCACGTTTCTTTCTACCCAGTCCATGACTGCCAGGGGCACACTTGTGGTTCTTGTCATGGGGTTACTCCCCAGAGCTCTGAATAGTACAAAGCACCCGCCAAGTTGAGCATTTGACATTTGAGAATGTTTACAAATGTGAATTCATATGCGTGTGCTTCGTTCTCAACTCATTTTAAGATTAAGAAGTCATTGAAAGGCGCAGTAGCAGCAACCGAATCTGGCAGGCAGGATGGTTGGGTGTGTTCTCCTAACACCCAGCCATCTAAACACCGGTGTTTACCAAGTGAGGTCCTAAAGCAAACATCAGAGCTGGTTTGAAGACCAGCCAGTCCACAAGAAACAAAGAAATCTAAGGCTGTGTTCTGAAGGACTGTGGGAAGGTCTGTAATAAATACTTCACCTTTCCCTGTTTCATGTGGGTTTGTGGGGTTTCCCTGTCTGTTTGTCTGGCATGGACACTGTGCTTGTTTTCAATGCTGTGTTCAGATGCCTGTTCCCTCTGGCAGCCGCAAGTGTGGGGATGAGTTCTCACGACAGGAGGAGCGTGTTTGACACCTGCCCTGTGGACCACAGTCCTTGGGGCCTTCTCCACCCCCCACCCCCCCCCCCCCCCCACCCCCCGCACTGCTGTTTGTCTGGTGGAAGGACAAGTAATTGTTCCCTCTTTGCAAAGACAAAAACCCAAAGTCCAGCACTGTGAGAGGGCGTGGCCATAAAGCAGAAGATAAAATACCCCCCAGCAACTAGCCAGCCTTTTTTTTTTTTTTAAACAGATGTTGAATTATTTGTCCATTGGTATATTGCTGGCCCACGGAGGAACTCAAATATTTGCTGAATAAATTGGGAAGAGACTCTCAAAATCCAGTTGGGAAGGCCTGTGTTTCATAATAGTGTGATTTAATATGAACTATTATAAAACATTTATACTCCAGACTGACACTTTGGGGATACCATCATCTCAGAAATGGGCTCTGAGAATTGTATGACAGCCAGCTATGGTGGCACATGCCTTTAATCCCAGCGCATGGAAGGCAGGGCCGGGCAGATTACTGTGAGTTTGAGGTCATCCTGGTCTACACAGAGTTCTAGGTTCTCTTTCTTTGTCCATCTGTCCTGTCAACCCACCCATCTAACCTCTCTGTGTGCTGTTTCTGTCTGTTGGCTTTTGTTTGATTTTGTTTTTGGTTTTTCGAGACTCTGTCTCTCCAGGCTGACCCAGAATTATTGATGCTCCTGCCTCAGTCTCTCCAGGGCTGGGATTACTGTGAAGGGCCACCATCCCTGGATCTGCCCTCTGTTGTTTGAAGCTGTTCTAGAAGCTGATGTGATCTGCCATTCTGCAACATGGTTTAGGAGCCCTGGTTTGGGGACTGTGAGGGCTCCTATTCTGTTTTTCAGAAACTGAATCAGAGACATCCATGTCATATAATTAAGTAGGCAAAGTGAAGGCTATCTCATGGGGGCAGATTACAATGTAGATTCATTAATAAATCAAAGTATTTTTGTCAGGAAAACACATTTAATTGGCTTCATATGGCATAACTAAATTTGCAAAGAGCATGTAATAATTCCTACCTTAGAAAAGTAGGATTTTCTCCTGAAGTCAGTAATTCCTGGGTGGACACCAGCCAAGATGGATTTTCACTCCCTGGAAAAAACGGAGCATACTTTGGCTTCAGTCATGACATGGGGGAGGTGGGTGGAGCGGGGTTTGGCTTATGTAACCGTGAATCCCAGCTTCACCATTGGCAGGAGGGTGACTCTGAGCCACAGCGTACCTCCTTATCATTCTGAACTTGCTCCCTCACCTGTGAAGGAGGCCTGAGACCATAGCTCTTCACAGCCTGATCCTAAGGAGCCAGCGGATCAGCATGTAGAACAAGCTCTCAGCGTGGGCAGGAAGTACTAAGTCATAGTTTCTTTCTTTCTTTTTTCCTTTAGAAAAATTTTATGTGTGTGAGTGTTTGTCTGTGTGTATACCTGTGCACTGTGTGCATGCAGTGCCTGTGGAGGCCGGAAGAGGCAATCTGAGCCCCTGTAACTAAAGAGGGTGTGGGCAACCATGTGGATGCTGGGAATTGAACCTGGGCCCTCCAGAAGAGTAGCCTTAACCTCCTGCAACTGCTGAGCCATCTCTCCAGCTCCAAGTCAAGGTGTATTGTTTCTGTTGTCAACAGCACTCTCCATGTCGTAACACGTCCTCATGTATTAGCAGTACCTGAGCAGATACAACCACAATTAAGATACTATTAGTTATATTTTTTTGATAAAATGTCTGACAAAAGTACTTAAAGGGATTATTTTGGCTCACAGTTTGAAGATATTCAGTCAGTCAAGGGAGGAAAGCATGGTGACAGGAGCATACGTCACTTTCTCCTTTTCATTTAGTCAGGACTCCAACTCATGGAATGTTGTATGTGCTGTTCAGATAGATGGGTAGGTGAGTGGATGAGTGGGTGGGTGGATGGATGTGGGTGGATGGATGGATGGATGGATGGATGGATGGATGGATGGATGGAGTGCCTATCTGATGGAGGCACAGTAGTCCTGAAAATAAAAGTTATCTTTGTATATTTACTTTTGTAAAACCATCCAGTTAGACAGGGCAGTAACTTTAGCAGGGAACATTTTCCACTCAAAGGCTTAGTTTTAACATCAGGACCATAACTTTCTCCTGATTCATCCCTTTCTCCCTGTAATCATCTCTGATTATCTTGTAAGCACCTTGCACTTCTTTATTTAAATGACTGGTTTTCTATCAGAATGCTCTCCTACTACAAATTCAAATTGTCGTTGTAAATTGGTGCCAGGCTGTGTTTAAGCAATTAGAAGGCAGTAATTAAAGCCTGCTGTGTATGTAATCTTCCATGTGTAAGGGTGAGGACAGAAGCTGGGCACCTGGTTCTCACTGTTTCATAATGGTTATTCGTCTCTTCCTCAGTTGTCTCCGCTTGGGTATCAGATGTGGGTGCCTTAGAAGCTGCATGCTTATTAGCAGTTCCTGACCTATTTAGGCTCCCGGTCTCTCTTGCATGCATAACTAACTCTTTGGCCGAGCTCACCACGCCTCCAATTTCCAGAGCAGACTCATAAACATTCACTCCCTTGCTTTGAAAATGTGTTGGCGCAAGAGCTTATAAAAAAGGTTCAGATTTGGTGGAATGGTGAGCCAGTCTAACCTTTGGCTGGGTGATAGCTTTCTCTACCAGAAATACAGTGGGACTCCACCCTCAGGTTGTGGGGAGGGGTGCCAGTGAGAATGAAAGCAGAAGAAAGGGGAACACACAGTCTGCTGACATTGTGCATTGGGTAGGACCCTGTCATCAAAAGTTTAGTTTCGGGCTGGAGAGATGGCTCAAAGGTTCAGAGTATGTACTGCTCTTGCAGAGGACCTGGGGACCACATCAAGCAGCTCACAGCTACCTGTATTTCCAGCTCCAAAGGATCTCATGCCTCCAGCTCCCTCCGGCAGTTGCACTCATGTGCACACAGCTGCATACAAACACACATACGCACACAGAATTAAAATAAAATCTTTAAAAAAAAAGTTTAGCTTTTAAAAAATTGAGGAGTGGAAGTGATTAACTATGTTGTAATTGAAAAGCAATACAATAATAATAAAGTAAAAGAAAACATTGAAGGGGGTCTAGGGAGATGGCTCAGTCGGCAAATTGCTTGCTATGCAAGCCTAAAGAGCTGAGTTCCATTCCTAGAACACATTTAAATATATATCCTGGCCTGGTGATACACGTGTGTAATCTCAGTGCTGGGGAAGAGGAGACAGGAGGATCCTTGGGATGCTTTCATCAGCCAACCTGGTAATTGGCTAGCCTTGGCTCTACCCGCCCCCAACACCCCTTAGAAACACTGCTTTTAAAAACAAGGTGGCAGCAATCCTGAGGAAGAAAATTCCTGAGGTTGACCTTTGGATTCCATAGACACATGCACACACACACACACACACACACACACACACACATGCACACACATAAATATATATGTACACCAAAAAAATACAGAGAAACTCATTCAAAAATACTTACCTTGCCAATATCTCTTGGGTGATGGGAACTACCTAGGTGATGGGTGTGCAGTATTGAGTGAAGCAAACATCTCTTAATGGGACAACCCACAGTTCACAACTTGTGTGTGTGATCCACTGTCCTGGCTCAGATCTCTCTCTGGTTCCAATGTTTTAACTGTTTTTAGTCTTCTCTTTTCTGACCCAAGGTCCCATCTAGGATCACACACTGTCCTTATTCTACAGTCCCTTCTACACCCAAGCACTGGGGTCCAGTCTTCCTGTGGCTTTTACTGTGCTAGTACATTTGAAGAGAACAGGCAGATTGCCTTGGAAAATGTCTGTCCACTATTTGTTTAACTCTGGAGTTTCAAACACATACCAGGCTGGGTGTGTCTCCAAATCATCTGAAACAGGGTGAAAGCATAGAAACCCACACGCTGCCCTCCTTCAATGAGCCTGGCCCATGCATCCTTTCCCAGATCCCCAAGTCTTCTACTACATACCCAAGATTGAGGACCACAGGTCTGGTAATGTCCCCACTGTAGGGATACTACAGAAATGCTATTGTATTCTTCAGGATGTCTCACAGGAGGCAAACAGTACCAGTACATCTCACTTAGAATTGAACTGATGTCTGCTGGGCTTCTCTACTGTGAGGCTACCTTGTCCCCTTCTAATAAACAAATCACCTGGAGTTGATACTTGGAGACTGTTTGTCCTCTTTCCCCACAGTCCTGGACAACCATCTTGCATTTCCAGGGTGACCTTTCCCCAGGCAGTTGATAATGTGGTCACCTTCAATGGCGATTTTGAATTCTGACACCTTCAACCTTCATCTAAAGAGCAACTTTTCCTTCTTCTCCATCTTTACCATTTCAAATATTTCTAAGTGATCTGCACAGGCTCATGGGCTACTCTTTATTCAGTCTGTTGCTATCTAGTCCTGTCATTCATTTCGATGCTCACATCCCTCCCTCTGTGGCTAATGGAATCCCCTCTAAGTTGGCTCCTGTGTCCCTTTGGTTTGTCCCATCACTTGCTCACTATTTGTTTGGCTTTATTTTTTGAAAAAAAGGGTCTACCTATGTAGACCAGGCTGAACACTAACCTCTGATTCTCTTGCCTCTGTCTCTGGTCTCCCAAGATCTGAGATGACAGACCTGTTGCCACCCCCTGCCCAGTCTGCATCCTTTGCACACTTCCTTACTTTCTGATACAGTAGGACAAGCCCAGGATGGCCATGTATTTTCATTGCCATGGCTTTGGAATCAGCCATTTTTCCTCTCAGTGGAGAATAGGATCTTGTTTCTTTTAAGTGAATTGGAATCACATTCTAAGAACAGACTTTCAAGTCCTCTGTCTGCCTTCAACTGAAAGTAAACTTTACTCACTAGTCAGGGCTGCCCCTGAGGGGGAAACATGATCCAGTTTACCCTTCTTTCTCATGTCTATTGCCAAAGTTCATCAGCATTATTCTAGAGTTAACAGCAGAGCCCTAATTCACGTACCCTCCCCTCCTCCTTCCCCCTCCCCTTCCTCTCTTCCTCCCTCCCCATCCCTATCTCCACTGTGATCAAGTTTCTGAGACGCTGTCTGCAGATACTTTGGTCATGATGCCTGTGTCTTTGCAATTAGGGCACACGCCCATCGAACCTCCACTCTGGTTTCCTTGTGATACATTTGACTTCTTCAGATTATCCTTCTGTCGTTCTTCTTTTCGTCCTCCAAAGTCCATGAAGTGTGCAGGCCAGTTGCTCTTGTGTTCTTACTGTACAGGAAGCCAAGGAGGCTAGAAGAGTAAATGTCTTTTCAGAATCTGATGCTTCTCTGTATCTTGTCTCCAAACTGTGCGACTAGAACCACTGCTCACACCCTCCACCTACAGTGTTCATAGGTGTAGCCTGGTTAATATCCTCACAGTTCGAAAAGAGGAGTGTTTTACTCCAAGTTAAAGATTAAGCAAAGCAAGTGTACAATGAATCCACAAATACAGGAAGCACTCCTTATTAAAAGCAGACTCTATACCCTCATCACCTCGGTGTTCTTCTGCATATATTCTATAAATAGTACTGAATACCTACTGTATACCGGGGGCAGGGGGTAGATCCTGGGTCCTGAAGATAATGCAGTTGCCAAAATAGCTAAAATTCCATGTCCTTAATGGCACATGAGGTGTGTAATGTATCAGAAGGTGTAAATAGTCACCACAGACAGTGTGCAGGTAAAGATGGAGGATGGTGTTGCTGTTGGAGAAAATGGAGAGAAGCTGTGATAAGACTGAGAATTTTGCTTGTTTTGTGACTTTATATTGAGGTATCAGTACAACGAGCAAAGAGCATAGAACCTACGTGCACAGCTCGGTGAAAATCCACAAGTAGGACACGATAGTGTAACCAGTGCCAGTGTCAAAGTAGAAGACCATAATGGCCACCAAGAAGGCCCTGGTGTGTTCTTCCCAGTTTTGAATCTCTCTTCCCAAACTCAATCTGTTAACCAAAGTTTTAGCTAATCATGTCCTCGGCAGGGCAGGAGTCACTCGGGTGCATTCTCGGAATGTCTAGCTCCCCGACTTCTGTTGCTGAGATCCATCAGATCCTTGTATATAGTTGCTGCCCACAGCTTATTCACTTTCACTGTGCTCAAGAGTCCACAATATCACTATGCCATAGTTTATCCACTGATGGGTGTCTGGGAGCTTGCACCCTGGCTGTTATCAACAGCACTTCCATGAAGATGCTAATGACTGTTTTGTAATGGGCACACGCACATATGTCTGTGACATGTGTCCCTAGGATTGTTATATATTATGTACCTAGACCATAAGGCATATAATGTGTGTTAAGTTTTAGTAGACCTTGCCCAAAAGTTGGTCTAAGCCCAGCTTACAGTCACCCAGCAGTCGCAGAGGACTACAGTGTATTCAGCACACAATGAACTCAGGTGCATCCTGTTTGATGCAAAGAACTGCACCAGAGTATTACTGGAGACGGTATTACCACCTGCCTGAAAACGGAAGTCAGGCGACAAAAGGTTACCGACACCGTTAACTTTTATAAAGCACCCTGTGCAATGATGGTCACCAGACAGGTAAAAGGATGGAAAAGAGGCCTCTGATCAAGGAGAGTATGAAATATGAAGTATTGATTCTAGCCTACAGTTTGATGACCTTCCTAGCACAGACTCTATTTACAACCATTACTGAGCAGTTTCTGGAGAAGCACGCTGTGGTTTCAAACTGGAAGACAAGTAGGGTACTTTTTTTTTTTAACTTGACAAGATTATTTTCAAATTTTAAAAATAAAGGTAGAGAATAATGCCAAGGATTAATAGGGAAAAAATAATGCATTTATCTTACCAGAAAAATAATGAACATTGAGTCAATTTTATGGAATAACAGAATCGGACAAAGTATCCCAGAATAAAGCAGGTAAGATAGAAAGAGATATAATTTCATGTGAAACTTGAGGTGACATTTGGTACATGACTATAATCCCAGCACCTGGGATGTGGAGGCAGGAGGATCAGGAGTTCAAGATTCCTTGTCTGTGTAGGAAGTTGGAGGGCGTCAATTTCACTAAGTTTTCTAGATTTTTAAGTGAAATTGATGCTTATTTCCCCTGGTAGTTTGAATGTTATTGGCCCCCATAAGCCCACAGGGAATGGCACTATTAGAAAGTGTGGCTTTGTTGGAGTAGGTATGGCCTTATTGGAGGAAGTGCATCACTGTAGGGGTGGGCTTTGAAGCCTCATATGCCTAAACTACGCCCAGTGACACAGTTCACTTCCTGTTGCCTATGGATCAAGATGCAGAACTCTCAGCTCCTCTCCAGCACCATGTCTGCCTGCTACACTCTGCCATGTCCACCATGATGACAATGGACTAAACCTCTGAAACTATAAGCCACCCCAATTAAATGTTTTCCTTTATGAGCGTTGCCATGGTTATGGTGTCTCTTCAAAGCAAGAGAAAATCTAACTGAGACATTCCCATTTTCAGATGAAGAACTGAGTTTTAGAAAAAGTAAGTCACCCAAATCCCATGCTTCTTTGGGCAATCAAGAGGGAGATAGGTTCTCATACAATCTGACATCACAGGCCAGAGGAGCAGCAGGTCCAAGTTGAAGAGATGGAAGGACACAGTGCATACTCACCTGACCACTGGGGTGTACACAGTGCTGGAACTACACAGCTTCTCAAACAGAAAGGGAACTTAGTGTCATGGCCAATAGAATGCAATGATAAAGGCTTGCACAGATGAGTGGTCACATTTGCAGCATTACCTCACACTTCTCTACTTAGTGGGGCTGGAGGTGTGACTTAGTGGTAGAGTACTTGCCGGACATGCACAAGACCCGAGAAGTCCCATGCCAGCACCACTAAATAAATAAATAAAAGATTTCTTAGTTACCAAAAAGTATTTTACTAATTTAATGTCATGTATAAAAAGACATACATTTCCCTAAGATGAAAATGTTAGTGAGTATGTCTGATTGCCAGTGTTGGTGAGGATTCCCTAGGTGACATGCATGTGTGACAATGCACCTAGCTGTCTGGACATGATAACACATATCTGTAATCCCAGAATTTGAGAGACTTGCAGGGTAATCACAAATCAAGATCCTGTCTCCATAAAACAAAACCTCAAACAGAAATGAGCAAAAGCAATCAGACTGTGCTCTGGGGTCGGTTCATTTTGTTGTATGTATCTCAATTGTTAAAACTCACATTGAGTAAGTGATGAAATCGGAGTTATCTTTAAGTAAGACAATAAATAGACATAATTAGATGCTACGAGAAACACAGTTAGTGTAAAACTAAATTTAGTTTGGCCAATATAAAGCAGTCAGTCCACAAATATGAGCTTAGTTTCTCTTAAGAGCCAAAGCAAGATAGTATTCAGGCCAGTGCGTAGCTCACCATGGCCATTAAGATTTCAACAAAGCAGGAAGGAACATAGGCAACCTGGGTACTAAGGCTTGGAAACTTCTCCCATGGGTCCTCATAAAGGGCTATTATATGATGTAATCAACAATGTCCTCAATAACCACCTGGGGTTATTAAAATAATGACTTCTGAGTGTTGCTGCATCGTATTTCAACCGGAGCCAGTGGAGTAATGCTGAAACAGAGTTTCCCCCAAAAGCTGTTTTATCTAGGATAACCCTTAGGGCTCAATTATGTAGGTTTCTGGTGACTCTGGATTAGCTGAGGAATAAAACATTGGAAATCTGGAGCAACAGTCCTTAACTAGGGTTAGTCTTGTCCCCTAGGGGGGCATCTGACAGTGTGTAGAGACAATTTTTGCTGTCACAGCTAGGGAAAGGATGTTGCCCATATCCAGTAAGTAGACCAGATGCTGCTCAGTGTCCTAGATGGGACAGTGCTCAGAGGAGTCAGGTGCTCCAGGCTTGTAATCTAGAGTAGAGTTCTTAAACTTTTTCTATCCATGACACCTTTTTGTCCAAGAAATTTTTATTTGACCCAAGGTATATAAAATAACTTTGCACATTATACGTTAACATACATTTATTTTAAAGCAATTCTTTGGTATTATGAGTAATCTTACCATTTATTAAGGATGAAAGCAAATTTGCATACTAATGAGATGGATATATTTGTTCGTTTTACATGAAAAAATCTTAAATCTTGGCTGAGTATTTGGCACTGCTGACTGACATTTTGATTTTATAATCCCCAGTGCTGAGCATAGGGCTTTGTACATATTTACTGGACAAAATGACATAAGTATGCTTAGGGTCAGTTTGGAAACTGTTGGAATTTCTGACCTAATCTCAAGCCCAACTTCACTGAATGATTTTTTTTTTTAAATAAATGCAATTCAGATCAGCAACTCAAGGGGCGATTTTTACAGTGTTTCTTTTTTCTTGAAAATAAATGTGTGTGTGTTGTATTATGTGTGTTGCACATGTACAATGAATAAGTGTGGCATTCTCTCCTCTACCATGTGGTTCCCACAGAAGAAGCTCTGGTTGTCAGGCTTGGTGGCAGGTGCATTTACCCACAGCCAGCTTGCCTGCCCCTTTCCTTTTCTGTTTCCAGATGAGGTCTTTAGCCCAGGCTAGCAGACTAGTCTCCAACTTGCTATGGAGCCTAGGGTGGTCTTGAATTCCTGAGCCTCTTGCTTCCACTTCCAGTGCTGGCTGGGATTACAGGCTTTGACACCATGCTTGGTTCTCAAAAGTCAAATTTTAAACATCATTTAGTTATTCTTTGACAATTTCTTTACATGTATACAATGTGTCTTGATCCTATTTACTCCCAGGTTCCCCCTCTCACTTTCTCTGGATGTTCCCCAACAGGTCCCTTTCCCATATCCATATATCTGTCTTAGTCACTGTTCTCTTGCTGTGAAGAAACACCATGACCCAGGCACCTTATAGAATAAAGCATTCAATTGGGAGCTTGCTTATAGTTTCAGAGGGTGAGTCCACGACCATCATGGCAGCAGGCAGGCAGGCATGGTTCTGGAGCAGCAGCTGAGCACCTACATATTATTCACAGATGGGAGGCAGAGAGAGACTGGTCCTGGTGTGGACTTTGGAAACCTGAAAGCCCAGCCCCAGTGACACACCTCCTTCAACAAGGCCACACCTCCTAGTCCTTCCTAAACCAACTGGGAACCAAGCATTCAAATATTAGCTGATGGGGCCATTCTCACTCAAACCACATCCTCTCTCTCTCTCTTTCTTTCTTTCTTTTTCTTTTTTTTTTTTTGTTGTTGTTGCCACTCCTGTATTTCTTTTCATTTTTGCTTTTACCCACGAGTCTAATTAGTGCTGCCTGCTGCAATGTCGACTGATCTTGGCTTGACCTTGTAGAAGTCTTCTGCTGGTACCCACAGCCGCTCTCAGTTCCTGACGGCAATGGTCATGCTGCTAGAATAAGGTAGATACAACCAATTATCAGATATTGATTTATTGATTTGTTCAGAGATTTACTTAGCACTGCTTGTCCTGCCTCTTTGCCAAGCATAACTTTGCTTGCTACCTGGACCAGAATGACCTGGAGGAATAGCTGAAACAATGGGCCATTGCCCTTAACACCCTGCTGACTGCCACGTACTCTTCTGTACAATCTCACCTGCTTTCCCAGTCCACCTTGTGGTTTTAGAGTATAAAATGTGAGTGCAAACCGGACCTGGCATTGAAGCCTTTCAGGAGCTGTCCTGGCTTCAGCTCACCAGTGGCATCTCTTCTCTTCCACTATTTTTTTTTTTTTTTTTTGGTTTTTCGAGACAGGGTTTCTCTGTGTAGCTTTGCGCCTCTCCTGGAACTCATTTGGTAGCCCAGGCTGGCCTCGAACTCACAGAGATCCGCCTGGCTCTGCCTCCCGAGTGCTGGGATTAAAGGCATGCGCCACCACCGCCCGGCCTCTTCCACTATTGTTGGTGTTAGAGTGCTTAATCCAGAAAGATTCCCGCGACAATATCATGTCGAGAACCCAGTATCACAGCATTCCTCCCCATCCTCTGGCTAATTCCACCCCTCATCCATGACCAAGCATCAATTTTTAAAATTAAGCATCTTTCCCCAATGTAATTCATAGATACACCTATTTGATAATTACACCCTCAAGAAGGATGGTAGGGAAATATTAGAAGTCTTTGTTTTCTGTAATTAAACCATTATGTTTGTATAAGAGGAGAAAATTTGACCTATTCAGCAAATACACTGTAGTTTATAATATCCAGTCGTCTCTGGTCTGAGCTGAGGTGTTTCAGTGTTTGTTGGTGTCACATGGTTCTTATTGTGTAGTCCCAAGGCTTCCGTCAAATCCTGTGATCCTGTGATTCAAAGCAAGCCAGCACTGACACAAACACTTCAGATTCATTACACATTTGAGTTGAATTATGTTTTAGTCATTGTGCATTCAGAAACCTTCCATCGTTGCCAAATTTTTCATCACCTCCATTTTTCAATTGCACATCCCCATAGGACAGCAAACAGCTGACAGTTTAAGGTGCTGTGGTCCAGAAGAGTGAGTGAACAATGTATCACAAGGAGGAAATATTGGCTCATGTACTCAGAGGCTGTAGGCAGATGTGGTAGTAGAAGGCCTGACCTGCTATAAGCACAGTAAACTCTATTAAGCTGGAACTAGAACATTGCCTAGGAGAATCACTCTGCAAAGAAATCGAGCTCGTCTATCCCACCAGTCTGGTTTTGTGGATAACAGCACGCTCATCTCTGAGCTGGCAGATTTTTCTGTGTTCATGTGTTTTCAGGAAAAAACCTGGCAATCTCCAGGGAGCAGTGTGCATGTATTGGCTTGTGTCTTTGTCACATCTGTTCACTGCAGTTGGCTGTCTTAGGGACAAAGCACACTGAGAGCATCCTACCTAGCGTCTACGTCATCGTTGCCTGCAATGTCTGAGTTCCAACTAGACTGGGAAGTCAGCCCCACTCAGCAGTGGAAATGACTGAGTACCAGTGTGAAGAGGACTCTTTCTCTGTGTGGTCATTTGTCCCATCTGGGTCATATCTTCCCAGCTTTGTCTCTAGCGAAAGAAAACTTTCTTCCCTTGGTTCTAATTTTTAAAAGCCCTGAAAAGGTATCTGGACCAATTTCCATCACTTGCCCCCAATAATGATGATGACATTTCCAGGACAGCCAAAAGAGAGAGAAGTAATTTCCAAAGGAGTATTACTTGTCAGGCAAGACAGAAGGATGTCTACCAGTCCAGGAAAATGGAATAGTCTTCTTCTCTTAAACAAGCTTTAAAATTTTACTATGAGATAATTTCAAACTCATACGAGAGCTGGAAGAACAGCACAAAGCATAAAATATATGTTTACCAAACCATAAGTTTTTCATGGTGTGCAACATCCACGTTTACACATTCTCCGTGCCCTGTATACAGTTTTCAGTTGAGCCACTCAAGAGTAAGCTGTAAATAATAATAGTTAACGCCTAAGAATGCCACTGTGTATTTCTCACAATCAGGGGCAAATCTTACAAAGCTACGTTACCATGATCCAGCTTAGAACATTCGGACCCATAATGGTGCCTAGTACACAATCCATCATTCCACCCTCCTCACCTTCCCCTTGATCCAGGATAACACACTTCATTCCGTCGTTGTGACCCTGTGGTCTCCATCACTTGGACATTCAGTGTAGTGGCGTTATGTGTAGGCAAGATGTTTTCTAGGATGGCCTTCAGTTTGCTTGTGTTTCATGAATGTTTCCTCACTATTCAATCTAGTGATTTTGTTTGTTTGTTTGTCTTTTGAGACAGGGTCTCTCTCTACATAGCCCTGGCTGTCTGGCAACTCACTATGTAGATTAAGCTGGCCTCAAATTCACAGAGCTCTGTCCTCCTGTGCCTCCTGAGTGCTGGGATTAAAGGTGTAATTTATTTTTGACAGGAATTCTACATCATGGTATGCTGAGGACAGCTTGGATTAGCTCCTGAGAACCAATTCTCACATAGTTTTTAAACCCCAAGTTCTGTGAAGTTCTATTTGTCACTTGCAGTAGGCCATGATGGGAACATGTTACCTCAGAGAAATCAGCTAACACTGGAGCTGGGAGCTTCTCCTAACCCTTGGGTTGCAGTTGTAAGATACCTACACTTACTGGCACAGCACACTAGTGTGTGTGTGTGTGTGTGTGTGTGTGTGTGTGTGTGTGTGTCCCCATCCTAAGTGCACAGCATCAGAAGGCGTGTGCTATTTTTCTCTTCTGATGTCGGCACCCTTGTCACCGGGTTGAGATAAGATCTATCTGGTTCTCTCCATATTCCCCTTTGTACTTGATGAGTGATGTATGAAGAGATAATATTCACATCATCCCTGTGAGGATGTACTTATCCTATCCTGTTTCCAATTGAACCTTCATTTCATTAATTGAGATTATTATGTAGCTCAGTGGTAGAGCACTTACCTAGCGTGCATAAGACTCAAGTTTCATGCCCAGAACCATAAATTCAAGATCAATAACAACAAAGTATATTAGTTTCCAAATCTATTAGTATTGTAATCATTTGAAACAGTAATTTTCTCTCTCATTTTGGTATTTGTTTTCTTATTTACTTGGCAGCACTAAGGTCAAAACCCAGGCCTCATGCATGATAGACAAATGCTCTACCACTGAGCTGCAGCCTCAGCCTCGTGTACATTTTTTGTTGATTTTTACAACTTTTTTAAAAATGTAAACTTATTCTTAAAATAGATAATTAGCAAAAGATTGGGAAACATACTGACCTCACCCCACAGTTTGTCAGAATACAGCAGACTGTTATAGTGTAGAATATGTTTCCATGAAATGCAACATCCATCTAGGATGAACAGAATGAGTCCTCAGAAATGCCTTCCTGTTCTACTATAGAAAGTGTGCTTGCTGATAACATACAGTTTTGTTGTCAATGGAGATGACATTCTGAGTCGTTTTCCACGGTCTTGCCTGAGCCCACTTTTTACCCAAAGCATGCCTTTGGAAGATTGCTAGAGATTTGGTAATGAAATTGTGGGTTAGCGGGAATAGAATAGAATGGGAAGAACACAGGACAGGATGTCTGGAGCCACAACCTACAAGGAGATTGGATGCTACAGTGCATTTCCCCGATCTTCAGGGATGACTGAACCCATTGGGTCCTGTTTCACTCAGTTCCCTCTCTAGTTCTAGGACTTTTTCTTTCCTTTAGTCCCCTTAATTGGGGACCTAGAATTCAACCTGGTGGTTGAACTGCTAACACAGCTCCGAAGCACCAGGCTGCTGTCTCAGCTTACCTTTGGGTGTTCAGCCCCATCATCTGGCTCCTGTCTCTGGCTCTGTTTGTTGCTGGCAGTCATGGAAACCCACTGAAGGATGTCCTCACCTTTCTCTGTAAGGAGATCCTCTCAAGTGTTAGCTTGCCCTGTATCCGATTACCTCTGTTGCCATGGTTGGAGATAAAAGAACTCTTCTGCCCTGGGCAGTCTACAGTTTTTAAACAGTGTTGATACTCCAGGCATGTGGATACTTCAGTCTTAATTGACTTTTGCCAAATGGAAGTGCTGAGAACTGGACGAATGGGCTGTTCTTGATGGATGCATTGTTTAATGAACTCCATGAATTAGTCAAGTGACAGTGATCAGTATTAGGGTTCATAATGGTTTGCCTTGGGTATCTAGAACAGGTATATGTATATGTTATATGTAAGGTGATGTGGAGAACAAGAATTATAAAACAAAGTGGGGCTCTTGCCAAACTGTGTGTTGGAGACATTCCTTCACCTGTCCTTCCTCTTCCCCTTCCCCTCCGAAACTGGATTTGGGCTCCTTTAACTAAGACAGGCCAAGGGTGAGCTGGTGTTTGCAGCCTGCACATGGTGCCGTCTGAGCCTGGTACTGTCTCTCTATGCTTCAGTACCTCCTTTCAGCATTTTTAATATTTAATGACCCTTCCAAGGTAGGGAATTACTTGGCAGCTCCCCCAGGGATATCTGCTTTAGGTATCTATCCTTTTTTATCTGTCTGCTGAACTTCCATTTGCTAACTCAAAAAGGTGGTGTCTGGAATGGTTTTCAGATGACTCATCTAAGGTTTTGATGAGGCAAACGGAGTCCGTGGGAATCCAGGGAGTTGGTAGGACTTTTCAACTTCTTTTATTCATCCTTGGCTTTTGTAATACTCCAAATAGTACACCTTTTCTCATCTCTCAACTGTTGAGTTCTGGCCCATTTTCAAGCTCGAGCATTTGTTGTTGTCCTCTGCTCCTTCTCCAGGAGTTTCTTTGGGTTTGAATTTAAGGAATTTGACCTTCCTAGAATGTAATCTAATCAATACCCACCTCACCTGGCGGATTAACCACTCATCATTTCTCCCATTAGAAGGCCAATGTCTTGCTGGGAACACAGAGAGCCATTGATTCCTGAGCTCAGGCTGGCTTCTCTTTGATTTTATAATCAGTTCCTAGAGATTGTAGGCGAGCTTTGAATTCCAAGGTTTGGGGTCTGGGAGCTCTTGAAACAAGCCTTTGAAGCAGATTTTCTGCCTTGGGTTTGAGAAGGGAGGACCCAACTGGTGTTGATGGGGGAATGAAGTTGTTTTCATGTTCTAATATAAGGAAACTGATAATTATCACTGCTAGTGTAACACCTTGGGGTTTTTCCTTTTTCTCTTCTTTGTTTTTGTCTTTCATGTTTTAATGGGGGGCGGGGTTGTGTCAGAACAACCATAGGGAGCTGGTTCTTTCCTTACCCTCCTGAGTCTCAGGGCTGGACCTCAGATCAGCAGGCCTGCTTCCCTACTTCCTGATCCATCTCACCGGTTCTGCTTTCCCTTGTCGATTCGTTCTATGGCTTCTATAAGAATTATTATTAGTTTGTTTTCTGTTTGAGAACTCTAAGCAAGTTAATGCTAAGAGACAACCTTAATCTTTCCAGAAACCCTCACCAAGGGTAGTGCCCCTGTAAACCTCCTATTGTACAATGACCTAACCCGTTTAGTGACTCCCAGCGATGGGTTTGGATAACTAACAATTGCCACAGTTCAGGTTCAACAGATAAAAGGGAGGAAGAAAGAGCACCAGGCAGTTCCTAGGCCTTTAAACATTGTGCACTTTCAAGTGCTGAGGACTCTGTACTTAACAGGGAAGGCCTTGGGTGCATTATTTCTGTACATGCTAATCCTTACAAGCTCATATACCACCACCACCACCCCCCACCCCACCACCACCCCCGCAACCTTAAATTTGAAGTTTCTCTGTTCCAGCTTACTGTTGTAAGACTACATGGTACAGTACTGCCATTTACACACACCACGCATTTAAAGATGTGAAGGTGCAGGGAATATTTGTTCACCCACGTTTAAACATGACTCCTAACAAAAACACTCTTGTTAATCAAGCTCCAGAACCCCATTTTTCCCTGGGATCTTGAAGAACGAAGAAATAAAAGAATGGAAAAGTGATGAATTTGAGTTCATCAAACTTTCAGAGCAACAGAATTACAGACGTCTTCCAATTTACTGTTACTGGTGTTTAAGACTTCTCATTCTAGCAAGGATGGAACAAATATTAACTCAATAGTACATTACTGACAACCAAGTGAAATTATGCCTTAATAATGCTTGCATCATGTTTATGCTGCAGTAACCATGCTGTGACTTGGAGAGGGGAAATTATCTCAGGAAAAAACAACAAAAAAAATAATAATACAGAAAAATCTGCAAAGCTTAAAAAATGAATTTGCAGAGATAAAAAATATTCAAATATTTCCACTTAAAAATTGTCTAAATTTTTAGCCTGCAAGTTATTTGTATTTTCTAAGTAAAATTTCCCTACCCAGTGAACACACACACACACACACACACACACACACACACACACACACTCCTCCCAACCCTCCTTGAGGTCTCTCTATTCACCCCCCTCTCTCACAATGGTATGCTCTGCATTTGATCGTAAACTGGAGGTGCCAAGCTGTGACAGCTTCTTCAGCTCCACGGCCATTTGCTCCAGCTCAGGGTAGGAATGTGTTCAGTGATGATCTCCTCTTCCATCCACAGGGGCAAATTGAAGTAGACAGTGAAACCATCTTCAAGTTGGCAGCTCTGGTGTTGCAGGTAAGAATTCACTCACCACTTCTAACCAGCTCCCTTTTGTTTCTTGGTATCTAGTTTAACTGCCTGCAACTCTGAAACTCTTGCCAGGCCAGAACCCGATGGGTTTTTCAAACCACTAAACGGTTTTTCAGTGAAAGCTGTGACCTGCTGAATTCTGTTTTCAGATCATTTGCATGAACTAGCATGTGATAATGTTTCTCAAAGACACGAAGAAGTTTAGACTGCACCAAGGGAAGATTTCAGCCTGTATTCCTGGAAAAAGGACTCCCAGTTACTTGAACTTGGGAGGCAACAGTTGTTAGAACAGCTGTAATTTTCATTTAAATTTAGCAACTTTTGTACACGTTTTCTTGAGGTTGTGTAAAGAACCCTTTAATTCTTAAAGGCGCTGGCAGCTGAAAAGCGAAGTCAGTTCCTGTACTTGTTTAAAAAGTAAAGAGAAAGCAAATAATGTGTATTGATTTACCTGGGTCAGAGTCTAAAAAGTGCATCCTGTCTAAAAAAAAATCCGGCACTGCAATGCAAGTGTTTTTATCCTGTGGTCTTAGAAATGCAACAGAGAAATGATTATCTGTGCTTCATATAGACATATGAAGAATATATAATATACATATAAGTCACTTCTGTTAATGGTAAGACACGTCTCATGTATACTCGTATTTTCTTATCAATAGTGACCATGTGGGTAGTGCTCCTTAAGTACCTTTCTTAACAAGAAGCTCTGGGTTTTGTGAGAGGGAAAGTAACCAAGAATAAATCATTCATTGAGCTTAGCATAAATACATATTGATCATGTCTTTATTTTTATTTCAGGAAAGCAAGGGAGATTATACCAGGTAATGATTCCTTTTCTGATCTTACTATGTAGAACGAGGTTCCCCAGTTGTGAAATGAGTTACTTTAAATAATAATGGATGCAAAATGAAAAGAGAGGGGATCTGAGGCCGGAGCCTCAGATCTCCTCTTCCTTCACATAGAGACCTATTCTTTTGGTGAATGACTTGAAGAATGAAACTTTCTCACAATTTTTAAGGGCAGAGTGACAGAAAATTATAATCAGAAGCCCTCCAAAGTTCTAGTAGTGTACCACATCAGTTATTGAGATGAAGAAATCCATGAAAAGCTTTGCTAAATTGTGCTTTTTTTAAAAGTATATAATGATGCTGTGTGTAAAGGGTTCTAACGTATGCAGACACAGATTAAATCCATCAGCTGCTTAGTTAAGGGATTAATAGGGGCTTTCTTTTGCAGCTGCCCTGAAGGGGCCTCACCCTTCATACACTTGACCTAGCTGCTGTATTGTTGCCACACAGACACTGGGGCTAAGTTCCTCGCTGGCCACATCAGCAGAGATTGTTTGTGTGAATTCACCCTCGCCGGTGCAGCGGTCCTAGGTAGAAAATCGGACATTGTCAAAGCTGGAGGGGAGCCTCTGATGGGAAGCAGTACCCAGGTCAATGACCCACTGAAAGTCTGGTCTCTGCCACGCTAGCATTCCACTTCTGTAAACTTCACCCAGAGATTATTTACAGATCGCCTGGTACTCATTCCCAGCCAAGTCTTTGAATAACGTGCTCAGTAATGGACTGATAAAATAATGCCTTCCAAGCTTGATGGCTTCCTGTCCTTGAGGAATAATCCACTCTCCTGAGTGATAGAGTAGGGGTTTCCACTTAACACCCCATCATTCAGTTACTCACCACTCCCCCTCATTGAGAGCATTTGATGTGTGTGTGTATGTGTATATGTATGTTTGTGTGTATTGTTGTATATTCATTATACATGGGGACTGATTCCACAGCATTTCACAGCACTAAATCTCCCTCATCTTGTCTTTATGCCCCTATTTCTAATCCCATTAATCTTCTCAATCTCTCCTACTTTCATATGTACATATACTCATACATGTATATGACTTTGTGTATCCATAAAGTCTGTGGTTGTATAGGGCAGTTATGAAGTCAGTTTATGATGGCTTAGGCTCTGTCATGTGGATCGCCTACTCTCCCTTCCCCACTCCTGACTCTGTGGGATCTGAGCAGGTGTCAGACACCCTAAGCCTCAGTTTTCTCAGGAGACAAGGGCAGCCTAGCCTGTAGGAGTAAGGGCAGCCTAGCCTATAGGACTGCTGTGAATGAAATTTGGGAAGGTCGCTGGGGCAATGTCTACAGTCGTCAGCTCTGACTACACCTCAAATGTTACAGTGGTTACTGTCCCCTTACTCAGCGTCAAAATTCTGTGTGGTGTCATGGCTACTTCTGAGAAGAGTTGTGGAATAAAGGTGGGTCCGTGAAAGCTGTGACAACGTGTTCAGGGACAAAAAGGGAAAGATTTGTCTCACCAACTTTCCTTGGTGAGAGCCCAGGACCTGACAGAGAAGGAGGCTGCCAGGGACTCACCTGGAGGGATGTGGATAGTTCAGCCTCGGATGGCACAGCTGCTCTAGCTGACTTTGCTCCGACCAAGTCTTATCCAGTCCTTCCTTGTGTCCAGCTGGTTTCTAGCAGTTTCCTTGAGGAGCCCTAGGCTGAAGATAGGTCACACACTGTCTTGAAATTATCCGCCTCTGCCGAACAGTAGAGAGAACAGGGAACTGAGGCTTGCACAAAGTCAGTGTCACCCCAAATGAGGCTGCGTTTCCTCATCTGTGAGTTGGGGTCTGGAGGAAGTTAGTGGTGTGGAAGAACTATAAATGACAAAGACATTAATTATTGAGAGCAAGAGTGAAAGACTAAGAAGCCCGAGCAGCTGTCGCTGAAGGTGACGATGGACCAGAATCCATTACCACCCAGCCCTGTCTAATCTCCTCCCGGTGGGCAGTGTATGGTCTTCTGCCGAACATTTTTATAGAACTAATCATGTAGAAAAATCAGGCAAAATAAAGTACGACCAGGGAATGTCATCATGGTTAGAGCAAAGACTATAGAGGCAAACGGACTCTGCCATGGACTGCCTGTGTAATCTAGAAAAAAATTACTTCCTCTGAGTCTTAGTTTCCTGGTGTGTAAAACGGGACTTCTAATCATCGTAAATAGGCCGTAGGTTGGTGGGAGGATTAAATTCCTACTTGTGAGATGCCTAGGGCTGTTCCTGTAGTCATTGCTTCAATATCCCATCAGAATTTAGCTGTTGCTTGCTGGTCCTGTTTCTGTTGTTAGACAGCGAGCGTCTCGTGTGGCCTAAGCTTGCCTGACACTCACTGCATAGCCATAGATGACCTTGACCTTCTGATCCTCCTGTCTCCCCTTCTCCGTTGCTGGGATTGCAGGCATGGCCATCATATCTGCCTAGTCGTCCATCAAACTGATGGACATATGTACCGTTCCCCTGATACACTTGTGAGTTGTCACTTAGATTTTAGCTGCTGTAAACAATGCCAGGGGCGGTGGGGGGCGGGGACATCTGTGTATGTCTGAAATTATTTGTGTGGTTTTTTTTTAAGACTACAAACTTTACTTATTTATTTATTTATTTATTTTACGTTCATGTTTTTATAGGGGGATATCACAGCTCACATGTTGTCATCAAGCTTGGTGGCATTCATGCTTGAACCATTTCCCCCCTTGGTTAATAGCTCTCAGGCATCCAGAGGAGTTCCTTTCCCATGGGAAACAGGCATTTTTATAACACCACCATAAATTGGGAATATTCCCTCCCCATTTGAAGGCAGGTGTTAAGCATACCCTTGTTCTGACCCCTGCAGTGAGGTGAAAATTGAAGTCACTCATTCTCCACTTACAAACCGAAGCGTCCCACCACTTAGTTATTCGGTAATGCTAGGCTTTCAGGCTCTTAAAAACAGAACCAAACAAAACCCCTTTGCCTTTAGGAACTCACTTGTGGCTGGCAGCTCAGAGATAAAGCCTGGCTGGGTCAGCTTGCAGGAATTCTGCCTCTGTTTGCCTGTGTTGTGTTACCAAAGCGCTTGCTATCTTTACAGTGTAAGGACTGACTTAGAAGTTCAGAGCTGTCAGCTATTTAAAGCAAATGGAAGCCAGCACCCCACTCCTAATGCACGCTCTGAGAGCAGGGCTTCCTACTGTTTGCGATCAGGTTAACTTAAGTACTTACTCTAAAGGATCCCTGGCAGGAAGCGAAATAAGAAGGGTGGTGCGTGTTATTTTTAAAGGCATTCTGGAAGAAGAGTTTGAGCAAAGCCTGTTTGGGGGCAAAATAACATGGAGAACAGAAGGAGGAAGAAGAGCAAGCAGCAAGCAGAGGTGTGTGGTGTGGAGAAGTGGTTGGCATGCCAGGCTAGGGTGTTTGTATGCAGCGGGGAAACTAAGGTTTCGGAGGTAAACAACAGTGACCACGCATGGGCTTTTTATGTCAGTTTAAGAAAGCAACAGCAACCAGACAGCTCGCAGAGGTCAGGAGCTGTTCTGAGGGCCTGAGTGAGCCAAGGGGTATTAGTGATGCTCCAGAGCTTTGGAATTTAACCATTTGGTTTCAAATCCCTTGATGGATATAGTAGCTGCCCTGTCTGAAACTCCGTTTATCTTAATATTGAATATGTAACAGCAGCCTGCTGCGGCTGCTTTATTATTACCTCCACCCTCCTTGCAGCCCTGTGAAAATGGCATTATTGCTGTCCCACTTCACAGGTAAGGCCACCAAACTTTGGAGTCTTGGACAAGTCAACTGTGTTGCAGGTTTCCTTGAATCTCAAAGAAAACACAAACTTACTAGCATAGTAAAGATGTAAATTGACACTGAAACTGACAGAATTGAACACATCTGTCTCATCTAGGACAGGTCTTTAATGAAGCAATAAGATCTCACGGCAGCTGGAGAGATGGCTCAGTGGTTATAAGCACTTACTGCTCTTCCAGAGGACCTGGGTTCTATTCTCAGCACCCACATGGCCGCTAACAACAGTTTGTAACTCAGGTCCCAGGTGATCTAACACCCTCTCTGGCTTCCATGGGTATTGGAGTCATGTGGTATACAGACAGCCATGCAGGCATAACACCCATATGTGTAAAATAAAATCTTCCCTCTCAAACTTTTTAAAATAAGACCTGATGGTGTACGGAAAGAAATTCAGCATACCCACAGACAGACAGGAGTGTGTTTCTTCATGGTGTTTGCTTAAAGTTAAACACAGGGGCTGGATGGAGATGTCACCCTTTGGTAACATGCAAGAAGCCCTGTGTTCCGTCCCCAGAGCTGAATAAAACTGGCCTGTTGGTGCATTCTTGGGAGGTAGAAGCAGGAGGGTCAGAAGGTCAAGATCATCCTGGGCTGCATGGTTAATTTGAGGCCAGCATGGGCTACATGAGACCCTGGCTCAAACAACCAAAAGTCAAACCAGTTTCCCATATTTTCTCCAAGTTTTCAGTCTACTCATATACACTGAGTTCTCCAAGAAGGACCACACCAGCAATGTTTAATGTCTGAACAACATGCTGACCAGTGTGCTGTGGGCTTCATATCACTAGCCACAGTCCCGTGGGGCATAAGGGGCTTTGTGTTTTATAGTTTATGCATTCTGTACTTCAAAATACCTTAAACATCTGAAGGATGAGGTGCAAAGACAACAGAAGCCTAAGTAGGTCAATCCTGTTCTCTTGACCTATTGAGATTCTCTCCAGGAGAGTGGACCAGGCCAGGGCACTCACGACAACTATGTGAGCCTGGAGTGAAGTTCAGTATGGTGTTGACAGTAGCTGTCACAGACATTGACCAGTCAATCTTCCTTACCAGTAGAGAGTGGTGGACAGGAACTACGTATAGTCCTCAGAGGCAAGCCATCCCTGGAGCTAAGGATGATATGGTAGGGAAGGCATCTTGCATTCCTGCTGATACATGTCTGCATGTCTTTTGGTGTGGTTCTGGAAACACGGAGTCATAGCAGGAGCTGTAACATAACCCAGTGCTGCCAGCTACACCGATGTGGTTACCACAGCTAATCCACCTGTCGCTGGTGCGATCTGGATGGGCCGAGTAACCCGAGGCAGGAGGAAGTGACAGGGCTCCCAGGCCTCAGGTTGACTGTCCGTAATCTCGATTTCTCTAGCAGAAGGTTCCAGATTCTGACTTTCCGTTCTTTGGGAGAAACGAGCACTTGTGTAAACTCTTATTCTCCTGCCTCCGGTTTCCTAGCTCTGAATTTTAAGAATACAGATCAGCCCTGTTAACGGCATTCTCCATGTGCAGCCAATCTCTGAAACTTCCTCATTACACACATTGGAATTTCATAACTATTGAATAAGTAGCTCTCCAGAGCCCCTGTTGACTGTGGTTCCTCCTGCTCTTATCAATATGGTGAGAGCTAAAATATTTTTATTTAAAATATTTACAGACTTTTGTGTTAACCTGCTTTTCAGCCTAAACAGTTCTTATAGATTTTATTTTTCCTGCCAGCTATTAAGAGTTGACAGTGCAAAGCAGATATGACAAGCGTCCTCAGCAAGCTGGATAATGGTTAGGAAAATCTCTCATCACATTTTCATTCTTAATTGAAATTCTTTAGACTTAAAAAAAAAAGTTGAGAGTTGACCCTAGTCAAGCCTGCAACCTTACAAGTTTGGCCACAGAAGGAAAGGCAATGACAAAGGAGTTCTAGCTGACTGACAGAGCTTTCTAGAACACTAGCAGATATCCTTCGTCAGGATGAGTCTTTGATAGAGGGTTGAGAGAGGAAGAGTGTGACACCAGCAAACGTATGTGATGTTGGAAGAGGAATGTCCAGGTCATCTCCCACCAATTCTCAAACTGCTTCCAACACAGAGGTGGCAGGTCATTTGTGATTTCCTTCCCCCCTGTAGTTTATTACAGACCCTTAGGGTTACCAGATTTAGCAGACAGAAACCTAGAAGGCCAAGTTCAATTGGAATGTCATTAAACTAACAAATAATATCCAAAGTATCTATTCTGGCAACTCTAACTCGATTGTTTACTGAGCATTCTCCTCAATGACAATAATAATTCCCAGGCCAATAACACAGCGGTAAAGGTACTTGCCATCAAAGTGATAACCCGAGTTTAATCCCTGGGGCCCAAGCAGTGGAAAGAGAGAACCACACCCCCCAAAGACACAAAATAAATCCATGAATGTAATCTAAGACTAAGCATAATGATGATGGTTCACCTACCAGCCTGCTCCGAAGGTGAAGATAGAATGAAGTGTTTGCTAGGGTCTTATTTGGAGCACTGTGACAGGAAAGGAAGGCAAACGTTTAATGAGCACAAGCTGGTGCCATCCTAACATCTATTACAATATTCTCCAGAACAGCACGAACATGTCACCATCCCTCCTTTTAAAGCAAATTTGGAAGCTGGGGCATGGTGACACATGCCTTAACCCCAGTACTCAAGAGGCAGAGATAGGAGGATTGCTATGAGTTCAAGGCCAGCCTGATCTACATCGTGAATTCTGGGCTAGCCAGGGCAGCAAAGTGAGATTTTTGTCTCTAATAATAATGATGATAATAATAATTTGGGGCCGGGCGGTGGTGGCGCACGCCTTTAATCCCAGCACTCGGGAGGCAGAGCCAGGCGGATCTCTGTGAGTTTGAGGCCAGCCTGGGCTACCAAGTGAGTCCCAGGAAAGGCGCAAAACTACACAGAGAAACCCTGTCTCGAAAAAACAAAAAAAGAAAAAACAAAACAAAACAAAAATAATAATTTGGAAACTTGGGCTTACAAAGGTTAATTTACTTTAAAAGGTGTAAGGCTGGCAGGCTCAGCACCATGTCTGTCTTCATGACATGATACTTCCTGCCATGATGATAACAGACTAAGTTTTTTTTTTTTTTTAAAGATTTATTTATTTATTATGTGTACAGTGTTCTGTTTGCATGTATCGCTGCAGGCCAGAAGAGGGCACCAGATCTCATTACAGATGGTTGTGAGCCACCATGTGGTTGCTGGGAATTGAACTCAGGACCTTTCGAAGAGCAAGCAGTGCTCTTAACCTCTGAGCCATCTCTCCAGCCCCAGACTAAGTTTTTAACTGTAAGCCAGCCAGCCCCAAGTAAATGTTTTCCTCTATAAGAGTTGTCATGGTGTCTCTTCTCAGCATAAAAACCCTAACTAAGACACTAGGTGAGCACTCTACCAACTGAGCCTCACCCCTAGCCCTAAACCCACTTCTAAATCCCAAAGCTTATTGGTGCAAATAACAGGTGTAAGGCTGGCAGGTTGGTCGTTTGGTCTTTTTTCAAGGTATCCCTTAGTTGCTTTTGAGTCTGTGCTGGTGGAACAGGGGGTGACAGGAATGCACCTCAAGCCTCAGTTTACTTATCAGCAAATTAGAAATAGCACCTACACCTTGGGTTGGTATGAAGGCAAAATAAGTTCACATAAACACAATGCTGAGCATTCCTTGAGGAAGTAAGTGCCCAGGGTTGGAATCCTTTAGAGAGGATGATTGGATTTTTCTTTTTTAATTGTTCTGTGGGGGCAGAGATGAGAGATCCTAGGAAGCTGGAGACAAGAAGCAGCCTAAGACTAAATGCTCACACCTGAAGCCCCATGAAGGGGTTTTTCTTGTAGAGATAAAAAAGGAACCTAGCTTCAGCAGAGGTGCACACAGGTCTACTTAATTCTTTCTTGCTTTATACTCTGCAAATAGCTACAACCTGATTTGGCTTAACGTATGACCCAGAAGTGACTAAAAGGGGTTGGGAGGGAACTCCAAGAACGGTGAAACTCTACAACTTAGGAGAGTAGGAAGGACCCCATCTGTCCAGTCACTGGACTTTTCCCAGCCCCTCCCGGCCTCACCTTCCCCTCTTTGGAACTCTCTGCTCCTCTCCTCTCCTGTGGCTGAGCTCCAAGTCTCCAAGATCAAACTCTTTGGTCTCAAACCTGTTACTAGTTACCACCCGGCCTTGGCAAACCTTGAAACATGGCTGGGCCTCTTTCCTATGGTCCAGGTAAGTGAACAGAACTCACTGGGTCAGGACCTGGACCCAGTGAGTTCTGTTCACTTACCTGGCTGATTGGAACTGTGCTCTTTACATTTTTGGCCCATACAGGTATAAGATGAAGGCAGTGCATTATCTTAGCTGATACGAAATTGACTCAAATCTATAAAAATTATTTTTAAAAACTGGCTACAATAAATAATCAGAAATGGTACCAGGTTGTGGTGGCACAAGGCCTTCAATCCCAGCACTAGGAAGGCACAGGCAGGCAGATCTCTGTGAGTTCAAGGCTAGCCTAGTCTACATAGTACATTCCAGAATAGCCAGTGCTATGTAGGGAGATCCTGTCTCAAAAACTAAACAAACAAAATGGCATTAGGATCTGGGAATGCAGCTTAGTGTTATAGTGCAGCCTATGGCACACAAGGTCCTGGGTTCTGTCCCTGGCTGGGGTGAGAGGAAGGGAAGGGTCCTATATTTTCAGGTTAGGGATATAGACCAGTTGGTAGAGTGATGGCCTAGTATCCTTGAAGCTCTGTGTTCTCTTCCCCAGCACCCCATAAACTGGATCTGGTGGCATAAGCCTGTAATCCCAATACCTGGGAGGTAGAGGCAAGAAGCTGAGATGTTCAAGGTCATCCTTGGTTACGTAGAAAGTTGTCTGCCCTTGTTCAGGATTGACTTCGAATGAACTTGCTTCCTACAGTCCTCATCCTATCCCAGGCCTAGGTTCCCAGAACGGAAACATAGATAGGTCATAGGGGTAGGACCGTTACCATGTGTACTTTTGGTACGTGTCAGTATAAAAGCTGGGCATCAGGGATATTTTGTGTGGTCTGATGAGCTTCTGTGAGAAGTCGAACTTCTGGGCTTGGCTGAGTTTACACCGTGTTTTAAGATCACATTGAAAATAGCCATGACCTGGTGTTGTCATATATTTAAAACATTTTTCAAAAAAACCCTGAATTTGGACCTGGGCATAATTATACATGCATGCAATCCTAGCACTTGGGAGGTGGAGGCAGGAGGATCAGGAATTCAAGGCCAGCCTCAGCTACATGGCGGGTTCTAGGCTGGTCTGGCTGCGCTGCCCTACCCCTTCTCCCCCCCAAAAAAGGGTAAAAATTGACTGAATTTGATATATTTTGATATTAAAAGACATGCAGTCTGTAGTTTGGTTTGATTTGGTTGAAGAAATGCCGAGTGAGAGAAGGTAAGACATTAAGTCTTGTTACCTGTACTCAAATCCTTCATGCAGGTAGTCCGGTTTAAATTAATCCTGCTTAATCTAGTTTTAAAAGCAGGCTGTCACCACCCAAGAAACACACATTCTGATGGAATTCAACTAGGGCCACCGGAATAAGGAAATCTGAAGCCTCGTGCTAAAGGAGGTCTGTCTTCCCCTTGCCAATGCTGTCCCTTCCTGGTTTTCTGTCCCCTCCTTGAGGACCCTGGGAGAGGTGACAGCAAGTGTCTAAAGCATGTGGGGATGATAATGTTCACAACACGACCTCAGACCAAGGGTTTGATCCAAACTTTGCCACCCTGTGACCATGGGCTGTTGTCCTCTAGGACTGCCTTAGGAGATTGAGTGATGCCATCATGCTGTGTCCCTGCTAGGTCACCCAGAGCTTCCTGAAATTGCCCTCCTGTGGTGGGCACTCTAAAGCCTGGGTCAGCCCTCCTGGCCGTTTCTCTCATTTCAGATACGTGTTTCCTGACACTGTCCATATAACCTGTCTTTGTGTTGTGTTTATTCTATGGCACCAATTCCTAACCCACTCGATAGGTACAGATTGCCAGCCTTTGTGATTTAGCGGGTCTTGAATGGAGCCTGAGAACCTGAATTTTTGTATGTTTGTTTGTTTGAGACAGAGTCCCACATAAGTCAGCGAAGGCCCTGACTCACCTTGTAGCCGAAATGGCTTTGAACTTTTGATTTTCCTGTCTCTGTCTCCAAAGTGTTGAGATTGCTGGTGTGTACCACCACATCTGGTTCATGCAGTGTTGGGAATGGAACCCAGAACCTCATGCATGCTAGACAAGCACTCTTCCAACTGAGCCACATCTCCATACCCAGAACCTCATGCATGCTAGACAAGCACTCTTCCAACTGAGCCACATTTCCATACCCAGAACCTCATGCATGCTAGACAAACACTCTTCCTACTGAGCCACATCTCCATTCCCAGAACCTCATGCATGCTAGACAAGCACTCTTCCTACTGAGCCACATCTCCATACCCAGAACCTGAAAGTATGACAGGTCAGAGATGCTTGTGCTGTGTCCTGATAAAACTACAGCAAATTAAAAATACAATTCTGGGCTGGAAAGATGTTAAGAACACTTTTCTGTTCTTGCAGAGGATCAGGTTTGGCTCCCAGCACCCACGTCATACTTTACAACCATCCGTAACTCCAATGCCAGGGGATCCAAAGCCCTTTTCTGCATTTCTCAGCCACCAGGCAAGCACGTAGTGCACAGACAGACAAAACACTCATACATGTAAAATAAAAATATCAAATCTTGTTTTTTTTTCGAGACAGGGTTTCTCTGTGTACCTTTGCGCCTTTCCTGGACTGTAGACCAGGCTGGCCTCGAACTCACAAAGATCCACCTGCCTCTAAAAATATCAAAATCTTAAAAAAAAAAAAAAGTAAAAATACTTCTCAAAATTTTTGGGTTTTGTTTTTCTGAGACAGGCTTTCACTATGTAGCATGTGCTGGCCTTGATCTTACAATCCTCCTGCCCCAGCTTCCAGAGTACTGGTATTTCAGGAGTATGCTACTCTGTCCATTTATAATTGCATTTAGTATACCTAACCTTCTAAGTGTCATAGGCTAGCAACCCAGTACTGGTTGTTTACTGTGCCAGCTCCATAGCTGAGTAGGACCCACAGCTTGCCACTGCTGCCCAGCAGCATGAGACAGGAGCCGACCTAGCCAGGGAAAAGGTCAACACTGAACATCTAAATCATGCTTTCACACCATGCCAAATTGAAAACTTGTGAGTTGGTCTTGTGTCAGGGATTGTGTGTGTTGTGTGTTTGGCACATTTACCACCCTTTTCTCTAGGAACTAGTAAATGGATATATGAGAAGGTCTGGGGCTGTGGCTCGGTAGAGTGCTTGCCTGGCATCTGCAAAAACCTGGGCTTGATTTCTGAACTCCTGAAACAGGCTGAGGTGGGCCATGCCTGTCATGCCAGGAATGGGAGGAGAGAGGGAGAGGGGGAGGGAGAGAGAGAGAGAGAGAGAGAGAGAGAGAGAGAGAGAGAGAGAGAGAGAGAGAGAGAGAGAAAGAGAGTCAAGATTAAATGAGGCAGGATAATAAGCTAAATATACTGCTGAAGGCCAAATTCCACAGATTACTGAAAGAAATGGGGATTTATTTATTTACTTATCTTGCAGGGTTAGGAATCAAGCCCAAGCCTCATACATGCTAGACAAGCATACGAACCCTGGGCCACATGCTCTCCCATGACACAGGATTTTATAGGAGGGGCAGCGTTCTTTCTGCCCAAGAGGAAACTGGAGTGGACCCTTTGGCGTTCAACCCCCGGGTGTCCATCCATACCTGCCTAGCAGTTAAGGAACTGTGTCTCTAAGGAGTAGCCAAGACCCTTGTAGTAATCGCACCATTCTGTAAGGTTATCCTTACACACTGGCTCCAGCGAGGACAGTGTTTGGATTGGTCTCTGCTGCACCTGTTGGCCAGACATGAAAGTAGACTTTTCTAACTGTCAGGGTTATTAAACCTCTCCCATTTGTTTATGAGAGCTGGAAACCTGGTAGGGGTGGCATAGGGTTTTCGCACATACAGAGAAGAAGGGGACCCCTCAGCACATCATCCGCAAGGCCATGCCAAGGCCTGGAAGGCATTGGGTACCAGTTCCGTTCTCCAGCACCACATCTTTGATTGTGTGGACCACAGGATTAAATAGAATTCCCAGGTGGATGACTCCGCTCCATCCCTGGAGGCCTGTTTGCAACCCTTCAGTTCATTTCTGATAGTTAGGATAGATGGTACACTTACAGGCAACAGGCCTCAGACTAGAGTGTTTACACACATACTCTGTGTGTGTGTGTGTGTGTGTGTGTGTGTGTGTGTGTGTGTGTGTGTGTGTGTTCCTTTAGATAAGGTCTAGCTCATGCTGGCTTAGAATTTGAGGTTCTCCTCTCTCAGGTTCCCAAGTTCTGGGATTCTAGGCATGTGTTCTCATAGGAAGCTCAACCAGGTAATTTAACTGTAGTTTTTTTTTACATCCACATATACATTTTGAACTATGTTTGGGTGTCAGTGTCAAAAGAGGTTCATTCCCAAGTAAACTTTTTTAACAGATTTATTGTTTTTTATTTCTGTGTGCGTGTGTGTGTATTTGCATGTGGTTTTTTATTTCTGTGTATGTGTACCTGCCCTAGTGTATGTTCATATATGAATGTGAGTATCTGTCCACAGGATCCAGAAGAGGGCACTGGATCCCCTCAAGCTGGAATTACAGTTGTGAGCCACTCAACATGGGTGCTGGGAACTGAGCTCTGGTCCTCTAGAAGAGCAGGAATCCTTCTGAATCACTGAGCCACCTCACCAGCCCCTCAGATTAACTTTGGAAGAGTTACTTCTTTTTACATGAAGTTTCTGCAGGCATTCCTGCTTGGTCCCTGAGTTTAAACTTGTACCTTTTTATGCACCTTAGCTTTGGGTTTCAAGGGCTATGGCGGTGATAAGGTAAAATGTGGGGCCTGGGCTTTGCTTTGTTTTTTATTTTATTTTATTTGTGGGGGACAGGGTCTCAAGTGTCCTGGGATGGCTTCATGGACTACATCACTCGGGATGACCTTTAACTTCTGCGCCTCCTGCTTCTGCTGCGGGTCTCTTGTGCCATGCTAGAGATTGAACCCTGGACTTCATGCATGTTAGGCAAGCGCTCTACCAAGTGAGCTATGTGCCCAGCCCAGTTTTGTTTTCTTTCAACTGCCCTAGAAACCCAGGTTTCCCCCACACCAAGCATGAACAACAATGATTGTTTTGTGCTAACAAGTGCAGTGTGTTAATTGCCGGCACTCCCTTCCAGGCCAGCCTCTGATGGCAGGTGGCTGAGAGCAAGCTTGCAATTTGCCACAAGCAGGTGCTCACAGTTGCTGGGGTGGCTCTTTCCTACACACCACACGTGTACTTCAGCCCATGCAGAGGGTGGCTTTGGTTTTCCCAGCCTTGTGGCTTCCTTGAAAAGGATTGGGGATGTCACATTCCAATCGGGGCTTTCTGGGGTCCATGAGGAAAAACATACAGCTCAGGAAAAGAAGCTGGGAATTTGCAGAGAAATCATTACTTGAATGATGGCTTCCGCGGGGAGTCAGAACACCTCCCTTCGGGAATGTAGAAAGAGAATGCGGGAATGCCTAAGGGCAGGACTCACACTGGTCAACCAAATAAAATGTTAGCCTGTCCTTAAAAAAAAATTTAATCACATTTTATTTATTTTGCGTACACGTTTATGGGTACATAGAACACATATGCCACATTACACTTATGGAGGTCAGAGGAAAACTTCTTGGAGTTCTCCACCATATAGGTCCGGGCATCTAACTCAGATCATCAGGCTTGGCAGCAGGACCCTTTGACAGATGAGGCATCTTGTGGACCTGCCAGCCTGTTCTTTCAACTCCCCTGAAATGACAGAGAAAAACCTGTTGGTGTGATCACTGAGAGACAAGGAGTGTAGTTGCTCTTTGGGCTTTCTGTCTGACTGGGACCTTGAGAAAGCAGTACCTCATGACAGTTCTGGTCAAGTGCATCTCTGTAATCACATATCTATCGCCATCAGGGTCAGGAATGTCTAGCCAGGGTGAGCGGATTTATTGCTAGTGAAAGGCAGAGACATCCCCAGGAGGTCTCCTCACCTCCCCATCTGCTCTCAAGCCCTCTGTCTGCACTCGGAGGTTGATCCAGGTTCATGTAAACAGTGCTGCCTAGACAGTCGAAGTGAGGGGCCCTCTGCTCTGAAGCCAGCTCTAGCTGTCCCTGCAAGCTCCATGGCTTCACTGGGTTCCAGACTCCCAGGCAAAGTCCCCGGGAGGGTGAGCAAATAATGACCCAGCCACTGTGGTGCACTCAAACGTGAAATCCTGTTTGGTCCTAAATTCTGAACACGATCGGAATTAACCCTCTGGAGTAATGTTCCCTTGCTGGATTCGCTTCTTGTTCTGTGGGGTCCCCGCCCCCTCTGGCTTGTCTATCACGGCACTCCCGTTATAAATGGTAGCTCACCCTTTATCAGCCCTTCACCCACTTGCTGGTCATGTTTGATAGGATTTGTGGTGAATTACTACACTGAAGAGCGTGTCAAATGCATGGGCTGTATACAGAACAAGTTAGAAATAGCACGTCCACAAAACCACAGCCCCTGCCCCCATCCCATGCCAATACAATGCCATGTCTGTTCTCGGAGGCATTCGCATTCTGTCAGGTTTCATTTTGCTTGCTTTGGACCTTCTGTATATGGAATTGTAAAATTGTTTTGAGACAAGGTCTCAGTATATAGTCCAGGCTGGCCTTGAACTTAGAATCCTCCTGTGACAACCTCTCAAGTGTTGGGATTACAGGCATTCACCGCCGTACCAGGCTGTGATGTTTATTTGCCCAGTATCAATCAGATTCATCCATGTTATATGTGGCTAAACTGTATTTTCTTTGCTATGTGCTATTCAATTACATGAATAAACTGCAATTTCATCATGTCTACTATTAGGAGATGTTGGGGAGGGGTTGTTTTGTTTTGTTTTTTGTTTTTGAGATAGGGTCTCATGTTTCCTGGCTGGCTGGGAACTCATTATATAACTGGGATGACTTTGAACTTCTGACATTCCTTGCTTTTACCACTAGCATTCGAGGACTACAGGCATGTGCTGTCACCCCCCATTTTTTGGAATGTCAACAACCAAACCCAGGGTTCACATGTGCTAGGCAAGCATTGTACTGAGTTACATTCTCAGCCCGTATTATCAGATGTTTGCATTGATTTCTTCCTTTTCTTTCCTTTTCTTTTTGTCTTACTGTAAACAGTGAAGCTGTAAACCCCACTCAAGTGTGTATGTTTCTAGGTATACAAATTTCCAAACATTCTTACTAATTTACCCTCACAGTAGCCTGGATCAGAGCTCTCTTTGACTTTTATCTAGGGATAATTTAGATAGAATCAGAGTTTCAAAACCCTGATTGTCTGGCATCTATCAGGAGCTCACAGAAGGTGCAATTTGCTTTGACCCAGAACTCTAAAGTTGTTGAATATTTTTCTTCCACCCGTTGGCCATTTGGGTTTCTCCTTTGCTGCAGCTTGTTGAAGGGCTGGCCTCGTTTATCTGCCAGGCTGTCTGCCTCAGTCCTCCTTTGAGTCTTCCATTGGCTTTTGTTGTTGTTGTGAATGTTAAATGTCGAAGCTCAGCATGCCTCTGTATCAGCAATGACTCTCTGGAAGTGTCCTGTGCTAAGTAAGTCTGTGCAGGAAAGTGGGGGTCACATGGTTACAGAGTGTTCTGCACAGCACACCAGATTTGAAACTTGTAAAAGGAGACCTTTGGGATGTGAACGAACAAGTTCTTTCCCGGGAGTGTGTGTGTTCCGCAAGCGCCCTGATTGTATGCTTGTGGAAATACTTACCTGTCCCCTTCATCCAAACACTACTAACAATTTACACTGGTAATTAATTATCTTAAACTGGAAGCCAAGTTAAGCTGAGAAGACACACACACACACACACACACACACACACACACACACACACACATTTCCGGGGAGAGACTGCAGATTAACAATAGTAGTCTGCTGCTGTGTTTGATATGGACAGTTGTTGAGTTAAATTCTGATATTTTATATAAAACTCTGCAGAGTTGGACTTTTGTTGTTGTTGTTGGTTCACTTACTTGTTTGTTTTTAAACACAATTGTCAGGCAACATTCCTACCTATTTATCAAAAATTAACTCTCTGAGTTTGGCAAAATATGATCGCTTTTCCCCAGTACCCAATCTCTCTTTCATGCGATTAGAACTTTGGGGCTGCACATGATGAAAAGCACACAGCCAGCCACCCTTGCTACTAGCACACCGTTGAACAGTGGTCAGCTGGATTAATGAGGGAAGGGAGTGGATTTCGGCTTCTGCCATGGCAGAGAATGGGTGCTTCTTCATTCTTTATCACGATGTGGTGATGCCCTGAATTGGGCCATGTGAGGCTGGCCACACTTCAGGGATGGCAAGGTAGCCAGAGAAGAGACTGAAATCTTCCATGTCCAGGTCTAACTTTACGGAAAGAAAAGTCAGCAAAAAGTGAGCTGCAACTTCCCTTTAGACATGTGATCAGCGTTGCCAGAGAATTATTTAATAAATTACATGACATGTTCTATTCCTTAGCAGTCTCAGGTAATTTTGCCAAGTGTAAGTTAATGTGTTTTATATGTATGTGTGTGTGCGTGTGTGCATGTATGTGTGAACGTGCACATAGAGGCCAGAGGTCACCCTCAGTATCACTCCCCGGAAACTATCCACCATGTTGTTTGGAGACAGGGTCTCTCACTGTCCTGGAGCACACCAAACAGACAAAGTTGGCTGGCCAGGGAGCCCCAGGGGTCTGCCTGTCTCTACCTTCCCAGCACTAGGATTGCAAACATGTACTGCTGTGTCCAACTTCATTATGTGGGTTCTGGGGATCACACCCAGGTTCTCCTGTCTGCGCAGCAAGCACTTTAGCAGCAAACTATTCCCCCAGTGTGTTTTAAGCATGTTTAAGGCTACTGGGCCAAGTGGGGTTTTTGGTATATTAGGTGTAGTAAGTAGTACAGTTTTGAGTTTTGAGATTTTCAACTTACGGTGGGATCATGTTATCTTCTTCTTGAGGTTCCCCTTTTCCCATGCTCCAGTGTCTCCTGCTGTTTGGCCGTTTCGGGGTTCGCTTTTTGGAGTAGTCCCTTGGTGCATCCTAGGCTTACCTCAAGCCCATGATCCTGCTTCAGCCTTCAAGTGCTGGTGTTACAGGCACACCCAACCCCACACCACACCCAACACCTGCTTGATTTTCTAACGCCCGTCTTTTTGTGTGGCTCACATTACCCGTTTGCATCTGAGATCTCCAATGTTTATAGTTGGAAGGACATGAGAAAATGAAGCCTTCGTGTGTAAAAAGGTATGCTTCAAAGAGCAGTAAGATAGAATTCTCAGAATTCTTTTCTTTCCCGTGTTTTATTATTTAAGAGCAGGTCTTACTGTAGGCCTAGGCTGGCCTGGCCTGCAAATTACTGTGTAATTTAGGCTGGCCTCAGACTTGGGAACCTCCTCAGTTTCAGCCTTCCTAGTGTGTGTGTCATCAGACCTGAAATCTGTGGTGGCAGCACTTCCTCTTCCTCTTTCTCCTCTTCCTCCTCCTCCTCTTTCTCCTCCTCTTCCTCCTCCTCCTCTTTCTCCTCCTCTTCCTCTTTGCTTCATTTTCTTGGTTTCTTTTGATGCTGTTGCTTGTTTTGCTTCATTTTTGAAGCAGCATCTTATGTAGCCCAGGCTGGCCTTGAACTCACTTTGTACCAAACTACTGATCCTCCTGCCACTAGCTCCCAAGTGCTCCGATTAAAGACATGCACCACACCCCCAGATTGTTGGGAGGACAGTTGTTTTCCAGTGATCCCAGTGGTCTCATACACACACTAGGCAGGTACTCTGTCCCTGAGCTATGCACCCAGCAACCTCAGATTTTTTTTGTAATGTTCTAATTCAGGGTTTCTTAAGCTTGGCTCTATTAACAATGGAATGGAGCAGTTCTTTGCAGGTGGGGGCTATGCTGTGCCCTGTAGTAAATTATTCTAGCCTCTACCCAGAACATACCAATAACAGCTTCTTTCTTAATTGTAACTGTTTACACCTGAAGGGCAAAAATCACCCCAATTGAAAACCACTAATCTAGCACATACCTTTAATCCCAGCACTTGAGAGGCAAAGATAGATGGATCTCTGAGTTTGTGGCCAGCCTGGTCCACAGAGCGAATTCCAAGACAGCTAGGGTTACATAGACAAACCCTATCTTGAAAAAAGAGAAAAGAAAAGAAAACCACTAATCTAAGGAGATATCTTAGATCTCTTACTTCTTTTTGTTCTAAATGAACTTTATTTTTAAGAGCTTTAAACTTAAAAAAAATGAGCAATAAGTGCAGAGTTCCTATATAGCTCATCTCCTTCCAATCCATCACTTCTCCGAACAGTCGTATCTTGCAGTAGTATGGTGCCTTTGTTATAAAAGTCCATAGACAAGTGTTATATGGCTCTACAGGTCCTGACAAATGCATAGTGTTGTGTGTGCTCTGTTACAGCACCATATAAATAAAATCACTGCCTTAAACACCTCCATCCTCCACCCTCCACCCTCCACCCTCCACCCCTATGATCCATTTCTGCTTTGCTCCTGAAGCAGAGTAGGGTATAGGCGCCCATGAGGTTCCAAGACCTCCCCTTCCTTTCTGTTAAAATCTGGAGACACTCAAGTCCCTTATAGACAGTAGTCTAGTATCTGCATGTAACCCACACACATTCCTGTTTGAATCACTTCTCAATGAATTATGCTCACCTACCATGAAACTGCTATGTAGGTCATGGTTGCTCTATTGTTTATACCATAATAACCAGGAAAAATCAGTCTGTGTTTGGCACAGACTCAGTCAGTTATTAATATTTTCAATCTGTAGTTGATTGAGTCCATGGGTATAAAGCCTCTGCTTGTGGACAACTCATAATTGGCTCCTCTCTTTTAAAAAAAAGCTATATTATATTTTTTAACTTACGTGTTTATCTGTATGTCTGTGTGAGCTATGCATATGTGAGTGCTTGAGTGCTGTGTTTGTGGAGTTCAGAAGAGGGTGCTGAGTCCCCTGAAGCTGGAATTTCAGATGGTTGTAAGTTACCCAAGAGGGATGCTGGGACCCAAACCTGGGCCCTCTGTAAGAGCAATGTATGTTCTTAATGGGCAGATCATCTTTCCAGCTCCTGCTGGCTTCTCTTTAAACTAGCTGGAACACCTTGAAATAATCTCCACGGAGCTTTCCTATTAATGTGTCTGTATTAGTTGTCCCTCCATGGTTGATTAGTACAGAAGAAGGCTCTTCATGCATGAATATTCATTGTTTAAAATGATAGCTCACAATTAACCTTTGGAAATTTATTGATTTATTCAACCAGCCTTTCTAGACAAATAACACCCACATTTTACAACGAAGGAGGATAGTATAAATATCACATCGTATGACTGGGATAGGTTCTAGCTGACTAGAATAAAAACCATTCTTGAGAAATCTTGGCAGAATGACATCTTCAAGACCAAAATTCATCTTTGAAAAACTCTAACACAGGCAGTATTTGTCATTTGAAACACAGAACTGTTTCTCTGGATAGGCGCTAGACACAGAATGAGCTTGTGTTTGGCAGTCATTCATTGATTGCTTAAGTGCCAGAAAAACCTCAGTGTTTAAGAGGTTTGTGTGTAGCAGGGGACATAGGTCCAAAACTATCTTAAAGAGCCAGAGCTCTGAGTGTCCATTAGTACTAACTCTCATCGGTGAGCTTGTTGGATAGAATGGTGGATACAATGCCTCCCTTGCTTCCCCCACCCCTACTCTTTCCTCTCTTGTCTTGACTGTATTTTTTAACTCTTTGGAAATTATTTCTTGTTTATTTTATGTGTGTGAGTGTTTTGCCTGATTGTATGTGCGCAGTGCCTGCTGCCTTCAAAATTCAGAAAGTGGGTCAGATTCCCTGGAACTAGAATTAATGGATGGCTATGAGCCTCCCTCCATATGCGTGCTAAACCCAAGTCTTCCACAAGAAAAGAGCTCTTAACCACTGAGCCATCTCTCCAGCCCCTTGCATTTTTATAACATCATATGAAAGTTCTTCGTGTTAGGCACGCATTTTATGCTTATTGTCAAGTGAAGAAGTAAATTTATGAAAAATAATAACTAATAATAATACTGAAGTCTTCATTGCCACAAAATTAACTATAAAACAAAGCTCTCCTAGATGCTAATCTTGAAACATGGGTTCTAGAAACATGCCTTGTGGTTCACCTGGATCTGAAATTCATCAGTATCCAGGGGTTGCTGGCGATGAGTAACAGCAAAAAGTACTGTCCTATCCCAGTGTGGTGGCTCCTGCCTGATATCACAGTATTTGAGTCAGAGACTGGAGGATCATATAGGCTACATAGCAATACCCTGGCATCCAAAATCACCAGAGAGAGAGAGAGAGAATGTGTGTCAAAGGGCTCTGAAGGACGGAGCCTGAAATTATTAAGAAAATAAATATTATCCTAGGAGTTGACAGTTGACCTTTAATATGAATAAGTTGGATTGTACTCTATTTTGATTTTCTGGAAGCACAAACCAGTTTTCCAAGATTGTCAGTTTGATTAAACCCTGCCGCTCAGATTCCAAGTGAGTAGAGAGAATTATTCTTACGTAAGAACAGGAGCCAAGTGACTTTTTGTTTCCTGTAGTGAAGCTCAGTGTTTCCCCTTCAGGTAGGCCCCACCCTCTCCTTAGGAAAACACATGGAGAGTGTGTCCAGCCTGCTTCACCTTCCTTAGCATAGACATCTGGCAATAAAATGGTTAACGTAGACATTGCTGTTGCTCTTTGGTTATTTCCCTGTCACCCTCAGAAATGCAACGGGTCAAGTCAGCCATGTTTGGAAAGTTCATCTCTGTAGAAATCTCTAGAATGGATAAAACCAGAAAATAAAGGGGAAGCTTTTCAACTAAGTAATAGGCATGAGCAATATCTAACACTAAATGGTAGGTGTAAGCCACACAGATGGAGTGGAGGCCATGTTTTGATCTCCAGTTTCTTGCTCTTTTCCTTTCTTCTTTTTCTTTTGGATCCCTACCATAATATGGATGTGCGCTTGGTCTGTGAGGGCTAGATGAATGATGTGAAAGGAAATTCACCCGGGGTCCAATCTGGGTCCAATGTATGCTCCTCCACAAGCAGGTTCATGGGCTTCATTATCATGGGTAGTGTGGTGGTTTTAATGAGCTGTCCCCCATAGTCCAGGCATTTGAATACTGGGTCCCCAGATGGTGGCTGTTTGGAGAGGCTTAGAAGGTGTGGCCTCACTGGAGGAAGTCTGTCACTGAGGGAGAGCACTGAGGTTTCAAAAGACTCTCGCCGTTTTGTGTTCGCTCTCTGCTTCCGACATTCCGTTCCAGATGTGAGCACCCTGCTTCAGCTGCCACATCTGCTGCTTGCCTCCATGCTTCCCTACCATCATGGTGATGGACGTTTATGTCTCTGGAACCATGAGCTCAAAGGGAACCTTTCCTTCTATAAGTTGCCTTGGTCGTGGTGTTTTATCACAACCACAGAAAAGTTACTAATACAGGAAGTTAGTGTGAAGATGCATCAGTGATAAGTTTCAAAACCTGCCTGTGTGTGTGTGAGTGTGTGTGTGTGTGTGTCAGTTATTATTCCATTGCTATGACCAAATACCAGACAAGAATAACTTAAGAAGGAAAAGGGGGGCTGAAGAGATGGCTCTGAGATTAAGAGCACTGGCTGCTCTTCCAAAGGTCCTGAGTTCAATTCCCAACAACCACATGGTGACTCACAGCCACCTATAATGAGACCTGGTGCCCTTTTCTAACATTCAGGCAGAACACTATATACATAATAAATAAATCAATCTTAAAAAAAAAAAAAAAAAAAGAAGGGAAAGGATTATTTTGACTTGCAGTTTGAGGATGCAGTCCTTCATGGTGGAGGTCATGGCAGCAAAGTCTTGACAGCGTGAGGCAGCTGGTTGCATTGTACCCATAATCAGGAAGTGAAGACAGGTGAATGATGATGATCAGTTGGCTTTTTTCCCCTTTATCAATCCATGACGTCAGCCCATGGGATGGTGCTACCCACATTCAGAGTGGGCTTTTGCTCCTCGTTCAAACCTTCCTGGAAATCTCCTGATATACACACCCAGAAGTATGTCTCCATGGTGGTCCTCAAACCTAACAAATTGACAGACAAGATTAGCCAACACAGGGTATGAGGGGTTGTGCCTTTGAGAGGTTGAGAATGCAAGCTAGGACATCCTAGGACAGTGCCTTGGGAAGACAGCTGGGAATCAGGGTTAGAACACAGTGGTTAAGAACCTAGCCTTCTGAGCCAAACAGGCAGGCTTCTAACACATGTCTCCTCTATACAGTAGCCATGAACAGTTAGCAAGTGAGTCAGTGTCCCTCACAGCTTTACCAGGAAAACATGGAGAATAATAATGCCTTCTGCATGAGAAAATTGGCATCCAGCCTACCATGAGGAAAATAATGTCCCTAAATGTACTACATAATTCCTGGTACTTAGCCTTTCAACAAACTCTAGCTAGTGGGAAGATAGGAAGATATGGGAGTTGGGGAGAGGAAGAGTTAGCATGACTCTGTGTGGAGAACACCAGGGTTCTTAGGGTTGGAGCCACCTTTCCATGTATGTTTCCAAGGAGCTAATAGACCTTCTAGAACCATGTTTACTCCTTCCTCAAATACTCAGAGAAGCTAGAGAATCTGTTCTCTCATATAGCATATGACCAGCTCTCACTGGCTCGTATTCCAGGATCTCCACAAAGACCACACCTTTCTCTTGACCGCTCGAATTTGTCCACTTTATATAGAATTTGTCAACTTTATAATTATAGAATATCTGAACTGTATATACGTGCATTTTAGTTTACTGTGGGTGATGTGGGGGGTCTTGTGGGTTCATCAGAAGGGGTTCATCAGAAGCATGTTTTCCCATCATCCTCTTATATTCCAGAGATTTCTGCAGAAACTAACTTTTCAAAGCTGGTTGGCTAGGTCCATTGTATTCCAGGGTGATAGAGAAATAACCAAAGAGTGACAGCAATGTATGCGTAAACCATTTGATTTTAGGATGTCCATATTGAAGAACTTGTAGACATTCTGTTGATGGTTCAATGGTGACTGGTATTCCAACACGCTGAATATTAGGAGCTGCTAGAGTTGACTAGGGTGATGCTCCCAGAACACAGAAAAGCAGGCAATGGAATATGAATAATACTGTGTAAAAGGAAAATATGAACTATGTGCAATCCCATTCATCCTATGCAATAAACTTTATGCTCACAGAAAGTATTGGAGGCTTGAAAGTATATGTGATTGTCTCATTTGAGGGTGGTCTCTAGTGAGTGACAGAGACCAAAGTCCTATAGTAACTATTCGGATCTCTTCATTGGGAGAACCTGACTGGATATCTTTTCAGGTGACATTCTGATATCACTGCATTGTGTTTCTTCCTAGTGATGAGAATGCCAGGAAAGATTTGAAGACACTGCCAGTCTTTCCAACCAAAACCCTCCAGGAACATCCATCACTCGCTTACTGGTAAGCCAGGACCGCCCCAAGCTGCGGCCATGGCCTACACTGAGCACTGGGTACTTGGCAGGCAATTCAAGAGAATCACCTTTTTCTTTCAAATTACTTGTATTCCTTGTAAATGTAGTCTCCGTGGTTTCGGCCTCCAAACTGTGAAGATGACTTACTTTGCACACACACAAAAATACTAAAGATGATAAAACATTCTATTTGGAAAGCTTTAAACATGAAAACTGGAAAACATTTTCCAAATATTTGGGGAAATTAGATACAAAGCCCACATTGCATTCTAACTCTGGGACCTTCTGAAGAAATCACTGATAAGTGAAAGTTTCTTTAAAAAAAAAAAGGTGGAGGGGGGAAGAGGAGGTGATGATTGGTCTCAGAGAGATGCCTGTAGTCTCACAGGTTACGCTTGGGGTCTGACTGGAAGAGCTACCTGAGATGTAGGGCATAGTTGGGTCTGAGGAAGGCTGTAACTTCAGCAAAGTCTCTCTTCTTACAGAATAAAACTAGACTTTTCTTTACAGCACTGTGTCCAAAGTGGTGATAAGAATAATATTTCAAATAGTGTTTAGACTCAAAGCAGGATTAATTTTCTGAAAATACCTTTTTTTTTTTTTTTTTTTTAAGAACAAGTCAGTCTCATATAGCCCAGGCTGCCTGAAACTCTTTATGTAGCTAAGGATGACCTTGAACTTCTGGTTTTTCTGCCTCCACCTCCTAAATGCTGTGATTACAGGTGTGGGCCACCATGCCTGTTTTCTGTGGTCCTGGGGATTGAACACAGGGCTTTGTGCATTCCAGTCAAGAACTCTACCAACAGAACTCCATCTCTTTTTAATTGACAACTAGAGAATGGTTTTCAGGCTCAAAATTACCTCAATAATGTTCTCCACCTAGTATTTAGTATTTGTACTTTATATCTAGTATGATGCATCTAGAATATTAGTTTTTCTATTTGAGAATCATCTTGTTTCCTTCCCTAGTAAATGACATTTTAAAGATATGAATATGAATTATATAACTATATTAAAAGTTAAAGATCATAATGGAAGTAGTCACGTGCTGAGCTCGTGAACAAGAGTCCTACAGAAACAGCAGAGGATGTCACTCTGGCTCCCAAACAAGCATGTTCCTCTCAGGTTTTCAGTGGCTGCCTGACAACAGAGAGATGGAATCCGGGTGTCGGAGAGTCACACGTCACCTTGCTTATTTCTCTGTTTTGCAGTGAAGACAGAGTGATCGAGCATTATTTGAAAATCAAAGGTCTGACTCGTGGTCAAGCTGTGGTCCAGTAAGTATCATTTTTCTTCTTGCCTTAGACAAAGTTTTAAAGAAAACATCTTGGGGATTCCATACCTGAGTGTTACAGTTCCCATGCTTCCCGGTGTGGGGCAGGTAACAGAGAGGGAAGTGTTGGCCACCTCGGGAATGGTGACGATGGTGATGGCAAGAACTGGGCATAGGTAAGGTAACTTAGCTTTAGAGTTCAGGCACAATGGTGCCAAGTCTTCCAACACTTTCAACGAGAAGACAGAAATTGTCTGTGGCTTGACTTCGGATGGAACTCAGGATACACTTGCTGTGCTGGAGTTCTGCTTCTGCCAAAAGTAGACCATAGTCATTACTCAGAGACAGACAAACAGACAGACAGACAGACAGACAGACAGGTTGATAGATCTATAGATGATTGATAGATAGATAGTTAGATAGTTAGATAGATAGATAGATAGATAGATAGATAAATGATAGGCAGACAGACAGAGAGATGATTGATAGATATATAAATGATAGAAAGAAAGATAGATAGAAGATAGATAGATAAGCAGAAGACAGACAGACAGATAGATAGATAGATAGATAGATAGATAGATAGATAGATAGATAGATAGATAGATAGATAGATGATAGTCTCCTGTAGACAGGCTGACCCTGAGCTCACTAAGTAGCTAAGGAGAGCTTTGAATCCTGGCTCTGTTTGCCTCCCCATTACTGGGACTCTAAGTACCACCACACCTAGCTTCTGCCATATTCTTTGACTGTATAGAGTTACCACTGATTTATTAAGAGCTCTTCACTTGATACAATAATCTTCTAAGATTATAAAAGGCAGTCTGCTTTAGTTCATGACTGTTCCAGTAACTGGAGAGTAACTCTTAGGGCCGTAACTTTAAGAGAAAGAATAAGAACTGTTGAGAGTGGCATAGGTCATGTGAGGAGTAAGATGAGGACCCAGGTCACCTGTCCCATGGAGGCATCCTGAGGATGACACTGATATTCACCCTCTCTCCCCTCCCTCAATGCTGATTTCTGAGGGGTTTTGGTGCTTTGAGACAGGGTCTTATGACTGGCCGAGAACCTCCTAAGTGCTGAGGCTACAGTCATGTGCCACCATACCTGGCTTAAAAGTTGATTCTTACTGTTTGTGTATTAAGTGTTTGCCTTAAAAAAATATTTGCATTATAGGGCTGGAGAGATGGCTCAACAGTTAAGAAAACTGACTGCTCTTCCAGAGGTCCTGAATTCAATTCCCAACATTCATATGGTGGCTCACAACCTTCTATAACTGAGGACTCTAATGTCCTCTTCTTGTGTACATATGTACATGAAGAAAAAATACCATATGCATAATATGCAAAAATTGGCCAGGTGTGGTGGCACATGCTTCTTATCACAGCACTCTGGGTTCCAGGCCAGCCTGGTCTATGGAACAAGGTTCAGGATAGTCAGGGCTGTACAAAGAAACCCTGCCTCAGAAAACCAAAAGCAGGGGGGGAAAGTGCATAAATAAATAAATCTTTTTAAAATTTACAATCTGGGTGTTTTGATGCAATCTGTAAGTTGTAAAAACCTTCGCTGTATTTGTTTTGTTAAAAGCCCCTGACATTTAGATAAGGTACAAACCATATTACTCCCTACAGTGGTTTATTATTCTATTTCTGCTTGAATCAATGATCTTAGTCATGGCTAAAGGAGAGAAGGAGAAGCCAATTGTGTTTCCTGAAATCAGTTTCCCCCAAAAGGCCCTTTGGCCGTGTTAATTAACTCACGACATGAGTCTATTTTCTTTAGGTACATGAAAATAGTGGAAGCCCTACCTACCTATGGAGTCCATTATTATGCAGTGAAGGTAAGTGCTTCTCATGTTCCAGAGCTTTCCACAGTGCTCACCAGGCTGTGCAAGTCACTCAACAGCACCGGCTGTCTGAAACAGCATCTAAATGTGTATGTGAGCTGTGTCTAGAATTTGCAATGTTTTGTTTTGTTTTGTTTTGTTTTGTTTTTTCAGACAGTGTTTCTCTGTGTAGACTTGGCTGTTCTGGAACTTGCTCTGTAGCCCAGGATGGCCTCGAACTCATAGAGATCCAAGTGCTAGGATTAAAGGCATGCACCACCACCACCTGGCTTTAATTATCTTTTGAAAGACTTTTTTATTTTATTTTTCTGTATGTGAGTGTATGTCTGTGCACTACATGCATGCAGTGCCCAGAGCAGCCAGAAGAAAGCATCAGATTTCCTGGAACCTGAGTAACAGAGGGTTGTAAGTGAGTGCCTAGAACTGAACCCTGGTTCTATGGAAGACCAGCCAGTGCTCTTAACTATTGAGCCATCTCTCCAGCCCCAAAATTTCAGCATTTTAAGTAGAATTGTTTTCATAAATGTTTTAAGTCTATTAATATTTTTTAGCAAATTATAAAGCACATTGTCTTTGTAAAATGCTACACTCAGGTGCTTTCCCAGACGTATTCTCTCTTAGTTCATTCTCTTTCTCTGTCTCTCTCTCCTTCCCTCCCTCCTGCCCTCTCTCTCTCTCTCTCTCTCTCTCTCTCTCTCTCTCTCTCTCTCTCTCTCTCTCTCCCTGCCCCCTTGCATGCTAGGTATTGAACTTAGGACTCGTAGCATGCTAAATTCATAATACTGCAGACCTTCCCCTGCAGTTCTAGGTCCCTCTCCCATCTGCCCGTAGTGATTTTGTTTTCGGTTATTTGCCTCTCCAATGCTCCCAGCTCTTTAGCTGCTCCCTTCTCCAAGTGACAGTCATGCCAGTCTTCAATGTTTCTGCAAACCTCTGTGGGAACTGCTGAAAGTTTTGCAAAATTTGCAGTATCACATCCTCATCAGTGTGCTTTGTCTTCTTACATTGGTAAGCAGGAAAAAGCTGGCTAAGAAATATTTTGATGATAAAAGATGAAGCATAGAGGAACAGAATTTTGTTTAAGAGAAGCGTAATTTTATAACTGATTAGCTCTTCAGTGAGTTTTAATGTCATGACAATGTTGACATCTTTATCATTGCAGATGTCGGGAAATCAGATAATAACACTTTCCTATTGAGGACACCTGTGCTAAAAATGTATATTAATTTAATCTTAATTCTCACTGATTATGCTTTGCATGCACACATGCCTAAACCTATATTTTTCTTTCCCTCTGTCAATACATTCTTTTCATTGGAAAAACCCAATAAAAAAAATTTAGAAACACATTGTATTTATAATAGAATATCATATATATCCACTCCTCACGTGTATCTCAGACTGATTATTCATGCTGGGAGTTGTCCATCTCCCCAGAAGGTATTCTTCCTTCTCCCTGTTCATTGTTGATTGTACTCTGAACATTGGGCTTTAGAGCCTCTGTCTTTCCCCTGGTAATCCCTGGGAAACTCTCCAGCCTTTATAGCTGCTTGTTAGCTAAGGGAACAAGGAGTCTTTTTAAAATCATAACTAACTTCATGCTGGATTAATTCTTGGTTGAATTACATTTTTTCATCCTCTCCAACAATTTAATCAAAGAAGTAAGGCTTCATTCTTTTGGATGATATAACAGTATTGGCTTTTGTGTGTGTATATTATTTGAAGAGACATTAAAAAATTATTTCAACAAGTTACATTTCTCAGTAAGGTTCTATTTACCAAGGCAGATTTATTTTGGCTTGATGGCACTTGTTAAGGAAAGAAATTGATAAACAGTGCTTCCCCTGTAGAAGACTTTCCAGATCTTGGGTCTCATGTTTTTGTTTTTTGTTTTGTTTTGTTTTCTACTTTTTAGGATAAGCAGGGACTGCCATGGTGGCTTGGGATCAGCTACAAAGGAATCGGCCAGTATGATTTACAGGACAAGGTGAAACCTCGGAAAGTAAGTAGGAACCACTGCAGACACTCAGAGAAACCTTGAATATTCTAGAACCTACAGCATCATTTTCAGGGGCACCTTGAACAACCTCGGATAGTAAACTTTGCTAAGTGAAGCTGGTACAGAAGCTACTCGTGTTAAATGTAACTTTTAAAAAGTAACTCATTTGTGCACAGTCTACAAAGTTCCATAATGAGCCATCTTTTCATCTGTTTGTTGAGATAGGTTCTCGTGTGGCATTAATTGATCCTTCTTCCTCCACCTCCCAAGTGCTAGGATTGAACGCTGTCTGTTCTGAGGCCATAACCTAAGCTACGCACTAAGGTTCGCCTACAAAGCTAACCACAACTCGGTTCACAGCCCCCCCACTTTCATTTAAATCCAAAGTTTTTGTGGCAACTATTTCTCAGTGAATGGTTATAAGCAATCTTTCTGCAATTGCAGCTATTTTTGCTGGTCTTTGTTTTCACTGTCTTTTATAACAAACATCTGCTTTCTGTAGAGAAAAAAAAGAATTCATGAGCTAAAGGGCCAGAATCTATCAGATTCGGGTTTTCCGAAGCTAAATAAGTTACTGTTTATCGTTATATGCTTGTAATTCTAGTATTTGAGAGGCAGAGATAAGAGAATCAGAAGGTCAGGTCATGCTCTAGAATGTTGTGAGTTGGAGGCCAGTTTGGGCTACATGAAACTCTGTCTCTGCCATGAAGCTGCCACTCTCACCTCAAGTACAAGTGCCACATGTACATTGTCACCCTGATGCATCTGTCTAGATCACCATCCATTGGCTCTTGGCCTCCTTATGTGCAGTGAGATAAAGACCAACTCACACTGCTCCGGGTGAGATTGCTACCCTCCCTGTGCTCTGCTGCCGTCCCTGCAGGCTGTAGGAGTGAAATGGTGGCCTCTTAATAACAAACCGTGGTCAGCCTACCTGCCTTATCTCAAGCCAGCATCACAGTCCAAGACAACTCCTGTCTGTTGCTGTGTCCCTCATAAAGCAGCCCTGGAAACAGACCCCACACTGGGTGTGTCTTCTGAGGCTCCTTCTCTCCTCGATCAATGCTTCCAATCTCCTTAAGTTATGAAAATTGAGCACTCTTCTTGACCCCGTTGCATGGTTGGGACATTAGCATAGATAATACGATGGATGGCATAGGGCAGACCATGTTTCCCCTTTCCATGCTCATCCAGCTCTGCTGGGCCAGAACTTGTTGGGCACCGAGGCTGCTTATTAGAGAACTATTAACAAAAGCAATAAAGCAGCATTCAACCACCATGTCCTCCTGTACAACCAGCTCGTAGTTTCTGTCAGCCCTGTGAGCAACATCCATTGGATAAGGAATACTGTGTATTATTTTCCATTTTATAATGCTGGGGATCCAATCCGGGGCCTTGCGAAAGCCAGGCAGTCGCTACACTCCCCGTCCTCTTGCCACTTTTGAAAGCTGCCTAGCGTTCCATCGTGTGGATATACATAATCTTTTTAGCAGATTCTCTCTCGTGATCCTCCTGTCCACCCTCCACCCAATCCTGGGATTACAGGTGTGAGCCACCACACCTAACTAACAACCAATTCTCTTTGATGGACATTACAGTTTCCGTTGTGGGCGGGCAGAGAGGTCAGGGTACAGAGCATAATAAAGAGTCCCAGCCAAGCTGTTGCTTGTCATGTTTTCTTAAGGCATAGCTCACCCGTGTTACTATGTTTTTGCTCATTAGTCTGTCCTGAATTTTACCCTTTTAATAAAGAACACACAGGACTCTTGCTGGGTTTTACTAAACTTGTGTGCAAAATAGAACTTAAGCCAACTCACAGGGCAACTTATAATCAACTAGCATGGCTTGATAAGTACGAAGTTCTCACAACATGGAAATGTTTCTTTAAAAAAAATAAAAATAAAAAACAAGCGAGCTCAGCGTTCCTCCTCTGCAACCCCTCCCACTCTGGAGGTTCTTTCTCCCTTTTCCTTTAATACATCTGTGTTCCCACTGCATAAAGAAACAAAAGCGAGCAATCAGATTTTCTCCCCAAGTAATGGTGAGTCAGAGCTGCACAGCAAATGCTGAGCTTCATTTCCTCTCCAGGGCTTCTGACTCACCGGCCTCTCCTTACATTCACAGCTTCATAAAAATCGGTACGTACTGCTTCACACCGATCACAATCAGGCCTGCTTGTTCATCCCAGAGTCTAGACAAGGGTCAGCAGCCACTTCCTTTTATCAATTTGCAGTTTTCCTCTTTCGTTTTCAAGATCTGTCACACTCGATTCTGACAGGACTTTAGAGCTCTCTCCGGCTGCTGTGGCTTCCTCGCCCTCCCCTTCTCCATCACTTCAGGTGTCCAGGCTGCACTGTGGCTTGTTCCCTACTTCCTTTTGTTAAAATCTGAGGGTGGGTCTTGCTTCTGTGGGCTGATTGCTTTCTGTAACCTACTGATTTGAGCTGGGGTCAGCAGTGTGCGCTCTGCAAGGCTCTCTCCTGGCCAGCTTGCCCACGTTAAAAGAATGTATAATTTAAAGGGTTGTGAGCAGCGACACAAAAGAAGGCTCATGCTTCAGCATCTGGCCATGCAGCAGGTTCTCCAGTGGCCAGGAAAGAATCGAGGTCATGCTGACAAATGAACAGAACGCAGGCTGTTGGGCCAGCCTCAAGATGCTGGGCCTCCCGAGCCATGTGCCTACCTTGTTGATATAAAAACAAAGCAGGAGGAAGATGTACCAAGGATCAGAGACTGACGCCAAAAGGCTGGTTTTTAAAGGGGTTGTTCAAGGTCTGTCTAGATGATGTCTGTTAATTATTGCCTCTAGATGTTAGGGACCGTGTTTGTTTTTCTACCAGGGCACTAGCAAGCGCTCTTTGTTTATCCTAGCTTTGACTTTTTTGTCAGTCTTCTGGCTGAGCGGCAACAAGTGGATTCCATCAGTGAAGTACCATGATGTAGGCCAGGAGTTGGGGAGACATTCTAGACCCTGGCCCTGATGTCTATTCTCGGTGTGATTTTGGTTCTGTGTGTGTGTGTGTGTGTGTGTGTGTGTGTGTGTGTGTGTGTGTGTGTATTTTGCCATGCTGAGGATCCAAGCTAGAGCCTCAGGCAAGCGAAGCAAGCACTGTACCACTGAACTATATGTCCAGGCCTTATCTGCGGTGTGATCTAGGGCACAGTTTTCATCTTTCTTTAGAAGAGTCTGCCTTATCTGCGCAACCGTAATCCCACAGACTTCACGGGGAGGGTGTGAGAACAAAATGTGATTATATTCTGTCCCATGCCTAATAAGCAGATATCACTGGGTAACTGCTAATCATTCCTTGGGAGTGAGGAAGACAGACAATTAAAGAATAATCGGGAAGTATTTTTGGATTACTGACAGGGAAGGCCCCGACATTGCTACAAAGCAACCCTGGTACAGTAGGAGTCCCTATATTCAGGTACTTGTAAACCCCTTCTCTCCCTGGTTCATTACCTGTAATGCATGACGATGTGCTATATATGAAAAGAAAAATAATGGATTAATGACTTTACTACAGGGTCTCCTGCATCCCAGGCTGGCCTTGAACTTCCTGTGTAGCCAAGAGATTTTGAATTTTTGATCCTTCTGCCTCCAACTTTCCAATGCTGGGATTACAAGTATGCACCATTATACCCAGCTTATGTGGTGCTGGGGTTCAAACCCAGAGGGTTTCATGCACACTAGGCAAGCACCCTACCAGCTGAGCTACATCCCCAGCCTCTCTTTGTGGTTTTTGTTTTGTTTTGTTTTGTTTTTTGCCAATTTAGCATTTTGAGAGGGGATAACATCTTTCACGAGGATCTAGACAGTGCATCGGTGAGTGAATAAGGCGTTAGTGTGCATGCCATGACCGAACTCTAACCCTACAGCAAGGACTTCACCTGGGAAAACGGCCTGTAGGAGAGCAGAGATGCAAGGCTGACATGGCCTTGCTAGTCAGGGCCTCATCTAGACCGTCCTGACGAAGTGCCTTTCAAGATTAGCATCTTTTGACATTGTAGCATGATGAGAGAGCCTGTGGTGAGCTCCATCACTAAACCTTCAGTTAACTGATTTTTTTTTAACTGTCGGAATTCCCTTGTGCCTGGAGGCGGGTGTGTTAAGTAATAAGCACAAAGGCCTTCTGTTCGCTTGTCGTGGCAGTCCTGGGCTCATTCCTTGACTTAAAGGCACCACCTCGATTATTTTTCTAGTCACAGGCATCTTGACCGTCTCCACTTCTCCTTGCTCGTCCCACCACCAGCTTGTTACCGTGGACCACCACAGAGAAGGTCCTTCTGTCCCAGAGCAGGTTAAGTTAGGAGAGCGGGAGACTGTGTGCTGTCCAATCTTACTTTCTACATCAATACAGCACACTGGCTGGTGTGGAAGAGAAACACCGGATTACAAAATGTGGTCAGGAGACCCGTCCCTCCTGTTTGGAAAGTGTGTCATTAGGCTTCAGCCACACCACTAATCAATCTGATTGTTAGAACCTGCAGAGCCAGTGGGCGGTGACCGCCAATCCTATAGCACGGGCTTGAAATAAGAACCAGTTTTGCGTTCCCACTGACCAGCTGGCTGACTTAGAACCACCACTTAACCTCTCTGTGCCCTCATTTTCTCATCTATCAAGTTCAAAGAATCCTGTCTGCACTCTTACCTCAGAGTGCCGTAGGCACCCTCTGGGCTAAAGGAATTTGTTCAGAGTGGATGCATGCCCCTCCACACCATGCTTGCTGCGTAGGATGACATCTCTCTTCCGCTCTATGCTTAAGCACAGTTAGGGTCTGTAATTCTATGGTGAGAACTTTCCAAGCATCTGCTGAATATTGTCAAAGAAGGTGAAGGGCATTCCGGAGCAAGCCGTTTGTCCTCCAGAGAGGCCCATCTCATTGCAAGGGAGGCTGGGAAGAATTGTCTTGATGCCGGCAGGCCATGGCCAAAACTATAACTCAAATTGTTTTGTGACGGAAAAGAAATGTTAAAATATGCTCTGGAGGAGGTAAGCTGTGGCCACTAACCTATTTGTTTCTCCAAAAAAAAGTATTCTAGAGAGATGGTTGGTGAGAAACAAGTAAGCAAAGAAATCAGATAATTGCAAAACTGAATTGCCTCTGATAGGAACTGATGGGCTGGAGGGACAATCATGGGACAGGGAGAGACATCTGGTATGTTCAGGGAAGGCCTCCCTGAGGAAAGTGACATTTAAGCTGAGACCTGAATGGTGAGATTCTTGAAAAGTATCTGGTGGCTTCTCGGAAGGAGAGAAGATAAACCTTTAAAGGAGACCACTAACCACACCTTCAAGAATAAGAGGATTCCTCGAGTAGGAATGGCGGATGTTCTCTGAAGAGGAAATGGCTCTGCAGAGGGGGAACCACCACATACCCACTGACTCAGTGGGCAGGATGCTTGCCTAGCACGGGTGAGGTCCTATGTTTGATCCCCAGCACTTAATAAACCAGGCGTGATGGAGCACTCCTCAGATCCGAGCACTCAGGATGCAGAGGCGTGAAGGTCAGAAATTCAAAGCCATCCTCAGCTTCAGAGCAACTTCGAAGTCAGACTGAAAAACAGTGAGTCCCTGTCAGAGAGGTGGGGTGGAGGGAGAGGAAGACACGGAGAGAGAGCATTCATGATCATCTGTGGCAACACCCGGGAACAGCACAGTGCCAGGCCTGGTTGTCTGACACACATGTGCAATGTGTCCCCATGCAACTTCTAACAGGGAGGGAGTCCTGGGAGGTTAGAGACCTGGCCACAAGAGACTCTTGGGTGAGATGATACCACTTTAGACATTTGTTTTTTTTGGGGGGGGGCGGGGTTCGAGACAGGGTTTCTCTGTAGCTTTGGAGCCTGTCCTGGACTAGCTCTGTAGACCAGGCTGGACTTGAACTCACAGAGATCCACCTGCCTCTGCCTCCCGAGTGCTAGGATTACAGGCGTGCACCGCCACCACCGCCCGGCAACATTTTTTTTTTTTTTTTTTTTTTTTTGTTTTTGTTTTTTGAGACAGGGTTTCTCTGTGTAGCTTTGCGCCTCTCCTGGAACTCACTTGGTAGCCCAGGCTGGCCTCGAACTCACAGAGATCCGCCTGGCTCTGCCTCCCGAGTGCTGGGATTAAAGGCATGCGCCACCACCACCTGGCAACATTTGGTTTTTATATGACACTTTTTTTTTTTTTTTTGGTTTTTCAAGACAAGGTTTCTCTGTGTAGTTTTGCGCCTTTCCTGGAACTCACTTTATAGACCAGGCTGGCCTCGAACTCACAAAGATCCTCCTGGCTCTGCCTCTCGAGTGCTGGGATTAAAGGCATGCGCCACCACTGTCCGGCTCATGACACAGAACTTTTTCATCTAAACTTATTTGCAAATAACCAATGTATTTAATTGATTGCATATAAGGTGTGACATTTTATGTACATATGTATGGCTATGAGATCACAACTAAAGAAAGTAATTTTCAGACTCTGAGCATGTTCTGTTGGGATCTCTCTCTCTCTCTCTCTCTCTCTCTCTCTCTCTCTCTCTCTCTCTCTCTTTCCCTCCCTCCCTCTTGGTTTTTCAAGACAGGGTTTCTCTCAGTAACAACAGCCCTGGCTGTTCTGGAACTTGCTTTGTAGTCCAGGCTGGCCTTGAACTCACAGAGATCCCCCTGCCTCTGCCTCCCGAGTATTGGGATTAAAGGCGGCGTGCGCCACCACCGCCCGGCCTGTTGCAAAGTATCATCTCTTATGGAAGGATTTTTACCATAGCTGAGGCTCTTAGCAGGACCTCTTTAGTCTGATCAAGTATTGTAAGTCTCTCTACCTGATAACATTTATATTTAGAAAAGTACCTGAACAATTATTTTGATACTAAAAGTATTATCTAATTGAAAGAAACAGAACTCAGAAACTTACTATTTCAGAGAAAAAAATCTAAAGCATCTTATTTACATATTCTAGCTCTCAGAGCCTAGATATAGAGCAGGATATCACCCTCTAACTCAGCGTTCTCAACTGCAGCTGGATTACTGTTTCCTTTGGGGTATGGGACTGTCCTGTGCATAGTGGGACAGAGCACAGCGTCTGTGTCCTGGCAGCATCCTCCCTTCCCATGTGATCACTAGCCAAGTCTCCTCTCATCACCAGAGGGCCTGGAGGTGGGGGGGAGGTGGGGAATAGTGCATTTATCATGAGCTGCAAACCACTAGTAAGTGAAGTTGAGGGATGTGCCAGTTACAGGGGGCATCTGTAACCCCAGCGCTTGGGAATCTGAGGTGGCAGGATCAACATGCATCTAAGACTAGCCTTGTCCGTGAAACCAAACCCCATTTTGAGAAGGGAGTTGGTCCTATTCCGCAAACGGCTGCCACAGTTGCCTCCTCTGTTCTTTTTAATCTTAAGTGTAAATATTACTCTTTTCCTTCCTTCTCTCCTCCTCCTGTTAAAAATACAAATGCCCCCACAGATTCCTCCCTGACTGAAAAAGGAAGTGATGTGCTGTGGTGCTATGCTGGGGGTTTGGAGCCTGTCTCTGGTTGTATGTAAATCCTGGATCCATCCCTGTTGGCCAGGTAGTGGCACCTCTGTGAGCCTTCATTTTCTCCTGGATGGGATTCAATTTAAGATGGAGCGTCCACATCTGGCTCTTGGGAAGACTCAGTGCACTTGGTTTTCGGTATTCCAGAAGGCATTAGCAGTATCTTCATCTACCAGGTGTAACCTTTGTCGTGAAACCCAGTAAGTCCATGATGCCCGGTTTGCTTTGTTTCACACCACACTGGAGGAATCACCCTCTCCCCCTATCCGAGTGACTCATTGTTTGATGTACCTTGGCTGTGACTAGCCTGAATTTAGTCATTTCCATGTGAATTTGCAGTTAAATGATTAACCTACAGTACAGTGAGCAATGAAAAGTCCTAACTCCTGTGACATCTTTTCCTACCCTACCTACTGTCAGACCTAGGTGGTGCTTACTTACAGTTTGCTATGATTTAAAAGAGAACTAGATCCTTTCTGTCCAGGTCCTGCCCCCTCCCCTGGGGCGGGGGAGGTCTTACGACCCTCAAGCAAAACTCCCTGCCCTAGGCGGGCAGCTCTCCAGCATTCCTCTGCATGCTGGGGCACATTCCTTCTTCCTGGCTACTCCAGACAGAAGGGAACTTGCTACTCAGTCTGTCTAGGGGGCAGGCTGACACCCCACCACTCCGTCTCTCTACTCATCAGTGACAGCCAGGTACAGGATAGAGGAACAGATTTCTTCCCTTCAGGATGCATCAGGAAACCACCCAAGAGATCCACAGGGCCAGCCCAGTGGCCAGCCCAGTGTGGTCATAGACAATGGGACTCTCAGAACTGGAGGCCAGATGACACAGCTATGTCAACAGAACAACCGAGCTGTTTCCTCTGTGGAGAGACAGATGTGGAGCCAGATAGCTATCGCTAGCTCTGTTTCTGCTCTTAAGTGGCTGTCGTCCATTTAGTAACAATTAGCCAAGTGTAGAGCAAGCCCTTCACCACACATTAGCTCAACCACTCACTGATGTATATTCCAAGCCAGGCTCTGGGCCAAGTACCCTATAAACAGAAGGTTGTATTTGGATAACCTTTGGAGGCATGCATCATTGGTCCATTTAACAGAAAGAAAACTGAGGCTTAGGAAAGTTACGTACCTTGCTGATCAGCACAGCTCCAAGTAGTGGATCCAATTGCAAACCTAGACAGGCTGGTATAGTTCCTGTGTGTGCATGCCATGAGGGACAGGACCTGCTCACTGTTCATCAACAAGTGAAAAGTCGGGCGGTGGTGGCGCACCCCTTTAATCCCAGCACTTGGGAGGTAGAGCCAGGTGGGTCTCTGTGAGTTTGAGGCCAGCCTGGGCTACAGAGTGAGTTCCAGGACAGGCACCAAAACTACACTGAGAAACCCTGTCTCAAAAAACCAAAAAATAAATTAATTAATTAATTAAATAAAAAAGTGAAGAGCCTTACCCATAAGAGGTGCTCCAAACATACTGTTGAACTGGGTTTGGTACCTCAGGCCTTTAATCCCAGCACTTGGAGGACAGAGAAAGTCGGATCTCTGTGAGTTCAACGGCAGCCTGGTCTACATAGTGAGTTCCAGGACAGCCAGGGCTATGACTTACAACAATAGCGACAAACTACTACCATTGAGAAGGAATGAGTCAAAATCCACTGGTATACACCAGACCGGCTTCCTAAAAGTCCTTCAGGACCCCCACCCTTTTAAAAATATCAATTCGTTTTGTTTGGCTTTTTATATTTTATTTATCTATTTATTTGTGTGTGAGAGTTTTGTTTGCACGTATGTCTGTGTACCACATGTGTGCCTGGCGCCCATGGAGGTCAGAAGAGGGCATCGAGTCACCTGGAACTGGAGTTACAGGCAGTTGTGAGCTGTCCTCTGGGTGCTGGGAACCGAACTTGAGTCCTCTGGAAGACAGCCAGGGCAGAACCATCTCTCCAGCCCCATTCAGAAACCTTTGTAAGAGGTGGAGCTGTGGCAGAGGTGTTTTCCTCTCGTTTTTCAGGTGTGTATAAAGGAGTGGGACCTAACTGAATAGTGATTATTGATTTCAACAAAATGCCTTGAATATTTAAGATGCTTCTTTCTTTGAATAATGTATCATATTGTGGCAAATTTTTTCCCTAAAGCCTTCAGCTTCCTTTGCGTCTAGACAGGAGAGAACTTCACGTGCATACAGAACTTTACACAAGTTCATTTTCAAAAGAGTGTTTGATACCACCATGCTTTTCTAATCCAGTGCTTAAATTCTTGGTTCTCCCTTGATTGAAGACAGATAATAACGACTTTGAGATATGTCTTCCTATTGTGATTTCTTGATTATATCTTCATTGACATGATGATTTATGTTCCCACACTCCTTTCCCTGATTTATCCATTTATTTACTTTTGCAATATCAAAGTAATCCAAGATTCCTGTCTGCTACCTATTAGTATCTGCTTCCTTCTGTTGACTCCAAAGGGGACAACTAATCCTTGAAAATGAGTCTAGAGAGACATCTGCAAGACCTAATTAACAGTCTTATTTTCATCTTTCAGCTATTTCCCTTATCCAACTAGCAGCATCAGTTCTAAAAACAACAAATTCTCAGACGCATGGTTTCTACAAAGTGCACATTGACAGTGAACACTGATTTAAGACAAACGGCCTTTCCACCGTCTGAACCCCACTGCAAACAAATCACGTTCCCTTTCTTCCTGTCTTCCTCTTTCTTTAAAGCCTTCGAGATTAATTTTGACTTGAGCCGTTTTTTTCTGTTTTAGTAAGAAAATTATGTTTGTGCCCACACATGCATGCATAACGCTCCACTCTCTTAACTCGTAGGGTACTATGCCGTGCCCGATACCATGCCATGCCTGACAACCCTCCAAGCGTAGTAAATCTGGAGTGTGCAGTTGCTTCCATTTTGCCTCCTTTGAGCCTGAATCTTCTCAAGTTCAGAATTCCCTTGGCACCTTCTGCATTTCTCAGAGATAAAGTCTTTCTGTGTGTTTCACAGGCTACTTCTCTAAGAAAATTTAGAACCAGTCAGGTTGCCTTGGATATTTCCCTAACCAATTCTCCATTCCTTTTCCATTGGTCTGAAATCTGCCCATGGTTTTGACTGGAGGGAGTCTCTGGTTTATTCTTTACGCTATGCGCTAGAACAAGAGCAGAGCCCTGGAACCCTGGTTGAAATCCATAGTTGGTAGTCTCTTAGATCTGGCACATTTTACACCCTTAAAGGGCATCCGCCAGGGTGTTTCTTTCACCTCCTCCCTCCGATGGCACTTTCAGAACCTCATCCTACCCACCCCACCCCACCCTACCCACCTCCACCCCCCCCACCCCCCCACCCCCCGCCCAAAGCAAGCACTCAGAAACATTGAAAAAGTGCAATAAAAGAATTATCATACACATTTCAAGAAAAGAAAGTTCTATCAAACAAAACAATCTAACATCTACCCACCGGCTAGATCGAGCACAGGTACAATAAAAAGTGTTTGTAGCAACTGTAAACATTGATAGGATTGTATTGATAGTCCCATGGAATTTCTAAAGAATCCCCCAGACCACTGAGATCTGGGCTCTGAACAGATGGACTGGCATTCCTTTTGCCAGCTTTCTCAGAATTTGGAGGAATCAGTATTACTTTAATAAATCTGAAGACTGATTTTGAAAAAATTATGAGAACTCAGGCAAAACCACACACGTGGACACTGACTAATTCTGTCAGTTTAACTTCACCCCAGCTTTTCTCGAGCTGAAGTTTCCTGTCCCACTGACTCCCTGTACATGCTACCTAGAGCCCACCACGGTTAGCTTAGTTTGTGCCCTTCCAGGCCACTTTGACACGGCTCCAGGGGAGTATGTATCTAAAAGCAGCTTTTGCATAAACTTTCAAAATTTGGGGGGAGAAGGGAAAGAGGTTTCCCTTCTCCCCAAAACCTTGCCTGTCTCCCATAACTCCTTTTGCAAAGCAAGCTGCTGTGTAATTATTTCCAACTCTCTGTAAATAAGTCGAAGCCCTCCACTTTTTTAAGTAGGGTTTCTCCTTGCTGGGCGCCAGCTTGCTCCCTGTTCTGGACGGGCTGAATGGAGTCAGCCTAGCATTTCCCATTTGTAAGTGATAAGAGGGGGAGGTGGCAGCTCAGAGATCAGGTTTCAAGTGGAGCCCTGGTTTTATGTGTGTGGGAATGGACAGCAAAGGAAAACACAGCCTGGCTGCCTCTGACTCTTCCTGTCCAACCTGTTCCTGTGCCAGTGAGTAGACCTGGGTAAAAAGGTTTGCCTCAAACAGCCTTGGGTGAAATTCGTGCCTGGATTCAAAGGCGGCTCACCTCCCAGGAAGTACCGTGGGAGTCCAGGCTGCCCCATTTTGGAACTCTTTTCTGAGAAAATCTACCCAGAGAGAACCTGGCTCCCCTCTCCCTGCCGGGAAAGAGTGTGCTGGGGAGGTGTCCCTCGGCAGAGTGGCTGATGTCAGTGGTGTGTCAACCGTGGGAGGCTCAGTTTGTGAAACCGAGTTACACCTAAGTGTCTTATGAAACTCGATTCAGAAGGCACCGGAGCTGCCATCGGGGTAGGGAGGCAGACAGGATCCCGGGGCTTTCTCTCACGTTTCTGTCCCGTTTGCGGGGAACTTCTGGATTGAAGGAAATGACCACCTCAACTCCACAGACACCTTAGGACATTGGTATGTAGCTTTATGTGTTTACTAATTCTTTGAAACTGGTGAATGGGGCAATCGCAGACAGCTGCGTGTCCTTGGTGCACGCTGGTCTGTTGTGCTGTTGGGGCGGAAGGTCCATTCTGAACACCGCGTCCCCATACAGTCCTACAGCTCAGCCCATTCTTCCTGCGGGCCCGCGTTTGTGAAAAGCTTCTGTTCTTCAGGAAATGTGTTTGCTGACTGTGTGCCGCACAGCAATGTTTCTTAATTAGACAACCAGTTGTGTACTTTGAGCATCGTGTTACTGTGGAGGCAGACCCTAAGGGGTTGAGGCTAGAGGAGAGGACCACCCAGTCCAAGATGAGAGCTTGTAAAGCCTGCATCGGTCAGAGACTTAATGAAGGGGTTGAAAAATACAGCCAGGCACGCTCACTGTGTGCCTATCAATATGCAGTTTTATCAAATTATTTGGTTTTTGAATACACATTTCCAACACAATTTCTTTCTCCATCCCAATGGCAAATCACTCCTGAGTCCAGTGTCAGAAAGACAGCTGGACAAAGGCGGAGGTTGGGAACTCTGAACACACCTGGAGGCGCCTAACTTAAGAAAGCTGCAGAATCAGCCCTCACCCCCACCGGAGCCCTGACAGGATTCTTGGCACTCAGCCTGTGTCACTCAGGGGGATTTAGGTCTGGGTGAGAAACTGCTTCGCAGAGACTCACCTCAACCTGGGAAATCTCTTTTACTTTCACTTTGCATGCCTTTGAAATGTTATCTCTGATTTGTATAGAAACATCCCCTCTAGTAGCTTTCCATTTAAGTCTGAAGTCTCCATCCTTAAGCCGAAGGTCTGTGCTTACAGTAATCGATGCAAGTTTCCTGTCATACACTTGAGTCAGAGGAAAGACTGAATGTGTGTTCTGCGGATGCTCAGTTTTATTGTTCAAGGAAGATTTACCGGGGAGGTGGCATTTACTAGGTAAACATTGCTGTCAGAAGAAAGAATAAAATGGTTTCGGGTTATAGTCGATTTGTAAAAAGTTGATAAATCACCAGTCGGGGAACCTGCAATCATTTGGTTAAGAGACTTAGGAAAAATGAGAGTAATGAAAGCTGCATGGTTTCCTTACTTTCTTTTAGTTATTTCAATGGAAGCAGCTGGAGAATTTGTATTTCCGTGAGAAGAAATTTGCTGTGGAGGTGCACGACCCACGCAGGTAAAGAGAAGCGTTTTGTATGGGATGCTGTGAATGTGTGTGCATAGCTTTTTGTGTTTGCTTTTTATTTCTCTTGGAAATTTACCTCCTAGTGGAATTACTGAGGTCAAAGAGTAACTGTGCTTAACCTGTAGGGCAACTGTCAGGCGCTTCCAAAGCACACGCTGCTTTACCTCTCTACCAGCGACGTATGGGGTTCCAGTTTCTGTACATTCTCTCTAGCACTCGTGTGTGTGTGTGTGTGTGTGTGTGTGTGTGTGTGTGTTTAAATATAGTATTTATTAATTTTTTAGAACTTCATATACATACATACAGTATGTTTTGATCCCAATTTCATATGCTTCTTTTTTTTAAACCTACTGAGTCCAATGTATGCTGCCCATGGATCTGGGCCAACCACTGGAGATGGTCGGTGTGCCAAAATGGGGGGGGGGCGGTGTTAAAGCTACCTTGGTAGTATGAACTAGCTGTGGGTGTTTGCGCTGCATTTTCTGTTGGAACTAACCATAGCCAGAGCCTCTTTGCAGGGGTTTATTGGCTGCTTAACTTCTTAGGAGAATTATCTGTTCTGGTGCTTTGCTCATTTTTATTTGAGTGTTCTTGGGTCCTGGAAAAAAAAACACACACAGTTGTCAAAAATATGCATGAATGGAGATCAGGACGCAGGTTCTCTGAGCAAGAAGAAGCACCTTTCAGAAGTTACTCTTTAAACTCTAGGTAGTGCTTAGAGGTCAGAGGGATGGGAGGTTGAAACCACTGTGACAAAAAGATGACCAAGGAGATTAACCAGTTCCTACAAAGGACATTAGAGCACTCCCCCCACACACCCCATGCCCTTCTGCCCTCTGCCCTCTGCCTTCCCCATCCGGCTCCCTCCTCCCCGTGGTTGTCTTTCTCTCTCCCTCTCCTGCCTTTTCCTGCTCTGACTCTCTTCCTCACCTGCCTTTCCTCCTTTTTACCTGGTGCACAAGCAGCAGTCTGGACCGTTGTGGGGCTTGCACGTTTCCAGCCGGTATCATCAAGTTCATCTTGCAGGCTGAGTCTCCCTAGGTCAGAGGTGCTCCTTCTTTGCCCTGGGCAGGTGCCGTTTCTGCAGGCCTTATGACTGTCTGTAAATGACCGCTTTTATCTTCTGCCGCTCACTGACTCGCTCGCGGTAGCCCCGCTGCTCTGTGGTTTCTAACTAGATGTTTCTCTCCAGCTTCTCATTTGACTAAGCCCTTATCCAGCTTTGAGTGTGTGAGAGTTTAGACAGAGATTGCTTGGGGCTGCCTGGTTTTGTTATAAAAGGACGACGTCAGAACCCCAGCCCCTGTGTGTAGCGGAAAAACAGAGAAGGAAGGTGACGTGTGACGACATTGCCTGCTAGGTACACGCCACGTGCTGCTGGCCCCGGGGATGGATAACTCGTGGTTTTCTTCACGTTTTAGGATTTCGGTGTCTAGAAGAACCTTTGGACAGAGTGGCCTGTTTGTACAAACCTGGTATGCAAACTCTTCTCTCATCAAGTCCATCTGGGTAATGGCCATCAGCCAGCATCAGTTCTACCTGGACCGGAAGCAGAGTAAAGTGAGTAACCGAAGGTGTTGCTTTGGGGACAAAGTCCAGTCCTTCTCCTTCCTGTTCTAAATTGACTCTTCCCAGAAAACATGTAAGAAGAAAATGTTTTAAGCTTTGCTACCAACTGTCTTGTTTTTTTCATGTATTTAAAGGATGGGCAATGTATATAGCTGATCTAAAAGCTGTGAGGTTTGGCATGCATGTGCTCGTACAGTGGGGACATTGCTGGTGACATGTTAAAGTTAGTGATTGAATCCTGCATACTTCCTGAAACCTCCCATGTACAAAAATAAAGTTTTCTGTTGTTTCTAAAGTGCCAGTTGAAAGGTTTAAATTGCCCTGTGTTGACATTTTTGATTACATAGTGACCTAATCATTGTATTGATTTAAAATGTGATTGTGCTCATTTCATTTCAATGTTATTTACTTCATAGGCAAAAATTCCTTCAGCCAGAAGTTTAGACGATATCGCAATGGATTTAACAGAGACTGGAACACAGAGGGTCTCCAAACTGGTGACCCTGGAAGCAAAAAGTCAGTTTATCATGGCAAGCAATGGCAGCCTGATATCCTCAGGTATTTCCTGTTCAAGAAAGTATAAGCCATCTTCTCTCTCTCTCTCTCTCTCTCAATCTCTCTTTCTTTCTCTCTCTCTTTTTTTTTTTTTTTTTTGGTTTTTTTTGAGACAAGTTTTCTCTGTGTAGTTTTGGTGCCTGTCCTGGAGCTCGCTCTGTAGACCAGGCTGGCCTCAAACTCACAGAGATACGCATGGCTGTGCCTCCCGAGTGCTGGGATCAGAGGCATGCACCACCACTGCCTGGCTCTTTTCTCTCCTTTTATTTCTTTCTCTTTTCTTTCTCTTCTTGTTTTTTTGTTTTGTTTTGTTTTTTCCTTTTCCTTTTTCTGCTTGTTATAAATCATTTCCAAATGCATCTTGTTGAGGGAAAACTTTTTTTAGCAAAATGCACCAGTCTGCAACAGCTTCATATAACATTTTAAACTTTACTTATTTTGAGATAAGGGCTCGCTGTATAGCACTGGTTGGCCTCAAACTCACAGAGACCCGCCTGCTTCTGCCTCCTGATGCACCGTCATCCCCAGCCTTTCACTATTTCTAAAGAATATGAAGTTAAATTGTAGGTAGTCAGGCTGTATAAATAACACGAGATGTGAAGATATCAGTACCCAAGGCTATCTGGAAAGATGTTTGCTCTCTGCTAGGTATTTCCTGTTCAAGAAAGTATAAGTCATCTTCTCTCTCTCTCTCTCTCTCTCTCTCTCTCTCTCTCTCTCTCTCTCTAATTCTCCACAGAATATATAATTCTATTCAGACACAACTGCAAGTTCATAAACTGCAATGGTTTAGCCCAGTCTTTCCTTTGTGGAAATTCTGGAGTCTCTTATCACTAAGTCTGGGTAGCTTCACTAAGTTAACCTGTCTCACCTAAGTCCCTCTGAGCTTGAGGGTCTGAAGCAGCAGGGGTGGGATGGGGGAGGGGGGTTCCTTTGCATAGAGCAGTCCATTGCCTTGCTTGCTTACCTCCTGGAGAAATATTGAGTGGGACCAGCTCAGGGATCATTCTCCCCTTCACTCTTAGAAAAAAAATTATCTCCTGTGTGTGCCTGAACCACAAAGCGTTCCATAGGGTCTTCTAAAATGACTGAGCCACAAAGTGCAGAAGACATTTTCTTACCGGGCTCTTCCTGGTGCCCAGAAGCATGTGAAATGCTTCCCGGTTTCCTTTCATTATGTTCAGAAACAAGGAGAAAAGAAATAAAACCAGCATTTGGGAGCAGCTTTGCCCCCGCAGCCCTTTGTCCCCTCAGCGAGGAAGGAAGCAGGCCTGTGTGAACCTCCCTGCCCTGCCCCCACTCCAGGTTCTCAGGACTCAGAAGGCATGGAGGAGCAGAAGCGAGAGAAAATCCTCGAACTCAAGAAGAAGGAGAAACTGTTGCAAGAAAAACTCCTGAAGAAAGTTGAGGAGCTGAAGAAGATCTGTCTTCGCGAGGCCGTGAGTGGCCTTGGCCTCTCTGGGTGTTGGGTGGCTTGTAGCCTGGGTCCGTTATGAACTCTTGACCCTGTCCTGTTTTACAGGAACTCACGGGCAGAATGCCAAAGGAGTATCCATTGAACATCGGCGAGAAGCCCCCTCAGGTCAGGAGGCGCGTGGGGACCGCGTTCAAGTTAGATGACAACTTACTGCCTACTGAGGAGGTACGAGCATGGCGCGGAGCCATCCTGTGCACAGACAGGAGAGTCATCTGTTCACTTTCCTCCATCTGCACCTTCCGATCCAAGTCAGTGCTGTAGACTTTCCTCCAAGCCGTGGAAATAGAGTAGACCAAACTACACTGTTTCTTTCAGCCACACTCTGAGCAAAACTGATTTTATTTCTTGCCATTTTGTTCCCTGTGTCACAGAGAGCATTAAATGGACCCTGTGTGTAAGTTATAAATAGTATCACAGAAATTAAGATGGAATTTCCACTTCAGACCCTTTCACTTAAATCCAGGTAGCCTTCACCCAATGGTGTTTCATCAGCCTAAAGTTTCCGTTCATCAGTAAAGTGCAAACGGTGGTGGAACTCCCCTCTGGAGGGTGTAGGAAGGATCAAATGAGATAACACATATACAGCAGCATTCGGTATAATTAAGTTAAAAGATTTGATGGCCACCAGAGTGTGTGCTTTCCCGATTGCATATCACATGCAATTATGCCATTAGGGCCCGCCCCATGGTTCTTGCAGGGGTTTCACCGTCTCAGCCTCCGTTCATAAGAGAGTCAAGTTTTGCTCTGTGCTCAGTGCCTGCCTGTGCTCTGACCCAAGCAGCGCACCCTGTGTCGCTTAATCCTCAGCACGCTTTTAGAAAGCAGTTTCTTCCTTTTACAAACCCAGAAAAACCAAAGTATTAAGAGATTATTTGTGAGTAGTAGATTCAGTCATGCAGCCAGGGACAACCAGAAAGAGCCGTCGGAAGCCAAATGACGTGTCTCCAAAGCTCCCCGTGTAAATGTAACATTCTGCGTGTGTGAGTCACAGGTTAGCATCTCTTTCTGAAAAACTGGTCCTGAGCCAGGCAAGTGAATGAACGCAAAGTCATTTTCCTCCTTAAAAAGGAAAAGAGGTTGGGCCCACGAGACGGTAAAGTTAGGGTGGGTGAGAGGTGTCTTCTCGGAAGGTGTCTGAGGATGCCTTTGCTATTAAAACTTGGAAGACTTCGTTTCCAAAGGGCGTATTAGTCAAGAACATACAAGGATCTTTCACTGTGTGAGACAGTGACTGTGTGTGTGTCTGTAAAAATAAAGCAGTGCCATTGTCTCAATGCAGGATCCGGCTCTGCAAGAATTGGAGAGCAATTTCCTCATCCAGCAAAAGCTGGTTGAAGCTGCGAAGAAACTCGCCAGTGAGCCAGACCTCTGTAAAACCGTGAAGAAAAAGCGGAAGCAAGATTACACAGATGCCGTGAAAAGGCTACAGGAGATTGAAAACGCCATAAACGAATACCGAATCCGGTGTGGAAAGAAACCCAGCCAGAAAGCCGCCGTTACTCTACCGGGTTAGTAGGTGGAAGCTGTCAGCAGGCCCTGTCCCCAGTTCTGCTGCTGGGATGCAGCGTTCCTTCACTTGTTCACTTGGTGGAAGGCACAAGGACAGCATGCAAAGCAACTGCCCCCGGGTAAAAGTGGTTGAGTTGTCGGTGTCAAAGGCATGTGGACTTGAGGTTCGATGGCAGGCTCATCGCTGCGGTTCTGTAAGACAGGTCTTGGACTTTCAGGATGAAGGCTCACAGGGATGCTGCCCATGATAAAACAGACTCCTCTCACTGGACCGGTGTCACTGTCCCAGACACCTTTCCTGATGCACGCTGTTAAGAATGCTGAGCTGTAGACGGTAGTTTCTGGGAAGTATTTAGAGGCCCAATCTCATGTGTGTGTAGATAGAGAAGAGGTCTTATAATTATCCCATTTCAAGAGAGTATTTACATGGTAAATGGTAAATGATAACATGGAATGCAACAAGATGAGAGATAAGATTATAACCACAAGGTAATCCTGACTTTGTATAAACCTGCACACAGGATGACTGATTGGGAACTGTTTTGAAATACTAACAGCCATAGAGTTCAAGCAAACAGAAGTTTCTCTTCTGTTTCCAAGATTCTCGACATCATATTTCTATGAAGTTCATATTCAGAGAAAAAATGGAGAAGTCTTTATTACATTAATTTAGAGTCTAATTAACTTTATGCACATATTAATGTGGTTTTTAGACAAAATCACGATTGAAATGTGATAGTATTTCTTTAAACCCAAGCCTTTCCCCAACTTTAACACATAAACACCCGAGAAACTGAGGCCATTCCTCCACTGGATGAATGTTGTAATCATAACTGATAGTACCTTACATCTTCACTGGAATATGAAATAATTATATATTTTCTGTTTGATAAACTGTGGTAACTGGGTTTCGAATAGACCAGGCTTAGAGCCTATGTTTCACAAAGCTGAGATATGACTTTCGGGAAGTGACTATACAGACATTAGCACACAAATGCTAGTCCACTACAGCTGGAGGATTTAAATGTGCGATCCAGTTGGTTAGATGGTGGTTACATTCTTTGCCTCCAGACATGGGTGATTAACAGCGTGCTTAACGTTCATGGCCATTTGTCACAGCCAGCTCACCCTCAAGCTGTGCTGGACCCAAATGTTCTTTTTGGTGGCTGACATTTGGGCAGCAGATGGTGCCATTGGTTGAGCATATATTGGGTAGATGTTTTTTTTAAGTGTACCCAACAGCTGACTATACTGGCACCTCGCCTTCAAGTTTCACTGTGGGTCTAATTAAGAGAGAGAGAGAGTCCACCTGGCTCTGATAAAGATTAGCGTTTGAGTTTGAATGAAGACAGGCCCTCCATAATGGCTTTAAAGCTTACATGGAGGTGTTATATTTGGTTAGAACCTTCCACCAAAACAGTTGACGCAGAATATGGAATGATTTGCAAAAAAAAATTATATCAACATATCTGAGATGTCTTTTTACCAAATGGGTAACAGAAATGCTCAGAGCACTATGGCTGTCATTTCCAATCAGACAGCCAAGTATGGATAATAGAACTAGTTGGTATTTTTTTTAAGTTTTATTTATTTATTTAATATATGAATGCTTTATCTGCATGTACAATTTTATGCCAGAAGAGGGCATCGGATCCCACTGTGAGCCACCATGTGGTGGCTGGGAATTGAACTCAGGATCCTTGGAAGAGCAGCCAGTGCTCTTAACTGCTCAGCCATCTCTCCAGCCTGTATAGTTGGTATTTATCTAGCATTTGCTGTGTGCCTGGAGCTGGCTAAGGTCTTCGCGTCACTAGTCAATCAAATGGCTCATCTCAGCACTGTGCAATAGGCCCTGTTATTATCCCCATTGCAGAGACGAGCCAATGATCCTTATTGAGATGAAGCAACTTGCCCAAGCTCCTGAAAATGATAAATGACAAAAATGACATTTAAACTCGTCTTCCAACTCAGTGATTCTTAAGTAGGGACAATTTTGCCCTCCATACCACCACCCTAGAAATATTTGATGATATTTGCAGGCATTTGGGGTTGTCAAAATTGAGGGTAAGTGTGCTGCTTCAGGTCAGTAAATAGACATAGTTTCTATAATGCACAAGGCAGGTCCCTAGAACAAATATGGAATGCAGTTTCCTTTCAATGCATAAAAAACATTGCAAGCCAGTTTAAGACCCAAACTCTGTGGATATCAGTCCTATTCTAAGTGATACAGTCAGGAGCTGAAGATGTAGCTCAGTCGGTATTGCCCAGCATACATGAATATTAGATTCAGTCCCCAGTACCACATGAAAACAGGCATTGTGGTGTACGCCTGTAATTCTAGCACTTGGAACACAGAAGTATCATTAGTTATGTAGAGAGTTCAGGAGCAGCCTGGGCTTCTATATAAGACTGTGTCTCCAGAGAGAGAGAGAGAGAGAAGAGAGGAGAAAGAGAAAGTAATGGAGAAGGGAAAAGAAATATAATCTGCCCTTCTATCCTCAGATTCCACATCCATAGATACAGCCAGTCTCAGGTCAAAATATTTTGGGGGAAATTGTCTTTGTACTAAGCACATATTTGATAAAACTACAATATAACAACTATTTATACAACATTCATACCATATTAGTAATAGAGACAGTATTCACAGTATCCAAGAGAACTTGGGACACCCTCAGATTTGTTGGGGAGACCAGAAACCAGTCTCCTCTGGATACTGAGGAATGACTAATCCATTATAACATCTGCACAATAGGTCAGATGTTTTTACCTCCAGTAGAACGTAAGTGATTCCGACAACAGCTAATTATTCTTAATGCACTGTAATTGCTTACATTTATCTAAATGAAAATAAAATGCACTCCATTGAAAATTGCTTCGCTGAACTCATTCTAATTGTATAAATGCACAATTATACTAAAGATGGCTATTTTTATTCACAGAAGACATAATTCCATCAGAAAGTAGTTCTTTGTCCGACACCACCACCTATGATGATCGTAAGTGGCTTCCTTTTTATTTAAAAATATTAGGTACTCTGAAGTGTGAAGACCATTTTTTAAAACATTTATTTTTATTTATTCGTGTGTGTGTGTGTGTGTGTGTGTGTGTGTGTGTGTGTGTGTGTGTGTGTGTGTAGACCACGTGTGGGGTTACTCAAAGAGCTGGAGTGACAGGCCATTTTGTGAGACTTTCTGACATGGGTGTTAGGAAATGAACTCGGGTCACCTGTAAGAACAGCAAGCACTCTTAACAGCTGAGCCTTGTCTCCTGCCTCTAAGGAAAATTTTTAATTTAAGTAAACTTGGGTATAGGATGCAGCTTAGCTGGTAGAATGCCTAACATGCATGATGCTCTAGGTTTGATCCCCAAGACCAAATGATCCATGTATGATACTGCATACCTATTGTGCCAGTACTAGGAAGGTAGAAGCAAGACCAGAGTTCAAGGCTTTCCTTTGCTGCATAATGAGTTCTGACCATTAGATTCTGTAACAAAGAGTAACAAAAAAAAAAAAAAAAGAAGGAAAGCCTACCTGTCTCTCTTTGGGGAAAGGTAGAATAAACTAACTTTATTTATACAAATGATTGAGGAGAGAGGTCTATAATTGTCATCTTCACAGCATATTAAAACAGGACCACTCAATCAGAAATCTATAGCATGAGTAAGTCTGTCTGTCCGATTTTTATTTTTTAACTTCGTAAAAAACTAAAGACTCAGAACTGTGTTAGTCACACAGTCCTTCCCCTAACTCTTTCCAGTGGTGATGCTTTACGTATCTGGAATCCAGCATCAAATCAGGAAATTATAGTGTACACTTTGCATATCACTGCTTTCTGGAGAAGTGGGAACTGATTTTATTTTACTTAGGAAGAAAGGCACATTTTATGGGTTAGATTTCCTATCATTTTTGCCATTTCCTATAAGTAAATAATGTGTGTTACAGTGGCCGATATTAGTTCAGTGTGTTTTGGGATGGAATGCGTTTCATATCAAGGGACTGAGTACTTCCTTGTAATCCTTTATACGGAATCAGCTGATTGGCTATCTATCTGATGTGATTTGAAGAATTCTGGGAAGCCACTGCCCTGCACCAGCCCCCACTGCTTCTTCTCTGAACTTGGTGGTCAATAAAGTAAAATCTCCCAGCTCCAGGAGCCTTACTTTGAGCTGTAATCCGACACACTTGTCATTCGTTTTTTGAAAGTGTATAGGCTGGTGGTGAACATACCATGTCTGCAACAACATAGCCCATCCCTCATAGGATAAGCCTGCGGCCTCAGAGGCCTAAGGTCTTTAAAGGGGAGCCAAAACCTCTTTTTAACTCCCTTCTTTTTAGACAGGGTCTCACGAGCTAACTCTGGCTTGACTGGAACTCACTATATAGACTAGGCTAGTCTCAAACTCGTAGAAATCCTCCTGCCTCTACCTCCCAAGTGCTGGGCTTAAAGACGTGCACCACCACACCTGGCAAATTGCAGATTTTCTCTAATAAAAGGTTTTGAAAGTGGCACTGTCACCCATTGTACCTGAGTGATTTTCACACTTACCACAGTGGTCACTCTAAACTGAGAAGAATTCGTTCAGATCTTAGTATTTCTTTTTTTCTAACACACTAATTATAAAACTTAACTTTACAGAATGTATGCATTCCTACTACATATTCCTACAAATACAGTCTTGAGAAGAACTGTTGTTCATCTGATCCGCCAATTTCTTTGTGAAAGACTGACAAGCTATTCATTTACTAATTTGCTCATCTGTATTCATTTGCTTTTTGACTCCCTTTAGCCAATGACTCCTTCACTCTTACTGGGCAGCGACCAAGTTCAGTACCTCATTCTCCAAGAATTCTACCCCCCAAGTCTCTCGGTATTGAGCGAATCCACTTCAGAAAATCCTCCATCAATGACCAGTTCATGGACACCAGGCAGTCCAGGTGAGCAGTCATCATCTTCAGGCTGATGCCTTGAAACGAAGAAGTGTCATCTCTAAAATAGTGACCCATTTTCCTTGCTCGTTACTTATACTTGCAGACGATGTTCTATTAGGAAACTGAGGCAGGAACACTAACCCAGAGGTTTGTGGTTGAAAGTGAGCAAAAGTGGTTTTTTTTTGTTTTTGTTTTTGTTTTTTTTGGTTTTCCGAGACAGGGTTTCTCTGTGTAGCTTTGTGCCTTTCCTGGAACTCACTTGGTAGCCCAGGCTGGCCTTGAACTCACAGAGATCCGCCTGGCTCTGCCTCCCGAGTGCTGGAATTAAAGGCATGCGCCACCACCACCCGGCAGAAGTGTTCTTAAGAGTGCTTTTGAAAAAGCTCTTGGCTCTTTCCTTGCTATTAAAGTCTATATGATTTAGATCTAGTTGCAAGGACTTTAATGATCAAGATTGAGGGATGATGTTAGCTTGAAATAAGCAACTTATAAAAAAGCTTGTGACTTCAAAAGGTTTGAGGCCATGATCACCTGACCCCTTCCTTTTGGGTCTGTGGTTAGGGGAGCACCATGGTAGGGAGCATGTGGTAAAACAGAGTACTCACCTCAGGGTAACTGAATCACAGAGAGACAGGAAGTAGCTGATTCCAATTTCCCCTTCCAGGGGACACTGCCCCCCTCCATGTCCTAACTTCATCTCATTTGTCACACCCCCGCCAAGTTTCCATCACTTTCCAGTAACCTCACAAGTTACAAGCCAAGCTTTCAACCCATGCATCTTTGGGAGACTTTCAGGTCAAATTCTAGCAGGCCTAGGATTCCATAGTTTAATTTTATAGCTTTGGCGCTAAAGAAACTATCAATCCATGGACTGTTTAAATAAATTGTCATAAAGCCACATGGTAGAATGATTGTGAATTCACTAAAATTACATTGTAGAGTCCTGAATAGTGACTTATGCCTCTAAGTATAGCATCAGGAGGCTGAAGAGGGATTAATTACTACAAGTTTGAGGCTAGCCTGAAGACTAGCCCAAGCTACCAAGAGAGATCCTGTCCTCAAAACCAAAACTAAACAAATTAGTGAATTAATTAACAGTAAAATAAAAAGTATAAACAAAAATTAGGTAATATGAAAATTTTATATGCAACTTCAATTTTTAAGTAAGTATTGAAAATACGAAGTAAGATCTCTTTTTGTTAAAAAAAATGTAGGTATTTGTGTGTGTGTATATATATACACTTAGGAAAACATATGAAAAAAATTTATGTGTGTGTGATCTCACATTATGGATACCCAAATCTTTACTTTTGTACTTCTGAGCTATAATGTACTTGGCTTACATTCACAGGAAGTAGACGGTTCTTTGGGAAGTTTCCTTCTGGGCAGTGAGGAGCTGGTACCAGAATCTGTGTGTGCTAATCATGTGCTGCAGCACCAGTGTTATGCCTTCCCCTTAGACAGTTACGTTCTTAGCATTCTGGGAAGTAGAAAAACATGATTTAAAGATGATACACGTTAGTCGAGTACCAGTGGATAACAGCCCTTGGGCTATATCGACTCAGCCACCATGAGCTGAGTCTTTAAGAAATTATTTCCAGGAAATTGGAGAGGACAGGTCAAAAGTGATAATACTTGGCGATGTCTGAAAACTACATTAAGTTTTGTTGGAACACAGCCACGCCCATTCTCTTCTATACTGTGTATGTGTCAAAACCTTAACTATTTACTACTAGACGTGAAAGAAGGTCTTGCTGAGTCTCACTGTAGTTACTCTCAATCTATCCTATTGAACATCCTCTTATTGACAGTGTGCATGTCTCCAAAGAGTCAGACCACATGCACTTCTGCTAAAAATCATCCAGAACCCCTCAGGATGCTGACCTCTAGAGACCCTCCTTCTGTCCTTCTTCCATGCTCTCTTTCCATTACCTTCCAGTAAGTTTCATATCGATGTGTAACAAGTTTGCCAGGAATATCTGGAGACTCCTCATTTCTTCAATTCCTCTTCATTGCAGAGAAATACTGTCCACCCACAGCAGCCCATACAAAACACTAGAGAGGCGGCCCCAAGGAGGACGGAGCATGCCCACCACACCTGTCTTGACTCGGAATGCCTACAGCAGCAGCCACCTGGAGTAAGAGCTTCCTTTCTACTGCTTCAGCTCCGTCAGTTTTGGCTTGAGTGCTTGTCTTGCTTTTGCTGTGTTTTTAAATCTTTTAAAGTGACTTTCTACTTCTTGGTGGCCCTGACTCATTCTTGCCCATTTTCCACTAACAAAATTTCTAATTTGGGAGTAAACACTGTGTACTTGATTCCTCCAGGTATATATTGGATTTTTAGTACTTTAATTTCCCCAACTGGATATTACCATTCATCAGTCCTTGCAGTGGAGTTTTGAAGTTTAGCAGGGTTCTGTACTAAATGTTTTATCTTCTTTTATTTTTTTAAAGATATTTATTTAGCAACCATTTCATATAGTCCAGGTTGACCTTGAACTCACTATGTAGCCAAGAATGACCTTTAATTCCTCACCCTTCTGCTTCCACCACCTCAGCACTGGATTACAATAGTACCCCTGGCTTATGTGGTGCCAAGGTCCAAACCCAGGGCTTCATACATGCTAGGCGAGCACTACCAACTGAGCTCTATCCTCAGCCCTGTAATTCTTTACCCATGCTATTTTAGTTAGTGCCCATAGCAAGCTTATGAAGTGGATATTAGGTACCATTTTCATCTCATTTTACAAATGCAGAAGCAAAACTGAGAGAAGTTAAGTATCTTGCCCTAACTCTTATAGATGATGAATAGCCAGCCGTGCCATGGCTCAGCACCTGATTTAGGCCCAGGCTCTACTCCACCTTGCCTTTCTTCTCTTCTTATGTAACCTAGCACTATGTGAGAGGAAAGGAGCCTCCAAAGACCTGTTGGAGGGCATCTTCCAGCTTTAATTCAGGCTGCATATCTTTATGCATACATACACACACACACACACACACACACACACACACACACACACACACACACACACATATAGCTTCAAGGAAGGATTTGGCTTGCACAATAACAGAACCTGATTCCTCCCTTACAAAACATCATGATAAGAACTTATGTGTGATATGAACAGGTAGACTCTATTGTGTAGTCAAATTTGGGAATCTGCAAAGTCCAACTGAATTTAGAAGTGATGAATCCATTCAGCATTTTCCTTTCTCTATGTTGCACGTGTTCCTCTATATGCACGTATGTGGGTGCTCATTTGCATGGCTGTACATGTATATGGAGACCAGAGGTCAACCTGGGGTACCTTCCTCAATCACGCTCCACCTTTTTTTTTCTGAGACAGGGTTTCTCTGTGTAACAGCCCCTGCTGCCCTGGAACTCACTTTGTAGACCAGGCAGGCCTTGAACTCACAGAGATCCACCTGGCTCGGCCTCCCAAGTGCTGGGATTAAAGGCATGCACCACCACTGCCCCACTACCTTCTTTTTTTATGATGAGGTCTCTCATTAATCCTTAAGCTCACCAGTTTGACTAGATGCAAGCTTCAGGGATCTGCCTGTCACCACCTCCCTAGTATTGAGATTATAGGAACTGTGTGTGTCTTCTTTACATGGGTTCTGCAGTATTGAACTCAAGTCTCCATGCTCACACATCGAGCACTGAGCACTCTACAACGGAGCCGTCCCCTGCAGCCCTCAGCCTAGTGTTCCGTTCTCTTCTTTGGGTCCTTCTATGGCACTCATCTCTCCTTCTCTTCCTTCAGACCCGACTCTTCATCTCAGCACTGCCGCCAGCGGAGCGGAAGCCTGGAGTCCCAGTCCCACCTGCTCTCTGAGATGGACAGTGACAAGCCATTCTTCACCCTTTCCAAATCCCAAAGAAGCAGCAGCACTGAGATCCTAGATGATGGGTCTTCCTACACCAGCCAGTCAAGCTCCGAGTATTACTGTGTGACGCCTGCTTCTGGCCCTTACTACACCACCCAGACTCTGGACACCCGCGCCCGGGGTAGGAGAAGGTCCAAGAAACAGAATGTTTCTACTTCCAATTCAGGAAGCATGCCCAACCTAGCACAAAAGGATACTTTGAGGAACGGTGTCTACTCAAAGGGTCAAGACCCACCTCCTTCTGGTTACTATATCTCCGGATATGCACCATATGCCGAGTGTGACCTGTATTACAGTGGTGGCTATGTCTACGAGAATGACACCGAGGGACAGTACAGTGTCAATCCTTCCTACCGATCCTCCGCTCACTATGGATACGATCGCCAGAGGGACTACAGCAGGTCTTTCCATGAAGACGAGGTAGACCGCGTGCCCCATAACCCTTATGCAACTCTCCGGCTGCCAAGGAAGGCTGCCGTGAAATCTGAGCACATCACCAAAAACATCCACAAGGCCTTAGTTGCTGAGCACCTGCGTGGCTGGTACCAGAGGGCTTCTGGGCAAAAGGATCAGGGGCACAGCCCACAGACTAGCTTTGACTCGGACAGGGGATCACAGAGGTGCCTGGGATTTCCTGGGCTGCAGGTGCCCTGTTCTCCGAGCAGTCGAGCGTCTTCCTACTCTTCAGGTAAGATGCTTGGGGAAGCACATCACCCCTGGGGCCACCATATGTCATACTCCCAAACCACTCCTGCCCAGGGTCATGAAATTGGTCCCTAAGGTCATTAAGAGTGGTAGCCATTCAGTAGACCCGTAGTATGAACTGCCAACTTGGACAGTGCTCTGCAGCTTTCACAGAGCGTAAGAGTCTGATGAAGCCATTAGTAGATGCAAGTCTAGGAAACAGATGCTGAGAACCTGGTCTCTACTGTTCCAGGTTGGTGCTTTCACAGCTTTGTGTTGTCTGGGTCTTAGTTGATAACCACATCTCTTCAATGTAGTCTTGCCATTGGAGTTTGACATTTTGAAAGAGTAAAGAGATACATGAGCTGAGCAGAAGGCATTAAAGATCATGCATCCTACCCACTAGCCACCAAGATGTGATCAGTTCAAAGACTGAATATTCATGTACCTGCCTGAATAAGGCTTACAGTAATTCTGATAGATGCTGGTATTTGTTAAGAACTTTTCTACATACTTTCTTTATCTTATCTCAGTATGTACTATACTCTACTGAATTGCTAATTGAAGGAATTTGAGGGCCTGGGTACTTGCCTGGAGTGCTTGAAAATCTGATTCCATGTCCATCATCATTACCAAAGACCCCAGGAATTTTTGTAGATAATTTTTGATCATCAAAACTATTCCCTTTCTAACCTTTATACGGGGTTTGGCCACTCCCTCTGCTCACATTTGCAGAGCACCTGCTGCACACCCTAACCTGTTCTAAGTAGAGAAGTAGGAGCTGAGGAGAGCTCTGCCTGCCACAGTGAGAGCTCAGTACTGGAGCAATGTCTGGCCTCCATGAGTTCAGGGTCTAGACAGCAGCTGAATGAACATATGAAAATTAAGTAAGCTTCGGATTTGAAGAAATGAATGGACTCAGGAAAACCTGGGTCCTGAGTTTTGCTGCTTCCCTTAAACATATGTGGGGATTTCCAAGAACAGTTAGGGTGAACTGTACCTTTAAGATTCTTAAGTTTGCTGACAAAGGACATTGCCATGGAGACTTGTATTTGGGTTCCATTTTGTTCCTATTTCTAGGACTTTGGACTTCTGCTAGGACCATCCCACCTATGACCACATCTAATACCTGAGAGAGGCTCCTGTCGTTATCTCTCACGGTTTATAGCTTTGACCTAGAGGATGCCTTGTCTTGCTCTTAAAGTTCAGGGTGAAGCACGAAAAGCTTTCACAGATCACACCTGGGCATAAGAATAAAAGCAAACAAGGGGTCTGGAAATGCTTGTGGATGGCTTTTGGTGCCCAGGGCTAGGTAGGGGAACACCCAGGGAAAAACAGGTGTGACTCAAAACCCTGTCTTGGCTGTTGGCTTTGTATCTAGGGCAAGGGTGAAAACAGAGTTAACACTTCCTGGTTCCGACCTGGTATCAGCTCTGCTGACTCTACCACCAAGAGCATTCCTCCTTCTCCTCCTAAACCCCCCTTGGCAGTTTAAGATAGGATCTTATAGTGCGTCCTGGGCTGACGTCAAACTCAAAGGGCCTCCTCCCATGCCTGCCCTACCACACCTGGCTGAGAGCATCCTTTATAAAGAATTAAATGGATGAAACCAAGGCTCCCTGAAATCCCTTCTGGAATGTTCTTCGTTCCTGCCCCGCTTTATAGCTTTAGAGATATATTTCTACAGGCATGCATCATTCACACGGACAGCTGCATTTCCTGTTTCTGGTTAGTCAGATTTTGCACCACCTGAAGGCCTCGTGGTGACTCAGTTTCAGTAGTGACGGCAGCAGCCTCTCCTTGGCAGCTCTCCGTGCCAGGGTGCTCTCCCTTGTAATAGGAGCAGCAGCGCTGTAGGGTGGGTGCTGTGGTTGGGTTTGTTATTATTCTCATTTTACGATTAAGGTGACCTGGTTTGGAGAGTTTGTATGACTCTACCAATCCTGGCAGATAAGAAAGTAGGGCTTCTGTCCCAGCTCCAACAGTATAACCCTAAGGCCTCAGAACCGTTACTTAGTGCTCAGTCTTGGAAACCCACCATGAGGACCCTGCATCTGTTAGTGAAAATGATGTGGCATTATGGTCACAGATGCATTTTGAAGTGTGTCTGGTCTGTGGTGATTGCAAGTGGCTTGTGGGTGTGGAAAGAGGTCAGCAGCCAGGAACAGAGCATGGAGAACAGGAAGAACCATTCCCAGGGCTGTCTGTGTGAGACTTGGACATAGGCACAGGGCCAGAGAGGCACTTGCGTAGCCAAGGCGTGCTGCAGGACTGGTTTTACAGCGAGGACGGCAGAAGCCAGTGAGGAACCTTCCATCTGCTCTGCTTCAAAAGGATGCCCTTGTCGGCTCCTGGTTCCACCCTTTTGCAAAAGTAGTCTCTTCCTCCTTCGGCTGGGTTCTCTCCCCAACCCCATTGCTTTTGATTCAACAACAGTGAATGTCCTGTCTTGCCAGTGGCCAGTGTTGCCTTTGGCAGTCAGGTCTCAATAAGTCACCGGCTGAATGTTTTTCCTTTACAGACCTCTGCATCTTCTCAAGTACCCTTTGGTCTGACAGCTGGAGCCCCAGTGTCAAGATTCTCTCCCTTCATGAGAACCCTCTCCCTTTTTTTTTTCTGGGCTACTTAAAAACATGTGTAATTGAAAATGTTTTGCCCTTCCTTTGGACTACTGTTAATAATAATATTTATCATGTTGTGAGTCTTTACACTAGGTTAAAGATGTTCATAATTACCTTTAGTCTTGGTGGTGTAACCACAGGATATATATGTCATTATCCTCTCTACACATAACGAAACTGAGCCCGAGCCACTAAGCCAACCAATTGAATTGACTGCAAATTCTGGCACAAATAGGGGTCTATTTCGGTGGTAGAACAGGGGCAAGGCCTGGACTGGTCCCCAGCACCGGCAAATGCAGAACCAAACCTGGGCGTTTCACCCCTCTATTCTACACACACCTGACTGTGAAGCAACTTGAGCAGATTTTGCTTGAAGTATTTCAACTAATGTGCTCTCTCTTCCCATTCTTATTTCTAGTGTCTTCTACAAATGCTTCTGGGAACTGGAGGACCCAGTTAACCGTGGGGCTATCTGAATACGAAAATCCAGTGCATTCTCCCTACACCAGCTACTATGGCAGCATCTACAATCCTTTACCCTCTCCAAGCAGGTGAGGAAGTACTGACCAGACTCTAGGAGCTTGACCCTCTTCTAAGGATACCTGGCTCCTACACTAAAGTCCCCGTGTGAAGATATGTAACATGGGATTTGGTCAACAAGAGCCTACAGGCCAAACCCAACTGCCACCTCATTCAGTAAATAATGTTTCATTGGAAAATGGCCATGCACACTGTTCTCCATGTTAGCTGTGTCTGTGCTCACACTCTGCGGACAAAGCTAAATGGCTTTGACAAACAGCATATGGCCAGCAAAGCCAAAACTACAACCAGACTTTTCCAGTTTTCGGAGCTCCATCTAGCTCATCCAAATTCAGCCCTGCCTTTACAGCTGTAGGGTGTATTTAAAACTATATTGTGGATACTGTCCACTTAAGTCTTCTCTGGAAAAGAGAAAAACTGCAGGAAAAATACCTCTCCCCCAGTAAAGCTCTTTGTACCAAAGTCCAGCCAACAGTTGGTCAGTTAGATTTCACCACTTGCTGTCTTTTTGTGTTTGCTAAGACACGGTGGACACAACCAGCTGTTCTATTTGCCCTTTAAAGCAGTTCTTTGTAAACAGTAAAGGGAATGCGCAGCACAATGCGGTAGAGTAGGACTCTAAAAACTCCCTAGCCTCTCCCCCAAATGACCGTGAAACTCCCCTGGCACAGATGATAGGCAGGTGGGTAGGGCAAATGATTATCACATCATCTCAGGCCTATTAAAATGCATCAAACAGATTAGAATAAAACTTAACAAGTGCCCTCCCCCAAAAATCACAAACTTAGAATTACATGGTTTCCAATTCTTCTGCAGAGGAGGAATTAGCTTCATTCCTTCCTCTTACCCTAAAAGTCCACACCTACAGGGCCGTGAAGACAAGCATTTTCTGGGTTCTTTTTGGGTGGTGTTGAAAATTTGATCTTGATGTTTAAATCCCATTGCTGCTTCCAGTGAAGGAGACTGAGAAGGACCACAGCTTGAACAGTGTCTGTGCTAGCGAACCGGGCGGGTTAGCAGCTCCCTGCAGGGCCAGTTGGTGTTCCGGGCTAATTGGAAGTATTTGGTCTCCCAATCCTTGTTTTTCTTCCCCGCATTCCACCAGAGTTTTTCTTGGCTTGAAATATTAAGCCAATTGTCTCAACTCAACAAAGGGCGTGCTCAAAATAGACTTGGTGAAACTGTACTTCACAGGATGTTAGAGGGCTGGGACTTGGATAAATAGTGCTTTAAACTGAGTTTGCAGCAGGAACCAAAATGTGCGGCCCCAACTTTGAGCTGAACCCTTTCACCACAGTTCTCATCCCTTTGGCTAATAGATTTGCAAATACTTTTCGTGTTTGAACAGTACTCTCCTCTCTGCTGAGTCAGTGCACAAGATGTTTCTCATATCATTAATGCTGCTTTCATTGAATCCAGGAACTGCTAAACATTCGGAGAAGAAAATCTATTTTTTACCAAGTCTGCCTATGTATTTCAGTCAGACCAAGATGGCTGAGGAGAGAAGGCTGGGGTCAGAGGGGACATAGTGTACAGGAAATTGGAAGTTATTTAAAGCTCCATTGTGGTGTGGGTAGATGTGCACACTCACAGGCACTCCTTATGGAGAACACATGGAAAGTAACAAAGGACTAGAAAAGATAACAATGGAGCCATGATCCCACCAACCAGAGACAGTGTTACTAACATTTGACACATTTCTCCACAACCCTCTGTCCATTGAACATGATCATAACGATGCAGTAAATACAGTTTTACATCTTATATTGTGTATGAAATTATACACCTCATTTAAAAAATATAATACCTTAAAAATTCAATCCTATGTTGTTAAACTTTTTGTTGTTTGTTTTGATTTTTCAAGACAGGGTTTCTCTGTGTCGCCCTGGCTGTCCTGGAACTTACCATGTAGACCAGGCTGGTCTTGAACTTAGAGATCCACCTATCTCTGCCTCCCAAGTGCTGGGATTAAAGGTGTACACCACCTTTTACGTGGCTATAGTTAAACATTTTAAACCTTCCATGTATAACTAATTATTAAATACATGATGCTTTATCTAAAAGCTCCATAGTTGTTGAACAACTTTATGACCCTTTTTATTAGTAGTGATTTTAATGTATCTTGTAGGATGTGTTTGTCTGCAAGTCAGACCACCTCCTCAGGATTCATCCCCAAAGTAGGGTTAATACTTAAAACTGAAAAGTGTGGTCTTCAAGTTCCTGCTTTCCAGAAGAACGGGCAACATTGAAGCCCCAGGGATTACAGAAGTACATACCTGTCTTATATAGGATTTTAAAAACTATGATATAATCTGATCATTTTAATTTAATTTACTAACAAGCCAAATACAACAATAATCATTCATAAAACTTCAGAAATTTGCCTTAAGATTGCATGATGCATTTTTTTTTTTTTTTTTTTTTTTTTTGGTTTTTCGAGACAGGGTTTCTCTATGTAGCTTTGCGCCTTTCCTGGAACTCACTTGGCAGCTCAGGCTGGCCTCGAACTCACAGAGATCCGCCTGGCTCTGCCTCCCGAGTGCTGGGATTAAAGGTGTGCGCCACCACCGCCTGGCTGCATGATGCATTTTTATGGAAAGATATTTTTAAAGCTGCCATGGTAGTTCATGCTCTTAGAGGTGGAGGCAGGAGGGTTGCTGCAAACTTGTGGGCAGCCTGGGCTACATAATGATTTTAAGGTCAGTCTAGGCTATAAAGTAAGACCCTGTCTCAAAAAACAAAGCAAACCAACCAACAAAAAGCACGATTTTTAGGATCAGAGACAGAATACATACCCATGTGAAAATGTTATAATGAACCCTATTTGGTACAATTAATACATTAGTTATGGTAACAAAAGTAAGAGACACAAGAAATTTTATGATGCAGAAGAAAAACTCTAGATTGTCCACACTAAAGTCTTAAAATGCTCAGCAACATATGGGTGGGTTTACTTTTTTTTTTTAATAAGGTATCTGTTATTTATAGAAAGCCAGGAGTTTTTATTGGCAGCTTTTCCCTAGTATGGTTTGGTAAACTTGGCATGGGTGGACTCCCCAAAGCGGACAGGCGGAAGTCTCTTGCGCTAGGGGTGTCTCCGAAAGGCAGGGTTGTGCTTTCCTGCTGCAGTTTTCAGAGAACTTGTTTTCTTTCACTTCCTGTTTTCCTCTGCCTTTCCTCCTCCTGTCTAACTTTCCCCTCACTAGGCACAATCGAGGCCCTCTGTCGCAGAGGATGGCTGTGACCCCGGGAGTGAGATCAGTGTTAAGCTCTGTCTTGCTCAGTGTAACCCGTGGGAGTACGTATGGTGTTCTGCCTGCTGCTTCCGTCCAGGTACAGCAGGGTTTTCGCCCTCCCTGGCTGCGGTGTGAGCTTGTGAAAAATGACTTTGCTTTGACGTTTCCTGAAAACACTAAAAAAAAAAAAAAAAAAAAAAAAACCTGAATTTATGTAGTATCTAGTTCCAAGGCTCTCTTTCCAAAGGTTTTTGTTTTTGTTTTTGACTCGGCTTTACTAAAAGAGTTTGGAATTGAAAACAAAAAGTCTACTAACTCTCTAACGTCTGTTAACCTACTGTTAAAGAATGCAGTTTGCTTAACTGAACCATTTGTAGCATAGGCCGCGCTTGTAGGAATACACCATCCAAATATGTCTGTTTCTTTTTCTTTCTTTCTTTTTTTTTTTTTTTTTTTCTGGCAGCGTTCAGACCAAACTGCCTATATGATGTCATTTCCTGGGTCACTGGCGATTTATATTTGGCCCGTAAACCTTCAGGATATGATGTATATCCCAAGGTATCCCTGCTAACTTTAAGCATTTTTCTTGCCCCTAAGAAAAACATGAAATTGATTCTCTTAATTTTGAAAAGTTGTCAAAAAGTGCCTCTTTAAAGAGTTGAAATGTGATTTTTTTAACAAAATTAAGAAGCAAGCATGTGTCCAAAGATTCACTTTTTTCCTATTATTAATAAGGGAACGAGCTGTGCTGCTTCAAAGGGAATTCAGAACAATCGAAGAGAGTGAGTGCTGGGATAAGATTGTGAAGTTACACACCAAACCAGGCAGTGTCAAGTGGGGCCATAAACCATAACCCATAATATTTTCTGCTGCAAAGGACACATTGGTATTTCTTCCCGACAAATGCCTTTAAGTTAACATGTAACTTAATACCTTCTGGGCCCTAATAAGAGTAAATGAAGGTAAACAAAGGTAGAACTGTCCTGAGAGATCAGCAACCTTTTACGTGCCTGTTAGACAATGCTCTACTGTGCTGAGAAAACAATATACACTCTTTGCCTCCTGTCCTAGGTTCTGGAAATTTTTTCTTAACAGTGCTTCCTTCTAACCTATTGGACTGCTTGTGTTGAGGGAGCAAAATAGATTCGCGTGGTAACTTTCCTGGTTCCCTTTACCAGACAGTACACAGAGACCACTCCGCTGGACGGTACAGATGGAAGCCAGCTGGAAGACAACCTGGAGAACAGCGAGCAGAGACTCTTTTGGCATGAAGACTCCAAGCCTGGAACATTAGTCTGAATGCAGTTGGACTCCTGACCAAGCACTGCGCGTTCTCACACTAGTGTGCCTTGCAGAGTGTGTTCCTTTTCTAGAAGGATTAAGAAACTAAAGGCCTCCAAGGGGGAAGAGAAGACTTAAGTGAATCACACACTAAGCCCCACAAAGCCCTGGGTGAGGACTTGCCTTTCAAACTCTAGGCACCAACCCATCACTAAGTCTGATCCCGTTGTGGGATTCTTGTCAAGAGAGTCGACATGAAGCCTTGACCCACAGCGAGCTCTTCTGAAGGGAACAACAATCGTCAAAGGCAAGCCTTGAAACAGGGGGCGTGTTCAGGGAGTTTAGCCCATTGGAAAGGAGGATGGGATATTTCAGAGCACAGTTCAGAATGCTGAGAGAGGGAACCCGGAAGCTCCTGAGCCGTGGCTCACCGTTACAAGATTTGAACTCATGAGCTGACAGAAAACACCCTGTTTCTACAAAACAGATGACAATTTAGACAGTATTGGAAACTTACTTGAAGAGAAGTTAGATTTTCATGAAGTTCTGAATGAATGTAAATGTTTTAAGATATTACAAAGCGATGTTTTTCATAAGCACCATAATACGGATTCTAGTCATTCTGATTGCTGTAGCATCCTGTACCATAACTTGATGGTAGACAACTAGAGGAATTAACTGTCCACCTCTGCTCGGAGAACGTTCTTAAGGTACATATCACCAATCCCTATTGTGCTTCCCACCACTGACTTCTCCGACTCTCCACCTTGCCTGTCCTTTAAAATGGTAGGCTTGAGGTGGAAAGTTTGTGGAACCACGAATCTGAGAAAGGGTTTCGAGATGATGACAGAAAGAACCCAGAGGACAAAGCCAACTCATATCATCATAGACGAATCGTGTGCCTTAAAGTGGTAAACAGTAGAGAGTTAAACCTACGATCTGAACTCCAGAAGTAAATCCGAGTCACCCAGTGACCAGACAAGATTGGCATGAAAGAATTTCCTCCAAGCTGCAGGAGAGTGAATCACGAGGCTTCAACTACCTCCTACCCCCTCTGGAGGAGCTCCTCATTGGCTGTTTGCAGGATTTTGCAGGCTTGTAGGACAGCCTTGATCTCTGTCTCTTTATTTGGCTTCGGAATCCCACAAAAGGTGCTTCCTCTTCCCTCCTTTTATACGAGTTTCTTGTCCATATTGTGAATAGAGACATTTCTCAACAGCTTTTCTGGGACGTTTTTCTACTTGTATTCCAAAGCATGTAATATATACATAAAATTGATTTGTTAAACTGGTCCTTAGTCATTTGTATCATTAGAAATGAAGTTTGGGGAAAGTTTTTGGAAAAAAAAAAAGACACAAGTTGGAAAAAAAATAATAACTTATTTCTTTTTGCATATTTGTATAGCCTTCTGGAATCGGAAACAGCCTTTTGCATATACTTCCACTGTTTTGACTTTTTGAGACCTATTATTTTTTTACATAGGTCAATAAACTGAAAGTGTGCTACTGAACATGTGTTCGAGTGCTTGCATTCATGTTTGGGGTGCACAAGACACAGTTTGAGGTGCCCCATTTCAAGAAGGAAATCAGACAAGATACAAATTCATTTACTATTACAATGTTTTGTAGATTCCAAGATACACCTTTTTTTTTAATATACATACACCTAAAAATAGGGATCCTATCTTCATCGTGTCTTAGTGGAATTGACTGTGGTTGGGTTTTGTTTTTCTTTCTTTCTTTCTTTCTTAGTGATACCTAAATTTTGTTTTGTTCTGTTGTTTCAGTGTGGGCCTGAACCTACGTCCTTGCACACACTACCCAGATCCCCTCCCACTGCAGGAGACCTCAGCTTCGCTGAGAATGACTGACGAGAATTTTTAGGTTTTAGGTTTGAAAACACTAACTGATTGATAATGAGTAATTTGTCTTCCTTTTAAAAACAAGTCTTTTACATTGAAGAAAATATTTCAGCCTCCATCTTCTTAGCCTGTTCATTGGAGAGAGCTGGGATGGAAATGAAATGTCGGGAAAACTCGAGTGTTTCTGTGCACGTAGCCTACGTGAAAACCCCCCTTTCCTGCTCAAAAGACGATGTGCTCAGAATCAGAAACATAGCCTTCAAAGAGAAAACAGGACCAGACTTCTACAGAGAAGTTTCCTCACTAGAAGTGCCATGGCTGTGCCATAGGATCACATCTGCTTTTTGTAGAAATTGCTCACTCAAAAGCGAAAACTGATCAAGGCGAATTTTCAACATGTAAACATTGTCTTTTTTTTTTTTTTTTACAAAAATATTCTGTACTCACAGAAAGCATTTGAAACAGAGGTAGCATAGGTAATCATGTCCTGCAAGCCTTCCTCGACAGAATGCAATTACTAATTTGTTTATTAGTTTGGAATTCTTTTTTCTTTCTTGCTTTCTTTTTTGTTTTGTTTTTTTGTTTCATTTTGTTTCATTTTTCAAGACAGGGTTTTTCTGTGTAACAGCTCTGACTGTCTTGGAACTCACTTTGTAGACCAGGCTTGCCTCAAACTCACAGAGATCTGCCTGCCTCTGCCTCCTGGAGTGCTGAGATTAAAGACATGTACCACCACTGCCTGGCTTCTTTTTGTTTTAAGAAAAAAAATTAGATTTATTTATTTATTACATACATAATGTTCTACTTGCACATATACCTGCATGACAGAAGAGGGCATCAGATCTCACTATAGGTGGTTATGAGTCACCATGTGGTTGGTGGGAATTGAACTCAGGACCTCTGGAAGAGCAGTCAGTGCTCTTAACCCACTGAGCCATATCTCTAGCCCCCATGAAAAGTTTTTTTTTTTAATTTTGTGTACATGTGAGTCTGCATACATGTATGTGCACAAGTGTGTAGATGCCCACAGAGGACAGAAGAAGGTGTCAGATCCCCAGGAGCTGGAGTCACAAGTGGTGGTGAGCCCACCCAGTGTACATGCTGGATGTGAATTCAGGTCCTATGGAAGAGTAGCAAGGCACTCTGTGGCGGTTCAGGTGACAGATGTCCCCCATGGGTGCATTTATTTGAACACTTGCTGCCCTGTTGGTGGTACTATGTGAGGAAATTATGGGACCTTTAGGAGGCAGAGCCTAACTGCAGGAAGTTGAGTGACTGGAAGAAGGGCTCACAGCCTCTCACTGCTGCCTCTAGGACTCAGCCTCTCCCTACCTCCTCTAGGACTCACAGCCTCTCCCTACCTCCTCTATTCCCTCTCTTTGCTACCTATGTGTGGATGAAAACGTAACCAGCCAGCTTCCTGCTTCCGATGGTGGGAAGGCATGGCATGCCATAAATCCTATAGATTTGTAAGGTGACATAAACTGAATTGTTATGAGAAAATTAATCCAAAAAAAGTAAATTACTAGTTGATTAATAGAGATCCGGATATACACTGGTGTGTATTGTTAGCTTCGACAGATGACAAACTACTCCATCCCCAGGCACCCTGGTGCACGCCTACAGTCCCTGAAGCTGCAGGGGCTTTGGCAGAGGACTCCTTTAGCCCAGGAGACCAGCCTGGGAAAACTGATGAGACTGTGTCTCAAAAACAAACGAAAACCTCCTCAGTCAAGCCACTGTCTGACTCCTGACTCCATTCCTATGCACTGGAGTTTTCAGACTGTACCCTGAGTAGCACTGACCGGGAGGTAAACATCCACCAAGATGCTTCATCCATGCCTCTTGATGAGGTAAGTCGTTCACTGTCCTTTCTAATCTCAAAGTGCAGGGAGATGCAGTCCATTTCCATAGAGAGAAAACACTTTCGGACACAGACAAACCCTGTAGGTAACAAAACACTTGCCTCACCTTTCAGCTCAGTGTGCTGGAGAGGGCTGGGGATGGATGGCGGAGTACTTACCTAGCATGAACAGTCTTAGATTCCATCCCCAGCAGGGCATAAACTAGGCATGGTGTGTGTGTGTGTTGGGGGGGGGAACATACAAGATCCCTGCACTTGGGAAGTAGAGGCAAGAGGAACAGGAAAGAATTCATGGTCATCTTTAACCTCACAGTGAGCCTGAGGCCAACTTGATCAAGACCTTGTCTCAAAAAATAAATAAATACAAATAAAATTTGGAAGCTCCCTGTCTCCTCTGTTTTAACCCTATCATCCCTCCTCTGAATTTCCCTAGGTCTTTGCTTCTGCATATTGATCCTTCCCATTTTGATGATTCAGGGCAGTGTAGTGATATGAAATATGGTGTGCACTTTATGGAGTTGCTGAGAAGCCACCTTGGAAGTCAGCTCTGTGTGTCTGGGCACTCACAAAGAAGGAGATTAGGCTCCAAGCAGAATCTTAGTGCACCCCAAAAACATCCTTAGAACACCCTCACCCTCTTCCTCCTTCATGGAGTCAGAGTCTGACTTCCTGGCAGGAGAAAATGGAAGACAAGTGGGAGACCTGCTTTGGTGGTGCTTACCTGGCGCAGCCCTTAACAAGCAAACACACAAAGAGCATTACTCCATTCCTTCTGCTTTCAAGTACCAGCAGCCTTGGCAAGAACAGTGACCTGGGACTGGGAGGAGAGTAGGAGTTGACCCAATTTGGGATTTTCAGATCATTTTCTCCAATGCTGACCATTCACAAAAGCACCCGAGGCTGAAGAGGTCTGTAAGCGTCAACTATGGCTGTGCTGGCTCCTGTGGAGTGTTGGGGAAGTGTGTGGCTATGTTTTAGATTCACCCAGCGATTGGGGAATATGATTGATGTCATAGAATATTGTTTTAAGTAGACACAGATGTGTTACATTTGTTTATGCTGCATTTGTTTAATTATGTAAAGATGTGTTGCACTTGTTTCACCTTGCCTGCCTAAGGCATTGATTGGTCTAATAAAGAGCCGAATGGCCAATAACTAGGCAAAAGAGGGATAGGCAGGGCTGGCAGGCAGAGAGAATAAATAAGAGAAATTAGGCTGGAGAGAAGAAATGGGAGGAGGAGGAGGAGGAGGAGGAGGAGGAGGAGGAGGAGGAGGAGAGAACAAGGGAGACACCCAGGGCCAGAAGCCATGAGAAGCAGTGGAAGTAAGATATACAGAAGGAAGAACAGTAAAAAGCCCAAGTAGCCCATCTTGACTGTGCATGGCGATCCTTTGAGAATCACTTAGGCTGTGTACTTAGGGGCAGGTGTTACATCTGGGTGCTGTGTTCCATAGCTTAAAACAGAGGAAAGAAGGGGAGACAACAGTTGTGAATGAGAGTCAGGCAAAATCATGTGTGATTCAAGGAAGAAAAATGGGCACCCAACACCTCACTCGTGTGCCAACTGCATATCCGTAAGTCACAGACCCAGGCAATTGGATAGAACGGGCTGTTTCCCCAAAGGCTTCAGTCTCATGAGGAAGAAGCATAACTGTCTAAATGACTTGATATGACGGTTAATTCTATGAAGACCAAGGGTGATGAGACACAATAAAGAGGGGCACAGATGCTACCTGAGGTGGGCGGGACACATTGGGTCCCTTTGAGGAGAGGCTGCTGCACGGGGTCTTTCCCCAGAGTTGGGAAGCAACATCTTAGAAACTAAAGGAACGTGAGGCCAGCCTGGCTAATACTGAAGACATCCGGGTAATGGGAAGCTAGGACCATGAAGAGAGTGGCTCAGAAAGGTGGCCAAGCCTTTGGTTCTCCATGACCACTGGAATTTCAGAGCCCCCTGTGTCTGATGCCTCGTCTCGCGCTCTGTGATGACCGTGGTGCTATTCAGAAAGCAGCCAGTGACAGAGCAACTGCTTTAAATGAAAACCAATGAAAATGAAAAGGGGAAAGAAGGAAGAAAGAGAGGAAAAGGCCGGGGAAGAAGGAAGTGGAAGGGCCGGAGGGCAGCTCAGCAGGGTGACAATCACAACCAATGGTCAGGGAGAAAAGTACAGTCCTAGCAGCTGGCAAGACTCAGATGTTGTCTGTCAAGGTGCGATTTGAGAGATTCTTGACGAAGGGTCAGGTAACAGCCAGTGCACTGGAATTATCTTTGCATATAATGTGGAGGAAAATGAGCTGCATCATTTTCAACTTATACCCCAAAGGCTTCTCTTGCAGGGAAGGAGCCTCACGTCATCCCATGCCTCTTTCTCGATACAAGTACGCGCGCGCGCACACACACACACACACACACACACACACACACACACACACACACACAGACACGGACACAGACACACGCGGAGGGATATACATGCTCCCTTGTCACGAACCCATTCTCTAGCTTGACCTTTCCTCGTTTTCAAGAGATACAGGCGTCCTGAAAAGATCAAAAGGTGGGAAATAGCAAGGATCTCATCAGGAATCCCAGGAGCTCCAGGCTGGGAGAGGCATCCCAACCACCCTTCAATTACTGGAGAAGCCTTTCGGGGAGTTGGTGGTGTAGGCACAGACACCACCATCTTCCTAAAGTAGTGGTTAAGGATATGGGCTTTGAAGTCTTGGAGACAGACTATCAGGCTTGGAGTCTAGCCCAGCCTCACTGCTTGCTGGCTAGTCTCCTGGGCCTCAGTTTCCTCCTTGGTACAAGGGTACTGCATGGGTTGTACAGTGTAATGCGTGCAATTTACACAGCATAGCATGTATGTACCCAGCAGGTTTTTCTGAAAATACCCTGTAGAAAAGCAGTAGGAGATGTCCCATAGTAAACATGATCTAGAAAGCTGAGGTTTTCATCTCTCTGTGTGTGTGTGTGTGTGTGTGTGTGTGTGTGTGTGTGTGTGTGTGTGTGTGTGTGCTTGTTCCTGTGTGAATGGGGGTATGTGCATGTCCTGGTACACTTGCCACAGTGCCTGTGGGGATGCCGGAGGACAGCCTCTGGTCCTGGTCTTGTGTGAGAGTGAGGCTCTTGTCTGCCCAGCACTGTTGGTTTATGCCATGTTAGACACCCGTGAACTTCTGGGGAATCTCCTGTCTCAGCTTCCCAGCTCACTGTAGGACCACTGGGTTCCAGATGTGCAGCTCATCACTCAGCTTCTTTCTGTGGCTTTTCAGGATCCAAACTGAGGTCCTCATTGTTAGGGGGCAATCACTTTAACCCAAAGCTGAGGTTTTCAAGGATTTAGGGTGCATTAATTTAGCCACTGAAATGACAATACGGAAATAATTGTTACAGCTGAGGGTTGATTCATGTTCTGGACTCCTAGAATTTTTTTTTTCCTTATTTAATCATCACAGCAAAGTCACTGCTATTAATTCCGAACCAAAGCTCCTGGAAGTTAAAGTCCTTTGCCCCGTGTGTAGTTAGGAAGCACTCAAGGGTGGATTCCAGTTACCACAGTAGAAGAGCAAGCCTTTGTGAGGCTGTGAGTTCCGGTAGCTCAGAGTCCACTAAGTAGGAAGGCTGTATCAGAGTAAGGTGAGTCAGGTGTTTTCCACCCTCCTCCTGCCTCTGCGGTCCTGCGAGGCCAGGGCAAAGTATACCTGTGACAGCTCAAGAGTGAATGCCACCTTACATCAGCCGCCCAGGCACCTCCCCAGCTCCTGCTGGGTCAGGCCATGACAGTTGGCCCAAAGACAAGTTCCTGCCCTTTCTACGCACATAAGAAAGCAAACAGGCAGGAGAGTGGGGCGGCAAGATTTAGCAAAAACTACAAGAGGCCAGTTAAATTTGGAAAATAGTTCTAAGTGCTAATTTTTTAGAATTTATTTTTCAGAACCTTTGTAGGCATCCTGGGGGAGGGGGGGGGGGAGGAATCAACCAAAGCTTAGGAGAAAACCATTTAGTGCCAGTAGAGGAAGTGTCCTGTAGATCTGGGATTCTAGGTGGAGGAAAAAGGAAGACAAGACTCCTCCCAGATATGGTTGAGGAGCAGCTGGTCAGAACAGCCAGAGGCATTAGGAAGGGTCCAGACTGACTTGGGGGGAGGGAGGAGCAAGACCAAGAGAAGAACCAGGAGTTAAGAGACCTAGAGGGCGAGTAGCCAAAATGGCTGAGTTATATAGCGACCAGAGTCTGGGGGAAGGGAGCCCAGCCCCTAGGTTGGAGAGGCTTAGGGTAGGGGGCGGGGTGGGAGGAGCCACAGGTATTGAGTGAAGGCTGGGAGAGCTAGCTAGCATCTGGTTTGAAATATTAATAAGCATAATGTTAGCCAAGTGTCCTGGGTTTCTTTGAGACCTGACACCAGGCAAACCTAATTGTCAAAGCCTCTGTCCAGGGGCAGCTGGGACAGTACCGCACAGGAGCGAGACGTGTGCAGTGAGGAGGCACACACGGATGGTGTCCCTTTCACATCCGCGGAGAAGGTGGCCGGCTCAGTGTGAGCCCTTCATCTGAACATAACCTTTTAGGCTAGGCCAAGTTTCTTCTGAGTTCCACTGTGCCTAGTCTTTCCGATGTACAATATTGGTTAAGAAGGACACCTAGAGGCCGTCCTGCCTTACTGCAGGCAGGAGTTCCTGGCTGCCCTGGACTGAATTCAGACTTTTCAATACTGTAGGAACAGGTGCTAAGGGCTACAGGTGGAAGAAAACAAGCAAATAAACAAAACAAAACAAACAAAAACCCCAGTTTCTACTTTCTAATTCCCAACACCTGTGATTACTAGCTGTGTTCTTGGGGAAGCTGTTTCTGTGTTTAAAATCATTGCTTTTATAAGGTAGAAGCAACGGTAACAGAATTGTAAGGATTCAATAATGTTGAGGACCTTAGAACACAGCAATGGCCATTTCCTGGGACAAAGTACGCCAGGTATTGTTACTGATTCTAATGGGACTCTGCAAGGAAGAGGGTTGATAACATTTAACAGTTTAAATTTAAATAACAATAAGATAAAACTTAAATATTAACAATGTTTAATAGTCACTGAATGCCAAAGCAAAGATTGATGTAATGTAAGGTATTTTCTCAGGTGAAAAAACATCAAACAAGCCTAGCTGGCAAATTTTTTTTTAACACAGTCTTTTATGAAATCACAATTCATACATACACACACACAAATTCTATGATTTAAAAAAAGATTTTAAATACAGGATTGATATGACTGAGATGACTGGATTTTCCTTTGTCTCAGACACCAAAAGGCTTGGCTGTGTCTGGGACTGTGCCAGCACTTAACAAAGAGGGCTGAATGTCTTCTGTGCCCATTTCAGATACAAGAGTGAGAGCCCAGGATAAGTGCTCAGACATACTGACAAAAAGAAGGTCTCATAATCAAGTACAGTCTGGAAATTACCCACACTGGAGAAGCCTAGTGCAAGTGATCTTTTAACGGACGGCCACAGTGCTGCGAGAAACCCAGGGCCTCACACACGCCGGGCCAGCCCTGCTGCACTAGAGGCATGCCAACTGGTCGTGTTTTTAACTCTTTTTGCCTATTCATATATATGGGGGAGGGTAGGCAGAGAGAGAGACAGAGACAGAGACAGAGAGAAGAGAAAAGAGGAGACAGAGTCTCACATGGCCCAAGCTGGCCTCCAACTTAATATGTAGCAGAGAATGACCTCGAATTTGTGATCTTCCTGCTTCTATCTCCTACCTGAGTGCTGGGATTACAAGTGCGTACCACCAGGTTTGATTTACTTAATTTTCCTGGGAACAGAACCCAGGGCTTTGCACATGCTGGGCAGGCACTCCCCGCCCACCCCCCCCCCCCCCCCCCGACTGAGCTACAGCCCCCAACTACTTGTTGGCAAAGTGATTTGGGCTTTGGTGTTTTTGACCCTAGGCTGTAATTTTCCTGTCTGTGTGGTAGTTTACTGGTGGTGTGTTTAAGAAATAAAAGCAAAGAATACACAGTTAAGTTTGAATTTGAGGCAAACAAAGATGAACCTATAGTGTGCATCCATGTCCCATGTGTGTCCTGTTTTGTTGGGCAATGCCATACTTTGCCCCATCACCCAGGCAACCTGACAATTTAGTAAATAGAGCTATGATTTCAAAACAGTCTGGACCTCCTGGGTTAGGACTCTGGTTTCTGTGCTCTGCACAGATCAGTAAATGGCCTTACTAGAGTAACAGAAAAAGACATCGAAAACCTGCTCAGTATTTTAGGTTTCAAGGCAGAGGCACAGGCTGAGCCTACACCGGCATCACCAAAGGTCCTTGCATAGATGCTTAAGTGTAGGAAATGCTCTGAGTGTTCTGTGTTGCCTGCCCATCCTGCAGGATTTGTTAGGTTTTGATCCCCGTCTACGGGCAATATAAATTACTTCCTTGGCAGAACAGCAACCGACCTCCAACAATCTACTTCCATTTAAAGCGCAATGCAAATGATTATGGACGTGTGAACTGGGGGCTTTAAAAATACCTGGAATCACGTTGCCCACTTGGTGCGGAAACATCAGTCAGTTCCATCTCCTTGGAGCTCAGTAAACTGAATATGTTGTGAGCAGTTATTTCTTCTAATAATGCAGCTGTGTGCAGATGCAGACAGAGATGTCTCTAGGTTCGCCTCTGGGTTAGCCACCATTGGAGGGTTTGAGGCATTCACTTTTTTAATTACAGAGGAGTGAAGCATTAGGACCCCTTCAACTCCTAATTGAGAGCCTTCAGACTGAGGGAAGTGTTCCAGGTCCCTCCCAAATAAATAAATAAATCCTTCCCAGAGAATTAACTGCCTCTTTATACAACTGCCAACCTTAGAATTACTGTAGGGGGTGTGTGTGTGTGTGTGTGTGTGTGTGTGTGTGTGTGTGTGTGTGTGCTTTTAGATTTCAGGAACCCTCCTGGGCATAATGGTGCATACCTGTCATCCGAGTATTCAAAAGGCTGGGTACTACAATGCAAAGCTTTGTCCTAAAGGGGGTGGGAGGGTAGGAAGGGAGTTCAGTCAGTGAAATGCTTAGCATGCAGGCACAAGAAGACATGATTTGATTTAGATCCCTAGCAGCGGGGCATGGGGGCACGTGCTTTTGACCCCACCACTGGGGAGGCAGAGAAAACTGGATGTCTAGGGCCTTGGTGGCCAGCCAGCCTAGCCTACCTGGTGAGTTTCAGGCCAGTGAGAGACCTCGTCTCAAAAAGAAGGTGGATACAAGCCGGGCGGTGGTGGCGCACGCCTTTAATCCCAGCACTCGGGAGGCAGAGGCAGGCAGATCTCTGTGAGTTCGAGGCCAGCCTGGGCTACCAAGTGAGTTCCAGGAGAGGCGCAAAGCTACACAGAGAAACCCTGTCTCGAAAAACCAAAAAAAAAAAAAAAAAAAAAAAAAAAAAAGAAGGTGGATAGCACCTGGGGAATGATAACTGAGGATGTCCTCTGACTTACACACACACACACACACACACACACACAGAGGCATACACGCACAAAGAAAATAAATCAAGGGCCGCCTTTTATTTGCTTTTTAAAAAATGATCAATTTATTCTTATTTTATGGACATTGGTGCTATTTGTGCATGTATATCTGTGTGAGGGTGTCAGATCTCCTAAAACTGAACCCTGGTCCTCTGGAAGAGCAGTCAGTGCTCTTAACTGCTGATCTATCTCTCCAGCGCCCCATGGTTTTTTTCAATATATGCTTCACTTAAACTCTGAAACTGTATCATTGCCCATGTATTGATTCCCCAGAACCTACAAACAAACAAACAAACAAACAAACAAATAAATAAAAGCAGGGCATCATAGCATGCACTTGTACTCCTAGAGCTGGGGAGACATGGGGAACTTCATTGCACACACACATTGTTAGGAGTTCTGTAAACACAGATGAGTCAATGGAGTAATGTGAGCAACAGAAACCTATTGCCTGGCTGTTTGAGCATTTAGGATGCAGTCTTTGTCCTGGCCAGTACCTCCTGAAGGCTGTGAAGGAGAGCCAGTTCCACGCTTCTCCCTCTAGTAGCTGGTGTCATCAATAGAGGTCTTGTTTGGCCCTGTATTTGTGCAAGCCCCACCCTGGCCTGTGCCTTCATTTCCTCTGGGCATTTACTCTGCCCATCTCTGTGGCCAACCTCCCTTTTTTAAAAGACCAATTGTGTAGGTCTAGGACCCATAAACTTCAAATTTTTAATCTCCAGATGAGGTCACATCCTGAGATTCTAGGGGTTAGGTGTTCAAAAGAACTTTTCTTCTGGGGGACACATTTCAAGGAAGAAGAAGAAGAAGAAGAAGAAGAAGAAGAAGAAGAAGAAGAAGAAGAAGAAGAGGCATCCAAATCCAAAGGTCAACTTTCTGAGCTTCTGAAATGAGATAAAACTGTGAACAGAGACAAACACAAAGAAGAGAGATGGCCACGTGAAGAGGGATGCAGACCACAGAGCCTGTATGCCAACAATCATGGGAAGTGACCAGAAACCAGGAGAGTGACACAAAGCAGGGACTTCCTTTGAGCTTCTAGAAAGTACCAGTTCTAACAAATCCCAGACTCCAGACTTCCGATCTCCCAAACGCTGAGACAATCAAGTTCTGTTCTATTTTGTTTACGTTTTTTAAAAACTATAGACTGACAGGATCGGTTTTAAAACAACAACAGCATCAGCTACTTAGCAAACATTTTTGCAGGAAGGGTTTTGCAAGGTCAATTCTCATTCGAAATTCCCTGAATCATGATACTAAAAGGAGCTGAATTGTATCTGCATGTTGAGTTCTGGAAAAGGAGCAGTTGTGTTGCTTTGTCTTGTGCCCACCCTCTCCATTCTGATTTCAGATTTCCCAGCTCACAGGAGCTCTCTGAGGGACAGATACCAGCACAATTTAAAAGGTTTGGGTTTATCTTTTCCTCCTCTCTCTCTCTCTCTTCTCTCTCTCTCCTCTCTCTCTCTCTCCTCTCTCTCTCTCTCTCTCTCTCTCTCTCTCTCTCTCTCTTGAATATCAGCATGTTATGATGCTAAAGGTTTTCAAATATCTCTTTTTCTTTGAGACACAGGGTCTCACTATGTAATCCTGGCTAGCCTGGGACACACTATATAGACCAGGCTGGTCTCAAATTCACAGGTATTTGCCTGATTCTGCTTCCCGAGTGGTGGAATTAAAGGAGAGCACCACCATTCCTGGTTCAGATATCCTCATGTACAGCCCACACCCCCAACTCTAGCATTCTTGATGAACAGGGAAAAGTACTATATATAGGTTCCATGAGGTAACAGCTAAGCCAACAGGGCTGGAGCTTGGTGATGCCAGAGTGTGTGCTACACTTTCAGAGGACCCAGCTTCCATTCCCAGCACCTACTCTCTTCTGTACTCCCCGGGCACTGCATACATATAGTACATGTACATAGATGCCTGCAAAAACAATCACATAAAGTAAAAGTAAATTATTACTGAATACCTACAATGTGTTGGTAGTCAGAATGCCATCGTCTCCAACTCAGGGTCTACTGTAGCTTGAGTTTTCCTGCCTGGCCCCACAGTCAGGACAAATCTCTCTCACCCCGCCAGTCCCACAACCGCTCAGACCCAACCAAGTAAACACAGAGACTTATATTGGTTACAAACTGTATGGCCGTGGCAGGCTTCTTGCTAACTGTTCTTACAGCTTAAATTAATCCATTTCCATTAATCTATACCTTGCCACATGGCTCGTGGCTTACCGGCATCTTCACATGCTGTTTCTCATCATGGCGGCTGGCAGTGTCTCTCTGACTCAGCCTTCCACTTCCCAGCTTTTTTCTCCTCCTTGTCCCGCCTACACTTCCTGCCTAGCCAATGGCCAATCAGTGTTTTATTTATTGACTAATCAGCAACACATTTGACATACAGAACATCCCACAGCAGTCTACCCCACAAGAGTTTGCAGTCCAGTACTAGGACTAGGCCAGGTTGATAGGTTGTAATAGGACAGGCCCACAGGGTCTAGGAAATTGGCTCAAACCAGTTGCCATGGCATGTACATAACATACTTCCTTATGAGCCAACCTATAGTCTGCCTGGGGGCCTCACAACAGGCACTGTCAGAGTTTCTGATCGTGCCCAGGCAATGAGGGATGACCACGCAATGTCACCAGATTGGGACACAGCTTGGGTGCTGGGAGGAGGGCATATAAGGTCTTTCCCGTTTGCTGTTTGCCTTGAATTGACTCCCAGGGTCTGTGTCATTGACTCAGTGCCTTCTCACTCCCTCCCTCAAGGGAGTCATTAGGATCCACCAATATCAAGTAAATATGAAACAGTACAAAACAATGTGCCCTGGACCTAATTCATATGATGGTTAACACTGATTGTCAACTTGACAGGATCTACAGTTACCTAGAGACAAATTTCTGGGATTGTCTATGAGGGGTTTCTTAATTGGATTAACTGAGGTGGGAAAAATCTACTCTAAATGTGCATGGCATCATTCTGTGAGCTAAGACAGAATAAAAGGAGAGAGGAGGCTGATCATCAGCATTCATCTCTCTCTGCTCCTGACTGAATGCAAAGGCCTGCTGACTCACACTCCTGTTCCTGTGCCATCTGTGGTGGTTTGGATGAGAATGGCCCACATGTGCTCATATATTTGAATGCTTGGTCTATAATGGTTGGAATTGTTTGGGAAGCATTAGGAGGTGTGGCCTTGTCGGAGGAGGTATCACTGGGGGTGGGCTACAAAGCTTCAAAATTATCTCTCTCTCCACCTCCAGTTTTCCAATAAGATGTTAGTTCAGACACTGCTCCAGTGCCATGCCTACATGCCTGCCCACTGCCTTGCTCTCTGTCATGATGGTTATGGACTCACTCTCTGAAACTGTAAGTAAGCCCCCAATTAAATGCTTTCTTTTATAAATTGCCTTGGGTATGAGTATCTATCTATTCACAGCAATGGAAAAAATAAAACACCTTCCCTACCTGATGGACTGTGCCCTTGAATTGTAAGCCAAAATAGCCTTGCCTTAAGATGCGTTTGTCATAGCAATGAGAAGAGTCTTTAAAGCAATAAGGAACTGGGTGTGGTGGACCAACTAAGCTACTGCTCAGGTTGAAGTCCAGGTAGACTTTCTGGAAGAAATAACTTCTGTGTATATTTTCATGCAAATTCAATATTGCTACATCTTCTCAAAGAAAGAATGTTGTATTTGAGTTGACATACAAGCTGGTGATCCTAACTGCTAGAGAGGCTGAAGCAGGAAGATCCCAAGTGAAAGATAAATGGCGCTGGTGGTGGCACTGGTAACCACGTGGAAAGGTCACGGTCATGACAGAACCCAGTGTTAGTTTTCAGAGCTTTATTAGGAGGGAAAGGTGGGGAGGAGAAAGAGGAGAGCCAGGCCTGGAGAGAGAGAAAGATGGTGGGGGTGGGGAGGGAGCAGAGCAGAACAGGGAACAGGGAGAGAGCAGAGAGAGCATGAGGTCTGCATCTGGCTTTGTAAGGCACGTACATAGTCACCAGTGCCCTCTGATGACATAAGACACAAGACCCTGAGCTGTGCTTGTGCAGGAGTGAGGGCAGGATCCTAACACCAAGTTCTCAGCTTGCCTGGCTACCCAGTGAGTTCAAGGCACTCCCAGGTAAATTATTCAACGCTGTTGTAGGCGCAGTACAGGCATAACATCCTTAGTTTGATCCCTGGATCCCATGTGGAATGAGAACTGACTTCTTAAAAGCTGTTCGTTGACCTCCACACACATGCTAAAGTATGCACATACCCCTACCTCTCTCTCTCTTTCACACACACACACACACACACACACACACACACACACACACACACACTCACCACATGCACAGAATAATAAAAATTAAAATAAAAAAAAAACTGTCTCAACATAAAAAAGTAAAAGCAGAGTTTGGGGTACAGCTCAGTGGTGGAGTGCTTATCTGGTGTATGTGAGAGCTGAGGTTCAAGCCTTTGTACTGAAATTAAACAACAAAAAGATCATTGCTTTTTTGGGGCCTCTTTCTTTGGCCAAGTATCAGGGAATACTGGTGGTACCTGTCCAAGAACAGTCAGCAGAGAGCAGTCTGTGGTATTAACATTGTAGGCTACTTGCCAATTACAGGGTTTCCTCCCCAGCCCAATGGCTACAGGCTGTCCTTCCTCTAATGGGTCTTTTCTCTTCTGCTATCAAGTGTATCACATTAAAATAATTATAACTTTCCTAAAATCCCAAGCAAAGAATGGCTTACAGGGGAAGGTTTGTACAAATTGCTTGTTTATCCTTCTTAATTTGGAGGGAAAGCTGAAGGAAGAGAGTTCTTGAAATGAGACGGTAAGTGGAAATTGGGAAATAGAAAAAGATTCATGTGTATGCGAAGTCCGTTGGCGCTGTCCCTAAGATGGCACGCAAATAACTGAAAAGATGGTGGTTCCTGTCCTGGCAGGTCACACGCTGTCCTGAGAGGTATAGTGACTCGGGAGTCATTTTACTAGTAAATATAATGATGGTAAGAACTGCTAGTGACTTGGGAGTCATTTTACTAATAAACACAGTGATGGTCAGAGGCTGCAATAGGTAAGCCTGCGGTTAGGTTCCGCTTGCAGTACTGCATTTCATCCTCACAGCACGTGGTGAGGTAGGGACCATCATGACTCCGGTTTTGCAGATACACAAGCAGATACTTATTGGGTTTCACACTGGAGGTCATCTTTCAGCTGGGAACGGGGACGAAGATTTGTTGCTGTGAGAAGGAGACAGTGAATATGTAAATACACAGTACCCAACAGCATCGTTGATCTAGGGCTTACCGGTTCTTTTCTTTGGGAACAATGCCATTGGGCCACTTTAGAAATGAGCCCAATCACTAATGAGCCCCCTTGGTAACTAATACCCTTTGGCTAAAGTCCCATTTGGAAGAGCTTCATGGAATTCACGTTGTTAATAAACTTAAATTTCTGGTTTCAGTTAATGCAAAGCAACTTGATAACCACATGGTAAATGGCAGATTTAGATGCATAAATTAGATACCTGAAGCCTATCAGAGGAGCTGTAAAGGTCCAGTGGACTCCTCCTCAGAAGCTGCTGGCTTGACATCGACAGTTGGTCTGGCATAGTCTCAACAGAGGAATAAGGTTTTTGCTGGATGTGTACCAGGAATCTCAAGAGACATGCACATCTTTAGCCCAGTGTCTCTGTTGGGGCAGTATCACAAGTTACCATGGAGTAGACTAGCAAGGTAATCAGACTCTGGAGGAGAAAGAAAATAGCTTTAAACTTGGAGGCCCCAGATTCTGATCAACAATATATTTTTAACAACGAGAACCATGGCTTCCAGCAAGCTCTCTCTCTCTCTGCCTTCTGTCATTCATTAGGAATGTACCCACTGATGGGGCAACTGTTATTCCCTATTTTTACGTGATCTGTGACCAAGAGTATGTGTGTATATCAATTTCAAACTTGAACCAACAAACGTGCTCTGACACGGGCTGTTCTTGGATGAAAAATAAAGCCAAATTTGTATGTGTCTCAATCTTATGGGGATGGGGGCAGGGATAAGATGGCTGATACAAAATCACTCAGAGAGAATTTCTGTATGGCTTCATGCAGTAAATGTCTCCAAGAGCATTACTTCTACTTACATTTAACTTTAGTAGACAGGTAAATGGTTGTTCTTTGGTACACAGTGCTATTCATCTCCAATCCATAGTTCCATAACTGTTCTGGAATAAACACTGCTTTCCTAAGTACAGATTCTAAAGTCCCTCGTGAGGCCCCAGGACTCTGTGGCTCTTGACCATATTCTCCTGGCATTCTTCACTACCACTCCTGGTGAAGAAAAAGTTCAGTGTATAAATCTAAGAGGGAATAGCATGTGGTGGGTTCTACTCTAAGACATGTGGTAAGGGGAGTCTTACCCGCACACACACATACACACAGAGAAAGAGAGAGACAGAGACAGGGCGGGAGAGAGAGAGAGAGAGAGAGAGAGAGAGAGAGAGAGAGAGAGAGAGAGAGAGGAGAGAGAGAGAGAGTCCTAATCTCTCTGTGACTGGGTGCCTACTTGGGAAATTCTTGCTACCTCTCAGCATTTCCTCCAGAAGTTTTTTTCTTTGCTATGAAGGGTGATCTTCTATATTGCAGAATATTTAGCCCCATCTCTAGCCTCAACCTCTGGATACCAACAATACTCCTCCATTTTTAATAACCAGAAATGTCTTCTGAAGGGGGCAACATCTCCCACACCCCCCTTTCAAGGGGGAGAACCACTAATCTAACGGGAAGCATTGCTAGTCAAACTAGAGATGACATGACCTTCATGATGACAGTCTGACCTCCTCTTGGCCTTTTCATTCATGGGATGGGCACTGAGGTAAAGAACTCTTAACCTGGGCTCTTTTTAATGCCTCTTAGGTCACATGGGTACTGGTCAGAAGACACTATTTAGCCTTCTGGAATCCAATCCTGTGTTTTATTCTTATTAGCTGTGTAAAGTGGTTAAATCTCTCTCTCTCTTGGGCCCCGGCTTCTGGATCTGTAAAATGGCAATAAGCATAGCATTCACTGTTGGAGCTGCAGATTGTCCTGTATTCAATATTTGCATCCCCTTCCTTCTACACTAAAACCTCCCAATTTTGAATTGTAGCACACCCAGGTTAGAATTGCCAGAATTAGAAATAAAAATCCAGGATGCCCAGTTAAATCTTATTTTAAATAAGTGCTAACTAATACTTTTTAAAAAATAAAAGTATATCCCATTTTCTGTAGATTATCTGGAAGTCAAGTTTATTCACTGACCCAGCTCAGTTAATACCCTTCCATCCACAGGCCCCCATTTGCCTCTAAAGCAGGGCTCATGACAGAGTCTGGATGGCATAAAGCAAAGTGTCTGGGGAGTATGGACATTTGCCCGATTAAGCAGTGACAGACTCAGGAGAACTTGGGTATTGCTCTCGGCCTGCCCTTCTTGCTGCTGGCATGTGAGGATGGTGCCCTGAGTTAGAGAGGCCATCGTCCCTGCCCTGAGTGAGGACCAGACTTATTGTCCTGGCAGGAATGAAGATACCCATTCCAGAGGGAAACTTGCACCCTCCCTGTGGCTATCCGACTATTAAAACAAAGGACCCCAAGACATGGGAATTTCACAGCGAGAAAAGGGCAGCCAGAGGCGGGGGTTCATCTCTCAGAAAGAGCTTTCACACAGCTCTGACATGCTCTCAGACCACCTTCTGGGAGAAACTGGAGGTCAGGCAATGACTCCATCAGGACCTCATCTTGACAAGGCTGCTTGCTTCTGCATGCCTCTTGCCTTCTCTTTAAATCTAAATCTCACTGTGGGGAACCTGAGCACAGACCTGAGGGGTCACTGGACCTTCTTCCTCTTCCCATTGTGGCCACATTGAATACACCTTCTTCCTCTGCTTACCACTCTTACCATTGGCTTAACTGTTCTATGTGGGACAGGTGGCAGATAACTTTAAGAACTCTGGTAGCCGGGAGGAGGCGTCAGACCAATGGCCTCCCTCCTGAGCAGCCTCAGCTTGTCCTTGGGTGGAAACCTAAATGACAATGTCAGTCTTTTCTTTTCTTCCTTTTTTTTTTTCCCACCTGCTTGCTGCCTCACTTCAGCTTTATCTTGTGCCTGGGTGTTAAGTCCACATCTCCGGTCCCCAGAGAAGGCTGCCTTTTATAGATCACATCAAAGGACCAGCACCCTGTGGACTCCAGAGGGGCTCTGTGCAGGGGAGATGCCACAAGGAAATGAGAGAAAAAGCAAGAATTATGGGAAGATATTCTGCAACAACACCCCCCCCCCCCCCCCCCCCCCCCCACCCCCCCCCCCCCCCGCCTAGCTGAGCCACACAGTGGCATTTGCTTACTCCAAGCTAACCCCACTGACCTGTCCTGAAACAACAGCTCCATCTCTGGGACCCCATCTCCTCGGACACCCACTTCCAGCACCTCAGGTCTGGAGAGAAGTGGGAACCTCTCTATGCACCTGCTCTACTGCATGTTTTCTCCATCACAGCTCACCTCTGCCCTGGGTGGGGTGGGGAGTTCTGCTTTGTTGCTTACTCACACAATCTTTTTTCTTTCTTTTTGTGAAAAGCTGTATTTATTTAGCAGTATGTGTGTTCACAAACATACGCGTGAGACCGGACACAAATGTGAAGGTCGGAAATCAACCGGCGGGAGTCAGTTCCCTCCATCCACCGTATGGGTCCAGGGGATGAAACCCAGGTCATCAAGCACTGACTGAGTTAACCTGCTGAGCCATCTCACTAGCTCTGAACACACAGTAGCTAATAAATAAGCTTCTTCAAAGGCATTTGGGGATGGTGATGAATGACATGGTGACATCAGGTGCCAGTGTGCTAGTAGTCGTAAGGGGTGAGGTAGAGTCCATGAGCACTGCTTGGGCCTGACATGCCCTCTCCATCTGCTCCATCTTCTGCCTCTCCTTCCTCCATCTCCCAGTCTCTCTTTCTCTGCTTTCAAGGTACAGATTCTGCAGAATAAACTGGCATTTTACTTTGCTCTTTTTGTTATTGATCCCGCCACATGTCCTCTATGGGTCAGAACCTTGTAAAGGGAAAGGTGTGAATACTACCTTAAAGCCCAAACAGTAATTGCAACAGATTAAAAATCTTTTTTTTTTTTAATTATTTCAGTTGTGATTGAATACAGGTTTTACCCCAGAAAGCAGCTTAATTGGTAGTGGCTGGTTGGTATGAGGCTCTGCAGGGGATGTGCCTCGGTTAGAGATCTGGGATTGATTAGAGATGTCTGCCATCCACATGACAAAGGAGAGTGGTGTTTGTTATCCCGGATCTGTAACATAAGCCCCACTAGTAGTTGTCATTTGCTGCTGGGTCATGCCCTGAGATGGCCTTGGCAGGCCCTTTGGATAGCTTGGTCGCAACTGAGTCGTTTTGCTATTTACTTATCTTGCCTAATGTGCAAAAATTGATTTTGCACTATTGAAAGTTGTATTTTAATTTAAATCACTAAATAAGTGAACAGATTAAATGCCTGTCTCCAAGCTCTTACAAGAAGTGTAAGCTCTAACATTTATTCTGTTGCCAAGAAAGATGGAAAAATCTATCAGGATAAATTCAAGAGCTAGATCTACACCCAATCAAAGTATGCTCCTGATTTCCTTATTTTTATTTTTTTTCCCATGAAGCTTTGGGATGCCATCTCTCTTCATCTTAGGAACACACACTTTGAAAGACATCAGAAGGCCATGATTACTGAAACCATACATGCCACAACACAGGGAAAAGCCTCAAGAACTGTTTAGTAGCAACAGTAATGGAATCATTTGCCTGCCCACCTTGAAAGCACCAACCACACCCAATGCCCCTCACAGATACCCTCTTTTTTTAAAAAAAAAAATAATTTATTTATTTTTATTTTATGTGCATTGGTGTTTTGCCTGCATGTATGGCTATATGAGGGTGTCATATCTTGGAGTTACAGACAGTTGTTAGCTGCCATGTGGGTGCTGAGAATTGAACCTGGGTCCTCTGGAAGAGCAGTAGGTGCTCTTAACTGCTGAGCCATCTCTCCAGCCCCCCACAGATACCCTTCTTGTTGCTGGTGGGCCATTATTATAGAGACACCACCTGACTCTCTGTAGTCCTCAGATTGCACTTCAGTGGACTGCATTTGGACAGAGATCATTTATTTTTCAATTTTAGAAACCTCCATCATACCTATAAGTATTTTTTTTTTCTCAAATGATACTAGTTTCTATTACATGAAACTACTTGGTTAAGCAAAGACCAGGAATGTTGGCAACCCAATGCAGTAATCAACAGTTAAATCAACCACCAAGAGATTTAATAAATAAAATATTAGAAATAAAACCAACGGGGTGAAATTTCATTGGAAGCACTTAGTGTGTGATACTTTCATTCATTTAAAAATAGAACCCAGGAGGTATGTGAAGTACTTAAGGAATGACATTTGTCACAGGGTCAGACTGACTTCAAATAACAGTGGTTGTGGCATAAGTGTGTATACATGTCTAGTCGTAAGCTACTTAGAAGTTTTGTGGTTGTTGGGGCTTTCTGGATGGGCCAAATGTCCAAATTCTGAGGAGGGAGTGTTCAAATAGGAAATTCTGAAGACAGCTAACGCTCTCCTGCCTGAAAGCTCTGAGTTAATGTTGCTCGTCGGCTAGGCCTTCAGAACCAGGGCAAAACTGACTCTTCATTTCTGCTTGGCTGTAGCATTTTCGCTCTCCAGTCCGTAGTTTTATCTTGATTGGTAAGAAAGTGCACACAAGGTGAATTGTGACTTTTGCAGGACAAGAACCAGCTACAGTATGGCTCTCTATTTTGGACTTTGATTTGTTATTTTTGGTTCAGGTTGTTCCAAAGACGCCACACAACCTCCAATGGCCTTGCCATGTAAGCTGACACGCTGGTGACTGCGTTCGATGGCAAGGCGATGATATCCATGTCCTGACTGAGTGGGAGGTGGACTTCCTCTGTGTACACACTGCTCTGTAGAAACTGATGAGAAGGCCAGCTCCAGACTTCAGTGCAGAAGACGACCCATACGTAGTGGTTTTCTCGGTGTTTCTAATGACTGCAAATTCATCCCATGATTTTATCATACATATCTCATACTTCTTCCTGGACACTTAGGCAACTCATCTTTCATTGCACCCACATATATGATTATGTTTTGCATATACTGAACCTTGAAAACATAGAATGAATGGATCTGGTCCTTGTCTGTATAAAACTTCCTGGTCCTTGGAAAACTGGCAGATCTTTCGGCATAAAGACCATAACAACCATGTACATTTTTACTAATAGTTACCACTTATCTATTGAATTTCACCTCTCCTTTTTACTCAGTAGAAGTGGGGGAGCATATTTAAAACAAAACAACAACAACAAAAGAAAAAAACTACCATTCAAAAAACCACTGGCAATACTCTCTCCAGTAGCCTTCCCAGCCTGTGGTTAGGCTATAAAAAGGAAACAATTAGGAGTCACAACACATTCTTAGTTAATGTTGCACATAAAAAAAAAAAAATGAGTGCACACAAAAATCCCCAGCAGCTGGTAGATGTCACAACATTGGGAGAAGAAAGCAGAATCATGAAACAGAACTAGTACCAGATGAAATAGAGTTAATGAGAGCATTCCTTACACCTACCATGCAGTACATGAAATCGTGCTCTATTAGAAGAAGCACAGGCTGCTGATGGGCCACAAAGGAAATGCTGATGCAGGGAAAGAACAGATGAGGCTTCCTAAGAAGCTGATAGTGAAGCTGGGAAAGCAGGACAAGACAATATGGTCCTGTCCAAAAGCAAGGAGGTCAGGGCAGACAATGTTATAGGACACAGAAAGAAGTTAGCACCCCTAACCCTGAAGCAGTGCAAGGCTGGTGAGCAAACGTGCATTTGAATAGTGCTTCATCTTCTTAGCACTTACACAGACATTCTCAGTCCTCTCCAGCAGTCGCATCAAAGTTTGTGACCCTTTTTGACTCCCCAGATGGGAAAGTACAATGGAAGAGTTGGAGTCACCCAGGAGAACATAGTTTATTGGGGTGTTGTTTGTTTGTTAGGGGAGCTGTTTTGTTTTGTGATGGTCTGAGTGAGAATAGCCCCCATATGCTCATATGTTTAAATATTTGATCCCCAGGGGGTGGAACTGATCAGGAAGGATTAAGAGGTGTGGCCTTTTTAGAGGAGGTATGTCACTGGTGGCAGACTTGAGGTTTCAAAAGACTGATGTGACTCCCAGTGTGTTCTTTCTACCTCTTGCTTTCAGATCCAAATGTGAGCTCTCAGCTCTTCCTGCCACCATGAAATTGCTCTGCATTCACAGACTCTGACCCTCTGAAACCAGAAGCCCATTGAAATGCTTTCTCTTTTAAGTTTCCTTATTCATGGTGTTTTGGGTTTTTTTGAAACAGGGTCTTGCTAAGTTACTGAAGCAATCTGCTTTCTTCAGCCTCCCAAGTGAAATGAGACAACTACAGTGTGCCATCAGCCCCTGCTGAGAACATAGGTTATGAGACACTGCCCCATTTTGCTTTTCTTTATTTTTAAAATGTATTTAATGTGCATTAGTATTTTGCCTGCATGTATATCTGTGCACCACATACATGCCTGGTACCCACAGAGGCCAGAAAAGAGCATCAGACTCCCTGGAACTGGAGTTACAGATAATTGTGAGTTATCATATTGGTGCTAGGAATCACCTGGGTCCTCTGGAAGAGCAACCAGTGATCTTAACCACTGAGCCATCTCTCCAGGCCAATGAGACAGACTTTAGATAGATTTTCAATGTTAACCAAGTGGTTTTTCTGCTACTTACTCTGCCTCTGCTTGTATTACCTGACAAAAACTAAGCAGACATCTGAATGAATGGTCCACCAACCTAGCATTCACTAAACAGATGTCTGAATGGACCACCATTCTGGCATCCACAAGTAGGTGGAAAATAGAAGGAATAAGATGGAAATGGCAGCTCCAGGCAATCTCAAGAAAATGTGATTTTTATCATTGAACTGGACCTTTCATCAAAGTACTACAAACTTATTAGAATACTTAGACACCACAGCCAAGTGTCAACTTGAACTTGAATTGGGAGGAAATCATTGGGCGTTATTAATTTTGTTTGGTTTTGAGGTGAGGTCTCACTATGTAGCCCTGACTGGTTTGAAACTCGCAGAGATCAACCTGCCTCTGCCTCCCAAGTGCTGGGATTAAAATATCACTATTATTTTACTTGGGTATTACTTTGTCATTTCATTAGCTAGCATTGATGTCTTCAGCCACTTAATATGGTGATATTTTATTTGTACTGAAATGTGATTTTATTTGCATGTTAATAAATAAAGTTGCCTGGGGTCAGAGCTAATAGCAAGCCATAGCAGAAGCTGGGCAGTGGTGGTGCACGCCTTCAATCCCAGCTCTTGGGAGGCAGAGCTAGGCAGATCTCTGTGTGTTCAAGGATACAGCCCATCATGGAGACACATGCCTTTAATCTCAATACCAACCATAGAAGACCTGGAGGTCTGTACAGACAGGCAATGACGAGGAGGCCATGTGGTTGGGTTTACAAGCAATGAGAAGGCAGAATAGAAAGTCTATAAAAAAGACAAACAGACAGGAAGTAGTAGTTCTTTGGCTGAGGAGGACAGCAGCGGCAGTGAAGGATAAGGTTTTTAGCTCTTGCTCTGACCTCTTGGGCTTTCATCTTTGCATTGACTCTGTGTTTCTTATTTAACAAGACGGTGACATCTACAACTTAATATGCCATGAAACCTTTTCTTCTACAAACAATCAATAATGTGACTGTAATCTTAGCACACGTGCAGAAAGCATGATGCCCAACACACTCACAAAGCAACATTAGGACACCAGGATTTTACAACCAGAAAAGCTTGATACAGTCAGCAGACAAGGAGGTCAGCTCTCCAAGCTCACCTCTGCACCCTAGTCTGTTGGCATCAGGGAAATCAACACAAGAAGAGAGAGAGAGAGAGAGAGAGAGAGAGAGAGAGAGAGAGAGAGAGAGAGAGAAAGATGCTCCTGCTGATTGAATGGCACAAGGGGAGTCTGGTGCTCTTTTGTGCAAGTAGGGGCGTGACTCTTTGCAAGTCACATGCTTCTTGGAGAACTTGGATATTGTAGCTTCTAACATTATCAGCCAAATGAGCAGGCTTCTTTTGTGCATGTCCATTTTTGGACAGCCAGTTCTGACTTGCTTGAACACTTTAGAGGCTTTTCCTGAAAGATATCCTAAAACCCTTTGTTATATAATAGCCTAATTTAACCGTTGTCTTTTTTTTTTTCCAATCTGCAACCTCTCACTGTCCTAACAATAGTGGCCCCATAATTCTCAAAGTACCATCATTTTCCCAATTGGAGGGACATTTGTGAGTCAGATACCCATTCACCGAAATTTGAATTAGAAACTGTACTTTTTTAACATGTTCCTCGGCTTCTGTGTGTGAGAGACAGTGTCTGGTGTGGCCCATGCTGGCATTGAACTCACAGTGTGACCAGGGATGACCTTGAACTTTGGATCCTCCTGCTTCCATTTCCTGAGTGCTAGGGTTACTGGGTGCTGAGATTACACTCAGGGCTTCCTGCATGCCAGGCAAGCATTCTACATCCTCAGCCCAAGGGCACTGGAAAACACAGGTCACTCTGAGTCCCTCTAAGCCCTTTGTAATGGCTTCCAGCTGCGTTTAGAATAAATGTCCTACAAGGTTTTACACCATCTGCTTTCTACCCAGTCTCTTATCACCTTCACCCTCCTTCATGACTTGCCCCCAACCCCCCACTCACACACCTGGGAAAGAGCAGTAAGATGGGGGAAAGACATGCATAGTTATCATAGGAAACTACCAATTATTCCAGCAATCCACTGACCTCCATAAATGGAAAGGTAGGACCACTCATTCATTAATTCACTTATTCGACTGTTTTGAGTATCTGTCCTAGGGATAACAAGGTGAACGAGGCAGTGTATCTTGCAGTTTGAGAGAGTGTGACAGAATCCACCAGGGATAAAAAGGCAAAATCTCAAAAAGACATTGCTAAAATTATTTGACAAAAGGCAGAACTATCAGCTTAGTGACTCGCTGAAGGGGCAGAAGGGCATGTATTTAAAAACTGTGTTGTCCAATGGCTAAAGTTTAAGCTTCATACATGAGTCTACAGAATGATCATATAAATTTGTAAAAACCCATTTCTGGACATGTGCTTTCCCTCGAAATCATAGAACTCGTATGGTCAATTATGAAAGGCTGTTTTTCTTTGGTAACAATCCATCCAGTTTTGAAAGTGAGACCCTGACAAATTTGGAAGTACAGGCCTGAAATGAAGTGCTCAGGAGGTTGGGGTAGGAGGATCTCTACAAGTCTGAAGCCAGCATAGTGTGTAGCCATTTCCAGGGCAGCTGGGGCTACGTCCTGAGACTCTACCTCAGAAAACAAAAAGAGAAAAGGAAAAGGAAGGAGAGAGGAAGATAAAATCCTTGGACTTTCAGATGACACCATGGGAGGATTGGGGCTATCATGATTAATTGTATCATCAAAAGTTGGATCATCCCCAACAAAGACAGCCATGGTCTCTGCACAGTGAGAATGAACAGCATGGTGGGAAGGACTGGAAACAATATTAACAGAAAAAAACTCAAACAGCCTTTAAAAGGGAGCCTGGAGGAATCCTAGCACACACTGAGGGAGATCATCTGATAACTTGTTATTTCCAACTTTTTTCCTGTCCACATACTTCATTTTCTGTTTTTTAATAATGAATATGTGTGGCTATACTTTTTTTTTTTTTTTTTTTTTTTTTTTTTTTTTAAAGATTTATTTATTTATTATGTATACAGAAGAGGGTTGCCAGATCTCATTACAGATGGCTGTGAGCCACCATGTGGGTGCTGGGAATTGAACTCAGGACCTCTGGACCTCTCGAAGAGCAGTCGGTGCTCTTAACCTCTGAGCCATCTCTCCAGCCCCGTGTGGCTATACTTTTAAAAAAAGTTATTTTAAAGACAGAGAGCAAACAGGCTTGTTTCTAGTGACCATATTTTTCAGTCACATCTTTGGAAAAGAACCAAAGGGGAGTTCTGCTGTACTTAGTAAAGTTTGATAAAATTCTTGAGACACCACATACAGTTCCTGGTTGCTCTTCTAAGGTCTCTGGTTACTCTGGCCTTTTCTCCAATGTCTCTATTGCTTCTTGAGTAACGACCTGTGCGATCTAAATTCTCCTTGCATTTCAATTAACTGAAGTGCTCATACCTTGTATAGGTATACACATAGCCTGCTTTTTTTAACCTTCATATTTTATTTAAAACATCACTGACATATTGATATATATATATATATAATTTGCACTGAGCAAAATACCCATGTCTTAAGTACACTCACAGATCAGTTTTTGCAAATGCATTCACATATGTAAACAACACCCCAGTTGAGATACAACAGTCACCCCAGAACACTCCTGCTGCCCACTTTTCAATCAATCCCACCCTCTGTAAACACAATCTCCATGGGTGACCTAGGACATGACCCTCATAAAAACAGAATCTTTCTACATGTGTTCTTCCTATCTGGCTTTTCCCATTCAACTTGATGCTCTTGGAATATGAAGGTGTTGCTGTGAACATTGGACATATGATTGCTATTGCAGCCTGAGAGACCAGCTCCCAGAACTACTCCAGGATAATGAAAAGAAATGCCAGCAGAGTAGTGGGACTTAGGAATAATTCTTATCTATCTGAGGGAATAAGGATCACGCATGTGCTGAGGGTCATTCGCTTTATTTCTCTCCAGCTCTATTCCACCAGCTCTTTGATCTATACAGCTTATATATACATTCAACAGAAAGCTTTAGGTCATTAAAAAAAAGGTTACTTTTGAGGGTCACATTGTATTCCTTGAGTAAACGATAAGAAGAAGAGTCATTCTGAAAACATGCATGAAGCAAATATTCCAGCCTTCCGATTAGTGGCACAGCTGTGACTATGAAGGAGGATTTGGCTGTATTGCTATCTCCTAAGGAAATAACCTATAAAGGGTTACAAGGAAAAAAGGATAAACTATTAAGAAGTCTAAGGAAGAAATGTGAAAATTATGCACTACTCTGTATTTTTTAAGGGTAACTAACAATGGGCTAACATTTCATGATTAACAGATGTAAGTGTCAGTTTCTCCAAGGCTAGGATTGTTTATGTTGAAAGACAGAGTGCTGTTCTGATGGGAAAATGCAGAATGCTGTCGGTCTGGCTGCGAGTGAGTAACCATGGCAATGGTCCGCTATCAGCCAGGCTCCCTGGTCTGTAGGCTGTAAAGCGAAGGTAGGGGCATGATGCTCTGCACTTCCCAACAAGCAGTGACATTGAAAGTGTCCCAGACCTAAGAATATATTCCCCTATCCTGCATGCAACACCAGATCATAAGGCAACTTGTAACACTTTATTCAAGGCAATGAAGTTAGATTATCCTCTGCAGCCCTGGCTAATTGTAAAAACTTTTCCTGTGTTTCAGTGCATGTAAACCTGTTTCTCTCTGACTTGGTTAATTAATTAATTGCTATTCTGTCACTCTTGTAAATTTCAGGACCTAAACAATAGTTAGTTGGCTGAACCCTCAGTCTTGTATATAAAACTGAGATTAGGAGTTCGTGCATAGAGTTAATTGCTGAGGGATTTTGCAGGGAGTTATCTTATGTTATCAGCCAGACTTTTTAGCAAGCAAGAAACTGGCACCAAAGTTGCTTTATGCCTGACCTTGGTTCAACAATCAGGTACCTGGGAACTCTGTCCTTGTGCATTATCCATGAAAGTTTAACTTACAAGGTAGTCAGTCTAGTGTGAATTTGCTCTGAGGTTTTAAATCAGCTAATTGTATGTAGCTTGTCTTGTCAGCCTGAGCTGGTGATATAAAACAGGCTTTTAGTTTCTCACAGTTTTCATGGAACAAAGGCCTGGCTACAAAAGTATACTTTGTTCACCCAAATTGCACAATATAAGAAGAAATAATCTTTCTTGTCACGAGCTGTTTCAGGTCATGATGCAGATACGGCAGATAGCAACTGATAATTCAGATGTCAATCCACCAGATGAATAATTCTCTGATGGAGGAGAACCCCATTCAAGCAAGACTCACAGGACCACTGACTCTGAAAACTGTTGCTTCCATCTGTGATTTCACATGTGCAAAAACAGCTGTGGAATCTCCTTATTACCGTGCATTTTCATGTACATGTAATCTCGTGATTACATCTCAATCTTATGGGCACATCTATCTATGGATGGTCAGGAAGATGACTTCTCATTAAGCTGTATAATTTTGATATATAGAATATATACTAGAATATGCTTCTTAACTAGATCTATTATTCCACAAGGACTGTAAGACACTTAGGCCCTGTTTTTTATCACTAGCTCCAACTGGCCTAAAGAAAACAACAATTTCTTCTCAGTTCTAAGACAAGCCACATACAATTAACTGATTCAAAACTTTAGAGCAAATTCAAATTAAACTAAGTGCCTCTGCAAATGCCTCATACGATTAACCTCCACAAAAAAAATACACAAGGACAAGTTCCCAAATGTCTAATTGTAGAACCAAGGTTATTAGCACAAAACAACCTAAAATACTATGTCAATGTTTCACTTGCTAAAAGTCTGGCTGATAACACAGACCAGCGGCCACTGCCCAGGAAAGTTCCAAGCACCATGTCCCCGCCTATGCGTTGCCATGGTAAATGGTTCTGTTTCTTATCATTTACTCAAGGAATGTGCTGTGATCTTCAGACGTAGCTTTTGTAATTTTTTATTATTGCAAAAAGCCTCCTGTTGAATGTGTATATAGCTGTGTAGAACAAAGGAGAACTAGAAAGAATTAGAACTTAGAAGGAGTTAGAGTTTAGGAAGAATTAGAGCTGTAAAGAGAATTAGAACTGTAACAGAAGAATAAAAGAGCATGACCTGAACAGTTCATGTGTGAATTTATTATAGATAAGAAAATTTTCTAAGTCTTGCTCCTGAAAAGCATTCTCTTAACAACCCTGGAAGCAAATATTACACTTTCTGTCAATCCACAGACATAATTGTGCCCAATAAGTGGAAAACACACTACCAATGTGGGAAGAATCCCATAGCTGTTTGAGGAAGAATTGTGGCAGCACACAAGAAAATTACAGACAAAAGCAGACAGCATTCATAGTAGCCTGCAGCCTTATAAGCCCTGCTTGATAAGGTTCCTCCATCAGAGAGTGGGTTGACCTCATGAATATCAGTTGTCATCTGCTGCATATTCTTATGGCCTCTGGTAGTCCCGCCTTTTCCATTTAATAAATGCAATGTGTGAATTTCTCTCTAGGAAATGCATAATGTGGATAATTTAAAGTCTGAAGATGACTGAAAAATGATAAGTAATATTTAATGATTCTGAAATTAATAAGACTCTATAAAGAGTTATATTGAATGAAAATTTTGTAATCAATGGGTGAAGTAATTATCTCTATAGCAGAGGATATCTGTAGCTAGAATGGCTAATCTGAGAATGAAGAGTAACAATGAGTACCAGTTGTCATCTGTTGCATATGGCCTCTGGCAGTTTGCATTACTGAGCAGTCTTTTTTTATATTCCTAGAGTAGGATTTCTTTATCCATGTTTCTGTTGGTGGAATTCAAAATACAAAACAAAGCAGGGTCTCATGAATCCCAGGCTGGTCTCAAACTCCATATGTAGACAAGGAAGACTTTGAACTTGGGATCCTCCTGTTTCTGTCTTCTAAGCACTGAGATTACAGGCCTGTGTGATCATAACCAGTTCCTGTGGTTCTGAGGATTGATCCCTAAGACTGGCAGGCTAGGCAAGCATTCTACCAACAAAGCCACACCTGTAGCCCTTTTTGCTGGAGTCTTTCTGGAATAAGCACTCTGACACCAATGAGTGCCCCGGCCAGCGGGGTCTTCAATGGGGACCTGAAGGGAGGGCCGGCGAATGAGAGGGACAAGAAATACAAAGAATGAGAGCAAGACAGGATGTCTGATCAAGCTCCAAAATTTTATTTTCCTCTTAAGGCATATATAGGCAGGGGCAAAGGGGGGTGCAAGCAGGGAGGGGACTTTAATCATGGGTTGTTCAGCCAACAGGGAATGTTGCTATGGGGATTATCTATTCTTGCCTAACTGCCTAACTGCAGTGCGGTCACCTGATTTCTGAGAAGAGGTTCTGGTATCTGTGAGAAGAGGTTCTGGTGCTATGGAGACTTAAGCAAGGCCTAGATCTAGAAAAAGAGGAGAGAAGCACAAATATGGCAGCATGTGTGTCAAGGGTCGCTTCGGCTTATGGCTCCCGTCAAGTGAGAGTGGAAGAGAAGAGATGTCACTGGTGGACCACAGCCAGGACAGCTCGTGAAAAGCTTTGATGCCAGGTCCAATCTGTATTCTCATTTTATACTCTAAAACCACAAGAGCAGGCAAGCAAGTGAGATCTCACAAGAGGGTACATGGCAGTCAACAGGTTGTTAAGGGCAATGACCTATTGTCTCAGAAATCCTCAAGGTCATTCTGTTTCAGGTAGCAAGTGAGGTCATGCTTGGCAAATGGAGAGTACAAGTAGTGTTTTGTGTAAATCACTAAATAAATTAACATAATTATCTAATAGTTGGTATTTTCTACCTTCCTCTACTTTACCATATTATAGACTTAATACTATGTGTGGTTGTTTGTTTTACTCTTTTTACTCTTTGGCTCTTTGGGGTCCTGCCACCCAGCTCCCAAATTAATCACACAGAATCCTATTCTTTCTTATGAATGCCCGGCCTTAACTTGGCTTGTTTCTAGCCAGCTTTTCTTAACTTAAATTATCTTGTCTATCTTTTTCCTCTGAGCTTTTATCTTTCTCTATTCCTGTATACTTTTCTTTACTTCTTACTCCATGGCTTGCTGTGTAGCTGGGTGACTGGCCCCTGATGTCCTCCTCCTTCTCTCATTCCTCAATTTCATTCCTCCCTTCCCAGATTTCCCCTCCTCTTTATTCTCTCTGCCTGACAGCCTTGCCTATTCTTTCTCTTGCCTGGTTATTGGCTGTTCAGCTCCTTATCAAACCAATCAGGTGCTTTAGACAGGCAAAATAACACAGCTTCACAGAGTTAAACAAATGCAAACATCAAAGAATGCAAAACATCTTTGCATCATTAAACAAATATTACACAGCATAAACAAATGTAACACATCTTAAAATAATATTCTACAACAACTATGAATTGTTTTAATTTTTAAAAAAGTGCTTTTTCACATCAAACCATTTCCCTAACTCGTTATTCTTAATGAGTTTTTATTTTGTGAAATGATCCAGAAAAAAGAAGTTCACATGATAAACACAGGTAGAGAGAATGTTATACAGCAAACATTAGTGAATAGCAGATCTTCATATCTGGTAACCTGCTTGTTTCCTTTTTTCTTTTCTTTTCTTTTCTTTTTTTTTTTTTTTAAGATAAGGCCTCACTATATGTGGTGGTTTGAAAGAATTGGCCTCCAAAGGGAGTGGCACTATTAGGAGATGTGGCTTTGTTGGAGTAGGTATTTCATTGTTGGAGGAAGTGTGTCACTGTGGAGGTGGGCTTTAAGGTCTCTTATGCTCAAGCTATGCCCAGGGTGGCATAGTCTCCTTCTGTTGCCTGTGGATCAAGATGCAGAACTCTCAGCTCCTTCTCAAGTACCATGTCTACCCACACGCTGCCATGCTTCTCATCATGATGATAATGGACTAAACCTCTGAAACTGTACACCAGCCCCAATTAAATGTTTTCCTTTATAAGAGTTGCTGTGGTCATGGTGTCTCTTTACAGCATTAGAAACCCTAACTAAGACACTACGAGACTGTAACTAATCTGGAACTCACATAGACCAGGCTGGCCTCAAACTCACAGAGAACCATCTGCCTTTGCCTGCTGAGTGCTGGGATTACTGAGTACTGCCACCATGCCATCTCCTTCAAATGCTTTTTATTCTGCACATACATACATACATACATACATATATACATAACACACACACACACACACACACACACACACACACACACACACTATTTCAGACACAGTCTCTCTATGTAACCTTGACTGTCATGGAACTCATATGTAGATCAGGCAGGTTGGCCTCAAACTCACAGTCAACTGCTCAGCTGGCTCTAATGTTTTTAATTTAAAAAAGTCAGGCACACACCTTTAATCTCAGCACTCAGGAAGCAGAGGCAGGTGAATCTGTAGTGCAAATCCTAATTGGTCTTAATAATAATAATAATAATAATAATAATAACCCAGAGCCAGATATCAGGGTAAATGCTGAAAGATCAGAGAGACAAAGGAGCAAGCCACAGCCACCTCTTACCTCGCCAACTCCGCAGGCTGAAAGAGCTAAGCTCCTGTCTCCACTCCACTTTATCATTTCCTCTCTCAGCCCAGCCATATCACTTCCTGTTTCCTCCTCTCAAGTGCTGGGATTAAAGGTGTGTGCCACAACTGCCTGGCCTCTATGGTTAACTAGTGGCTAGCTCCACACTCTGATCTCCAGGAAAGCTTTATTTGTTAGCACACAAGCAAAACAACACGGATCTCTGTGAGTTTGAGGCCAGCCTGTTCTACAGAGTGAATTCCAGGACAGCCAAGGCTGTTACATAGAGAGACCCTGTCTCGAAAAACCACACACGTACACAAAAAAGTATAACACAAAATTTGCCATCATATAATGTTTACAGTTCAGTAGTGTGAATGTAGTACTGTCTACTTGTACAGATTGACAACTCCAGACACTTCAAACACTTCAAAGACCTACAGAATATGGCATTTAAAATGTTTTAAAAACTTAGACTTTCTGGACAGTAAGACACGTCTACTCCTGGCAGCACCAATTTACTTCAAAAAGAAAGATGGACATCGAAGACACTCCATATGAAATTTATCTTCTTGGCAAAAATAGCCATTTGGGCAAGAAACTGTTCTTGACTGAACTGCTTGACAAAATGTTGTATCAACTGGACATGCAGGACCCATAGGAAGGTAACCACTGAACTTTGCAAGGCAAAATGGTCCTTCAGGTTCCTGCTTCAAAGAGGAAACTGCCAGACATTCTACAGGACATAGAGAAAAGTGACTGAGAGACTCTAAGCCTGTGGGCTAAAGATGGATGCCCCAACATTGCAGAGGAACTTTGGATGACTGTCTAGGCAGGTAGCTGTCTCTGTCATTCTGGATTTTTGGAAGTTGCTTACAATTCACTTCCTGTTTACTTAAGCAATATTGTATCCTTCTGGAGTCTTTGATGTAGTTGAAGACTAGATAGTTATAATTATAATTTTTCTTGGTTATGATATAAGATAAATTAGATATAAAACTTTAGACTCACAAATATAGGATAGATGATAAAATATTTTCTTTATTTTACAAAATACAAATAGACAAGATATTGTAACTGTAATTCTTGCTTGATAACTGTTCTATTATATTTAATTTTACTATGTTAAAGTTAAAACCTTCCTTTTAAATAGAAAAGGGGAAATGATGGGTGATATTGCTCTGTTGTGATATTGCTATGTTGTGAATGTGTTGCTCTGATTGGTTGATTAAAAAAAATGCTGATTGGCCAGTAGCCAGGCAGGAAGTATAGATGGAATAAACAGACAAGGAGAATTCTGGAAACAGAAAGGCTGAGTAAGGAGACACCAGTCTGCCGTCCAGAGAGCAGCATGTAATGGCACACAGGTAAAGCCATGGAACACATGGCAACATATAGATTAACAGAAATGGGTTAGTTTAAGTGTAAGAGCAAGTCAGTGGTAGGCCTGAGCTAATGGCCAGGCAGTTTTAATTAATATAAACCTCTATGTGTTTAGTTAGATCTGAACAGCTGTGGAACCATGGAGCCACTAGGCAGGAACACAGAAAAACTTTCAGCTACACCTGGCAGAGATGGAATCTTCTCTTCTTTTGTCTCTGGCTGATGTCCCATGCTGTCCACAAGGCCCACCCATACTGTTATCTGTGCCTGGACTCCTTCCTTTTAGAGGTAGAACCAAGTTCTTCTGTGTTCACATGTAGATAGCATGTCATGCTCACCCATTTATTCATAGACAAACTCCTGGTTGGCTCTTGTGAATAATGATCTACAAACATGGGTGCACATCTTTGAGACCCTGCTTCCAATCCTTTTGGATATATTACCAGAGGCACGACTGTTAGGGACATATGTTAACTTTATCTTAAACGATACCATTTTCCATAGTACCTGATTGGCTACACAGTTCCACTAACAGTGCTCAATTCTTTTTCTTTCTTTAAAAAATAATTATGTGGATGAGTGTTTTGCCTTCATGTATGTCTGTATACCCTGTGCTTGCAGTACCTGTGGAGGCCAGAAGAGGGTGTTGGATCCCTGGGATCTAGAGTGGCCATGTTAGTGCTAGAAATGGAATCTGGGCCGTCTAGATGAGCAGCCAGTTTTCTTAACTGTTAAGTCATCTCTCCAGTCCTCAAATATATAATTTTTTAAAGGAGTCATTTATTGAAGTTAAGAGTTGACAACCAGCCAGGTATGGTGGTGCATGCATTCAATCCCAGCACTTACAAGGCAGCAGGCAGGTGGGTCTCTGTGAGTTTAAGGCCCAGCCTGGTCTACATAGAATTCCAGCACAGACCTCATCTCAAAAACCAATAAAGAGTTGATGGCTGACCTAGTGTGGTGGCACACACCTGTAATCCCATCATTTGTGAAGCTGAGGCAGGAGAATCACATAGTTGAGACAAGGTAAGACTCTATGAGGGTAGGAGGAGAGGCAGAGAGGGAAGGGGAGAAAGGAAGAAAAAGATGAAGAGAGAAAAGGAGGGGGAGGAAGGGAAGGGGAAAAGTCTTGTCTCCACCTCTAATATTTATTTATTTATTTTATGTGCATTGGTATTTTGCCATGGACGTCAGGTCCCCTGGAACTGGAATTACAGACAGTTGTGAACTGCCATGTGGGTTCTGGGAATTGAACCCAGATCCTCTGGAAGAGCAGTCAGTGAGCTTAACTTCTGAGCTGTCACTCCAGCCCCTTAAGTATTTATTTAAAGAGCAAACCAGAGGAACTTGAGTTTACTCCACAATCTAGTCAGAATCACCCACCTGTCGGCAGCAACAGAGGATCCCATGATGCTCTAGGTCATCTGTGTCACAAACATTTGAATCAGCTTAAGGATTTTCTTTGTCATAAAACTATATTTGCACAAGCAAAATATTCAAATAATTCTGAAATGTGTAAGAAGAAAACAAAGAGCTGGGCATGGTGGTGCACAACTTTTACCCCAGTACTCAGGATGCAGTGACATGTGGATCTCTGAGTTTAAGCCTAGCCTGGCCTATAGAGTGAGTTCCAGGTGAACCAAAGCTACACAGAGAAACCCTGTCTCAGAAAACCAAACCAAACAACAACAACAACAAAAAAAAAACATCAAGATTACAGCTTCACTCTGAAGTAGTCTGTGAGACTCTTTTACTGTACTATGTGCAACATACATATATGTGGGTGGGTCGTGTTTATACTTTTATTTTTGTGATGGAGTATTTCATTTGATGAAAGGACTTTTTCTTGTTATATTTTGTTTATTTAATGAGTGCATGGGTGCACACAAGAATGCTGTGGCACAAATGTAGAGGTCAGAAGACAATTTGAAGAAGTCAGTGTTCTTTGAAATTGACACTGCAAAAACATTTTCTTTTTTCTTTTTGTTGTTTGTTTGCTTGTTTTGTTTTGTCTTTCCAAACTGGGTTTCTCTGTGTAGCCTTGGTTGTCCTAGAACTCACTCTGTAGACCAGGCTGACCTCCAATTCTGAGATCCACCTGCCTCAGCTTCCCAAGTGCTAGGATTAAAGGTGTGCACCATCTCCACCCAGCACAAAACATTTTCTAAAGGCTGTTGCTAGTCTGTTGATAACAAGAATTATTTAGATGATATATTATATACATAATATATATTATAAGATAATATATAATATCATTATCATAATAAACCATACTCAGAGGCAAAAAGCTTTTAGAAGCCATCAATCCAAACCGTAATATTCTTGCTATAGAAATTTAACTTTTTGGAGGAGAAATCTGAAGAGCTTCTTAGAACTCCATGTTTTCCAGACCAGTGTGACCCAAGAATAATTTTTCATAGCCAATGTTTTGACATCCCCAACAGGTGTCTGATGATTTGTATGTAATAACGAAGCAGGGCTGGAGAGATGATTCAGTCAGTAAGTGCTTTCTATATAGGTGTGAGGCCCTGAGATCCCTGGAGCCCCTGAGAGCAACAACCAAAGCCAGGCATGGTGATGCACATATATAATCCCAGCACTTATTGGGGAGGGTGGAGTCAGGCAGATCCCTAGGGCTCCCTGGATAGCCAGCCTAGCCTGCTCGGCAAACTTCAGGCCAAAAAGAAACCCTGTCGCAGAAGACAACAAACAAACAAAAACCAAGGTGGATGGCATCTGAGGAAGGACACCAGAGGTGGACTTCTGTCCTCAGTACACACGGGCACACACATGCTCAGTCACATATGCAATAGCAGAGTAATCACTTTTGGTGCTGTGTGGTTTCAGCCCTGGATATTAAATGCATTTGAACTGTTTGAACGGGACACATGATAGGAAGCAACAGAAGACTAGCGGTTACGACTTCTGAAATACACCTATAATCCCAGCACTCTGCGGGCTGAAGCAGGAAGGAGTATTGCAAGCTAGAGAGCAAGCCAGGCTACATAATGAGATCCCCCCCACCCCCCGCCGCCTTTTTTCCCCTCCGGTAAATACCTAATATTTGTGTCAGTTCTGACCAATGTCTGTGGTTCTTTCAAGGTTGTAGAGGGGTGGACTTGACACATATAAAAAGCACTTGTCACAGGCTTAGTCGTGATAAGTACTTGATAAAGTTTAGCAGAAAAGCAAGATCAGTAGCAGTCACAGCAGCAGGACCTTTACAATAACAGTGACAGCGGCAGCTGTCTGTAGTGCCCGTAGCTGCGGTAGAGATCACAATGGCGGGTCTGCAGAGTCAGTCTCTATTAGTTGCCTTAATAGGATCGCCATAGCATTCTCACTCACCCTTGAAATGAAACCAAAACAAGAACAATTTAATTTAAACAAAATCTTTTAATTTTGTATTTATTTTTATTTTATGTGCACGAGTGTTTTGCCTGTCTGTATGTCTGTGTACAATGCACACAGCCGGTGCCAGAGAAGATTGGAATAGGTCATTGGATCCCCTGGAACTGGAGTATGGATGATTGTAAGCTACCATGTAGGTGCTGGGAACCGAGCCTGGGTCCTCCGCAAGTGCAACAAGCGCTCTTAATTGTTGAACCACCCCTCCAGCTCCAATTTAAATTTTTTTAAAAAGTTAACTGGTTTATAAAACAGGGTAAAAAGATGAGTACCCCCCCTTGTAACTGAATTGGATTTGGTGAAAGCAAGGCAGGCTGGGTATTGGGATTTCGAGAAGCGTTTGCCTCGTATTTTTCAGAGCCCATTCTGAGGGATTGCACCGTGGGTCAGGGGCATTTGAGCAGAGGTCGAGGCATTTGTATGACATTCATGAAATCCTCAGGCAATTTGATGCCAACGGACAGAGCCTTGGAGATCCACACAGAATTGCACAAGAGAATAACATACCACAAACAGGCCAGAACTGATTTATTTAGTACCACTTGGAAGCCGTTCTAAAGCTGTGTCCATTTTTAACCAGAGGATGTAACTGAAGTAAGTAAGATGGCTTATCTACGGTCTTCACAACGGGGATCAGTGTAGAATGAAAAAGTTAAAAAAGTAAACAGACCCAGGAAAGATGTGTTGCCTTCTCTGTCCATCTGTACTTCCCATACGTTGCTAAGACTTATATATCTTTGTACACATATTACATACGTGTTTTAGAGATAATAACATGGAAAAGCCTTTCTAGTTTCAGTTTTGAACAGTAGTTGTTAGATATTGGGCACAGCTAATAGATAATGTCCATTAAGTTACTGTGGATTATGTCACTTAGGCTTTTCCCAAATGTCCTACAAAGTATAGTGTGTGTGTGTGTGTGTGTGTGTGTGTGTGTGTGTGTGTGTGTGTAACTTTTTGACATTGAGACTCCATGTTGTCATGTATAAGCTCATACTTGAGAACTGCATAATTGAGTTAGGAAAAAAAATCACAGAAAGATTCATGTTTTAAGGAATTCTACTTTTGTGTCAGGCTCCTCTCATTGCTAGCCTGTGGGTATGTAGGCTGTGGGGCTGCAGACTAGACAAGCCTGGAAGGGAAGAGTTGACCAGTGATGGGCAATGACAATTCTGTGAGGCAGATGCTCAGTTCTACAGAAGGACTGGAGAGAAACACATTTGGAAAGGAGAGTACCTCAGTGAAAAGATGAAAACAAAAAAATAAAGATTGCTCCACCCAGAAGGGCCAGGGGTGGGGGTGGGTGAGGAACTCTAAACTTTGACACAGTGAAGGGTTCTCCCAATCCTGGAACTCTCAAGTTGACTGTGGTTGGCACAGTGTGCCGCAGGGATTGATGGGAATCACAGAGGAATAGAGCAGCAGAGTCCAGATCTTTTTTGTTGTTGTTGAAATTTTTTATTAAGAATTTTTTAATTCATTTTACATACCAACCACAGATCCCCCTCTTCCCTCCTCCCACCCCTCCAGCCTTCCTCCACCTCTCACCCCCATTCCCTCCTATAAGAAGGTAAGGCCTCCCATGGGGAGTCAGCAGAGCCTGGTACATTCAGTAGATGCAGGTCTAAGTCCCTCCCCCTGCATCAAGGCTGTGCAAGGTGTCCCACCAGAGGTAGTGGGCTCCAAAAAGCCAGTTCATGCACCAGGGATGGAACCTGATTCTACTGCCAGGAGGCCCCTTAAGCAGATCAAGCTGCACAACTGTCTCACTTATGCAGAGGGCCTAGTCCAGTCCCATGGAGGCTCCACAGCTGTTGGTCTAAAGTTCATGAGTTCCCACTAGTTTGGTTTGGTTGTCTCTGTAGATTTCCCCATCCTGATCTTGATGCCCCTTGCTCATAGAATCCTTCTCTTTCTTCACCCGGCAGAGTCCAGATCTTGAAGGACCCTAGGACTACAGGAATCCTCTATGGGGACTTGAGCAAGAGAGTGGCAGGGGACTCTTTCAAGCTATAAGTTCATACACACACACACACACACACACACACACACACACACACACACACACACCGCCTTCCAAATGCTGACATTCCTTCATTATTAAGGGCAATCTGAAGAATCTGCTCATCTGCTGTTTTTATTCTTGCCTATCCTCTAACTCATCCAACGTGCTTTCTAAGCAGTAGCCAAAGTGGCCTTCTGAAAGCATAAACTACAGTACACTCCACGTGAAACCCTCTGCTGGTTCCCAATGATGCTTAGAAGGAACAACTTAGTCCTGGGCATAAACACACACCCTGCCTGGCCCTGCCTTCCTCCCTGCCCCCAAATCCTCCCTGCCCAACAGTGGCCAGTCATGTGAGGCTTAGGTAACTTCCTAGATTCTAGGACCTAGAATGTTCCAAGAATTTCCCCGCCAGAAGGACTTTGCACACACCATTCTCGATGCTCTTCACAGGTCTGTGCTTGTCTCTCAGACTTCCCTTCCTGGATGCCACCCTTCTCCACCGCTGTTCTCTAACATACAGAATCCGTCTTCCTCTAGCATTGACTGCAATCAAAAATGATTGACATCATCTCTTTCTTTAGAACCTGACTTTCTCTGTCTTGAGCACTCCCACATTCCTAGGTACCTAACATAGTGCAGGGCACAAAACAGGCCCTCAGCAAACACTCCGACAAGCTGTTGGAGCATGGCCTG